>NC_072796.1:104630671-105232129 GCF_028583425.1 Eublepharis macularius
ATTTTTTTTTTTAATCACAGGCATCACATGTGGCATAAGGTCACTTCTCCCAACAATTCCTAGAGTAACATGATGTCAGTTCCAGGCTTTCCCCGGAAGTGATGTCACGTGACATGTGATGCAGCAGTCCCTACGTCACTGCCTCCCATCTCCCACTGGTTGCCAGCCATTGATTTTATTCCCCTTCACCACTATTTCTTGTTTCCTGTCTCTCTTTTCTTGCTGCCTTTTCTCTTTCCTATTAGCCAATTTACCTTTATCTGCCCCCATCTTCAGCTTTCCCTCCTTTCCTACCCCAGCATCCTCTCCCCTATAAAAGTTTGGCTGTGCAATGGCCCTCAGTGTAAAGCTGGCCCCAGATGCCTGATGACCTGCTAGGGTTGCCAGCTCCAGGTTGGGAAATTCATGGAGATTTGGGGTGTAAAGCCTGGAGATGAGAGACACCTCAGCAGGGTACAATGCCATAGAATCTGCCTTCTGAAGCTGCCATTTTCACCAGGGGAACTGACCTCTGTGGCCTGGATATCAATTTTAATTCCAGGAGATCACCAGCCACCACCTGGAGGCTGGCAACCCTATTTGGGTGAGTCCAAGTTATATAGTGGCCACCAGTAATGGGCTGGGCCAGGCCAGGCCAGGCCAGGATTAGTTGCATGGTGGCTAGGATTACCAGCTGGAGCAGGGAATCCTTTGCTCCCAGCCTCTGCCACCAGCCACCACTCACCTGGCTGGTAGGGGAAGGGAGACTTTTTAAAAGTCTGCACCATGTCAAAATGCATCAGGATCAAAGAGTGCTCGTGCTTTTATCACCAATACCATCATTAGTGACGTTACAGCTCCAGCCCTTTTCTTTTTTCTTCTGTGTGCATGCAATGGAATCAGTGCATCACTAGAACGCTGGATGAACCTATTTTCTGGATTTCTCATGCCCCTCCCTTTGTTGAACCTGATTGGCGGGGTGGGGAGGGGAGAATAAATGAAAAGGGGGAGGGAACAAAGCCAGAACTTTTGGAAGACCCCCCTCAGCTTCCCCTTGCCCACAGACAAGCCTTTGCACCATTTTTTAAAAAACAAACAAGAAATCGATCCATCAATGGTTTTAAACACAAACTTTATGGACTAGCAGGAGTTTCTCTTAAATGACGGACTCTTCAAGGTTGTGGGGAGCAGACAAGCCCGACTCCTTTGTAAAATTCCTCCAAGCAGCTTGCAAAGTGCCTCAAACTGCTTCCTCAAATTTCCAGAGTGACATCGTTGAGCAGAGGCCAGGGGCCACTATGAGTACAGGGCCCCCCTCTCGTTAGTTGCCAGCGAGACCCAGCAACCCTACTCCACCCCCCAAAATCTCCAGGTATTTCCAATGCAGAACTGGCAACCCTAGAGCTGAGAGCTGGACTAAAGGCATCTCTCAAGTTACCTGCAGACAATGAGATGCACAGTCCTTTAGCGTGACAAAATAAGGGGAGAACACCTTACCCTCTGATTCCATCACTAAGCCAAGCATATTGCCCCCCAGTGACCAAGCATGCAGAAGTATCCCTATTCCAGTCTAGAGATCAGTTGTAACCCCGGAAAAACTCCAGGCTTCACCTTTAGTTTGGTAACCTTACTCTTATCTTACAAATGGTAATGCAGGGAGGAAGGCGATTTGTTTCTAGTAATAATATCAATCTTCTCTGGTCTCTTCCAAGATCCAGAGACTGCCAATAATTACTGTCGTGGTTTAACATCTGATCTGGTGCTACTGGCAGCGGTCCACCTCTTAGCACACAGCAGTTATTTGCATTGCAAACATTGGCTGACAGAGGAGGAAGAAAAATAGGAAAAGATCATCACTCCCATTGTATCAGGAAACAAGAGTAAAATGTGTTGCATCACTTTTGCAAAACCATCTCGCTGAAGGCAAATAAACTGGCAACTACACATGCTGCTAGAAAAAAATATCCGACCACTGAACACAAATGAAATATGCTAATTGTTAGTGCCACTGTAATCCTATCCCTTATTTAATTTTTTTCAGATAAGTTATTTTTATAAACTGACTACAAAATATGAACTTGCTGATCCAACGCCTACATTCTTTTAGTTAGAGTTCGCATTTCAGTAGGTGGAAGGAAGAACCATCAAGTTGTTCTGCTGAAATACATCAGCTGTGCATCTAGAGATGGGACAAGGGCACACACTGTTTTAATAATGCCTCAATTTTCTTTTTGCACAAGACATTCCAAAGGATCAGAAGGCAGAGACCTGGGTTAGCAGGCATTGTTTTCAGAATTCTGTTAAATTGTGCTGATTTTATCGCTATGCACCTTGAGTACCAATTACCAGGGAGAAAGCTGTGTTTATAAATGTTTTAAACAAACAAATCAGAGTTTGTTTGTATTTGGCACAAACCCAGTTAACAGTGGGATTCACACTCTCTTTTCCTCCATCCCTTCCTCTTGCATGGTATGCTGAGACTGAAGACTGAGGTCTTCCAGTTATGCCTGTTAGTGGCTGATGTTATAGGTATGCCATAACTAAACTTAATTTCTTTCACAGTACCCAGAATTCTTAACTTCAGTTTAATCCATTTTTAAAACCCTATTTACTGTATAAGAAACTAACTTCAGTTAGTTAAGGAGCTCACGTTCAACATTATGGCTAATTAGCATTAATTTTAATAGACCTTGTTACATATTATGGAAGACACAACACAATCACACATGAGTTGTGGGTTCTTCTCAATTACTGGGTGTGCGGTAACTGATTAGAATCAGGTGCGCATGCAGAGGGTGCTTCAGCATTCTTTCTTGCACCGGGGGGGGGGGGGGCTGCTGCTATTGGGCCTGTTGAGGAAATCCATGTATATTGCATGGGATTTTCCAAACAGTGCCCCCAGAGCACACAGAAAATGTTGGGCCCAATCTAAGACAAATTGTCTGGCTCTCATTTTTCTCTTTTACTCTGGACAAAATATAAACCTTTATCTGGATGCAAAATGGCATGGCTAAGTGCCCCCCTTCAGCCCTTTCAAGGACTTTTTAAGCCACACAGTAGCAGTACAGCATCTTGAGGAGGAGAGAAAAAAGAGAGAGAGGGCCTTTTAAAAGGAGGTTGCAGGCTGTGGGAGGGGATGTGCACTTTGCAGGTGCAACAGGAAGGAGTGGTGGGGTGGCAGCAGAGCAAGCATGTGGGAGAGGGCAGGTGAGTGCTTTTCCCATGCTGCTTGCTGCTGCTGTGACACCGGCACATTTTGGCAACCCCATCTGGAAGCAGCCAAAATAGCCACAATGTCTGAATGTATGCATCGGAAACGAGGCAGAGAGAGAGAAACAAGACACTCTGATGTGTTCTCCTATTGCTCATTATTTTTTATGGCCATGGTTGATCTGGGTTGATCTGGTGTCGACCAAAAAGTAATACTCCCTTGGGTGTTCTGGAATGGTTGTAATTAGAGGCGGTCATGAACCAAAATACAAACCAAAGTTCTCATGAACTGGGATAGTTTGTGGCTCACGAACCAGCAGTTCGTGGGAGCTCATTTCTCACGAACCCGGACAAATTTTACCTTGGTTCATTTGGTTTGTATTTTGGTTCGTCACTGCAGACAGCCTGCAATTTGCTAATCAATCAGTTTCCTCGGCAATGAGGGTGGGGGTGAGCTCTCTACAGACCTTCTGCTGACCTGGAAGTAACGCTTTCATGAACTGAACGAACCGGTTCACAAACCAGGGCAAGTTTGTAAAGGTTTGTGGTTTGTGGTTTGTGAGATGCGACAAACCACGAACTGCATGGTTCGGAATTTTCCCGGTTCGTGCCCATCTCTAGTTGTAATCATTGCAAAGAATAAACTGACTATCCCGAATACAAGAGGACTTTATGATAATTTGCACAGAGGCAGAAAGTGTGGGAGGAGGTGTTCCTGCCCATCACTGATTTTTAATGTATTTTTCTGCAGTCATTCTTCAACAACTGGCATTTTAATTTTTATGCCTGATGCCAATAGACCACACATTAATTTCAGTTTAATAACTAAAAATTAGGTGCAATCTTTCAGAAAATATTAAACTTCCCCAAAATGCAGAGTTGCTGGCAAAGATTGGCATTTCACACTGTGGTTTCTCAAATGTGGTAGGGTGAGGCCAAGTGTCTTATCTGGCCAGCCAAATGACTGTCCCTCCCTTTTTGCAACAACTGATAATGCAGAACAGAAAACATGCTGCAATGTTGAGTTTCTGAGAAACATGTAACTCAGCTGCTACAGGCAAATACATCCCACTATCCAAACCTCTTTCTGAAGAAATGTATTCTATAGGCCTTAAAGAAGAGCTGAGCAGCAAAAGTACAACTGCAGGGCATTCCTGACTGTTTCTCATTTAGCTTTATGCCAATTTGTTTCCTATCATAACTCACAGTCTTAGTAATAATCTTTGTTTTGCACGTTCCACATAGAGATGCAATTCTTTATCACAGAATTATGGCTTCAGGCTTTAATCTTCCTTGTCCATATAACCCTGATGCAAATTCCAATAACTGAAATCATCTTTTAAAAGTGTAGGTAGAAACTTCAGGATGTAATTGCAAAGCACTAAGAAATGTGCAAGAAATAACTCCTCATCTCCCCCCACCCTCGTCCAATGGCAGAATAAAATAAGAGTACCACTTTAAGGGCAAGAAGTTGAATGCTGGAGTCTAGTGGAGTTTTTTGTGAAGACTCAGGACCAAGCTACACATGACGAATGACACTTGAACAGCAAGTGGATTGAGTGGAGGGCAAGCGAATAGGGAGAAATACACTTGCTGTTCAAGTGTCATTCGTCATGTGTAGCTTGGCCCTCAGAATGGGGAGTGAAAGTGATTAATACCTTTCTGAAGATTCTCTTCTGGTATTAAAGAGGCAGCGGGAGGATAGGCAGTAGTTCAGAAGAGGAGACCCCCTTGGCTGTCATTTTGGCACTGTATGGTGAAGACAAAGTGGTGCAGCAGTTTCACTGGCTAAAGAGACTTTTGATTAGTGAATAATTTTTGATTAGGAATAATCCACACTGTGCTGGTTCCTATACTATCCTGTGCCCCCCTATCCAATATCTGAGCCAAGCTACAAGTGACGCCTTACCCAGGTTGGACTCTTGTCAGCTTCCCTCAAGTTTTGATGGGAAATGTAGGCATCCTAATCTTGCAGATGTAATGGAGAGCCAAGCTGTAAAATCAGGACGCCTACATTTCCCATCAAAACTTGAGGGAAGCTGACAAGTGTCCAACCTGTGTAAGGCGTCACTTGTAGGAATGCCTCTGTTGTAGGGCTGCCACTTTGGCTGTTAACCTCCTGCCCTTAATCCCCTGGTCCTCACCCTTGCTGCAATGTGCACCAAGAGCAAACAGGGAGGGGGGAGTGGTGTCATGCAATGAAGAGGGTATTACAAGATTAGAGTTTGGGTTCTTTTTTTTAAAAAAACCAGGAATTCTGTGGATAACACAGATTTGGGCTGTGCTGCGCTCTTGCTTTAATGCAGTTAAACAGGAGGAGGAGTGTACTGGTCTTGGTACAGTCTGTAATCAGAACAAGACATAAGATTCCCAGGCACTTCCCTCATTATTGTATATCAACTGGGCTACGGGCAGGTCAAAGCCCACAAAAACTTGGCAGTGGCTCACTACGCTTTCCCAAGCAGCTTCTTTATATATTTGCAATTGCAACTTGTTTGTAGAACAGGATTGAATTCCATGCATAGACTTGGACTTCACATTTTGTAGACTCCCCTTCATGTCCTGGAGGAAAAATGGGATAAAAAAATATATACACAGTTACACAGATTGCTAGAAACTCAGATTCCATCATAGATTCCATCACAAAGCTAGAAGGAAAAGGAATTAATATGTGAGCAAGAGACTTTTAAAAAATGAATGTATTAATTAAGTACACTATAACCTAATATAAGTAGTATATTCTTTTCTTAAAATGCCGTTGTGTTCTGTGATTAAGCAGTTGCTAAGCAATTAAAACTGTTCTAAAGGTGAATATTTGAAGTACAGGCTGTACACCAAGATACATGCTGTGCACCCTTTAGCCTGCATGCATAAACATGCTACCTTTCCTTGGCAAGTTATCCCATTGTTATACATTTTCTATACAAATTTCCAATTAGTCTTTCTTAGAGGAAGGAAAGAGTAATAGGCCATGGTTGGAAAGCTTGCCTCCGATGCCTCTTCTTTCCAGGTACAGCATAGATAAATAGCATTGCTTGCTGTCTTCATTTCAAATCAATTTGCATGCCTAGTAACTAGCAAATTTTACACTAATGTCAGAGGGTTTTTAAAATGTCTGTCATGCTTAACAGACATGGAAGCAAAGTGTTCAGAATAAATATGGGCACACGGGAGTAAGAAACTGCCTGCAACTCTGACTGCAAGTGCAACACTGGGAGAAGCAGAGTCACACGCCCAAGATTTGGGATAAAGAACAAAAATAAACATCTGTCATAATGCAAAGATCTGGCTATTTCTATGCCATTCATTCTCAAGAGTTGGAGGACATCTTTGGAACATGGTCACAGACCTAGTTTTGGTTAATTGGATGAAAGAAAAAGAAGGCATTGGCCTAAGATAAATGTCCACACAAGGTGAGCATCCTGAGAGAGGGAGCTAGCAAGAGCCATAAAGGTGAAGCACAAAACCATTTGGGTTTTAATGATGTCAGAACGGGTAGTCACTCAGCTACAATCTATGATTATGACTCCATTCCCATACTGAGCAGCGGGTAATTAGCTACTTCTGTACTCTGGTATATATACTCATCTTTAATGTCTGAGAATGGAGTCATGCTACAAACTGTACTGAGAATCCTTTAATTAATGGCAGCTTGCCCACGCAGTTCTTTGTAGAACAGAGGCAAACCACGAAATAGAATTAATTTGGCTTTTAGATCAAATAGCAACTAAATCAGCAAACCAAAATTATGAACTGTACAGGCTAACCATTTAAGGAAAATCCAGATTCACTGAAATTATAAGGCCCATGAGTTAAAATCATTACTTAGGCATTTGTTCAGGGCAAAGTCCAACTTACAGAAATTCATAGTTCACATCAACATCACAGGAAAGGGAAGTTTGAGAGATACCCCTTCCTGTTAGCTCAATGGCTTTGCACACTGGGTGGTCTATTCTGTATTTCATTGTTGATTTTGATAAATGCAGCAAATCTTTAAAAAGACTATATTTATCTTTAATTAAAGTAACAGGAAAACAGTAGTAAAATCCTTCTGGGTTTACCTTTCCCACAGTTTGCCCTCAGTTTATTAACCAAATTCAAGTAAAAAAAAAAGAAAAGAAAAAATGTTCTTGAATTAGAAGAAAATAGCGGCTAAGAGCAAAATAGTTTATCTTTTGTTTAACAGAAGGTCCATAAAGATTATTGGGGAAACTCACTTGGCAACTACCACCTTTTCTGAGGAGATTGTTTGCTATTAGGTAGCTGTTGGTCAAATTAATCTAGTGCTTGATTTTTTTAAAAAAATCATGATCTAGGATTAAACTTGTTTTTGAATACCACTTACCATATTTTAGAAAGTTGTACAACTGTACTTTCCCTGACCAGGATGGCCCAGGCTAGCTAGATCTCATCACATCTTGGAAGCTAATCAGGGCTGGCCCTGGTTGGTACTTGGGATGGGAGAAAATCAAGGAAGACCAGGGTTGCTATGCAGATACAGGCAATGGCAAACCACCTCACATTTCTTGCCTTGGAAACACTAGTGGGGTTGCCATAAGCTGGCTGCAACTTGACGGCATTCTCCACCACCATCACAAACCTTCTTCCCAGATGATAGCTCAGGGGGAAGCTATTTTCCTGTTAAGAACTTAAGGCTATGCATAATATTGATTTTGTGGTCCTTCTGACAAGGAAGCCATTTCTGTTCCTTTCCCAAAGCAAGGTTTGACGTTTAAACAAATGGATTGTGGTCTTTTTTAAAGGGGGGGGGGGAAACAAAAGGGGTTGAGTAACAACCTAAAAGTGTGTGTGTGTGTGTAAGATGTATGTATATATAATATTAAAACGTATTTATTATAGATGTGCACCAGCAACAAGTCGCTTTTCTTTAACAAGATAACGCACTTGAAGAACAAAAAAGCCCTAAAGTGGGCAGCAGGCCTGAAAAATGGGAGAAAGAGCAAAGAAGATGAGGCAATAGTATTTGATCTGAAGGTCAGGTGTACATTATTTCATGTGTGCAAAGGCGGGGATGCTGCAGAGACACCTGTATCTACTCTTGCTTGCAGCCATGTCTTTATATGTGCCCTGGCTCTGGGTCCCATGCCAGCACACTTTCCAAGACTGGCTGTGCTCAGGTTCCAGAGGACTCAGACACAGAAGCAAGCAGGATTGTGCAGCATTTGCCCTTGGCACTGGCTGGCACTGTGAAGCCTCCTGAACAGAATAGGGTTAATTACTAGGAGTCAAGACAAGCGTTTCCCCCTCTCTGTAGTCCAGCTGATATTTTTGACCAGTTGCCAGAATTTTGAACAAAAGTCAGCATTGTAATTTTCTTCATTTTTGTAATTTTCTTAGTGTCATGCTTAAATTATGTAACCAATGTGTATGCAGGAGGGTGCCAGATAACACTCAGCCCCAGCTATCATTTCTGCTGAATGAGAGAAGGCAGAGTGCGTGCATGCAATTCCTTCCTGGCTGCCCCTTGCAGGCTCTGTAGAGCTGAGGAAGGCAGGATGAGTACTGGAAACTCAGCATGACAATCCGCCAGTGGCAGTTGTGGGGATTGATTTCACTCCTCTTCCTCTGGGTAGCTCCACACCGTGACCAGTGCTTGGCTCTTGTGGCCCTTTTAATGCTGGGTGCCACTTTGGGCTCAGGAAGGAATTTTCCTCCAGGCCAGAATGGCCAGTTATCCTGGATGTTTTTTGCTTTCCTCTGGGCATAGAGCAGGAGTTACTCAGGGAGGTGAGAGAAGGAGATAGCTGTGAATTTCCTGCATTGTGCAGGGGGGGTGGACTAGATGACCTTGGGGAGCTTGCATTCCAGTTCTAAGATGCTATGATTAGCCGCATTTACCATTTCCTGGCCATGCCCTGGTACAAGAATTTGTCCTTTCTGGGAATACAGAAAAATATAGACTTGAGGCACAATTGTTTCCTCCAGCTTCTATTGGCAATATACTGCAACCTTAGTGATGTTAGATGGAGGAAATCTGCTGTCGTTCTGAAACTAGTATGCCCACTCCTGCCAGATTAAGTCTTGTCAGCAACAAACAAGAGTTCAGTGGTGTGCTTGCAGATTGATTAAATGCTGCTCATCATAACCCAGCTATTGAAGGCCCAAGCATCCTTCCAGGGCACAAAAAGAACAACTGCAGCTGCCCCAGTGACTGACAACACATGCAAAGATAAAGTGTGTGTGTGTGGGGGGGGGGAACATTTTGTGCCACACTGATATGCAGAGACTGGCTAGGAGTTGGATTTATGGATAAGAAAGCTGTGTGGTACTCTAGTTCAAGCTTGGTGTTCATCCACAGCATTGCTAGTTAAATCTTGTTGACTCCTTTGCATCAATTTTATGGTTGCTTATCACAGAATGACAACAAATATCAGAATATGATTGAAGGCTACTCATCTTTTTTGCTGCAATGAACTAAGAGTTGATGTATTGTCGAAGGCTTTCATGGCCGGAGAACGATGGTTGTTGGGGGTTTTCCGGGCTGTCTTGCCGTGGTCTTGGCATTGTAGTTCCTGACGTTTCGCCAGCAGCTGAAGATGCCTCTGAAGATGCCAGCCACAGCTGCTGGCGAAACGTCAGGAACTACAATGCCAAGACCACGGCAAGACAGCCCGGAAAACCCCCAACAACCAACTAAGAGTTGCTTTTCATGCAAAGAGATGAGCTTAGAAAGCAGGATTTCACAGCTTAAAAAACCCAACAATATGCTTTAATGGTGTACACAAACGGTAAACAGACACGTCTAGTTTTTGTTAACGCTATTAATGAAAGATCCCCAAGATGAATAGACAAGCCACCATGAATGGTTTTCCCAAACTAAAATTAGCCTTGAACACGCAGTGCATCCTCTGTGTGTTCATTCTGCTCGTTTTGTCATTATGATTTTTATAATCTATTCTTGAGTTATTAGAAACCAATAAAAAAGGTCTGTTGAAGTTATGTATCCTCACGTATACCCAGAAAAAGTGTGCATCCTAGACTGGTTTCTTCCTAAACAAAATAAATGAACTTGAAATTACAAACTGCTCCATGTGTTTTCACTATCAGTCACAGTCAACACAGTGAATGAACTGAAGTAGAGCTGCTAAAGAGGAAAATAAAACTTGTGTGCAAAACGTTTTGGTGTTCAGGCCAATTCTCTTGTACAAAAAGAGTAGTATGTTGGTGTTTACTCTTAACTCCCAGCAGAAAAAAAATCTACAAACCTGGAAATGAAAAAGTAAAAGCAACGTAACCACATAAGCCCAGGAAGTCTGGAGGTGTGCTCTTGAGCTAGTATGGTCACAGAACAATGAGTCATCTATTCTTGGTATGAATTTGTGATCTGCTTCTACCCGTTGTACACAATATCCCTTCCTATCCCCTTGACCCCAAAACCCTAAATGTGAGACTCTCATAATTATAGTGAGCATTTGATAACAATTTTCCAAACACTACTGATGTCGTTGCATGCATTTAAGATTATAGGTGTCTATTTTGTGCAAGAAGTCTTTCATTAGCGAGGTAGACCCACACAGTAGGCTGGACTCAGGATAATTAAGTCACTACAAACTCTCCTCCCCACACTGCAATTACAAGTTCTGGAAGAGCCAGTCTATAAAACTGTAACCCACTAATGATAAAACGAAAACTAATGAAATACCACAGTCACTTCATTGTAGGATTTGTGTGGACAAATCTACTTTCAATAGAGACAGCATGCCTGTGCATCAGACTCTGCTTGCTACGCTGCTCTGTCAGTCAGAATTAATGGAGCTCTTGTACACAAGGGAGTTGTATGTGTGCATCAGATCCCCTGAACCAGCAACAAATCACTAGATTGTGGGTACTGGTGGCATGTTTACAGGCTTACACCATTTCTTCAGCATAGGACTTGGTATCCACAATGTCCCTACATAACTGGTATCCTGAATGCTCTGAAGTATGTAATAAAGGATTGCATTAGATATTTAATCACCAGCGGGGAAAAATGAGTTTATTACATTCATGTGATAATATTGCTTCTAGTGAAGTTTAGTTGTCTGGAGTCCACCTCCATTCTCTCTAACTTACCCAAGAAGATTTGGGTCTTTCCCCAAGTGGCAGGGCGATGAGGACCCATTCCATATTAAGGGCTCCCTGCCTCCATTTCCAAAAGGCCACTCCTACCTAGCTGATGAGGGGAGGGAAAAGGGAGGCATGATAACCCCTGAGGAGGCCGGCTGGATCTCTTGCCTGGAAGAGGGGTGCAAATTTCCCCATTAGCAAGGACAGGGCTATCCTCCCCAGGGAGTTTCCCAGGTGATGGCACTTGCTTTGATGAATCAGGGGCCAACTCTCGGCCTACTCCATTACATGGTGGGGCTCTTGAAAGGGAGGTCAGACAGCCAAGGAGAGAATGGGTGGCTGGATAGCTTCTGACAACTAAAAGATGCCAACTAGGAAGAGAGCCAAAATGGGTGTGACTGAAACTGTTCCCTTATGCTTGCTCTGCCCGCACTGAAGCTGCCTCTTCCAAGGAGCCAAACACTAGAGGTTGTTAAGTGCCAGAGGAGATCCTGCCCAGCACATTGCCTCCTAACAAGTCCATATTTAACCTTTTATTTTATTTACTCTTGAAAAAATAAATCTGAAGCTCAAGGCCTGAAGTATAAGGGAAACTTGCTCATTCTGAATTTTTTTTGCCACTCCACCCTGCAGATATAATAAAAGGAAAGATAAAAAACTTTCTTCCTTAGGCCTCAGGACTACAGCCTCCATTTGTGTTAAAATGTTACAATTGCTGAAGCAAACAGAATATTGATTTATTCTCTGTTATGAACTGCTTGAGGGCCTGTTACAGGTGGTATATTAAATAAACCAACAAAATAAATTAAATTAAATCAAATCATGGCCAGGTTCACGTGTCTTGGCATAGTGCTAAACTCATGGAATGAGACCATCTTCATGGCATGATTTCTGACATCATCGCACCACAAAAATGGAATTGTGGCACGATAACATCAGAAATCGCACCATGCCAAGATGTGTGAAAATGGCACATAATCCAGATTAAATTAATAAATCAAGAATAAGAATAAACTGAACCCCGCTGGATCTGACCATTAGTCCATCTAGTCCAGCATCCTGTTGGGTGTTTTCAAGCGGCTGGGGATCTATTTCCTGGGAGAGACTTGGCTAACTACAGTTGGAATCTCCCACCCGGGAGTTGTCCGCTGTGTCGGAGCCTCCCTGGAACATGGATCTGTAATTGCAAAAGGAAAAGTAAGAGCATTAAACCGTCTTATGGACTTTATATATAAGAAAGGCTAAAGGAAAGACTTATCTGAGGACTCCAAGGCTGCTTCCATACACGTTGGATAATCCACTTTCAATACGCTTTAGTGAACATTTATAACTGATTTTCCATGTGTGGAACAAAAAATCCACTTCTAAAGGATAACTAAAGTGCATTGAAAGTGCATTATTCAACGTGTGTGGAAATGGCCCAAGTCTCTTATTTGGTATTGCAACTACTTACAGCTAAGTTTTGTGAGCTCTTTAATAAAGAGGAGTAGAGGAGTACTCCCTGGTAACATGATTCTGTAGTGGAATTGTACTGTATTATCAGATGTATTTATTATTGGATAACTGTATGTATCCAACTGAACTGTATGTATTATTAATACTCTATTTATTGATTTATGACTGTATTTATTGATAAAAAGTATAGATGACTGGGGAAGGCAATGACAAACCACCCCATAAAAAGTTCTGTCAATAAAATGTGATGTGACGTTCCCCTATGGGTCAGTAATGACTCGATGCTTACACACGGTGCTTACACACCTTTACCTTTTTTTATTGATATTTGAGCACCTTGCACTTTATTTATCCATTGGAATGTGAATTACTATTAAGAATTATATTGTCTTTTGCATGGTGCACTTTAATGGATTAAAGGTGGTTCATTGTGTATTACCACCATGAGAGGTCTGTTGACTGCTCCTGATCCCAGCTGGCTGATGGTGGGGGGGGGCATTGCCACCTGCTCTGCTCCTGGTCCCAGCTGGGTGAAAGCAGGGGGCAGGCATTGCCCCCTGCTCTGTGTCTGATCCTAGCTGGGTGAAGACAGGGGCAGTCATTGCCACCTGCTCTGCGCCTGATCCCAGCTGGATGAAGGTGGCAAGCAGGCATCACCAACAGCTCCTCTCTTGATCTCAGCTGAGTGAGGGGGGGCAGACATTGCTACCTGCTCTGCTCCTGATCTCAGCTGGATCAAGGTGAGGGGTGGGCATTGCCACCTACTCCCTTCCTGATCCCAGCTGGGTGAAGGCGAGGGGTGGGCATTGTTACCTGCTCCGTTCCTGATCCCAGCTGGGTGAAAGCGCGGCGGGCATTGACTCCTGCTCCATGGCTGATTCTAGCCAGGTGACGGGGGACAGGCATTGCAACCTGCTCCAAGCCTATTCTTGCAGGGTGAAGGGGGGCAGGCAATGCAACATGCGCCGCGCCTGATCTCGGCTGGGTGAAGGGGACGGGCATTGACTCCTGCTCCATGCCTGATTCTGGCCGGGTGAAGGAGGGCGTGCATTGCCACCTATTCCTCTCCTGATCCCAGCTGGGTGAAGGTAGGGGTGGGCATTGCCACCTGCTCCACTCCTGATCCTAGCAGGGTGAAGATGCGGGGCAGGCGTCACCACCTGCTCCGCGTTAAAACCCCACCTGGGCTTCTCGCTGCAGTGTGCTCTCAATCCCCTTCTGTTCATACACCAGTGCTTTCCTTCAGTCGTTAACTGAATTTGAAGGTCTCCACAGGCAGTTTCCAACCAAACCCGACCAGGGATGTCTTCACTCTCCAGAACTACCTCCCTGTTTGACTGGATAGGGAAAATCTCTCCTTAGAAGATCTAGCACCTTTTTTTGGACCCATTTGGGATTCTGCACCTATGTCCCATACTTCCTTGCCAACTTTTCCTCAGTTCTCCTGGGTGTTAAAACAGCTTTCTGTTAGGACTCCATCTCCCACCTCCTCGCACTCAATTCCTCTCTGCTACAATTGAAAAACAGACCCTCTTTTATTTATTTATTTTCTATTTATTTCTTTTCAATTTCTATTCCGCCCTTCCTGAACTGGCAGGCTCAGGGTGGATTACATTCTGTAAAACAGCACACTAAATGCTCACATTTTACAATTTTAAAACAGCAATATAAAAACAGTACAATATAAATATTTAAAAGGTCCAAGAAGCAGTGCAGGAGCAGCACAGCTCATGCTACCAAATCAGATCCCTGGGTGCAGCCTGTCACTCAAAGCTCTCTGATTCTGTGAGGGATTAACTGTTAACAGTTCTGCAGCTGTGTGTGCAGCCCTTCCAGGTTTTTTCACAAGAAATCACAAGACCCTGTAAACTCTACTCCCACCCCCCACCCCCAAATCACACACACAGAATGGATCTTTGCCCATAAACATAACCTATAATTAAAGGCAAGACAGATTGGGGAAAGAAACATTTGTTGATAAAATCTAGAATGTAAGATATGTCTAAGGTCTAGCTTGCCTGCATATGTACTGTCAAAGCAAGGGACAATCAAGGCAAGTGAGAAGAAGCAGAGGTGATTTGTCATTGCCTTCCTCTGCTGTGGTTGCCTATTCAAGCACTGGCCCCGCTTAGCTTCCATGACCTGATGGGACCGGCTATACGATGCCACCTTCTCTCCCAAGATCTAGCTTAGCAAATGGTATAGTGAGGCAAATTGGCCACTCCTTCTTTGCCTTGAATCAGCCAGTTTATCAATTTACATGTACACCATGCTAAGGTCTCTTTTGACAATAATCATAATCTAGTTAATAGTTCAAATGTATCTCGTAGCAATACTTTTTAAACATGCATTTCTTTCCCTTGACTTTCTTTCACTGAGGTATTTAAGGAATTGCTACTGCTGCTGCCTCAGGAAAACACTTTGTTTAGAAACAACTTGATACACATGTCAGCTATTTCCTGCATTTCTTGTTTTCCTCCTCCTTATTTTCACTATTCATGAAAACTGCTCTTATATATAAACAAGATTTTGGTAGTTTTATTTTTAACAGCATCCCATCCTGCCTGCTAGCGGTTTATTATAGAGATCATTATCTTTGGGTTGCAGCTGTGCTCAATTGAGGTCACAACCCTTTTAAGGAGAGGGAGAGGAAAGGAGGGTGAGAGAGCACCCTAAGGTGGTGTACAGGATATAATGTTGGATGTGGACTAGATAGATAAAAAGCATAGGGTGGCCTAATTTAACCTCACAGGATTGTTTTGAGGATAAAATGAGACAATTTCTGTCTACGCTATTCTGAATTCCTTGGAGGAAGGCTGGGGTTCTAATATGACAAATACAGGGCCTATCAGAAGAGTACTTGGAGGGCCATTTAGACAGGGCCTCAAACTCAAAGGGTGGTCAGATTTGTGTGTGTGTGTTATGTTCCGTCAAGTCACCTCCAACCTATGGCAACTCTATGAATGAAAGACCTCCAAAACGTCCTATCATTAACAGACTTGCTCATATCATGCAAACTGGAAGACATGGCTTCTTTTATTGAGTCCAGACATCTCATTTTTGGTCTTTCTCTTTTCCTAGGGCCTTCCCCCTTTCCTAGCGTTATTGTCTTTTCCAGTGAGACTTGTCTTCTTTTGATGGGACCAAAGTATGATTTTGTCATTTTACCTTCCAGTGAGTATTCAGGCTTGATATTGTCTAGAACTAGGTTTACCAGGTCCCCTGGAGCCCAAACTGGGTTTTTTCCGGGTCCCTTTACTCCCTCAGTGGGAGATTGGGAGCCTGGCACTTACCTTGCCACTCAGAGTTTGGTTTTTTGCATGCGCATAGCATGCGCACTCTCCTAGCTTGCATGATGACATCACTTCCAGGAGTGACATCATCACATGAGGGTCAAAGGCAGGCCAGAAGCACTCCTGCACTCACCAAGGGCCGGATCAGGCCCTGCTGGGCATGATTCTTCCCCAAACAGGCCCACTGGGGCACACAGCATGGGGCCCAGGGTGCGCGGCACAGGGCGGCTTGGGGGGTGCGTGCTGCTGCTCAGTGGGGGCGCCCTGGGGGAGCACGCCCCCACCAGCCATGTAAGTGGGCACAGGGGTTGGAAGGGTGGGAGCAGAAGATCCCCCGCCCCTGGCGGGGGAATGGTAACCCTATCTAGAACCCACTTATTTGTCTTTTTGGCTGTTCATGGTAAACACAAAAATGTCCTCCAGCACCACATTTCAAATGAATCGTTTTTCTTCCTGTCAGCTTTCTTCATTATCCAACTTTCACATCCATACATGGTACTATGGTCAGATTTACACATTTGCTATTTTTTGGCATTTGAAGTTTTATAATTTGTTTTTATGTGCATCTTGTTTCAGCATTTTTTATTTTTATCATGGCTAGGCACGAGGGCAGCCAAGTCCCCTAGTGCATGGCGGAATCCCCTGCTCCCAGGCTCTCCCCACCACTACCACTCACCTGGCTGGCAGGGGGGAAGTCCCTGATGACATTACCAGAGCTCAGTGGGCATGTTCCCGCCAGCCACATTATCACTTTGGACAGGGCATGGGCACCCCCCAAGAGCACTCCCACAATTTGGGCTGCTCGCATCCCACTCGTTACCTGGCAGCCCTCCGGTGCAGCTGCCCGTGCTGTTGCTGGAGGGCAGGGAGTGTGCAGTGAGCTGGCAGCCCTGGCAGCATGGCAGGTAGCCAGGGTGGTGTGAGAGGCCTCCCAGCCCTCCTGCGCAGTCGCCCGTGCTGCCACCAGAGGGCCGGGAGTGCATGCTCCCGGCTAGCAACCGCACCCGTTGCCCTCTCTTTGGCAGTGCCCAGGGCAAGTGACCCCCCCGCCCCCCATAAATACAGCCCTGCCACCTGGAGGCTGGCAACCCTAGTCTGGCACGATGATGTCACTTCAAGAAGTGATGTCATTGTACCTGCCAGGAGTGTGCCATGCGTGCACAAGAATACAATTAACAGTTACGTGCCAGGTTTGATACCCCTTCCATCAGGAGGGTAAGGGGACCTGGTAACCATAGTAGAGGCCTAAACCTTTGGAAGCAGCTGGGCCTCCCTGGACCTCTGAGAGGGCCTGGATAAACAAATAATACATTTTCTAGTTGTATGTATAATTTTAAAGAGTAGCCTGCTTTATGTCACAGAAGATTGTACTTTATAGAAAGGAGGAACAACAGAAGCTTAGTTAATCCACTGCTCACATTATTATGCTTTTACATTTGAATTACAGCTAGAGTGGGCAATTTCCTACGCACATGCATATGAATGCACGTATACTCAAATGTTTCCCTCCATGATTCTGTGAGAAGTAGGGTTGGGAAATTCCTGGGTTGGGAAATTCCTGAAGATTTGGAGGTGGAGTAGGCTTGGTAGGTCCCCCAGGGGCCCAAGTGGGAGTGCGGAGGGGGGGGAGCACCAAGGTACTCACCTCCCCTGCTCCTCTGTCACACTGGAAAAGGGGGATCTGGGGATCGCACCAAAGCCCAGTTCATTCAGAATTGCCCATTTGGAAGAGATTTTTAATGAACTGGGCTCCAGCTCTGCATGAGGGAGCTGACAAGCCTAGGGTGGAGCCTGAGAAGGGTGGGGTTTGGGGAGGAGAGGGCCTCTATAATGCTATAGAGTCTACCCTCCAGAACAGCCATTTTCTCCAGGGGGACTGTTCTCTGTTGTCTAGAGATCAGTTGTAATTCTGGGTTATATCCAGGCCTCACCTGGAGGTTGGCAGCCCTAGAAGCTAATTCCTCCTGCTGCTTTTTACTGAATTCCATCTGATCACAATATTCCATGCCTCCTGGAGCATTTTCATGGTTTTCATTTTGTATTTCTGTTAATTTACATCATCATATTTTTCTGCATATCAAGGAGGCTCTCTCTAAAGAAGAAAACCCTATAGTGTCAGTGAGTAGCCTCATTGTGCTGCTTTCTTGATTGGGGATGTTCAGACTGAAATTGCAGAGCTGAAAATACACTCTAAAAATGCCTTTACAGGCCACTTTTTGTAATTACAGAACAAACAAAATGGAATTATAGTACTTTATAGAATTAAGAGGGAAATCCCAGCAAAATGGGTGGAATAGAGGATCATTTTAGAGCAGGTATTTTTAGAGCAAAAGGCCCCAAATGTTAAGGGAAGTAAGACCCATCTATCTCCCAAAGACACTCCTTCCACCAGTTTTAAGTTAGACATGGGCACGAACAGAAAAAAACCCCAAACAAGCTGTTCATTGTTCGTTGCCATCCACAAACAATGAACAGTAATGAACATGACCCTGTTCACAAACATGTCTGTTGTTCGTTGTTCGTGGCCCTTTAAAGATCCCTTTAATCCCCCCTTCCACCTGCCAGCTGATAGTTTAAAGGGCCCTTTCCTGCCACGTGTAAGGGACAGGGCCCTTTAAACACCCTACAAACTGACCTTCCCAATGTCCAATACCCACCAAATTTGCAGGGGACATAGTCCTCACTGTCCTCCAAAGACCCCCCAAGTTTCAGAG
Source organism: Eublepharis macularius (assembly GCF_028583425.1). Classification (NCBI taxonomy): domain Eukaryota; kingdom Metazoa; phylum Chordata; class Lepidosauria; order Squamata; family Eublepharidae; genus Eublepharis; species Eublepharis macularius. Next base: position 104,649,390 of record NC_072796.1, read on the forward strand.
TGATTGCACCCCGGGAAAGGCATGATGCATGGGTCCCCCCCTTTGTTGTCATTTTCACAGTGGCAAAAACGGGACTCTCTGCTGGAAGCTACTTTGAGGGGTTACAATCTGGCCTTCCCAATGTCCAATACCCACCAAATTTGCAGGGGACATAGTTCTCACTGTCCTCTGAAGACCCCTCCACGTTTCAGAGAGATTGCACCCTGGGAAAGGCATGATCCATGGCTCTCACCCTTTAGTCCCCACTGTCCTCCGAAGACCCTCCAAATTTCAGAAAGATTGCACTCCGAGAAAGGCATGATGCATGGGTCTCCCCCTTTGTTGTCATTTTCTCTTCACAGTGGCAAAACCGGGAGTCTCTGCTGGAAGTACTTTGAAGGGTTAAAGCCAGAAGGAAAGCCAGACAGAGTTCAGACAGAGTTCAGTCCCTGCCTCCGTTGCCAGGGGAATTGATTGAAAGGCGCTGGACTGTCTGGCTTGATGAACGGCTGATGAAGGCAACAAACGAAGCTTACAATGACCACTTGTTCATTTAGAATGGGGCCTCAGAAACGGCTTGTTCACAAACAGATGAACGGGCTGTTCGTGGGTTTTTTCCGTTCGTAATGCTGTTCGTGCCCATGTCTATTTTAAGTGCCTCCTGGAACATATTAAATCCTCATGAAGCCATTTATGATAGGCAGTCTTTTTCATTTGTCTGAGGGCCAAGCTACACATGACGAATGACACTTGAACAGCAAGTGTATTTCTCGCTGTTCACTTGCCCTCCACTCAATCCACTTGCCATTCAAGTGTCATTCGTCATGTGTAGCTTGGCCCAGATTTACAAAGTCATATTTTTCTGCATAGTATGTACCAATCTCTCTCTGATCTGTGGCCTGGTTTTGCTGCCTTTCTCATTGGCTGAGCCATCTGCTTTACTGTTATAGGATCTGTATGCCCAGCCCTAGCCTGTTCTTCCACTAGATCAAAGAAGAGAACAAACAAAGCAAAATGTAACAGGCAGGGGACATGGAAGATGGATGATGCAGGCCAATAAAATACAGTCAATGAGACAATGAGTTAAGGACACCTCCAATGACCTTGAACAAATAAGTCACTCCTTGTCAAGTTCCAGATGGGAATGATTAAAGAGCTCGGAAGAGTTTATCTGGCTTCATTAGAACAAGCAGCATTAGAATTTCATTGGTGGTTATATTTTTAATACCATGCTTACCATATCCCACACACACATTTTTCAACCAAAGTGGTATTCACAGGGTATTGGGAATTCTTATTTTGAGACACAGTGATGGATTATGCCTTAATTTTTAAGACTAATGTCTTATTTAAATAATTCCCATCTTCTTAGACTGTAAGGTTTTTTTGAACTATTCTTCAGGTACTTGAACACCATATTCTTGTTGGTAAAAGTTATTCTTTATCCACCCTGTTACTAGAGTTCAGCAGATTATGATGAAATGGTTTAAAGCCCATTCTTGGCTTTAACTGCTGGTAACAGCTTCCAGAGAAAGAACTCGAAGCAGAAATGAATATAAATTAGTATCCACAGAGAACTATAAAAATGGGCAAAGAAGGCAGATCAAGAGCTCCATTATTTTGTATGTAAGATTCAAACGTGCACATAGATGTTCTCTTTTGCTTCCCAATCAATGTTTCTGCCACAGCATGAACACAGAGCATCCTTTATCATGCAGAAAACATGGGTTTCATAAGCACTTGGGTAGCTTCAAGTGAGCCATGCTAGGAATTCTTGCCGTAGGAAACTAACAAGTTTCCCCCGTACTGATGCCCTAGAGTAGTTACAGGATCTTGGCTGAGAAACAGGTGACATTTTATTAAGTTGGGAATTGCAAAGAACTAACTTTTACGACAAGTTCACTAATATATTTATTACTCAGCACTTTAAGCACAAAAAAATCTTTCTCTATGAACTTAAAAGAAATTGAATAGGCCCATCTTATTTTTTGTTTGTTTCTTTGTTTGGTTGGTGTCATTCAAAACTAATGTCTCAGCGGCTTCTTTAAAGTGAACTTTCCAGATAATAGTTCTTATTTTCCTAAATGCATCCACTCATCCTGGTAGGGTTACCAACCAGTCATCAATCTGTACAAACACCAATGCTGCTCAAAAGCCAATATTTGGCTGTGCCTTTGGCCAAGTAACTAATGCATGATTAGCATTAATTCTAAGATACAGTACTTCAATAACTTATGAACTACTTGCTGCTAAAAGTCTGTACTGGTTTCGTTGCTTCCAGATCAAATAGCAAATCATTACCATGATGGGTGTCCTCCTGATAGATTTCATGAAGGGTAGATAACATTCTTAGCAAGAGGGACCTGTTCTTGAGAGTGTTCAAGCTAATTTTTTTTAATGATTTGTCCTGGTTCATTCTTTAAAAAAATCTTAGCTCAAACAACACTTTCCTTTTTGAAGTAAACAAATTTCTGCCTTTGTCATGCATTGTTAGTTTGTGAGCCCATGTAATTGGTTGTTTATAACAACAGTTACATAGTAGGGAAACAGTGAACTAACCAAAAAGACAGGTGCTCCAAAGGAACAACCACAATCTTAAAATTTGGAGGGGAAGGACATCTGTACCCTCAATATCGACCTTAATGCTAGCTCAGTCTGTTCATCCTGTGTTGTGTAATTCCACTGGTTTTTCTGCCCATTCTCCTTTTCCCATAATGCTTTTTTTAGCTATTCCTTCTTCCAACAGCTCTGTTTCTTAATGCTTTCAGTGTTTTCTGTGTTGGAACCCACACATGATTTATGAAAGATGGAATCATAAAGGTGTGATGTCAGCCTACTGGATATGCCCTGCCACCTTAATATTATTCCATTTTTTAAATAATTTGATTAAAAGACTGCCAAGTTGGAGGAGGAGGAAGAACTCTTCTCTGTGGCACTGAGTGTATACATAATAACATTCGATTTATATACCGCCTTTCAGGACAACTTATTGCTCACTCAGGGCGGTTTACAAAGTATGCTATTATTATCCCCACAACATCCTGTGAGGTAGGTGGGGCTGAGAGAGCTCCAACAAGCTGTGACTGACCCAAGGTCACCCAGCCAGCTTCAAGAGGAGGAGTGGAGAATCAAACCCAGTTCTCCAGATTAGAGTCCCGCACTCTTTAACCACTACACCAAACTGGCTCTCAACATTCCCACAATTTCATAGATTGGTTTTATTTTATAGGGTCACCAAGTTCCATCTGGCTTTAATGTGATTCTCCTTCAGGGGCATATTTGGTGGTTAAAACGGACCAGGGTCAAGCCAAGAGGAATAGTCCAGCCAGCAATGATAATGCCATGAGGCATAGGTTGCTTATTCCTCCTTCCTGCCCTGCTGCCACCTGGGTCCAGTTCAAGGGGATCCTAAGGAAATGCCAAAACATCTTGGCATAACTTGGCTTGGTCTTGGCTGGCAATGGATTTCCAGGGAAGCTATCTACTAGGAAAATTTCCAGCAAGTTAAAGGGCCATTCTGGTCCTGTTTTCCTTGCTGTTGCCAGCATATTGTTTGAACAGATTCTGAGTGGTGGACTTCTGAAAACATTCATCCTACTGGAAAAGCCTTTTTAAAATGTAGTATGTTTGCATGTGTGTTATGTTCTATCAAGTTGCTTCTGACTTATGGCAACCCTATGAATGAAAGATGTCCAGAACATCCTATCATTAAAAGCCTTGCTCACATCTTGCAAACTAAAGGCTGTGGCTTCCTTTAATGAGTCATCTCATTTTGGATCTTCCTCTTTTCCTATTGCCTTCCACCTTTCCTAGCATTATTGTCTTTCCAGTGAGTCTTATCTTCTCATGAGGTGACCAAGGTAAAATAGCCTTAGTTGCATCATTTTAACTTCTAGGGAGAATTCAGGCTTGATTTGATCTAAAACACATTTTTGTCTTTTTGGCTATCCATGGAGTTTACAAAACTCTCCTCCAGCCTGCATTTCAAATGAGTCAATTTTCTTTTTGTCAGCTTTTTTCACTGTCCAGCTTTCACATCCATACATAGTAATGGGGAATATCATAGTGTAGATTATCTTGAACTTGGTCCCCAATGACATATCATTGTCCTTAAGGATCTTTTCTAGTTCCTTCATGGCTGCCCTTCCAAGTCTCAGTCTTCTCATTTCTTGGGTACAGTGTCCCTTTTGGTTAATGATTAAACCAAGGAATAGAAAAACTTTAACAATTTCATTTTCTTCATTGTCAGCCTTAAAATTGTGTAATTCTTGGGTACTTCAGCTGTAATCCTGCTTTGTCATTTTCTCCTTCAACCTTCATCAGTAGTCATTTCAAGTCTTCTCTATTTTCTGCCAGTAGTAATAAGTTTAGCACTATCATATTTATATTTACTTGTTTTCTGGAGTTAAAATAGGCTCTTATAAGGTGCAGGTAGTTTCTGTTGGTGCAGTACATATACTTGTATAAGGTTTAATTGATATTTGGGCCAACCATTAATATTAGCTTCTCACCAGTGGGCTCTTCCATGAACTAAATTCTTAAAACTCATTGGATTTGGGATATATTGAACACATCATACTATCAATCACTGTGTAAATGATTCTTCTCATTACTCGTTCGATACATTTCAATGTTCCAATTAATTATAAGTGGAGTTTTCATGACCAAGGGTCACTCTGTTTAGTAAAACTGCCAGCAATTGTTGCGGGGGGGGGGGGTGGATTCTTGGACAATTCAGGTTCACAGCTGTTGTATGAAATGATGAGTTTATCTCTGTGATGTATATCAAAGGAGGTATTTAAATATAGAACACTGCCCTCCAAACCTGGACTTTTGCCTGAAAGCAGGTTTCTTCTCTGTCTGTCTAACACATGGGCTATTTGAACCTCTCCCTGTTGCGAATTTTTGCACACAAATCCTGGCAATATTCACCTACTCAGAAATCTCCGTGGTATATAAGAAAACTGTTTCAGAGTGACTGTCGAAGACTTCCAAATGCATGCTGGATGAACAGGATTTTACTGTTCTTTTCCAGGCATTCTACTTATAACTTCCTGGGATAAAGTAGATGCATGTCCCGATGCCCATAGTATTTTCTTGAAAGAATTTAAGATTGACTGCATCTCTGTGTGAGGCATGTTGTACATATTATTTGGATTAGGGTTCCCCAGTTCTTTTGGTTGTGGAGCCCCTATGGGGATCTAGAAATTTGGCAGAGCTCTAAAATATCATGACTTTCAACAGATACCCAGATAAATATACATTGTTTTGCTCCACCCTTTTTATGGCTGCAGTACAGCAGAGCAACACAGCAGAAGGTGAACAGGCAAGTAGTGGCAGCAAAGCAGATTATGGCCCCAAAATTAAAACTAAACTATATTGTGAAATCAAAGTGTATGTAAGTTTGCAGCAAATTTAACAGGAGAACACATCAGATGCTAAATTCCCTCTAGAATACAACAGCTTTTGCTGAAAATCAGAGAGAAAACAATAAGTCAGAGGGAACTTCCCTGGGAAGTTGTTCTATAAATATGGTGCCATTTTCAGCAGTAGAGAAACACATTGCTGGGCCTCCAGTCCATACAGGAGAAGATGGCCTCTGATATATCCTGATCTCCAACCATTTAGGATTTTAAAGACAGAGAACAGCACTTGGATCTCTATCTGGAAACCAGCTGGAATCTAATGAAGATGATGCAAAACTGGCATTATATTTCATGCTGCCCAACTCAACACTCTGGCAGACGCGTTTTGGACTAGCTGCAGCTTCTGCATGCTTTTAAAGGCAGCCACATACAAAGCATATTATAATCTAATCTAGATGTCATTTGGATATGAATTATCGCAGCTAGATCCATTTGATCCAGGAAAGGGTACAGATGTCATCCTTAGTTGAGTTATACCCTTCCAGGCACATTTACTTTCATGGACATAGAAGGATTGAATTGTGCTTAGGATGGCATTGTTAAACTGGTAAAAAGCTGATCACAGGCCCAGCCACCATCTGGGTATCATTGAGCATCAAAGGATTCAAGAGTTTCTCAAACGGGGAACTTGCTTCAGCATCAGACAAATTCCCAATCATTACTCAGATTAAGTTTCAATTTCCAGGCCCATAACTGAGTTTAAGTTCTAGTTCAGAACTTCAGTGCTTCCTCAGGATTTGATCAGGCAAATGAAAGAGCAGAGTGTTATCTACATATTGCTGATAACCAGGGTTTTTTTTCTGGGAAAAGAGGTAGTGGAACTCTCAAGAGGGAAATGAGGAAGAAACACACGGGATTCTTTGAAATAATATTATTTTCAAGCACTATTGCCGAATATTTTCAAGAGGTGCCGGAACTCCGTTCCACTACGTTCCCCCTGAAAAAAAGCCCTGTTGATAACACAGCCTAAGATTGCTGGACAACTTCAATAGTGGTTTGTAGTGGATACAGTGGTTTGGATCCAACCAACTTTCTCTGCTGGTGAAAAAAGTGTTAGAAGAGGAGGACTGTCCCTGCCTCAGGTTTCAGAGGGGGACAAACAAGAAAGTTAGATAGAGAGGTCTGAGGTCTGTTCTCTTCTTTTACTGCCCTGAACTATCCTTTGATGTGTAGATTGCTAACCTCAGGACTTCCTCCTCCTGACACCTTCTTCTTCGTCTCTTTGTCACAGTCACTGTCCATTTTACTCTCCATCTTGCACCATGGATCCAGGACCTGTCCTGCAATCCAGTGCCATCCTTAGACTAGACAGATAGGAATCTATCCGCTTTCCTATTAGAGTATGAAGTTTCTGTAACAAAGAACTTTAATTTCTTTTCTAAATCTTAACCAAGGCTCAAAGTATACGTTTGTTTTTCTCTCTCTCTCATGCACACTGATCAGAAAAGCTCCTGCACCCATCATGCTCTTCCTTGTAAATGATGCAACTCTGCAATCCTTCAAATAGTTCCAGTCTTTTTAATAAAAAGGAGGAGGCACTTCCCTTTTACTATCAACAACAATATGTAAGGGATCATGGGACATGAATGGACAAAAAACATGTAAGATGGGAGCTGTAGTAAGAAGGGAATTAGGTGAGATTGAGAGAAAAAGCTGGCTGGATCCAACCCTATCTAAAAGACAGATCCAGAGGAGTTAGCCGTGTTAGTCTGTAGTAGCAAAATCGAAAAGAGTCCAGTAGCACCTTTAAGACTAACCAACTTTACTGTAGCATAAGCTTTCGAGAATCACAGTTCTCTTTGTCAGATGAACATCTGGACTCTTTTCGGTTTCATCTAAAAGACAAGACAAGAGAGTGGAAATACATACTGCAGATTGAAGGATTTTATGTGTGGTCCTCAATTCACACGCAGGCTGTTCTTGCTGAGACTACCTAAGATCGAGGAAAGAGCTGCTGAAGGCCCTTGTTCTTTCAGATTGTGAGGGTTAATACCCAAGGCCTGGACACAGTTTTTGATCCGCTTACTCCAAGGGCTTTGGTAAGAATCGGTTTGTAGCAGGTGCAAATAGCCATTTGATTCTGTAGAGAACAGGGTCAGACTCTGTATTTTGCCTAACTTTTGCCTTCTAGATACCATGGTATGTATTAGTTAGAAGTTTATATGCATTAGGAGTTTGTTGTTTTAACCTCACAATCTGTCTTCTCTAATTTTGTATATATTTCGTACCTTAAATAAATTAAATATTTTTTATCTGGTGTGGCCCTTGACTCTGAAACCTCAAACAACCAGCAACACCCCATGCCCTGACCCGTGACCACCTACAAAGGTAAAATTCTGTTTTGAGAAACTCTGCTTGAAAACCAACCTTGTAAGGTAGAGCTTCTATTTTAATTTCCCTACAGGCTTTGAGTTTCTCTCCCTTACTTCATAGCCTGGGATAGTGTAAGGGAGTGGTGGCAGCTACCAAGCTAATGTGAGAATAGTCCCTCATTGACAAGTTTGTTAAATTCTGTTTAAAAAAGGAACCAGCCATGAGTGTCTGTGTGTCTTTACCCTCTGAGCTAGGGAAGAGCGGTGGAGCTGTGGCCAGCATCCTTGACAATGTGAATGTTGCTTTCATGGGAACTCCCTTTGTGTGATTCCATCTGCAAGTGTATTCGGAGGGCAGAGCACCAATTCAGCTCTGTTTTCCTTTTGAGAACAAGTACTGTAGGCTCCTTTGCTTTCCCATTTGAATTTCTTTAAGCTGAGAAACTGTCAAGATCTGCATTTCAATGAATAGATGCGGGAGGTGGGGGAAATTGGGATACTTTTAGCAGTTGAGGAGGAACTATTATCGAAGGAGCAAATTGAAGTGTGACTGTGCAAGCGAGTGCATGTTAAGTTGTAGAGGGGACATGTGAAATAAGGCGCACCTGGGCATCCCTAGGTACTTAGTAATGTGTGTTTTCACCGGAGCCTGTGGAACCCCACAGATCTGAAGATATGGGTTAGATCAATAGTCTCCTAGCGCCTCCTTCTGGAATATACTTTTAGGAAACACTGAATCCACCATGATACATAATACACAGGGCCAGCACCTCCATTGAGGCAACCCTGGTGATCGCCTCCAGCGCTTAGGTGCTATAGGGGGTGCTGGGGGTGGGGGCGCATGTTGTGGAGCTGGCGGCGGCAGCTTGTGGGCGGCTGACCAGGAAGGATGGGAAGCTGCTCGCACACCACCCCAGCCGCCTGCCACGCCTGGCCCGTAGCTACTGCAGCCTCCAAGCTCTCTCGCGTGCCTGCTGCCGCCAACACATGCCCCTGGCCAGGAGCAGCAGCTGCGGGCCAGGTGCGGCAGGCGTCTAGGGCAGTGCACGGAGCAACGGAGCAGGAGGGCTGGGAGGATGCATGCACGCCTCCCCAGCCACCCGCTATGCCTGGCTGGCCCAGCAGCCTCTCAGTCCTCCTGCCCAGCTGCCCGCCACCCCGCAGTCCACATGCACGTGTGCGCTCTGCACACCCACACACAAGGGGGGCAGGAGCAGTCCTGAAGCTGCCTCCCCCCCGACCTCAGGCACCAGAAACTCTGGTGCCAGCCCTGATAATACATATTGCATAATTCTTGCTTCCAAATCCCATCCTAGTGAGATGTTGCAGAAATATATCATTGTTGATTATATCAAAGCTGTGGATCCAAAGGAGTTAGCTGTGTTAGTTTGTAGTTGCAAAACTGTAAAGAGTCCAGTAGCATCTTTAAGACTAACCAACTTTATTGTAGCATAAGCTTTCGAGGACTACAGCTTTGTCAGATGCATAGAGTGTTAGAAAAAATGACTGGTGATGTCTCTGGCTTAAACCTTCAAGACAAGGACCATAGAATTAGAGAGACAGATAGGCTAGTATCAGTTTCCTTCCTGCCTACTCTACCATCATTCACTTTCTCTGATTGGTAGAATATAGTCCAAGGGAACTTCCTTCCTTCTTTCTTTCTTCTTCCCTCCTCTTCTTCCCTGCATGCATCAGGAGAAGCAGCATGTTATCTTCTCCTGAGACAAATGAAGCAAATGGCCTGTTAGCAATCTGAAGCCATCCTAGTTAGCTGGATTAGCTAGTCACTTTTTCTCTCCACTATACTTAAGTTAATGTACTTCTATAAATAAATAGACCATTATTAGTTTTATTAGTTCTTTAACTCAAGGGAGAGGGTCTCTGTTTGCAATCCTGCAATTTGTGAGATAGTGTGGTAAATATTAGTTTAGGTCACATTGCTGCACTGAAGCTCAGGAGGAGCACTCTGTTAATAAGGAAAGGAAAGGCTGTCTGACTGGTCCAACCATCCTTAACTAAATCCAACATGGAGGGTATGAAGAAATTCCAGAGATATATATAGGTGGTGAGGGGAGGGGGGAGAGGGTGCAGGGAGTGAGGGTCAAGTAAATGTAAATCAGTTACATGAAAGAGGTGGAGTGCACAATCCAGGCTGGGTGTGACCCCTTCCCTCCATCCATAGCAGAATCTGAATGGAATGCCTGAAGGTAGTTACTTCTGGTAATGAGATAACCATTCATAGTCCCTATTAAATCCGAGCCTGACTGAGTCAAATTTACATATGAATTCCAATTCAGCAGCTTCCCATTGGATTCTGTTTTTGAAAGGCTTCTGTTGAACTACAGCGACCTTTAAGTCCTCGATGGAATGTCCTGGTAGACTGAAGTGTTCTCCCACTAGTTTCTGGATGTTGCCATTTTTAACGTTAGATTTGAGTCCATTTATTCTTTTGTGCAGAGGTTGGCTGGTTTGTCCTATGTACAGAGCAGATGGGCATTTGGGGCACATGAGGGCATATATCATGTTGGAGGATGAGCAGCTGTAAGAGCCAGAGATTGTGTAGCTGACACCATTGGGTCCTGTTATTGTATTTTCTGGGCAGATATGTGGGTAGAATTGGCATCCGGGTCTGTTGCAGGGTCTGGTACCTGTGCTGCTGCTGACTCTGTTAGCTGAGATGTGCAAAAGTACCCATAGAAAGTCACTCCACCTGTCCAGTTCCAAGCACAAGTTGTCTAGTAGGACAATTATGGCAGCTTTCATTACCAAAACCAGGCTTTATATTATTCTACAGGATTATTAAGTGTCATTAAAGGTTATGAGAGGACAAGTATTGTTTGACTGCCCTCCATATGTTGTTGTTAGCTTAGGCTATTTGTTTGTGTGAAGTGCTCCCTTGTAGCAGACTTCTTTTTTTCTTTCTTTGTCTGTGGATGGTAGCAGAATGGTGCAGCCCCAAGTCGCAGATTTTGATATGAGCCGTGTTTCTTGGCTACAATACTGTCAGTGCTGTGTTGTAATTGACTGCTGAGTGAGTTGGGATCCTGTAAGCTGATGGCTATGAAGACAGAGAAGAAAAGATACAGGAGTATTGCCTGTAACTTTTCATTGACTCCAGGGAGTGTTTTCACTCAGGCTGTCTCTTTTGTAAGTGGAACAGTATCTCACAGTCTAGAATGGGTCTTCTGAAGGGCGTACGGTTCTTCATGAGGTTTGCAGCCACCTCTGTCCATGTTTGCCCCTTGCACTAATAGTGTACGGACTGTGCTGGCCTTGTATACACTGGTACAACAATAAAAGTTATGCTCATGTAAACTTTTTACAGCAGAATTTCATGGTGATCCTGTCCCCATCCAGCAAGCATAATCTAAGGTATGATCAAGCTGTGAGTCCTGTACTATTTGCCAGCTGTACACCTTCCATCAAGTTGCCAGAGCATAATTGTTCCCACATTAAAGCCAACTTTTAAAAATACATTTTGAAAGTAAAGGTCTTTAGAGAAATGCTTGAGATCAAGAGGCTTAAAACTAGGTTTTTCGTAATCCTCTTACCTTTCATGTTTTCCATGATTGTGGGGCACCAATTTCACATTCATGCAATAAGAAGAGAAATCTTCCTGTGCCCACAGGGGAAGTAAGCAGAGTTGTGAGCTAACATACATCTGTGTGTGTGTATAAAAGAGAACGAGAAATCGAGACACAAAATATAAAACACCCCAGGAATATAAAGTCTGAAGGAATGTCTTCTTCCATATGTTCCTGTCAGATCTGATAGTCTCACCAACTAAAGAAGCTTGGTTGGTGGGTACATGAGACAGGGCCTTTTCAGTAGCATCCCCAAGATTATGGCAGAGTCACCGCAAGGAAATGTGCCTGGCCCCTCTCACTTTCTGTCTTCAGGAGAAGTTGAAGCCTATTTAGGATGGCTTTTGTTTAGCTACTTTTTAATGTATCAGTAGTTTATAAACTGTGCTTTTATGTATTTTTATGTTTGTTTCTCTTTTACATTGTAAGCCACCTTGAGTTCCTCTAAAGTGGAAAGGCTACTAATAAATGTATTAAATAAATAAAGTCAGGTGCTATATTTCCAGTGGGCTGTGAAGTAAACACCTCTTAGCAGTTTACATACCTAAGGGGTTTATTACATGAGAACTTTTAATGCAGACATAATATATATGCCGAAAGAAGTGCCACTTTGTAATGAAATGCACGAGGTTGGCTTTATGCTTAACCATACTTATCTGAAAGAATTCTGTGGGCATCATTGCCGCTCGATTTCCATGCGAATCCTGTTATATCTGAAGTGAAAGTCAACAATGTACTAATCAAGAATAAGATTCTAGGAAAACTGCAGTGCTGTTGCATAGAGACTGCATAGAGACTACTACTTTCAGGATGTAGAGGCTCTGAAAATAACATTCTTGAGTGGTCATTAATATCTGGCACTAGTCTTTTAGAGCCAAGCTACAAGTGACATCTGACACAGGTTGGACACTTGTCAGCTTCCCTCAAGTTTTGATGGGAAATGTAGGCATCCTGGTCTTGCAGCTGTAATGGAGAGCCAAGCTGTAAAACCAGGACACCTACATTTCCCATCAAAACTTGAGGTAAGCTGACAAGTGTCCAACCTGTGTAAGGTGTCACTTGTAGTTTGGCTCTTAGAAAATGCACTTAGTATTGCCTTCTTTCTCAAAGGGAGGGGCTTGGGATGAAGGAAGGGAGGAGGAAGTTGGAAGAATGTGGCCTCACAGGTGGGGGGGGGGGCAGCAGGACCTCATAAGTATCTTCTATAGTTAGCAGAAACTCACCCAGGTTCAATGTGCTCATTAAGGTTCCCTTCATTGCAAAGAACCAAGTCCACACAGTATCCACAGAAACGCAGTACCCTTCATCTACCCACTTTGTCCCGTTTAAATCTGTGAGGTCTTGGCTCTGCTTCTGCCATGGGTCAGTTCCACCCAGGCTGCACATGTCTGGTTGTCTTATCTTGCCCAAGGCAACAAGACCTTCTTAAGGTGCCTGCTCCTCCCTTCTCAGCCAGCTTGCCTCCCTCTACTCTCTAGCTCTCTTGACATCCCCCTTTTTATCCCTGGGGCACCACTCATGCTGGCCAAGACCAGCACTGCTGCTTCTTTCTCTGAGCCTTGGTCATCTTTTAACCCCTTCCTTACCTTACTGTATCCCAGCTGGGCTTCCATAGAGCTATCCAGAGAAACTTGCTGCCAACTGTGACCCAAGCCAATGTCCTGGGCTGGAAAACCTCCTGTCCATCCATGCTTCTATGCTCAGCAGCTGGCAGCAGGGTGTGGGGGTGAACAGAGACTCTCCTGCTGGTGACACCTCCCTACTCCTGTAGGAGCCATCATGCTGCTATGCCTTCCTAATCGGTGCCCTGCCCTGCCCTGCCCTGCCCTGGAGCAGCTGCTGCCTTTGGCCTAGCAGACTGAGCTTCCTCTGGCCTGCACTGCCATTTCAGTGCCATAGTGGGTATAATGCAAACCTGGCAAATGCTTGGGGAAATGAATTAAAGCACATTATTTGAACATCTCTGAAAGCTTCTGGTGTTCCACTCTCCTGGCCTGGTTACCTTCCAGAGCATATTTTCACCTGTTGGGGACCGAAAGTATCAGTCTCCTCTCCTACATGTTATCCTCACAACAATCCAGCAAGGTAGGTTAGCCTGAGAAAGTGTGACTGGCCCAAGGTCACCCAGTTAGCTTCCATAGCAGATAGAGATTCGAACCTGGATCTCACAGATTCTAGTCCAACACCTTAACTATTACATCGTGCTGGCTCTCAGTAATAATATGGGGTTAGCAACAGTAGACTTCCATAGGTATAAAGCTGGGGTCAAACCTAAAGTGATGAAAAGGAATGAAAAGTACAGGTAATAGGGAAACTGCAAAGAATTGGATGCCAACAAAAACCTCAAACTCAAGTCTCAAACACAAAAGAAATATGGAGATGTGACTGAGACATGCTTTCAGAGAAGAATGTCGGATTTGGAAGTGTCCAATGGCTTTTGTGATGTTTTGTTGGCAGTATGGCTTTTTTCCCTCTCAAAGCATGAACGGTTGGGCGTGGAATTGGAAACAAATGAATCTCACATTAAACTGGGTAAATTCTGAGAAGAAAATTCACCACAGAAAGGAAAGATCAAGCATAATCCAGAATGTTATGAAGTCCTGAATCCAGCCAAGCACTAGATATGGGCACGAACGGAAAAAAACCCCCAAACACCCTGTTCGTTGTTCAGTGCCATCCATGAACAACGAACAATGAACATGGACGAACATGAACTATTCCTGGACATGTTTGTTGTTCGTTGTTCGTGGGGGCCATGACTAAAGTTATCGAAAGACTAAAGTTATGGCTTTTGGAGAGAGACCAAAAGCTAGGTCATGGAATATTAATGGCCATAGTTTAGAGCAGGTACTGAGCTACAAATATTTGAGCGTGATGATTCAAGCCATCGGGACGAGGAAAGCTCATCATGAGCTTTCTATTGGATGAAACTCTGAGACTCAATTGGATGAAAATCTGTACAGAGTATTCGGCACACCCGGCACACCGTTTATTGCTGCCTTGCCTGGAGGGAGGGGCAGACTCCCTTCCCGGGCATACGGGTCTTTTGGCTGGGGGCGGAGCCAACGCCTACAGGCGGCTCCGCTTTCCCAGCCAGCAGTCGCCTTCTGCTTCGGAAGAGAGAAGGAGCCTTTTCCCTCTCTCCGAAGTGGAAGGTGGACCCAGGACGGCGAGGGACTCGTGGCAGCGTTTCCGCGGGCAGCGTTTGTGTGCTGCTCGTTTCAGCTGCGGAGCATCGGCAGCTTCTCGGCGGCGGTTGCTGGGCCCTGCCTCCGCAGTGTGCCCGCGGGTGTTGGCGCGTTGGTGGGGAGGGAGTGAGCCGTTCTGGGCGCTCCCTGCCTTCTTGTTCACGTTGCCACCGAGCCGTTGGCGGCGGCAGGGGGGTGGTTGTGGCAAGCGGAGGCGAGGCGCGGCTTTTGCGGCGCGGCCTCGGCGGCGCGGCCTTTGCGGCCTTTGCGCCGCGGCAGCGCGGCCTCTGAGCTGCGTCAGCGCAGCCTCTACGCCGCGGCAGCGCGGCCTTTATTCTGTGGCGGTGCGGCCTTTTGGCCGTTTTGGAGGAGTGCCCCCCCCTTCTTGGAGCCTGTGTGGGGGCTTTTGCCATTGAGGGAGCAGCGGGGCTGGGCCTAAGTGGGGTGGCCTGTCCACATCCCCCCCCTTCATATCCTCCCCCCTGTTGGCAATTGCTGTGTTTGGAGTTGGCTGCAGGGGGTGTTAATTTTTCCTGTGGGCTTGCTCGGGGGCGTTTGGTGGCTCTGTCTAGTGCTGTGCTCTCAGGCCAGCCTTAACTCATCTATTGGGGGCCACCTTGAGTGTAAAGGTGCTTGGAGGCCACTTTGTTTTACCACAGCATGCCTCCCAAAAAGGGCGGGGGCCCTTCCAAGGGCAAACAGCCTGCCAAGCGTCCTGCAAAGAGGCCTCCCCCTGCGCCATTGTCCTCATCGGATGAGGAGGATGGTGGACCCAGCAGGCAGGAGCTGCTGGACAGGCTAGCTGCTTTGGAACAAGCCCGTGTCAGCTCTCAGCCTGGGGGCTCTGGGGTTCGGGCACGCCGACCCACTAAAAAGGTTTCTGATGCTGTATTTCAGAGGGATATCTTGAAGCGTATTTCTGCTCTGGAGGAGGCAGCAGCATCTGAGCGTGGTGAACCTGGCAGCAGCCAGGGTGTGGCCATGCCGCCTGAAGAGGTACAAGGGAATGAAGCCGAGCAGGAGTCCATTGTGGACTGTGGACAGGTGGCCATAGCAGTTGAGCCAGCGGTGCAGGAGGGTAAGTCTGTTCAGCCTTCCCAGGCATGCACCTGGCCTTGGGGGCCCTGGGGTCAGTCCACTGCCTCCGCGCCCCCTGGCTGCTCTTCACCAGTTACACAACATTTCCTCCCTGCTTGGCCCCCGGCGGTTCCTGCAACCTGGCAGAGTGGGGCGAGCACTTCTTATGGCCAGCAGCAGGCACCTTGTGCTTCTACATCCTCTGCACCCCAGTCTGGGGGCTTGCCATACGGTTATGGGTGTCAGTGGGGTTCCCCCCCCTGTTGGCAATTGCCTTATGGAATGGTGCCGTACAGAGCATTACCATTCGGGGATACGGCTTTACCCCTCGGTGACCACTTAACTCAAGCCACCAGGGAGAAAATATTAAAAGGGGAGTATGTGGATGTCTTTACCCTTCTCTTCAGGGAACTGGAGAAGAAGGATAAAGATGATTTGGATGACAGAGATAAAGAAAAGATTAAGCGCAGAAAGGTGGACCGCAATTGGTCAAATTGGTTACCGGGGTTCTTGATTTATGCCGGGGTATTGGCCAGAGCGCAGCCTTGGAGGGCTGTGTCTCTTTTTCAATATATAGACATTATTTACAAGGGATACACCGGATTTGTGGGGGTGGCCTGGCTCCAGTATGATGAGGAGTTCAGGATGCGTGCTGCTATGAATCCTGGCCTGCCGTGGGACCAGGTGCACCAGCAGCTTTGGTTGCAGGTCATGTCCCCGGCCAAACCTAATGCTGGGGATAGGTCTGACAGTGGCCATCTTATTCAACGTTCCCAACCGGCATCTGGTTCCCGCGCCCCCGCGGGGCAGCAGGTTCAACCCCGGCTGCTCTGTTGGGATTTCACATCCAAGGGGCAATGCAATCGGAAGGCTTGTAAGTACCGACACGAGTGTCCTTCCTGCAGTGGCCCCCACCCATACTCTGCATGCCCTAAGTCCAGACAAGGGGGTGGGGGAAAGCGCTTTGGGGGGGGTAGCAATCAGCAAGGACCTGGTAAAGGGACCCAGCCCGGTAAGGCTGAAGGTCCTTAGGCACCTGTTGTGTTTGTACCCCCGGCGCAGAGATGCTGAGTACCTGTTGGCCGGGTTTGAGTTTGGTTTTCGTATTCCTTTTCAGGGCCAAAGGGAGCCTTTCATGTCAGCCAACCTTCGGTCAGTGGCTGGCATGGAAGGTGTGGTACGGGCCAAGATTGCGAAGGAATGCGCGGAGGGCCGGGTCCTCGGCCCTTTCGACACCCCTCCTGTTCCTGGTTTGAGGGTTTCTCCGTTGGGGGTGGTGCCTAAAAAGGCGGCTGGTGAATTCCGCCTTATACACCACTTGTCTTTCCCCAAGGGCGGGTCGGTGAATGATGCCATCCCAGAGCATCTTTGTTCAGTCCGTTACACATCCTTTGACCAGGCGGTCAAAGTGGTGCGGAGGTGTGGTGTAGGGGCGGAACTGGCAAAATGCGACATCAAGTCAGCCTTTCGCCTCCTGCCAGTACACCCCGGGGATTTTGATCTGTTAGGGTTTTCGTTTGAGGGCAAATTTTATATGGATAGGGCCCTCCCCATGGGTTGCTCCATATCGTGTGCGGCATTTGAGCGCTTCAGTTCCTTTTTGGAATGGGAGTTGCGGCGCCGCATGGCTTGCCCTGATACCTGTCATTACCTTGATGATTTTTTGTTTTGTGGGCCAGCTGGTACTGGGCAATGTGCCAGGCTATTGGCTGGCTTTGTGGGGCTTGCCAAGGAACTTGGGGTTCCTTTGGCACATGAGAAGACTGAGGGCCCCTCCACTGTTTTAACTTTTCTAGGCATTGAGCTGGATACAGTCCAGCAGTCTTTCCGGCTCCCTGCTGATAAGGTTGAGGACCTTAAGAGCAGAGTGGAAGAATTTAAGGGTCGGAGTAAGGTTACTCTCCTCGAATTGCAGCAGTTGGTGGGGCACCTGAATTTTGCCTGCAAGGCCATCGCTCCGGGTAGGGCATTTTTGAGGCGCCTTTGTGATGCCATGGGGAAATTGCAGTTTCCTCATCACAGGTTGCGTCTGAGCAAGGGTATTCAGAGTGATCTTCGGGTCTGGCAGGAATTTTTGCGGTCTTTCAATGGGGTGACGTTTTGGAGAGAGGACTTGTTGCTTGAAGCTGAGCTTCAGGTTACCTCTGATGCCTCTGGATCCTTGGGATTTGGGGTTTATTTCAGGGGCCATTGGTGTGCTGAACGCTGGCCCGCAGATTGGGCACAGCGGGGACTGTCTAAAGACTTGACATTTTTGGAATTTTTTCCTTTGCTGGTGGCGGTGTGGCTTTGGGGACGGGAGTTGGCTAACAGCACGGTACACTTCTGGTGTGATAACCTAGCGGTGGTGCATGTGGTCAACTCCTTGTCTTCAAAATCACCTAGGGTGATGAGGCTGGTGCGGGCCTTTACCCTTAAATGCTTACAGCTGAATATATTATTTAGGGCCAGGCATGTTCCTGGAATGAGTAATGGGGTGGCGGACGCTTTGTCTCGCCAACAGATGGAACGGTTTTGGCACCTGGCCCCAGAAGCCGATCGCCGGCCAGCGCGGATGCCCATGGAGCTGTGGCAGCTTGGGAGGCAGAAGCGAGCCGGGCAATCCAGTTAGCCTTAGCCCCCAGCACACGGAAAGCTTATGATCGGGCTATCAGGCAGTTCACTGAGTTTAGGAGGACGGTAGGACTCCAGGAGCTTTGGCCTGTCCCTGCCGAGCACCTGATTCAATTCTGCGTGGCGCAGCAGGGGCGTGGCCTCTCTGTCAAGTCTATTAGGGGCCAGCTAGCTGCTCTGGCCTTCTTCAGCAAGGCACGTGGCCTGCGTGAAGACACTGGGGATTTTCGGATACGTAAGATGTTAGAGGGTTGGTCCAGGGAAGCTGGGCCCTCTAGGGACCAGAGGCAGCCCATTTCCCCGTCGGTGCTTAAAGGGCTGGGAGCAACTTGGGCTGAGGTTTGCTCTTCGCGTTTTGAGCAGAGGCTCTTCCACGCAGCTTCTTTGGTTGTTTTTTTTGGGGCCTTGCGGGTTAGTGAATTGGTGGTTCATTCCCGCAGGGATGCCTCCAACCGGGCTTTGTTAGCACGAGATATTTCCTTCGTAGGTGACAAGGTATCCATTCGGATCCGCAGATCTAAAACGGACCAGGAACAGCGGGGGGCCACCCTGCTCTTGGGGCCTTGCACAGACCGTGAGCTGTGCCCGGTCCAGGCTTTGCGGGACTATGTGAGAGTCCGTGGGGAGGCCCAAGGCGTTCTGTTTTGCCATAGGGATGGGGCACCTCTGACCCGTTTTCAGTTTTGGGCGGTTACGGAAAAGGCCCTTGGTAAGCTGGGACTGGTAGGGGTTAAGTTTGGCACCCATTCTTTTCGGATTGGGGCCGCCTCTACGGCTGCTGCTATGGGGTACACCCAGCGGGCCATACAGAGGGTAGGCAGGTGGCGGTCAGGCGCGTTTCGCTCCTATGTCCGCCCTCTGCCGCAGTATTAATTGCCTACACTAACTGCTCTTTCCTAGGTGCGGCGTCGGTCCTGGGGAAGCACAGTATCCTGATTTGCGGACACAGCATGGTGTTCTGGGCTGCCCATCAAGCTAGGAGAACACCGATCGGATCCCAGTTGGGGCTGAGTGCTGTGGCCACGGTTGAATGGCTGGGTCGGCGGGGCCTGCGTTGGCCTGGTTTGTTACCTCTCTTGTTTAGGGGGCGGACTGGTCCGCCCCCGCATATTCTGGTCATTCACCTCGGGGGAAATGACCTTGGGTTAGTACAGGGAAAGGCCCTGTCACTGCAGGCAACTGATGACCTTCAGGAAATAAGCCGCCGTTGGCCGGGAGTGCTTATTTTCTGGTCCGAGATACTGCAACGCCGGGTATGGCGGGAGGCCTTGGATACACGGGCCATTGAACGGGCCCGCCGCAAGGCCAACAGAGCTATGAAGAAACCCTTGGGGGAAGGCTTGGGGATTTACTTGCCACACCCTAGGATAAGGGCCGAACTTGCCCACCTTTACAGGAAGGATGGTGTACACTTGTCACCAGAGGGCAACGATATCTTCCTTGATGATTTTCGGCAAGGGCTGAGGTTGGCTTTGAGCCACCTGTGGGGCGCCAGGGCCTAAGCAGAGGCTTGGCCCTTGCGGTGGCAGGAGATTCTCGGGAATAGGGAGCGGGCCGGTGAGCACCCAGTGGCATTTCCCCATGTGGGAACAGGGTCTGCCATCAGTGCGGTATGCTTGTGACGGCTACCACAGCACAGGCAGACGCCTGCGGGGATCCCCAGGGGCAAGCCCTTCCCTCATGCTGTACGGCTGGGGCGTTAGGAGCTTGCGGGGGGATCCATTCGCCTGGCTGGCCGGGTTGCAGTCATTCTATGGATGGCCTACACCCGGGGCTTTGGGGCTCGCCCACACAGGTCAAGGCGGAGGTCCAGGGTTGACCCCGTGGCTTGACCTGTAACCGCTTAGTTGGCCCTTGCCTTAGTTATAGTTATATTTATTGTTATATTAATAAACGGCCCTTTACCTCCAAGCCTGTGTCTGTCTCTTCATTCCGGCTAAGGTAGCAATTCGGCACACCCAGCTGCAGCAAAGCTGCTTAAGCTGGGTGCCGTTTATTGCTGCCTTGCCTGGAGGGAGGGGCAGACTCCCTTCCCGGGCATACGGGTCTTTTGGCTGGGGGCGGAGCCAACGCCTACAGGCGGCTCCGCATTCCCAGCCAGCAGTCGCCTTCTGCTTCGGCCCACCCACCTCGCCCTGTCTCAGTGCAGGATTAGCCGGCTGCTGTTCCAGAGCCAGGTAGGAATTTTTTGCCTCTGTACTATATTGGCTTTGGGTGCAGGGGTTTTTTCGCCTACCTTGCACTGATGGCTGGGGTAGAGGTTTTGGCCTGGGTGGTGCTGTGTAGGTCCCTCGGCAGGAGATTCTCGGGAATAGGGAGCGGGCCGGTGAGCACCCAGTGGCATTTCCCCATGTGGGAACAGGGTCTGCCATCAGTGCGGTATGCTTGTGACGGCTACCACAGCACAGGCAGACGCCTGCGGGGATCCCCAGGGGCAAGCCCTTCCCTCATGCTGTACGGCTGGGGCGTTAGGAGCTTGCGGGGGATCCATTCGCCTGGCTGGCCGGGTTGCAGTCATTCTATGGATGGCCTACACCCGGGGCTTTGGGGTTCGCCCACACAGGTCAAAGCGGAGGTCCAGGGTTGACCCCGTGGCTTGACCTGTACCGCTTAGTTGGCCCTTGCCTTAGTTATAGTTATATTTATTGTTATATTAATAAACGGCCCTTTACCTCCAAGCCTGTGTCTGTCTCTTCATTCCGGCTAAGGTAGCAATTCTAAGATTTTTCTTCACTAAAGGTGGGCAATATATACTAGTGACCTTTAAATTATACCAAGCAAAATCGGTTTCTCAACTTATGTATGGCACTTTGCTTGATCCACCCTCTTTGAGTTTCACTCCATTAGAGAAAACACAATCAAATTTTTTAAGAGCAGTATTTCATTTCCCCAGTTGTGTCTCCAATGCCAGCCTGTGTCTAGAATTTGGCTTAATAAGATTAGAGGCCAAGGTTTGTTATACTTCCTTTAATATATGGCTTAAGTTAAACCATCCCCCTTTTGATATTACATTGTTAATTCTTAGAGATGGTTTCTTCTTTTACCTGGCTTAGGGCAGTCTATCACAAGCTTAATTTGTTATGCTCCCCCCACCCCGAGTTTCATCTAACAATGTCCGTAGATCAAGCCAGGGCCCTAATCAAACAAAGGATATTGGATACCAAACAGTAGAGAGATATTGACAGAGTCTCATACTTTTTGGCCTCTATGAAAACAAGATATGTTGTAAGTTACCCCAGCAACCTATTTGTCATTGTTGGTGATTTCATCTCATTGCAGGGCTTTCTCCTTGGCCAGATGGAACATCTTCCCCTCTGCGGTTGTCGTCATTAAAAAAAAGATCCCAATGGCAGAGAGGGTCTGCACTTGTGGAGCAGGCAAAGTTGAGACTATCAAGTATATTCTGCTTTATTGCAGCTTTTATCAGGAAGCTTGTGTGAAGATCTTACAACATAAGGGCTGTTTCCAGACGGCTTACCGGTCCCCGGAACGTCGCGCAAAACTCGCACAAGAAAATGCGATATTTCGCGTTTTCCCCGCAACGTGGCGCGACGTTCCGGGGACCGGTAAGCCGTCTGGAAACGGCCAAGCTTAGGTCTCCCATACTCCTTGCTTTAGAAATTACTAACAGGTTTTTATCTGGCGTAATTTCTCCGCTGTCATTTGCCTGCATCAGATTCCTTGCCACAGCCTAAAGAATTTGCAAGGAATGACCATAGAAGGTATCCAATATATGAGTTAAGTGGTCTATGCTCTATTTGTTGATATTGAGCCTTGTTTTAAATCTACAACGTTTTTATGCTCATTTTTGTAAATTCTATTATTGTTTATCAAAATCTTTTCAATTTTGTTAGGGTCTGAGTAAATTTTCATGTGCTAGTCATAAATTGAGTTGATAGTTCATAAAATCATAGATCTAAGGCATGAAATGGAAACACTCAGATAAAGATCCTCATGTAACCACATGACATTTACATGTCATCTTGAAAGTCTGGTTCACTTGAGTGGATACAGGGGCAGAGTTGGCACTAAGTTTGTTGCAGGGACTATTCCCTGGGTTGAGTAGTCAACTGAGTTGTCCGTAGCTACTAGTAGTGAGTAGTTGCTTCAGCTAGTATCACTAAAACTTTTAAGGCCTGCAAGAGAAAAGGATTATCTGCCTCACCAACTGGTCTTGAGAGCCAGTTTGGTGTAGTGGTTAAGAGCGCGGGACTCTAATCTGGCAAGCTGGATTTGATTCCCCACTCCTCCGCTTGAAGCCAGCTGCATGACCTTGGGCTAGTCACAGGTCTCTGGAGCTCTCTCAGCCCCACCCACCTCACAGGGTGTTTTGTTGTGTGGATAATAATGGCATACTTTGTAAACCGCTCTGAGTGGGCATTAAGTTGTCCTGAAGGGCGGTATATAAATCGAATGTTGTTGTTGTTGTTGTTATTCATTTGCCTCATCTGTAGATCTCTAATGTGCTGGAAGGTTTTACGTGTGAACTGTAGGTTACAACCAGTGGGCATTCTATTGTTTTCCCTGTGGGTATGGTCTGTGGCAGATGACCTTTTGGTGCCATCCATAGAACAGACCCAGCATAGAAAATAACAAAACAACAGAACTGTCAGTTAACCCTTTGTTATTTTGGCTGCGGCAAGATAAAACTTCTGTACCTCTGGAATTTGTCTTTCCAGCTATATGATCATTGTTTTATCAGCTGAGCTGAGGGCTATGAAAGACTTAGCAATGGCAGTGGCATGAAGCACTAGATCTGTGTTTTTAGTTTTTCTCTGTGCTTGGATATGAACTGTACTTAAATGGGAGCTTCCCTGTGTTTTCATGTAAAAATCACACAGATCCACCACAATTCAGATCTCAGTTGTTGCACAATTCATTTTACAAATTCATGAGTCACTGCCTCAGATCTGTTTTTATGGGCCAGATTTCTGTAAAAATCTTCACGTAAAAATTCTGAGGATTCAGGCTTGGTTTTGCACCAAAGTGGTAGCACAAAGTGTTGAATCTGAATTTTACAATGCAACACAGGTGAGGGCTCCAATTCGATGGTATATTTTTTGGGGGGAGGGGTGCCCACAGCCCTGTTCAAAAATTACAATGAACACACACACACAATTCTTGCACAGTTTATACATGTGTTGAGTAATTCTTTCTCATGCTATGATCAACTGAACAAACTCCACATTTATTCAGGTACTTATCTCTGGTTTCATTCATAAAATGAACGCTCAATGAATCTTTCTTATATACAGATGTATGCATGTTCAGGCAAAACGTATGTGCAGTCATTCTAACACGTGAGTAGGGCTCAAGAGAATCTGTGCAGAGCCAGCTTTGATAGTTTTCTGTCTGCATGTATCTTTCTTGGAGTGTTGCATGTAGGCGGACATGACAGAAAAAGCCTCATTTATTTTCTCTGTCTAGCTGTCCCAGTTTTCCACATCCAATACTATTTCCTTGTTTGTTGATTGTAGAGTGCTGAGCGGAAAAAGAAACAAAGCAAGAAACAGAATGAGTAGGACATAACGAAAACATTCCCACTAGTAGGATGACTTTATGTGGAGGTGAAGTTGTTCTGCTGGAAACAATATTTTTTAAAAAATTAAGATTGCAAAGGTGGAAATAAGCTGATTTCACACAAATCTGCACCCTTTGCTCTGAAAGCCCAACCATTCAATGCCAGGTGTGTTGTAGTATGGCCTATGGTTATGAACTATCTGTACACGCCAGATCTCGTTCTTTATTGCCCTTTTTTAAATTGTTCCTTGTGTTCCTGTCATTCCATACAGAGCCTGTAGCTGAAACAATGTGACCCCAGGCCAAAATGATGTTCTGATCTACCCTTCAACAGTTATGCATTTTTCTCTACCAGGGCCAGGGCCTTTTCGGTCCTGGCCCCAACCTGGTGGAACTCTCTGTCTGCGGACACTCGGGCCTGCCAGGATCTTGTATTATTTAGGTGGGCCTGTAAGACAGAGATGTTCTGCCAGGCATATGGTGGAAGCTAATGTTAGCCCATCATTGCCGAGCCTTCCACTGGTCTCCCTCTACAAGGGGTATGGAGAGTCCACTCCCACTGGTCGCCCCAAAAGGGGCACTGTATTTTATCTGTTTTTAAATTGATTTTAAGTTGTATTTTAATCTCGCCCTGAGCCTGCTTGTGAGGAGGGTGGGTTATAAATGAATGAATGAATGAATGAATGAATGAATGAATGAACGAATAAATAAATAAATAAATAAATAAAGTGCTAATTGAGTTGACCAGATTGATTTTGCAGAATAGAGGCACAGATTTTTGTATGGCAGACTAAATTAAAGTTTCTCAGGAAAGGTATGTGTGCCTCCAAAGTGCCTCACATCACACTTTTCTTTGTTGGAACAAGGCACCCCCAGGAGACACTAGGAAGCATCATGCATCAAGAGGAAGTCCTCTAGAAGAGATCATCTGTCTGTATATAGTTGCAAGTAGCTGAATGTATGCAGCTATTTGGCTGAACAGGAGTGAAGCCAGTGGCCAAAATACCACTCCCCTCTAAGCACATACTCCATATACACTTTGGAACATATGCACAGCTCAGTGCTGTGGTATCCTATGTACATATTCAGATGGAGTGGCCTATGAGTTCAGGGAGACTTATTCCTATGTAAGTGTACCTAAGACAGAAGCCTTAAATCACATATAGCCTAAAGTCTAAATCACAAAATGGATTAACAGTGCAATTCTAAAAAGAGTTACACCCTTCCCAGCCCACTGATTTAAGAGGATTTAGAAGGGTGTAACTGTTCAGGATAGCACTGTAAATCAAAGCTTACTTCTCAGTGTTTACCCAGTGCTGAGAAAATAAATAAAATATGGGATGCATTTTTGGTCTGACATTCCTGGATAAACATCTATACATGCAAGCTATTTTTCCCTTGCAGCACAAATATATGCCACATTGTATAGAATAACAAAATATGCAGATTTTCAGGCTGTCTTTAATCTAGGCAGAGATAATCTGACAGTGTATGCCTATTGGTATGACAGCAAATTTCACACTATAGAAAACCAATTTCACTGTAAAGCGAATCTTCTCTAGGAAACAGAAACAAAGTCTAAAATGAATCCACAAATAAAGAAAAATGCATCTCTTTCCAAATGTATGACAGGAGAAAGAGAGAGAGAGATGGATGGATGGATGGATGGATGGATGGATGGATGGATGGATGGATGGATGGATGGAGTCTTAAGACTGGTCCCAGTCACTATTTCTCATTAGAATAGAAGTCAAACTAGATATGATGGCATCCTCGTGGTAGCCAGGAGTATGCCACCTCCATTTTAAAGTCATTTAAGAGGATCAACACATTGCTCTTGCTCCTTCCCAGACCTTTTTAAGTGCTGAAAAACAGCCGTGTGTGTGTGGGGGGGGCTGTTTTGGCACTTGATAAAGGATGGGACAGGAACAAGAGTACCTCAGTCCACCATGCTGCATGCATGATCAAGATCAGACCCTCACAGCATTTTAAAAAATCTTTTAAATGGTGGTGACATCCTCATGGTAGCCACAAGGATTTCACTACATCCATTTTGGCCCTGTGATGTTGATTGTTAGTAGGACAGGTACCTGCTCCGGACAGTACCTTCAATAGTAGCTCAGTCTAGACAGCAAGAATTGTTTCCGTGCTGCTGCTTTTTGTACTCTGTATTTTAGATTTTAAATTATATATTATTGTCTATTGGTTTGAAAGTTGAAATGTTAAAGTTTTGTATAATGTATATCCGCCCTGAGCCCACTGATGTAGGGAGGGCAGAATCCTATTCCATTCACAGGTGAATTATTTACCTGATGCAACCTTGTAGGACTGAAGCTGGAATTGGGCTCTGTTATTCTCTAGGTAACCTTAATTCAGAAAATAGAAAATTAAGAAGGGACCATGATAGGTGATGGAAATGAAGGATCTCAAGAGACAATTTGAGAAAAAAAAGGACAGAATTCCCTGATGTTGCTTAAGTTGCCATGCCACTGATTGCCACCCCACTTTCATAATGGCAATAATTGTTGGGCAATGGAAGAAAATGCCATGGGAAACTATAAAATATCCATCTATGATTTTTTAAGGCATGGTTTGATAGGCGTCTGCCAAGAAACATTTGTGTCAGAGAAACACTGCCCCCCCCAGACTCACCTTGGGGCCCAGGTTACAGCTGTGCAGCCGTGCAGGGGGGGAGGGCAGGGAGGGCATGGTGGCCTCCATGCTGCAGTGAGGGGCAGGAATTGTGGAGGACCTGGGAGGCATGGTCCGTGCACATCTGCTGCCAGCCCTGGTCAGGGTAGCTGGGCTCCGCCCCTCAGCACTTGGCCCTCTCTTTTGTCCCAACTTTGGAGCAAGCAAGCGGATTGGGCATTGGGCACCGGTCTGTTCAGGGGAAAACAGGGCCCGCAAGCTCAGTTTCCCTATTATGGGGATCCCCTTAAGGGGTCTGGGGAGTGAGGAGTAACAGGTGCATGCCCAACTCAAGGACTGTCACATCCACCTCACTCCCAGGTGGCAGGGGATCCACACAGGGGTGTACACCCACATGGTATGCCACTGAATTTCATCACATGGTTCCCCCCCCCCCCACAGCAGGAGTCCTGGATCAGTGCCCTATGTAGTGCCAATGCTTGGATCAGTGCCCTATGCAGCACCAAAGTTCCATGAGCTGTAATATCAATAAAGTTGTGGCCTCTTTAAACCCCAACACTGTTGTCTGTTGTGTTTTGTTGCCTCCCCCCCCCCCCAGCATTCCTCCCCGCTTCAGCACTGGCCTGCAACTAGGTAACTATATTAGATAGTCCAACTGTATTATTCAATACACTGGCTTTTATATGTGTGAGTGAAAAATACAAGGAGCCCTGAAGACAGGAAATGATTCACTTTGTACTGATGAACACAGCAGAGTTTCTCATCAGTACTCTCCTGGATTCAGCTATTAAATTGTTATTGCATATTTTTAAGAATGATGAACTGAATGTGCATCATTGAGTTCAACGCCGGTGAAGTGGATAGAAATGTTCTTACATTCAGTGCAGATTCACTGTATTATGCATTTGATTATTCCTGATGTCATTTTAACATTTGATATAGTCAAGCCGACTCTGCTGCCAAATAGGGTTCAGGCATCACAGAGGCAAAAGGGCTTTGTCACAACTGGCAGCCAATTGGTTAAACTGTCACCATGAAGGTTGTTGGGGGTTTTCCGGGCTGTATTGCCGTGGTCTTGGCATTGTAGTTCCTGACATTTCGCCAGCAGCTGTGGCTGGCATCTTCAGAGGTGTAGCACCAAAAGACAGAGATCTCTCAGTGTGACACTGAGACACTGAGAGATCTCTGTGTTTTGGTGCTACACCTCTGAAGATGCCAGCCACAGCTGCTGGCGAAACGTCAGGAACTACAATGCCAAGACCACGGCAATACAGCCCGGAAAACCCCCAACAACCATCGTTCTCCGGCCGTGAAAGCCTTCGACAATACATGTCACCATGAAGTTGAAATTAAAGTCTTTCTTTCCTGATTTATTGCAACTATTTTCTACCCAAAAGGAGGGAATGTTAAAGCAGTAGGGAGGGACTGGAGTCCATTGAAAGACATAAGTAAGGCAATACACTGGCTATAATCAGTGATAAATGGTGGGAAGGGCTTGATTTTCCTGCGCAGAAGATGATAGATTTGTGCATGGCTTGAACAGAGATCATCTGATCATTCTCACAGATTGTGGAGGGACACCCTTTGCTCCAGAGAAAATACACACAAAACCCACCCTTGCAGATCCGCTGTCTCTTCTGTTTGGAATTGGAAGTTTGGACTCCACTTTTCAGCTTTAATGTTCAGCATTGTAATGTTTTTACTTATAGCATAATTTACCATTATGAATGGGATGAAATGGTCATATTAAATGCAGGAGACTTTTTGTTGCTGCTGCTTTCTTCTTTATTTTTCACATAATGAGGAAAAGGGCAGGGCTTCAGAGTCAGTAGTTTTTGTCCGCTGGCTACATCATCTTCATCCAGGCATTCAGCAAAGTGGACTCAGGGCTGCTCATGCTTCCGTTAATGATCATCTGCTCTTCCCTGGGGAAGCTTGCTTCTGATTTTAGAAACAATGGTTTCCTCCTGCCCCAAGATCCCCCCTCCCACAAGTCAATGAATCCGTCAAAGCTGATCTGTTTCATTTCCAGCAACAATTTGGAGTTTTATAAAATCAAATCAACATGTAGATGGAGGTAGGGTTCATTTTTAGAGATATGGTCATCCAATTGGTGTGCTTCCAGCATGCACAGATTGTGAGTATATTTTAGAGGAAGCTGTTACAAAATTCTTGCTTGTTCTCCTTTTCTCTGTCTGTGAAGCTGAGAAATGTAAACCTTGTTATCATAGGGTGGGGGGAAGAAGGAAGCTTGACTGATAACTGAATGGCTTAAACAAATAAAACATTACATGCATGAGGTGCTACCTCCTGTTACCAATTAGAAGCTAAACAGATAAAATATTCCGAACAGGTTTTTTTTCCATTTTATGAATAAAGGATCAGTCATGGGGCTGTATAAATGCTAGGCTACAGAGAACTGAGTCACCAAGCATATCACTTTGATTGTCTAACAAGGAAACACTGCTGATCAATTTTATTTCACAAAGATGCTTGCAGGTCAATCACTTCATGGCTAAAATACACCCAGGCACAAACTTCTTTAAGTGTCAAAATATATGCACATGTCTGGGAAACCTCAGCCAGGTTTCCAATAAAACAAGAAGTTGACCTCAACTAAGATAGGATGCATATCTTTCAAAGAGTAGCTGCCATTTTGATACTTATGAAAATTCGATGGTTTGGTAACAATGTCAGTTTGCAGTAGGTGTCTGCAACTGTTGTATTATCATGGTACACACAGTAATACCAGCAAAAGCATTAATTGGGGTAGGGGAGCAAAACATTCAACTAACAATATCCAGTTGTGGATCATTCTTCTCAACAGCAGAGTCAAAACCTACAGGAAAATGTCTACATCCCTCACAACAAATCTTTTGAAATGTGCGATCATTTGCTCCCTCAGTCGGAATGAAAGGCAGACACAGTATTTGGGTTCTAAAATGGGCCGCTTTATTAAAATTACAACAATTAAATATAAACTACGGCAAGAGCCTAACTAGCGGTACAGGTCAGGCCCTGGGGTCACTGCTGGACCCCGCCCTGACCTGTCTGGGCGAGCACCCGCTGCCCCGGGTGCGAGCCATCCACCAAATGGCTGGGACCCGGCCTGGCCAGGCGGAGTGGTTCACCCCTGTAAAGCTCCCCCACCCCGCCGTACGGCAGCGGGGGGAGACTGGCTTGTCCAGGGGTTCCCCACCCAGGGCGTCTGACCTCGCAGCTGGGCCACACAGCAGCCAGCTGCTCCTGAAAGACCCCAATTTCCCACCAATGGGGAGGTGCCAGGGGTGCTCACCGGCCCGCTACAGATTTTCCCTAACTAAAATCCTGCCACCAGGGAATTACCTCAGTCCCACCATGCCAATTACCTTCCTCTTCTCACAGTGCAAGGTAGGCGAAAAAACTCCATTCCCAAGTGCCAATCAGGGACACGGAGAGAAAAATTCCTACTTGGCCCAAAAGGCGACTGGCTAATCCTGCACTGCAATAGGGTGAGGTGGGTGGGCCGAGCATGAGGCACAACTGAAGGCAATGGGGCAGAGAAGCCAGCTAAGGCTACAGGCTCCACCCCCAATGCTAAGCCCTGGATGCCAGGGTGTGCCTTCTGCTTTCCTCCTTCCAAGGAAGCAAAGAGCGGCCACCAGTCTGAGTGGTCATTGCCACTGGCCGGGATGGCCGAATTCTCAAGCAATAGGAATAGTCTGTGCAAGTCCATGGTGTCATTTAAATCAGGGGGAACTTGCTGCCTGACTGAATTATACAAGAATACTCCTTGTTTAGCAATTTGTGTAATATAGCTCCATAATTTAAAAGCGGAATACTAGTGGAATACCACTCTGCCCCGTGGCGCAGAGTAGTAAGCTGCAGTACTGCTCATGACCTGTGTTTGATCCTGGAGGAAGCTGGGTTCAGGTAGCCAGCTGAAGGTTGACTCAGCCTTCCATCCTTCCGAGGTCAGTAAAATGAGTCCCCATTTTCCTGGGAGTAAAGTGTAGATAACTGGGGAAGGCAATGGCAAACTACCCCGTAAAAAGTCTGCCAAGAAAATGTCATGATGCAACATCTCCCCCCCCCCCACATGACTTGGTGCTTGCACAGGGGACTACCTTTACCTTTACTAGGGTATAAATTATGCAAGCATAAGCTAAACAATTGAGTTTGCACTCAGCCAGCAACCTTGATGGTGTCTATCTGGACAAACATTTCAAATGATGAGAAGAAAATGATGTATCGTACATTAATGTTCGATAGAAGAAGCAACTGGTTAGCAAGCCAGACCATTGAGCAGGGGGAGGTTCAGACAGGGCTGCCTCTGCCATTTGGCCACCTGAAACAGCCCATCAGATTTTAGAAGGCATCCATCTCCTGCCCCAATGCCCCATCGCCAACCTCAGCCACATCTTCCCACTTTTTCCTCTTTCCCAGCTCTCTTTAAAAATAGCATGCCACGCTGTTCTCGCTCTGTAGAGCTTTCCCAGCTTTCATGTCTTGAGCTAGCATTGGTCTCTGAAGAACCAGGAAATCGAAGACCATAAGCAGAGAAAAGTGAAATAAAAACAGCGCTTGCAACAGAATAATGAAGGGGGTGAAACCTACTGTTCAGCGCTCTTTTCCAGCAGGTAGAATGCTGAAGTACCTTATAATTTACACCAGTGCCACAGAACAATTCTTTGTAGCAGTATTTATATTTAGTAGGTACTACTGGACACCTTATAATTTATGTCAGCCAAAGTGGCATGGTTGGTAATTTTTTTCCTTACAGAAATGGGATCTCTGGAGTTATACCCTTTGTTTCATATCAGTCTTTTCATAAAATTACGGAAGCTTTTTCATCTGCCATTGAAAATTACTGACTGAGCACAGTATATCAGGGTTTTTTTTTACTAAAAATGAGAACTACAAGTGAGCCCTTCTCAGTATAACAGAGTCTTTCAAAGGCTTCTGTTTCAAGTTCAGTGCTAACATCTATTCTGATTATCAGACCATGACAGAGTTCTTGATTTGCCTGTTTGCAAATGTCAGCCATGCCTTCAAGTAAGATAAATAGAACAAAACTTTTTTCCCCTTGTCTCAGAAAGTTGTAGATGGCTAAATATAGATAAGCTGAGCAACAAAGCACGTTCTTGCTTCCCCACTTCCCAAAGGCTCAAAAGCTACTATGATAAAGCTACAACCTTAAGTACTACACTTACAAGGGTTGCCACCTCTGGGTTCAGAAATTCCTGGTGGTTTTTGGGTGGAGCCTGTGAAGAATGTAGTTTGGGGAGGGGTGGGAGCTTAGCAGAGATGTAATACCATAAAACCCACCCTCCAAAGCAGCCATTTCTTTCAGGAGAACTTATCTCGGCCATCAGGAGATCAGTGGTAATTCTGGGACATCTCCAGGCCCCACCTGGAGGCTGGCAACCTTAAGTATGACAAATAATGTTTGTTTTTTCTAGTTTCCAAACATTTTGAGTGAAATTGCTGGTGTGTAACGTATAGGAAGACTTAAATGTGATTTTAAAGCAGCTTTCCTGCATTTTTCTGTCAATCAGATCAGAAGTTCCGTACAAACACATTGAAAATGGCTTGATTGTTCCCATGTTGAAATTTGATATTACAACTGACTGTATGTTTTTTGCACATACAACTAAAACAAGAGAGAGGCTGCAGAGCATTTCAAGTGGCAAGTGTGAATTTCACCTTCCTCCTGAAGCAAATTTCAACAATCAGTTTTGATTTGCTCAGATGGAATCCTTTATTCTGCACAGAAGATTTAGAGAGAAATAACACAAAAATAAGCAGTGAATACTTAGAACTTTCTGTCAGTTTGAGAAGATATCCTTTTAATTCAGGGCACTTATTCCTGCAATCTAACATGGGATACAGAATGGAGAGGAGGGAAATGGTTACAGCAACAAGCCCTGAACTTCTTAGATGAATTTGAAATGGCTTTTCAGATTTTTCTGTTAAAACCTTAGGTTTTTACTTTAAAAACATTAAAAGAATACACAGATGTGTAGAGGTCTGTACAAATATAATATAAAATATAGAAAAGATTTAAAAGTTTTGTTAATGTTGGTCTCTCTTAAACTCTGATCTCTTTTATCCTTAACATCTTCCCTTTATCTTATTATGTGAATTAATTAGATCTTTAAACTTGAAGTGGATGATATTTTTTAAAAAGGGAAACTGCATCAATTTCATACCTGAAAAGGGCCCTGCTGGGTCATTCATTTTCTCTGATGATAAGCATATGCAAAATTTGATGGCTAGAACAAGGCTAATATAGCCAGCTTTCTGCATTTGTCACAGGAATCCTTTCTTGGGCATTTAGCTTTTAATTTCTAGATTAAAATTGAACAGAGCACACCCAGACCTCAAAACAAGATCACAGAGGGTGATTTCTCAAGCGGAGGAAGTCACGCTGTGTTTAAAATACCTGTTTTGACTTTCAAATTACAAAGTGCTATTATTATTCTGCTATTTTGTTCAAAAGCAACTCAACTTATCTCTGTTACATTTGCAATAAAACCTTCATGCGGCTTATGGAGGCTTAAATGCTGGGAACATTGGTCCCAGAGTTGATTCCTGCCTTCTCTTTTGTTATGGTAAAGTCACACCATAAGTTGGATTTTTACCATAACAGTTATTTGCTTGGTGTGATAAATATTTATAATTAATGTGTTACCATGTGATGAAAGTTGACCTCAAAGTGACTTGAGAAAGTATCAGACTAATGGACCCATGGGTGAAGATGGGGTTGTGCATTCTTGACTGCCCAGGTCTCAGGTAAGAGAGCAGCCCGTGAAACTGGGGTGAGTTTCCAATTAGAAGAAAATCAACCTGTGTAGGAAATACTACTTCGGCAGGTTTGCTCTGCGGCCTTTCCTGTGACTGGTAAATGTTTTTGGAGAGGTCTTTCAAAGCTGAAATACACCTAGAGGAAACTGTTCAGTATTTGGTCATATGTCTTCTTTTCCAATGATCATGCTCACAGCATCTATCAGATACTACTGGGCACCATAGGCTGTTATAGATGACCACCTCTCCATCACTATCCTCTCTGGGCATCCTCTAATGAATATGTCTTTCTTATCTATCACCACCAGCATTTATTTTTATCACACTTCTAGACCACCCTCCCCGTCAGACAGGCTCAGGGCATGATTTTCCAATGGACTCCTTAAGCAACCAGTAAGCTGTCAACCTGATTTTTCTTTTTATGAAACCAGCACATCCCACCATGGCAAATGGAGGTGGGACTGCTCCCCCAACTCTCCTCAGATTCCTACACTTAGTATATGTCAACAACAGCAGTTGCAAAAATGATCAATGTGGCATGAGAAAGGAGGGCCACTTTTCATATGACCAGTTGGGAAAAGATACATGTAATGGAAGGAAACAGCACAAGCATCAACCCTATGTGCAGCTATATTTCCCTATACCCAGGGCTTTTTTTCTGGGGAAAGAGGTGGTGGAACTCAGTGGGTTGCCCTTGGAGAAAATGGTCACATGGCTGGTGGCCCCGCCCCCTGATCTCCAGACAGAGGGGAGTTGAGATTGCCCTCCGGAAGGCAATCTCAACTCCC
The DNA here is from genome assembly GCF_028583425.1 of Eublepharis macularius. Lineage (NCBI taxonomy): Eukaryota > Metazoa > Chordata > Lepidosauria > Squamata > Eublepharidae > Eublepharis > Eublepharis macularius. The sequence goes on from NC_072796.1 coordinate 104,683,315, forward strand.
CTCTGGCTGGAGATCAGGGGGCGGGGCCACCAGCCATGTAACCATTTTCAAGAGGTTCCAGAACTCCATTCCCCCGTGTTCCCCCTGAAAAACAGCCCTGCCTATACCATAATGTGTGTGTGTGTGTGTGTGTGTGTACTGTCAAGTGGCAACTGACTTATGGTGACCACAGCAAGAGGCTTTCAAGGCAGGTGAGAAGTAGAGGTGGTTTGCCATTCTGCAAAGTCTTCCTTGGTGGTTGCCAATTCAAGTACTGGCCCTCCTTAGCTTCCAAGATCTGAATAGATCAGACTATGCCATGCTGTCTTCCCTGTCAGACCATAATATGTTTAGGCATAGGGAATTTATAACATGAGAAAAGGTCCTTATAGGCTCCCTTATTTGGCAGACATCAGTTGTCATTAGAACTGATGCATTCAGTAGAAATTTTCATCATGTTAAATTGATGAGACTGGTTGATGCAAATCACTGGCAAGTATGTCTCTCATACAAGATGATGTGAGTGACAGTGTAGAGCTCAGCTACTTCCACACACACAAACCTAGCACCTCTATCCCTCACAGACCCTGTGTAGGGCCTTTTGCATGAACTGAAGCTCTTCAAGGATTGTGCTTATGCAGCCTGTTTTCTGAAAAAAGCTGGTGGACAGGGTCAACACATCTCTCCATGTACAAAGGAATATGCATCAATTCACGTTACATACTATACGTGCAGCAAGTCCTGATGCTCGAGGCTTACATTTTTGTTCAGGCCAAGATTAATGAACTGCTAAAAATCCTTTGATGGATCCATAAGGTTGCTGTTTGTGCTACAATCAGACATGGTGTAGCTGCATTTTTCAAAGCTATTCAGTAGTAGAGATCTGGGATCTAGGAGACAGGGCTGGATCTATGGGTGCAGGCGCCTGGTGCAACCCTGCCTGGGTTTGTGTGTGTGCGCGCGCTTGTGTGCTCGCTCCCGGCGCTGCATGATGATGTCATCATGCAGGGTGGGAGGCATGCTGCTAACATCATGCAGGGTGGGAAGCATGCTGCTAACTGCTGTGAAGTGTGAAAAGAATCCAAATTCCATAAACTGCACAGAGGATAGGGAGGCAGGGGGGAAGGGGGTCACAGAGGTGGGAGAAAGCATCAGCTATTTTAAAATCTATGGGAATAATTGGTAAAAAGTTAATTGAGAAATGGATTAAAACATCAGGACTATCAGGGCTTTTTTTCAGCTGGAACGTGGTGGAACGGAGTTCTGGCACCTCTTGAAAATGGTCACATGGCCGGTGGCCCCGCCCCCTGATCTCAGAGGGGAGTTTAGATTGCTCTCTGCGCTGCTCTGTCTGGAGATCAGGAGGTGGGGCCACCAGCCATGTGACCATTTTCGCCCAGGGCAATTTAAACTTTAAAAAAACTCCCCCCCCCCTTGTTCAAGCTGACCCAAAGTGACGTCATTGTGTGGTCCTGAGTTCCACCACTGAGTTCTACCACCTGAGGACTATATTAACTTGGCAAAAAAAGCCCTGAGGACTATATTAACTTGGCAAACATAGATGGTACTAAAGAAAGTAACTTGCTGCATACTGAAATAACTCAGCTGTAAGCTATACATTAACATTGTTTCTTAATTAAATAAATGAAAAGAATTATGTTCTTTGTTTGCCAAGTACTGAGAAGGAGCTTAAAAAATGAATGCCAACATTATACAATTGATGTCAAAGTTCATGCTGCATATGCAGGTTCAGTAAAGCGCTAACTCTCTAAGCTTAAATAAGAAAATCCATATGGGTCTTTTCCTTTTACTTTCTAAACAGTAGAGTCTAATCAATTGTGTAATTGATTAGCACGTTTAGCACGTTTGATTTAGAATGTGACTGTAAGAAAATATCAGCCTCTCTCAAACCAGCAAGTTATAGCTGTGTTGCAAGTTATATTCATGCTGTTTTTGCAAAATGAAAATTCACAGTCTCTAAAATCAATAAGATATTTGCCATTAATCAGAAGAATGTAGATTGCACTCTTTGTCCTTTAATGGATCGACCTGTGTTTGTAAATGCAAAATAGGAAATTGTCACAGAAGTGTATGATGTAACTAGATTATATTCTGGGGCCCAAGCCAGAGTTGTGCTCCAGAGTAAATGATACATAGTTACATTGCTGCGCAAACGTCTTTGCCTGGGACATTCTGGATAAACAGAGGATTTTTACTGTTAATAAATCCAATAGACCTTATATTTATTTTATGAGTAATTAAAAAAGGGGGAGGTTCAAATATAGGCAAATGTACTATACCTATTGTTTATGATAGCTAAATGAAACTTACATGTTCCATTTAGTAAAACTCTGATTAACAGATTCTAGAGATTAAAAACAAGATATGACCAGCACATAGGGGCACCTGCAAAGCAGCAGTTGGACACAGAATGTTGAACTAGTCTGGGTGGCATCTACTGTAACAAAATAATCCTGATTGGCTTTGAAAATCCTGTTTGGAGTTTTATGAGGTTTATTATTTCTTTTGTAAAATCACGAGATCTCTCAAAATTCTTCCAAAGATCCCTTGGTATTTTGTTCAAGGTAAAGGAAGTGATGTTATCACACAGGTGTGGGGGCACACACGTGCTTTGCGCATACACAAGGAGCATGATGGAAGTGAAGAAAAAGTAAGCACCAGGTTCCCCCCTCTCCTGCCGGGAGGATAATGGGATCTGGCAACGCTACCAGGCTGAGGCAGCACAAAGGAAGCAAAGTGCCAGACTGGATGTGCGTAACCTCCCTGTAAATCCAGAACAGAATGCTGAGCATGGTGATTCCTTGCAGGAGCTTTGCGGAGCCTTCTCACAGATAAATTATTGATTTTGGATAATGTTGCATTTTTCATTGCTTAGATTTGGAAAGATAGGCTCCCTTTCATTTGCAACATTGGTGGAGTGGATGAGTGGGTGGCTTACTAGACAGACACCCTGGAGGGAGTACTTTTATGCACAGTTACTAATTTTGTTTTTTGTTTTTAATTTAAAAAGACACTAAAAAACAGCAGCCATTTTTGCACCTTTTGCGCTATGGAGAGGGGAATGGCTGGGGGCACCTTATTCAAGAAACTGTAAAGTTGGACCTCTGTGTCCAATTCACTTAAAACTTGGGAACGCTTTAGAGAGTGTGGACGAGGCTCCCACATATTTTGATACCATTTGCAGGGAATAAAATCAGTTGAGGAAAATTTGCCATTTTTCCTGCATGGTTAACAATGGGAAGATAGCTGATGCAATTTTAGTGACAATCAAAATGGGGCCCAATGAGATACAATATTTCAGACAATCCTTAAAACACACCATCCCTTTCTTAAATTTTGATACAGAATTCAAATGATAATTTTTTCCAGTGCACGCCCCTAACAAGGAGTCTGGAAAAGATGCTTTGCAGGGGCTTTCAGCAGCCTTGTGGATGTGTTCTTTGTTGGAGAGGTATGAATGTCTGGCCTCAAGGAGCTATCAGAGTCAAATTCCCTTTTTTCAGATGACTGGCAAAGTACAGGGCTCCAAGTAAGCACATGATCTACAGAATCAGTCAGACGCATTTGTACTGATCCACCCCTCTAATGGTCTTATCTGCGTCAGACTCAATGACAGTGGCACATGCAGTCTGGGATGTGACCAATGGAACATCATGTCAATGCAAATATCTGCCCATATGGGCCAAGCATTGGGACCTTGCTCTGTAACTGACTAGTTTTTAAACCAGTCACAGGTTTATCATTGCTGCAGACCACAATTTAGCCTTCGTTGAACCTCCACTACAGTTGGTCTAACCACAGGCTATTTCTGGTCTTGGTTTCTACTGAGCCACGATAAGCAGTTGTGCAATTAATGACAGACTGCCCTTGCTTAACAATTTATTTCCAAACTGGCTGGTCAGAAACTTATTGTTACAGACCAGCTGGGTTTTTACCCCTACAATTTCTCGGGTTTTTTTTTAAAGGATGAGATATTACACATGACTGCTTTAATTAATATAGTTTGCAATAGCACGCTGGCACTAACTGGATAATTATTGATCCCAAATGAAGCATTGGCTCAGAAACAGCAGCAGCACCCCCCCCCCCCCCGCCACTAGAAAGATTAATAAAGAGGCTGATATAATTAGAAGAAAACCATTTTATTTACATTGTAAATATTTATGGAAGCCTGAGCATTATAGACAACCTGACAATACAGAACAATACAGATCGTTAATCATATATTTTTAGAGACCTTGTTTAAGTGGATTTGTTTGGTGGCATTACTCATTTTCTCTCCCTGTAATGCAGAATTGTTGGGAAATTTAATTAAGATAAATGTTTGTTTTAGAAACATTTCAGCAAGTTATAACAGAAGCCAGTTCCATTGCATTCCCATTCCCTTTTACCCCCCCCCCCGCTCCAATGTAATAGAATACTTAAACCTGAGAGCAGAACCACAAGTGACAAAAGGCACAGATTGGACACTTGTCTGCTTCCCTCAAGTTTTGATGGGAAATGTAGGCAACTTGGCGGAATGTTGGACAAGTGACAGTTGAAAAGTCCATTGGACAGCAGTCAGAGAGCGAAGCTGCGAGACCAGGATGCCTACATTTCCCATCAAAACTTGAGGGAAGCAGACAAGTGTCCAATCTGTGCCTTTTGTCACTTGTGGTTCTGCTCTGAGATCTAAATTTCCAGATTATCTCAGAGTATGCTGTGTTTTTCTCACACCTTCTGTTTTAACCTTATTTGAAATCCAATTAATCTTATACCTTTATTCCATTTTTTAATTAAAAAAATTCCTTGGTTACTTTAGGATTTGTTTTTATGTGTTCTTTTTAAAACAGCACTTAAAAAAATCGAAACAGTTGTAGAATGTAGAACCCATTAAGATATTCCGTAAACCAATTCTGAGATTGCAAGAATGGATTCCTAGTTGCCTGGGATAGCTTCCAACATAAATATTCCAGGGAAGGTCCTTCCCTAGGAAGAGAAATTCAGGAAACTCTCAGGTTCCTTAATCCGCAATGAGATGGGAGGGCGTGGTCAGCTGGAAGAATACAGTCCTGCTCATTCTCCATCTGTACTCCACGATGTTTCTGAAACTTTTAATCTGAGAATAGTTAACTCCCATTAAAGGAAATCTCATCAGACATCCTCCTTTCTGGCTCCATTTTGGAGTAAGTCATCCTTTTTAAATTGTCTTCTACTTCCAGCAAATGTATCTGTTAGGAAATTCATTGCTACCAAAACGTGGAATTGTAGTTGTTTCCTCATGTTCTTACTCATTGCTTCACAAAATGTCTGGCCACTTTCCAAACTGCTTTGCCCTCCCCTTCATATTGTATTTATAGATTGGCTCTAAGATGCATGTGTAAGAGGAAGAGGGAGAGAGAGACTATCCATGCAGCCACTTAACAGAAGTTACAGAATCATAACTTTCCAGCCCACCATCCTCTTCTCAAGCCCTGCTCTCTGTGCCCTCACCTTTAAAGGTAAGAAGTGTAGTCAGAAAGAGGTCCTCCTTCATTCATATTTCCTAGGAATTTCCATGTTTTCTAGGAATTGCCATTCGTATTTTCTAGGTTTTACTATAGAGTTTCAGCCAATTACTAGAAAGGTGTGATCTCACTTCTGGATTTCCATGGAAGTAACATCTTGCCATCAGTTGATGACCTGCTTCCACAGGGGTGCTGGCAACACTAGGCCCAAGGTCACCCAACAAACCTCCATGCAAATTAAGGATTTGAACTCAGTTCTCCAAGATACTAGATCAGTGCTCAGACCACTACACCATGCTGGATTATGTGCTTTATTTGATGTTCAATCTTGGGTCTGTGGTATAGGAGCCCCAAAATAATGGCAACCAAATAATCTGACCTTGATAATACACATACAATAATTTCTAAAATGGTAAATACTGGGATTTCCTGTAAGTAACAGCCTCTGGTTTGTAAGACTTCCATCTTAATCAGGCTGATTATATATACTATCTACTTAATGATAAAGGAAAGGCACTCTGTGTGTGTTTTATTCGAAACATTTATATCCAGCATTCTACACAATTCAGTGCTCGAGGCAACATAACACTATTAACTAAACATTGAGTAAAGATGCATCGGTCCAGGCTAGGGTTGCCAGGCCCCCTCAACCTCCCAGAGGGGGATAGGGGCATGGCACTTACCTTGGGGGAGAGGGGGTGCATGTGCGCAAGGCACACACGTGCCCCCCACAAGCACGATGATGTCACTTTGGGAGTGATGTCATCATGCGGCCCCGGGAGCACGCCCAGGCTCCACAAGGGCTCAAAAGGGGCCCAATCTGAAGATGGGCCCATTTTGAGGCTCTGCAGAGCGCAGGAGCGCTTCTGCACTCCACAGCGCCCAAAAACAGGCCCGTTTTGCCACGGATTGGGCCTGTTTTAAGGCACTGCGGAGCGCAGGAGTGCTCTTGCGCTTCGCAGTGCTTGAAAACAGGCCCATTTTGCCACGGATTGGGCCCATTTTGAGGCACTGCAGAGCACAGGAGCGCTTCTGCGCTCTGCAGCACCCGAAAACAGGCCTGTTTTGCCATGGATCGGGCCGGTTTTGAGGTGCTGCAGAGTGTAGTAGCGCTCCCACACTCCACAGCGGCCCCAATCCGGGCCAAAATGAGCCTGATCCCAGCAGCTGCTGTGCATGGGAGCGTGCAGCACCATGGGGGAGCACGCACAGAAGGTGCGTGCCCCCCCTGCTGGTTAGGTACATGGGGGTGGGGTGTGGCTAGCAGGGGCGGGGGATCCCCCGCCCCCACTGGGGGTCTGGCAACCCTAGTCCAGGCTGCAAATGTGTTTGCAACAATCTCATGAAAATAGCCATGGAAAATGGTGTCTGCTTTGGATCAGTTATTCTGGACTACAAGCAGGTTAATCTTGTCTGTGTATGTGTATGGATACAACAAGCCTTACCACTGAAATGAGTTTTATGAGTGCTGTTTGCTGCAGAAGAATATCTTTACTATCTCTATGAATAGTCAGGTTGTAGTTTGTTAGACTTCCTACTTTACTGTTTGAAGCTTCACTTAATCCCTGGTACTGAAGGTTAAGGGGAAGGATTGCCAGCCTCCAGCTGAGGCCTGGAGATCCCCTGGAATTACAACTGGTCTCCAGACCACAGAGCCCTGGAGAAAAATGTCTTCTTTGGACAGTGAACTGTATAGCATTATACCCCACTGAGATTGCTCCCTTCCCCATACCCTACCCTTTCTAGACTCCACCCCTCAAATCTCCAGGAATTTTCTGACCTGTAGCTGGCAACCCTAAGGAAGAAGTTGACCCAAGGAAAGTCACTGACCAACTGAATCATCACTATTATAATACTATTTTGGCTTAGTATAGTACACCTCTTCACACCTTAATACAGGAATGATAAAAATGCCCTGCTTCTCAGAACTGTGGAAAAACAAGTGAGGCAAGAAAAAAATTATATGCCCTCAAAGATGACCTGTTAAAATGAAATATCACATACATCAAATTTTCCACCATTTAATTAACAGCAAAAGTAATCATTGCTAGTTGCTGTTGCGGAATCTGATTATTGGCCTTAGAATGAGAAATTATTCTCACTCAGACGAAGTGGAGCACTTCCTGAAAAGCCAGCTAAGGACAAACAGGGATTCTGTGAACAGCTGGTCTGCACACACCAGGCCAGCCATTCACTTCTAGCTTTAATACTTTCATTTTGATCTGCTGAAATTGCACATACTTTGGGACATTGCTTGTTTCCTAAAAAACAAAAGCAACAGTGTCAAAGCTGGCACAATCTGGAGAGTTTTATCCCAGAAGAAACGTTGGTCTGTAGGTGGGAAAATCTCATTTCTGTTGTATATAATAGGATTAAATTTTCCTATGTAATATCTATTGCAATTGACTTCTTTTTGTTCTTTCTGAGAAAAACCCAGAAAATACAACAATACAAGTTGTATAAACTGGAGTTTTCCAAGTGTGTCATTTTTATTCTCAAAGGAGGGGGGGAAAACCCTATTCTCTCCTTCTCATCTGCTTTTAATACCAATCAAATCACTTGCTTTGACTAGGTAATATTTTTAAAGTTTTTTAAAAGATGCCCTGAATAATTTTTATAAACAATTTTTTTAAAAATGCTCTGATCACCAGAGGCCTGTCACAGGAGAAGCCCATCTCCCTCATGCCCATCACAGGTTCTCATATTAGGTATTCAGCTGACAGAGAGGGAACACCTATATCAGCTGGAGAAACAAGGCACTCCCCCGTGAAGTTTCCTTAACCAGGATAGGTAAGAATGTTTTTAGGGAGGGTTCTATGGCAAGGCTGAGCTCAGAGTGCAACGGGTAAGAGACTCCATTTCAGAACAAAGAAAGGGATAGGGTCCATAATAAAAAACTTTATAACTATTGTTTTCTAATGGATGTTAGGTTTAGACAACACATTCAAGCAGCATAAAGAAGCTTCTGAGGCCAGAAGTGACTCACACACTCTCTTTCCATGCTTAAGAACGAGGGTTGCCAGGTCCCTTGAGTCCCTTGGAGGGGGACTGGGATCCTGGCACTTACCCTCTGTGCTCTACATGAGTGCGCGCACTCCTGGCATGCAGGGTGATGTCACTTCCAGGAACATCATCATGCAGGTCAAAGGGAGGCCTGAGACGAGTCCGTTGCAGGGCGTGGGAGTGCGCCACGGCGGGTGCAGAAGTGCACCATGGTAGGGCATGGGAGTGCACCGCAGCGGGGTGCAGGAGTGCACTGCGGTGGGGTGTGGGGGTGCACCACCCCACCCAGGGGCATACTGCACTGCCAGGGGGCTCCCTGGGGATGGGCTCCCCACTGGCCAGGTAAGTGGGGTTGGGGGGGGGAGGTGGGAACAGAGGATCCCTTGTCCTGGGTGGGGGATTGGCAACCCTATTAAGAACTCTACAGACTCAGACCTGCAATCCAACTGGTTCAGCATCCTCTTTCCTATAGTGTCCAATCAGATGTTCCTGCAAGGCCTATAAGTAGGGTACAAAAGGCAAATCCTCTCCCTGCTATTGCCCCTCTGGAGTGGATGCACACTGTTTCTATACATGCAGGGCTCAGTTAGCCATCACAGCTAAATCATGGTTTGAGAACAGTGCTTGAAATTTGCCCAGCTCCTTCTAAGTTAGGGTTGCCGCTCCCCCAGTGGGGGCAGGGGTCCCTCACTCTCAGCTTCCCCCTGACCACTCACCTGGTCAGTGGAGGAAAAGGCAGAAGAAAGGGCCTCCGGGGGCATGCTCCTGGTGTGGTATGATGACGCCATTGCCAGGAGTGATGTCATCACACAGGCCCCAGGAGTGCTCCTGGGCTTTGTGTCAGGCTGATTGGGCCTGTTTGGAGGCCCAAATTGGCCTGGCGCAAAGCCAGGGAGCACTCCCAGGCCTGTGTGATGACATCACTCCCAGAAGTGCCATAATTGTGTCACACTGCGAGTATATGTGTGTACTTTGCACTCACAGGACATCCCACAGGTTAGTGCTGGATGTTCCTCCTCCCTCCAGGAGGGTAAGGGAACCTGGCAACTTTATTCTAAGTGTGTCTCTAGCTCAAGCATTGCCCATTGGGGAGCTGCCATGTGGAAAATAAACAGTGCAGTTCTGTGCAGAGTTACTCCAGACTAAGTCCATTGAAATCAGTGGGCTTAGGTTAATATAACTCTGCATAGGACTGCATTGAACACTAAGTCAACTGTGTGGATTTGCTGTTCCACCTTAAGTGGGGGAGGCTGACCCTGACTTACCAGGCAGGTCTCGTTGCAGCTGGGGGGGGGGGGGTGGAGTAAGGCTGATCAGAGGCCAGTTGCTCCTGCCTGTAGCAGCTGCCATTGCTGGACAGAGTGAGAAGGAGCCCAGCTCCCTGCACTCCACTGGATGCTCCATTAGGGCCTGTAGTTTGCAGGGGAGGTGGAGCCTGGCTGTGCGAGCTGGCAGAAAGGCTGCTTTTACAAAACCCATGAAATATTCAGACTGTATGGACAAGCTGACTTGCTACTTTTAATATGACATTGTGGGCTAAAACTTAACTCAGTAGAAAGACAATTTCAGACAAAGGCTCTGTTGCTGAGTCTCTTTTTTGTTGTTCTTTGTCAAAGGAGTAGTTAATACTGCACTAAGCCTCCTGCAGAAGCCCCATAGAAAATATCTGATTTACTGCTATTTGGAGCTCCCTCCAGGAATAAATTGCTTAGGAAATCACTATGCTTCTCAGACCTCAGAAACAAAGTATCAGCTTGACACATTCCGAAATAGAATGCATAATGTATTTTGTTCAGCCTTCCTATAGTGTAAAGTAAAGACAACAGTGCATTGAGGCTCTCGGGCGTAAATAAAACAAGTATTGGATTCTTAAAGGATTTGTATTAACATTTCCAATTTACTTGGCTTTATTAAGTTGATGATTCTCAATAGATTAGGAAATTTTAGCAGTTTGATCAATGAAACACTTGCACGTGTTCTAACTCAGAGTCGAACCACATGATACGAATTACACAAGACTGAACAAGTGTCAGGAGTCCTGTCTTACCCCAAATGCCCATGTCCAGCATTCTATTGATGAGCACGTGTCCTGGTCCAGGCATGCATTCAAAATTTTCTGCTCCAGTGTAGCCACGACGGCGCGTGTACGCCATCACGATTAGTAAGTTGGCAATGCAGAGAGTCCTTATTTCCTATGTCTTCTGCTTCCTATCTGTGCAAAGTGGAGATGCATGATGGGATATCTTGGAGGTACGCGGAGAAAACCCATGCCACCGTGAACACGGGTTCAATGGAGGTCCTGCAGTCCTGGCGCGTGTAGTTGAAAACAACGTTGGAACATGTGTAAGTAAATTTCCATGTCATTCGCATGTAATTCGTATCGTGTGGTTTGGCTCTCAGTTGCCAGTCCAAAAGCTGGTGTCAAATGGAAATAGCACTGGCTTGTTTTCACAATTTGTTCAATAAAGTGATACAGTTTTACCTAGACTGGACTGTGTCAGGCCGGAGGTGGTAGGTTACATGTTGGGGGATATTCTACATGCAGAAAGCTAGAAAGTAAGGTGAATTTCCTCTAGCTCTTGCATTCCAAATGATAAACCTAATCCCACTCAGATCAATGATCCTTACTGAGTTTGTGCAAATCATGGATTGTGTGAGATCTAGCGTTCTGTAGAACCACTTCTGCTGAAGCGTCTCAGATGCTTTTTGCTGCAACACTTTTTGGAAATCCAGTTCATACAACATACCACTCTATATGATCCCTGTACTTAGCTGGGAGGGAAGGTATGTAAGCAAACCAACCTTTGGCTACTGAAATACTCCCTTTATTACAACACTCTTCCAGTTCTTCCTTCTGTAACTATCAGCACAGATGAAGTCAGAACATTGATTCTTTTAGCTCATCACTGTCTACTCTGATTGGCAGAGGTCACTTAAGGTCTCATGCAGAGAAAGGTCTTTCCCAGCATTTGATCTTTGAGCTCCATTAACTAGAGGTAGATCTTGGGGCCTTCTCCAAGCAGTGCAAGCTGTATGCAGTCCCTCAAAGTATCATAGACGCTTAAGCTTGCCAACATTGGGTTAGGAAAGTCCTGAAGGTTTGGGGGTGAAGCCTGGGTAGAGTGAGATTTGGGGAAGGGAGAGACATCAGGAGGGATAGAATCCACCCTAGAAAGGAGCCATTTTCTTCAGAGAAACTGATCCGCGCAGTCCAGAGATCTATTGTAATAATGGGAAATCTCCAGGCCCCACCTGGATGATGGCAACCTAACAATGCTTTAAGAATCTATGTACCTTATTTGGATGCCTTCTCCAAGTAGCTTATGTGGCCATGTATGGTTTATCCAATATTATCTTTTCTATGAATAGACTACACTTATGCCTGGTCTAAAGTTACTCAGGGAATCGTGTGAGTTTTTGTGGGATTTGAACCTAGGTCCAACATTCTGTCAATTATATCTCATGGGCATTGTATTCCACTACTCGGTCTGCATTTGGCATGAATGCAATAGAACCCATGTAAGAGAAGCAGTCTTGTCATCATTGGTGTGCAGGCTGGAACAGTGACTATTGCAACTCAGAAGGCTTAAGAAACATGGCCACTGACATGGAATCTAATAAATCATGGTTTTGAAGACATCTATGTCTCTGGGCAGCAACTCATTTTATTGAAGAGCCACTTTGAGGAGATGTGGAAAGTGGCAAGCCATGCTCCTCCTGTCGTGAAGATTGGCTTACTAGACAACACCTTGCTCATAGTTCCTTTTACATATTCTTTTTGGCGTCTGTGGGTGGGGCAGACCCAATATTCCTTCTTTTAAGGCAATATTTGATATATAAGTATGGGATAAGGCACTGTAAAATGAGGAAGTAAAGGCATTCACATGCTTAATATATCAGGGGAAAGTTGAGATAAACCCAAAGTAAAAATAAAATTCTCATTCTATTCATTTTAAGCTTGCTTTCCCAGAGGACTGATGTAGTGTGATAGCTGTCTTTTGTTATATAATGTTTTTGCCCTGCTGAAGAAGAGATTGAAAATTAAACAAATCTGAGCTTGGAAATTCTGTTACATTTTGCAGCACTCATAATGTGTAAGTGCTTGTGGTTTTACAGTTGAATATAGTTTCTAAATATAACCAGATTTTTATGGTTTTAGTTTTATTACATAAGGTTATATTACATTACATACATTAAAGGATAGAGAGTAGAGAATGAGATCAACATATTTCAGTGTGGAAGCCAACATTTCAGTGTGGGGGGCCAGTTTGGTGTAGTGGTTAAGAGCACGGGACTCTAATCTGGAGACCTGGGTTTGATTCCCCACTCTTCCGCTTGAAGCCAGCTGGGTGACCTTGGGCTAGTCATAGCTCTCTGGAGCTCTCTCAGCCCCACCCACCTCACCGGATGTTTTGTTGTGGGGATAATAATGATATACTTTGTAAACTGCTCTGAGTAGGCATTAAGTTGTCCTGAAGGGCAGTATATAAATCAAATGTTATTATTATGTTATTAAAACCATTATCTGACATAGGTTTTAAAGACTGTCTGAGTATTTCACCCATGTTTTCTTCAATATTAATCCCCACATTAAACCAATTGGCTTGGTTCAGAAATAGGAAATATACTAGGTTATGTTCTGTCCTATGGGATCACTCTTAAGCAGGCCTACTCAGAAGGAAGTCCCATTTTATTCAGTGGGTTTACTCCCAGGAAAGTTTCCATAGAATTGCAGCCTAGATAATGATTCTGGTAGAAAAGGTAAAAGTAGTCCCCTGTACAAGCACCGAGTCATTACTGACCCATGGGGGGATGTCACGTCACAACGTTTTCTTGGCAGACTTTTTTTACAGGGTGGTTTGCCGTTGCCTTCCCCAATCATCTACACTTTACCCCCAGGAAACTGGGTACTCATTTTACCTACCTCAGAAGGATGGAAGGCTGAGTCAACCTTGAGCCAGCTACCTGAACCCGGCTTCCAGCAAGATCAAACTCAGGTCACAGAGCTTGGGCTGCTGTACTGCAGCTTACCACTCTGTGCCACGGGGCTCTTATGATTCTGATTTCACCAAAAATGTTCAAAGTTTGTACTTTCCCTGCACAAAAGTGTTGTTTTCTCTCACCCCAAATATGGTCATGTTGATAATTTGTAATTTTAAACAACAGGTATTTCAAGTGATTTTGTGCCTGCATTGTTTAGGAGGGCATTTCTATAAAGGCAATAAGGCTATACTATCAAGGAATTGTTCAAAAAGCTACTTATAAAAGACTTTGGACTATACCACTCTGTATAGGCTATATCACTTGTTTTGCTCTATGTACTACCCTGCTGTCACTGCATTATTTTCTAATGATGTACTGTATCTGCATTTTCCTGCACTGTATCTGCATTGTGAATAATATCTAATATTCTATTAGAATGTCTAATATTCTACTAAATCTTTTTTCAGATTTCTGTAAATCCTGGTTCTAGTACATTGCTTACTAGATGTCTCATCCTATTGCTCACGTCTGCTTACATGGTGTGATCCACCTTAAGTCTCAGTGAGAAAGATGGACTATAAATATAGTTTTTAAAAACTTGGCAGCATTCATCATCTAGTGGCATTCATCACACTGGCCCATGTGTAGAACTTTCTGAATCTAATGACAGTCCTCAAGAGTGTTGTGAAAATTACACTCACTGCTCTTTAATTTATTTATTTACTCCATTTATACGCCACTTTTCTCCCCAATAGGGAACCAAAGTAGCTTCCAAAATCCTTTTCCTCCATTTTATCCTCACAAAAAACCTGGGAGGTAAGTTAGCCCAAGAGTGTGTGACTGGCCCAAGGTCACCCAGCAAACTTCCATGGCAGAGTGGAAATTCTAGTCCAACACTTTAACTACTACACATATTGGCACTCTTGGTGAATGTAATTTGATCCAGTTTAATACAATTAATGAACAGAAGAATGCCCAGCTTTGGGAGTCTAGCAGACAGAGTGGGGAGGGCCCAAGTACTTAAGAGACAAGCCACAGATCTTCCCCCACCCAACACACCAGTGGGACTTGGTTTGTTTATTAAAGCATTTATACTCCAGCTTTACACATAGTTGAAGGTAGCTTACAAAATGATTTTGAAAATTCCGGCTCCTCAAAAGCTGTGACAAACCTTGCAGCACCTCCTGAATATCTCCAAGAAGGGAGGGGGGCTTCACTTCCTCAGGGAGCCCATTCCACAGAGCAGGGGCCATGTGGGAAAAGGCCTGGGCTCTGATCAATGCCAGACAGGCTACATGAAGTGGTGGGAGAGCCAACAAATGGCTGCCTGAGGATCATAGCTGGAGCACCACATATGGAAAGAGGTGGTCCTTCAAATATGTAGGTCCCATGTTGTGAAGGGCTTTAAAGGTAAAGAACAGCAACTTGAACTTGGAAACAAACTGGCAACCAATGTAACTGTTTCAAATTGAGTAAGGACCAGCAAATATTAACTACAATAATAATTTTTTCCTGTCAGATGGGTTATATAGATAGAGGAGAAGACAAGGACAGGTGTGGAAAATTCCATAGTGCAATTTGAAGAGATTGCTCTGGCAATTGGAGCTTTGTTATAGTATCATATTTTGGTGGTGTTACCCCATGGTACGTATTTTCTGAAAACCGTAAGTTGTTTCTGTAAAATGTCTACAAGGGGCTTTGTTTGAGGGACTGAAAAGTGTTAATTCCTTGATACACTTAAAAGCATTTTATGGTGTCTCTATCCTTGTAAATTGTTCCTTGGGCAACATTTTCCACTTTTTCCCCTCATATATACTATATAATCAGTACTGACCACATCTTAATTTCCATTAAATTTCAGTCTATTTGGGAAGGTTTCAAAATCATGTGTTAGAATTCAGTTTTTCGCTCTTAAAGTTAGTCCAAAATGTATTAAGGGTTTCTCTATCTGCTTTTCGTACTGCATAAGGCTGCTATTTGACACCATTTATGGGGTCTGATTTTTCTGGTTTCTCACTCCTGTTAGTTATGCACTAGCCCTATTAGTTGTTAGCCCCTTTTCTACTTTAAAATGAGAAATGTTCATACATCACAGCCTCATGAAGGACATGGATCATATTATACTTAGTGGGTAGCCATGTTGGTCTGCAGTAGAATAGCAGGATTTTAGTTCAGCAACACCTTAGGGATCACAAGATTTTCAGAGTGTAAGCTTTCAAGAGTCAGAGCTCCCTTTCTCAGACATGATTAGGAATAGAGATCCCTGGACCTTTATGTCCCAGCCAAAGGTGGGTGAGGTGTTACGAGGGGTGGCATAAAGGTGCAATGAAGCTTGATTGGAGCGGAAATGAGCATCTGTAGTGAAATAAGAATCCTAAATCTCTGTTCAGCCCTGAAGGATCTGTTCTGAATTTGTGAATAAACTCAATTTCAGCAATCACACATGTTAATCTCCCCTTGACTGAATAATCCTGAGACAGTATAACAGTTTTGTTAGGTTCCGTGATTGTGCTGTCGAAGTAAATATGCAGACAGAATTGGCATCTTGGTTATTGCAGGCTCTGGTCAATGTTGGAAAGTACATTATTATGAGTGAGAAGTTGTTTATGGTTAAAGGTATGTCTGTAGGCCAGAAAAGGTTTGCCTTCCAATGTTTGTGAAAGAAGAATGTCATTGTCCAGCCTAGGTTGCAAGACACTGATGATGCGTTGAACTGGCTTGAGCTGAGAGCTGTTTGTAAACACCAGTGGCATTCTAGCGTTGTTTTGTTTGGGCTTGTCTTGTAGCAAGTTATCCTTTGGAATCATTCTGGCTTTGTTGATCTGTTTCCTTACTAGATCAGGTGAGTACTGTAGTTCCAAAAATCTCTGTTGCAGATCCTGTAGGTGAGATTTTCAGGATTTCAGGATCATTCACTTCTTCATATTCCAATGTTATATATGCTATTAAGTGTCAACAGTGTCCTTCTACTTTCTACACTGGACAAACAGGTCAGTCCCTAAGCAAGCGCCATTACTGACCCATGGGGGGACACCGCATCACAAATGTTTTCTTGGCAGACTTTTAATGGGTGGTTTGCCATTGCCTTCCCCAGTCATCTACACTTTACCTCCAGGAAACTGGGTACTCATTTTACCGATCTCGGAAGGATGGAAGGCTGAGTCAACCTTGAGCTGGCTACCTGAACCTGGCTTCCACCAGGATCAAACTCAGGTTGTGACTGAGCAGAGCTTGGGCTCCAGTACTGCAGCTTACCACTCTGCGCCACGAGGCTGTTTTTGAGCAAAAGAATAAATGGATAGAAATCTGACATTAGAATTCATAACACTCAAAAACCAGTGGGAGTACATTTTAATCTTCCAGGACATTCCGTTGCTGACCTAAAAGTGGCTGTCCTCAAATAGAGAAATTTCAAGGGCAGATTACAAAATGAGATTGCTGAAATGGTGTTTATTCAGAAATTCAGAACAATGGAACACCCCCGCCCCTGCCTGAACAGAGATTTAATATTCTTACCTCATTACAGATGCTAATTTCTGCTCCAGTCAAGCTGCATTGTGCCTTTACATCCTGATGCCATCCTTTGTAACACCCCACCCACCTTAAGCTGGGATATAAAGGCTAAAAGATCTCCATTCCTACTCCTATCTGAAGAAGGGAGCTCTGACGCTTGAAAGTTTACACTCTGAAAATCTGGTTGGTCTCTAAGGTGCTAGTGAACTCAAATTGCATGGATAATACTAAGTATCCATTTAATTCTCTAATCTATTTCCAACAGCAGCCAACTAGATGCTTGTAAGAAGCTCACAAGCAGGACATGAAATCAACAAGCTCCCCTCCCAACATACAAGTTAGATTTAAATATGTCAGCCTAATCACTGTTGATACATGTTTCCCCATCCGTTTGTCTAATAACTTTTTTTTAAAAGTGGTCCTTGGCATATCTTCTGCCTGCCCAGAACAAATCCGGGAGATCATATTTCAAAATGAAAGGAGGGAGATCTGATTTAAAACCATTGACTCAAAGTATAAGGGTTGGCAAAAGTGCATGATAATTCAGGCATGAAATTAAATATGTGATGTACTTATGTGCCCCGTACCTTGCATTATGATGTGATGAATGACAGATGGTGCCTCCCAAGGGCACATCCAAGACAGCAAACTCAATGGCAAGAGAATGTGTTATGAGATGCTAAAAATGTTACAATCCTGTACCTTTTAATTCTTAAAAGAGATGGCATTGGATATTTGACTAAGGAAGCCAGGGATACTGCAAGACATAACCTAATATAAATCTGAGGATTCCCTCTGACATTTTTTTTAAAAATTCTAACTTTTCTCCAAGGAACTCAAGCAGCATACAAGGTTCTCCCGTCTTTCATTTGGTCTCTCAACTACTCAGTGAGGTGGATTAGGCCAAGAGAGAACAATTAGGCTAAGGTCTCTCTGTGCTGAGCAGGAATCGAACATGGTTACCCAGAGAGCCTAGTGTGACCTTCTATCCATTATGCCATTCTGGCTTTCATGGTAAGCTTGAGTTAGTGTCTACCACCTTCTGAGATGCTGGATTCTGATGTGTATTAGGATTGATGGGCTATGAGGGAGGGAGGTAGAGAGAGGGTTCCTCACAACACCTTTTGCTTTTCTGCATTTAGGACTGTTTTGATCCCCTTGCCTGGTCACAGGGTCTCTCAGTCATCTTCTGTGAAATGGTTTGCATGAGAAGGTAAAAAATGTCTTTTAAGGTGGCCTGCAGAAAAAATAGCAACCTGAAAATCAGTTCTTTAAGCTTTTTTATTGATTTATTTGAGAGCTGATTGTTTCATTAGCCTCTACAGATTTGGGTTTCAGTAATATTGGACATTGTTTGGCAAGACAATATCTTCAAGCAGAGGCTGGACAGCCGTTTCTTGCATTGGGGCAGAGGGTCTATGAGGCCACCTTCCAAATCTAGGATCCTGTGAGTCAACGTTGATTTGTTTTTTTATGGGAGGTTTTATTACAAGCCTATTTGGCAAACTGCCTTCAGCCCCTGTTTGGGGTGAGGGGAAAGACAGGATAAAAATACATCACATATATGAACCATATAGGGAAAATATTGACCACTTTAACCATAAATAGCCCTTTAATATAGGTGATCCCAACCTTTATGATCTTGTAGGCACCTTTTGAATTCTGACACAGGGTGGTGGGTGCAACCAGAAAATGGCTGCCACAGGTGCCAATCACAAAATGGCCACCAGTGGCAGAGCCCCCCACCCCCAAAAAAACCCTCAAGTGTAGGAGACGAGGAGTAATTTTAAAAAATTGACTGAGAAAGAGGAGTGAGATAGAGTCTAAAGTCAACACTGTAGTGGCAGCTGCCATGGAAAAAAACATTTTAATTTGCACAGCCAGTTATATGTCCAATGGCCAATTGGAAATCCTGCTGCTTAGGAGCTCCACCTGGCCCCACACACTTTCTAAAAAATACTTGGTGGGCACTAGGAAAGGCATTGGTGGATTCCATGCTCCCCACAGCTGCCACATTAGGGTAATTATAATGCAAAAATAATACCTTTTGTTACTGAATTAGTAAGTACTGCTCCATACTTTATTAACCCTTATGAAATAGCATCAGGTTATTATCTACAAACTGGAATCAAAATATGCTTTGCAGAGGGTCAGCTTGTTATAGTGATTAGAATATTAGACTAAGATCTGGGAACCCCAGGTTCGAATCCCCACTCTGCCATGGAAGCTTGCTGGGTGAACTTGAGAAGTCACTCTTTGTCAGCCTAATGTACCTCACAGGTTTAGGAAGACAAAATGGAGGAGGGTACACCAATGTATGCTGCCCTGAGCTCCTTGGAGGAAGTATGGGATAAAAATGTAGTAAATGAAATGTAGCAAATAAATATTTAAAGTTAATGCTCAAGAAACTATATCCTGCTGTTAATGAGTTGGCCTGAATACACTTCTTATATTCTGTTTTTTATTTCTGCTATTTATGATTACCCTTCCCTCCTCATTTTCCCCATCTTGGGCTGCCTGCTGCCTGCTTCAGGATGGAAGAAGAGGACACTGCAGTGCATTCCATTCTGCCTGTAGCTTGGGTTTTGAGTATATCTGATGCCGAGTAGAGAGGGAGAAGCAGAGACAACAGGAGTTTTTGATGAGTTCGGACAATGAAGACTGTGAAGGCCAAAGTAGGAGGATTTGTTGGTTGGGACTGCTTGGTGCAGTGCAGTTCTTGCTGGTGCACTGCAGTCAATTGTGGGGAGGAGGAGGAGAATGCTGGAATTCACATGCAGGAACTGAATCAATACAGAGTTGCCTTTTGATCAGTAACTGTTCAGCACAGCAGGGGATGTTTGATAGAAGAGGGATAGCAAAAGAGGCATGGCGCACCTGTTTCACCAGATTCCCAATACCATAGTGTTAGGAACACTGCCCTAGGGCAGGAATTCATTGCCCAACCTCACTAGCCAGTCACAAAACTCCAAGCGAACCAAAGCAAGTTGCTGTTTATATATGAAATAATGTTACTTCTGTTGCCCATGAGGTAGCAAGAAATTGCTTTCTGCCAGTGATGAGCACAGGACAACAAATAATTGTTCTATGGGATCACATGATTTCTAGGTAACTGCAAGTTTGTCTTTCTCCTTTCTTTTTTTCATTCTTCTTGGGATTTCAGAGCATTGCAGTCTTTTTTAAATGTGTTGCTGTGTATAGTTTCACAGCAGTAGATAACAGCCCTCTTCAGGGGGCAAACTGAGGTCAGTGCTGTCAAGCAAAGAGCACTTGACTCTTCTCTGTGATTACTCAGTGCTGTAACAAACTTCCCTTGCTAATCTTTATAGGCAAGGAGAGAGTCTGATACACTTGTAGGAGCAATTTTAAATGTAAATTGATCTGTGTCTCTCAAGCGTAGGCCACATAGAACACTGATGAATGTTTGAACAGACTATTCTTTGTAGTGCTGATGAGCCTCCTGAAAACTGCATTTCAGTGCACTGAATCCATATTTCCCCCCTGTTAAATATGCAGAACCGGGGCAAATGTAGGTAACAAATTAAACTTGCTGAATATTCCTGGTACTACTGAGATCCAAAATCATCCAATCAATAGCATGAGGTTTGCTTGCTACTATGTTTCCTTTCATAGATATCAGTCTTGAGTTGTATACCAAGAACTGAAATATGATCCCTTTAATATTTGGACTGGAGTATGATGGATCACTGACTGGGGCAACTCCGCAGAGGGTCAATTCAGAAGCAAAGCAGATTACTAGGCAAGGGTATGAGCTGAGAGGTCCATCAAAAGGTCACTAGAAAGAGGATGTGGGGAGGCAGCAGGCAGGAGGACAGTCAAGTGGATAGGGATGCTGGTATATATGGTGAAAAGCATATAGGTAATGGCATGAGTCTGACTATGGTCCATACAGACAATTAAACCCGACCTAGGAGTGTGCACAGTGGAGTGCCTCTTCACTCCTCAGAAGAAGTATACAACACAAACCATAAGGTTTCTGGTCTGAGTTTGACTAGCAGGTCAAGTAAAATGGTGCAACTTTTAATTGTTCTTTCCCCATCCCTCTTGAAATGTGGGATAGAATGTTAAGAAGGCAAGCTTAAGCAGATCTGCCTAGAAGTAAATCCCATATAGTTCAATTGAACATGCACCCAGATAACAGTATATAGCATTTGGGCTTGAAAATACTAAGGACACCCCCAAACACAACTTCTTCTCCCAGTTAGGTACTGGAACACCATGCTTTACATGCTATTGGAGTAGTAGTCTCATCATGTGGACTATACAGTTCATGTTGTTCCATTGTTCCCATGCTGGTCCATGCTAGTCTTTGACTATCTACAGCTCGGAGCAACTCAAAATTATGCACAGAGGCATGGAAGCTACTTACTCTAATGTAATCTCATACAGCAGTCTTGGACTCCTCAGTCAAGTCCTGAGTAGACATGGGCACGAACAGCATTACGAACAGAAAAAACCCACAAACAGCCTAATCTGCTGTTCTCGAACAAGCTGTTCATGAGGCCCCATCCTAAATGAATAGATGGTCCTTGTAAGCCTCGTTCATTGCCTTCAGCAGCCCTTCGTCAAGCCAGACAGTCTGGCACCTGCTGCAATCACTCCCCTTGGCAACGGGAGGCAGGGAGGAACTCTATCTTAACTTCTGGCTTTCCTTCTGGCTTTAACCCTTCAAAGTACTTCCAGCAGAGAGCCCTGTTTTTGCCACTGTGAAGAGAAAATGACAGCCAATGGGGAGACCCGTGGATCTTGCCTTTCCTGAGGTGCAATCTCTCTGAAACTTGGGGGGTCTTCAGAGGACAATGAGGACTATGTCCCCTGCAAATTTGGTGGGTATTGGACATTGGGAAGGTCACTTTTGTAACCCCTCAAACTAGCTGCCTGAAGACACTGCTGTTTTTGCCAGGACAGGGCCCTTCAAACTATCAGCTGGCAGGCGGCAGGGGGGAATCTCCCCCTGCCGCCTGCCAGCTGATAGTTTAAAGGGATCTTTAAAGGGCCAGGTAAGTGGGTTTGAGGGGAGGGAGGCTAAGTAGAGGGGTTGGGGTGGGGATGGTTCTGGCCCCCACGAACAACGAACAACAAACATGTCCGGGAACAGTTCATGTTCGTCCATGTTCATTGTTTGTTGTTCGTGGATGGCAACAAACGACGAACAGGGTGTTCGGGTTTTGTTTTTGTTTTTTGTGCCCATGTCTAGTCCTGAGTCCTTGAGGAGTCCAAAACTGATGTGCTGACTGGGGAATTATGTATTGCCCCATGAGCTTACCTGCCCTTCCTTAAGCTATTTTAAGATCAAACTATACATTGATGGGAGATCCATAATCAGATCTTTTGACATATCCTGTAACAATAAAAAGCAGTTTCCAGGGAGGGGTGAATTACTTAGATTAAATCAGGATTGTGGGGCAGGGTGTTTTTTTGCCATTTTCCCAGTGTATTATATCTCCCAAGTGCCTCTTCCCCAGACAGTTATTAACCTTTCTAATCCCCTTTTAAAGTTGTCTATGCTAGTGGCCATCACCACATCCATGAGCAGTAAATTCCACAATTTAATTTTTCATTGAGTCCATGCTGTATCTGTTGAAACATTTGTTCATAATGTATCTATTGTCCATCAACTTCATTGGGTGTATCTAAGTTCTGCTATTTATAGAAGAGAGGGGAAAGGTTTTTTTTTTAATCTTTCTTCACCCCATACATAATGTTAAATGTTATTGAAAAAGACAGGTTGTACCTGTCTTTTTCCTTACCGATACTAATAGCAGCTACTGGGACTAATAGCACCCTTAATCAAATGTTATTGTACCACAAATGATGGTTTTGAGGGTCACAAAGAAGGTCAGGAATTACTGTGTTTTATACAACAAGGACTGTGTCATCAACAAATGACAACAAAGCAGCTTTGTTCAATCCAGTTGCAACTGGGGCTAGTTCCAGCCAGATGCCTATGGAATAGAACAAGCTAAAAGCAAAGACATAACAAGTAATAGCTATATTAATTTAACTGGAAAAACAGAGAAACAGAATAGGTAAAGGTAATTTTGCTTAATGGAGTTCAAATAGTTGTTCAAAAGAAAAGAAATTTTACGTGTAAATGCAACTGCAAATAGATGTGCTTTACCCCTGGTTCTATTATACATATTTTGAAATAGAACTTGCTCGGTAGAAAACATACACAACAGGTTGCAAAATAGCAATTTGTCATCACTTTCTATAGGCAAAATTGGCTCTATGTTGTCATATTTTGGGAACCCACAAAAGCTAGAGAGTCTTCAAAGTGTAACACATATGAAGGGAAGGAGGCAGAAGCAAAAGCAACCTATGTTTCCTGGTCTTCATTCTTCTTTGTAACATCCAAAGTGGAACTTCTAAAAAAAAATGGAGGCCAAGAATCATTTTATTTGATAGTCTTCTTTTTTCTGTCAACTTCTGTGTTTCCATTATCATATGAGAGAGAGAGAGAGAGAGAGAGAGAGAGAGTTATAATAATAACAAAGAAAGTCAAAGAATGAAACAGACGTTGTTCTAAAAGATAATCTAAGAACAAAAGAAGCCAATACTCAAAAAAGAATCAATGGCAAATCTGCTGCACATTTGCTGTCCATTTGGTTACCATGAGGTGTCAAATTTTCAGGGTTAGAGTGCATTTTTTTTTTAAACTCCCAGAGGTACAAGCCCTTGCTGCTTATATGTCATTTGACAAACAAGGACCAGGAATATTTAGCACTTTGTGAATCAGCCAGATCACGAGTTTTGCCTTACAGTGACCTCAGGTTACACTGTATGTAGCTAACTGCATACAGTGGATGCATGATACTGCACATCTGGCAAAATCAACCAATTACCCAAATTATGCACCAAATCATCAATTTATGCACCAAATCTGTGGGAGGAATGCCATGTATTTAAAAGCACTGGTTAAGTATGCATTACCAACAGCAAGAGATCTCTATTGGTGTTATGTTGCGTATTGAGCTGACCAACATCAATCTTCTTAATGGCCAAAACCCCATCCTAAACTTCATCTAAAGCCTATTTAAGTGCATTATGATGATGGCGATTACAAAAAAGAAAAGAAAATCAAGCATCAAGTTCTTAATATGCTGAAGACAAAGATTAGTCATGTTACCACTACTGATGGCTGCAGTACCCCAGCTCAGGTTTCTGTTTCTCCTCCTCCTTTGGCTTTCATGCATCTTGCTTCTAAAACAGGCAGGGAATGTGACAGCTTCAGTCTATTATTTCAGTTAACATAATAACATAATATAACAATAACATTCTATT
Source organism: Eublepharis macularius (assembly GCF_028583425.1). NCBI lineage: Eukaryota > Metazoa > Chordata > Lepidosauria > Squamata > Eublepharidae > Eublepharis > Eublepharis macularius. Next base: position 104,707,605 of record NC_072796.1, read on the forward strand.
TATATACCGCCCTTCAGGACAACTTAACGGCCACTCAGGGCAGTTTACAAAGTGTGTTGTTATAATCCACTGACAATCATCCTGTGAGGTGGGTGGGGCTGAGAGAGCTCCAAGAAGCTGTGACTGACCCAAGGTCACCCAGCTGGCTTCAAGTGGAAGAGTGGGGAATCAAACCCGGTTCTCCAGATCAGAGTCCTGCTGCTCTTAACCACTAAAGCAAACATGCTCTCAGGTGTAGGAACTACATTTTTAAAGGAGTCATGGAAGATTCTTCATATCTGAGGTTATTACATTCAGCAAAATTTGTAAATGGAAGCTTTGGAGGGTGGACTGTATGGCATCGCATCCCCATTGCACTCCCTCCCCAAGCTCTGCCCTCCCCAAGCTGCACCCCCAAATCTCCAGGAATTTCCCAACCTAGAGTTGACAGCCCCAGGAGTGGCTATGGAGTCTTTCAGGGTAGGAAGAGAGGAAGGAGGAAGAGAGAATGAGATGCCTCCTACAAGTCCTTGCAGGTCATGATGTCTGAAATGTGAATTCATTACATTTAAGAAAACCATTGCTGTGCAAATTGTTTGGATTCTGTGAAGCTAAGGCCATAATCCTGTCTCCACTTCCTTACCAGTATGGCCTAGTTGATTCAGTGGAGTGAACATCCATATGATTGGGTTATAGATGAACACATTGAGATCAACTTATTGAAACGTTATGGTTCCATTGTTTTTTTTCCCATTTGAACACATGAAATTGCCTTATACTAAATTAGACTATGGATCTATCAGGGAGGGTCAGTCTTGTCTACTCTGGCTGGCAGTGGTTATCCTGGGTCTCAGAAGGAGGTCTTTCAGATTGCCTACTCATCCTTTTAAATGGACATGCCAAGGACTAAATATGGGACTTCTTACATGCAAAACAGTTCTGTCACTGAGCCACAGTCTCTCCCCCTTCCCCAAGTTTTGATCAATAATGCAGTAGTGAAAAGGTGGGCAAAGTATTTGCTGAAAAATATTATTTCTCAGACTGATCATTCTGGGAATAAGACACTTTGATGTTTTTGGATATTTCTAGCTGGAGGGAATGTAGACATGAAAAAGATTACAGTCACTTGCCCTTAAATGTTTTTATGTCCCCCAAGGTTTATATTTCTATAAAAAATACATAATTGCTGCCTACCTGAGAACAAATGTTAAGCAAATAATTCTGTAGGAGAACTGATTTTATTAAACTAGGTTAGCTCATATGTTCTTGCACTTCATCTAATTCCTGTGAATTCATACCTCCTTCGATTTAAAGAAAAACACAATGTCTCAAGAGTCAATATTTTTAGAGTTTATCAAAATTCCCTCCGGCAAAAAAGATTTCTGGCAATCATTACTTTTCCTCCTTCCAAAAGGTTACTATATAGCAGCTGAATTGTTTAAAAATCTAGAAGTGCTATCAGAATTAGAGATTCCCTCTCAGACATGCTACTCAAATGCGTAGGGCTGCAGTTGGTCTTGCTGTTTAAGCCAAAGCAACTGATTTTATCTTTGCTTTGTAATCTTGCTGTTTATCCAGTATCAAATCTATGGAAAATATTTCCCTGCAACCTTGCATCAAGGGGAAGGGTTGTGTGAACTGAATATTGGCCTACTTATATGATGCACAATAGGTGGAAATGTTCATGCAAGTAGATCCCTTCTGCATCATAAGCCTTATCCGGGATCTGAATCTGCATGTTTGCTGTGAGTACATGCCTGTCTGTGTATTTATCTTTATTTGCAATAGAAAGTGAGTATCGTAAAATGTTATAGTGCTGGCCTTGGACTTGAAAGGCCCACTCAGAGCGATTTACAAAGTATGTTGTTATTATCCCCAAAACAAAACACCCTGTGAGGTGGAGAGAGCTCCATGAGAGCTGTGACTGACCCAAGATCACCCAGCTGACTTCAAGCAGAAGAGTGGGGAATCAAACCTGGCTCTCCTAGATTAGAGTCCCACACTCTTTAACCACTACACCAAACTGGCTCTCAACCACTACACCAAACTGGCTCTTACAAGCCACCCAGCGGCAGCAAAAATTTTCCAGTCCCCAGCTCCTGTTTCCAAAACAAAGGCTATTGGGTGTGTCACATCTCTTTAAGAATCTCTGAAAACTTTCTGGTAAAACTATAGAGGTTTTGGTGATTCCTAGAGGGTACTGACATCACTTCCAGGAAAAACCTGTGATTCCTAGAGAAGTGTGATGTCTCTTCTGGGTTTCATCTTGAGTGATGTTATGGTCTTGCCAACAGCTGCCACCACATGTTCCTACCCTCTCCTGGTCTCCTGCTGATTGCCTGTCAACCCAGGCAAACCATGTATGTTGCTTTGAGCTTCTCAGAGGGAAGGCAGGAAAATGTGTGTGTGTGTATATATATATATATATATATATATATATATCTGTTTCAAAGTCATCTTTTTGTTTGTTTCTTTTTTAAAACCCTGAAGGCAAATTATAGCAAATACATTTAAAAGCTGCTTCCACATAGATTTTTGTCACCTGGAGAAAAACTAGAATGCTTTCTTTCTTTCTTTCTTTCTTTCTTTCTTTCTTTCTTTCTTTCTTTCTTTCTTTCTTTCTTTCTTTCTTTCTTTCTTTCTTTCTTTCTTTCTTTCTTTCTTTCTTTGCGGTGTCAAACCTTGTTGAATGGTAATAATTTTGTTTCCAGGTTTTCCCTTTCCTCAATACACAGTGATGATGAAAGCAACAGTTTTTGGAAGCAGCCTCTGGTAATAAAACAACAACATCAATTGTCTTTAGGTTATCTGTTCTCAGGAATAGAGGAAGGTGGGGGAATGGATTCATTCTCCCACACACCACTTCCTTTTATCCCTCCTATTGGACTAGGTTGACAGATACCACTGTACCTACATAGTGGATTCTGTACACATTTTGTACATTGAACGAAGTATGACATTTCCACATATGTCAGCGAGGGTGTGTGTGTGTGCATGCATATATGTGAAGCTACTTCAGCTAGTTACAGATATTTTCTTCAGCAAAATGTCTGCCTGTGGTGCTATATGAAGGAGTGAGATTTTCTTCTTTTTCTAGATCCTTGTGTTGCTATTGTTTGACTTTGTGTTTTTTCAGTTATGCAGTGTGCTGCAGCTGCTTTCAGATGCAGCAGCATTACTATTTGGACAGAAAAGTCCTGCGGCGATGGGACTTGTCAGAAACATTCTGGCTGAAGCAAGATGTTCCCTGTGCCAGAATCCCTCTGGGGGAAGTGAATGTCTAATCAGGAGCTCCATCACTGAATCAGAGGAGAGGCAGAGCCCTGTCCATAAACACAGTCACTCACTCTCATGCCCATGATGACACCTGAGTTTCTGAAACGCTGTGAAGTAGGCAAGGCCATAACCCATCATGCTTTCTTTGAACAGTTACTTTGTGATTACCACATTGCCTTCTGGATGGCCAAGCAATGACCTGGGTCAGTCACAGAAGGTAATTGAATTCTGAATAATGCTGTTGCATTGTGTGTGTGTGCGCGCGCGGGCACGCGCGGTGGAGAGACTATACTAATATTGACTTCTAACACACAGCTTCAGGCTAAAAAGTCACATTGACCTAAATGGTTCTGGGTTTCATTTCTTACGTGTCAATGAATAATTTATTCATTGCTGCAAATACAATCTATATCCTGCTTCTAAACAGGCTCTGTATGTGGATGAACAAAGGTGGAAACTGGTTGGTCAGGTGGTCCAGGAATAAGTTTTTAACTAAGATCCCCCTGTATTTGCAAACTACAATAGGAAAGATGGGGTACCCACTCGACTCAACTTTCCCACAATAATTATAAGTAACTAAGCATGGGTATGTGGAGGGAGGATGCTGAGAGGTCCAGGAGTATCAACATAGTCTCATTTTCCATGAGGATTACCCATCAGGTTGATCAAGGCAGTTCCAGGACTCAAGTAAGTTCAGAACTAAAGCCAGACTTATCTATCTCACCCAAGAAGCTGTACAGCCACCATAAAATCAGCATCTTGCCTAAGAAGTGTATAGTTACCACTGACCAATAACTGTATAAATCATTTAGGTCCAGGGTCCCCATACAGAATGTTTCCCATGCTCTTTGCCGTATTTTCTTTTCTAGTTCTGTCCGAAAGCTCCCCACCACAAATATGGATAATGCATATGCATTTGGCTCACTGTGGTGTAGGCCAGTGGTAGTCCTGCTTCTTCCACTTTGTCTGGAAGAGAATGTGGTGAAGGAAAGGAGAACTAGGTCATTCTCTGTCCCCCACAGCGCCTCCTGCCCAGATGGTGTCTTTCAGATTAATGCTCGAATGAATGGGCACCAGGGAAGTGTTCCAGCAGGCTGGGCAACAGCTTCTGCCATATGCCTGAGCAGCTATCCAACTTTCTATAAATACAGAGCATATTTCTTGCAGTGGGGTTCACGTTGACTGTGGGATTTTATGTCAAATAATGTAGCAGAGGTGAATAATTTAACAAGAGGTAAATAATTTAGTATGATTCCAACACAGATAACATGTTCCTAAGAGTTGAAGAACTCAATGCTAATCATTTCAGACGGTAGAAGCTGGAACCTGCAACGACTTGCAAGGGACATCTCCCCCTCCCCTGCTTGTTTCTCTTTCGCTTCTTTGAAAGCCCCTATAGCCGCTCCCCTTTTCCTGCTCTTCTTCCCATCCATCAACCAACTTACCTTTATCTTCCCTCCAACTGCCCTCCTTCCCTCCTCCTGGCAGCCTCTCCTTGGGAAAACTCTGTGGGCTGTGGACTGCTGGACCAGGCCCAGTTGCCAGTTAGGGAACCTGCAAATGCTTATAAGGGGCACATCATTTTCTCTTCCCCTACTATTTCCTTTCTCCCTTCCCTGAAAGCCCCTGTAGCTTCTCCCCTTTTCCTATTTCCTTGTTCCACCCCCCCTCCAGCTCCTTTTATTGTTTGGGGTTTTTTTTAACACCTCCACTCCCTCTTTTTAGATTTCAGATTTTTCTGAAAACATGAGGCTCTGCCACTGCAGACGGAAAGAAGAGACGACACAAGTATTGGGAACTAAATGGGCCATTTTTATTTTGGCAACAGCATATAACCAAACATATATACACAGCAAGGGCCTAACTAGTGGTACAGGTCAGGCCCTGGGGTCACTCTGGACTTCTGCCCTGGCCTGTCTGGGCAAGCCCCACTGCCCTGGGTGCAAGCCATCCACATACATGGCTGGGACCTGGCTGGCCAGGCATATGGCTCCCCACTCCAAGCCTATAGCACCTTGCCGTATGGCAGGAGGGACGTACTTGTCTATGGGAGCCACACAGCAGTCTGCCCTCTCAGCCGGCAGCCATAAGGCAGTACCCGTGATCCTGACAGACCCCAATTCCCCCCCAAATGAGGATGGGCCAAGAGTCCTCACCATCCCGCTCATTTCTCCCCTCCTAATCCTGCCAGAAAACCTAATTACAGCACCACCCAGGCTAATTACCACAACCCATGCGAGCAGTACAAGGTAGGCAAAAAACTCCATTTTCCAAGCACCAATATGGAAATTGAAGGAAAAATTCCTATCTGGCCCTGACAACAGCAACCAGCTAAACCTGTACTACTGCAGGGTGGGTGGGTGGCCCAAGCGAAAATAGACTGCGGAGGCTCAAGGGGCAGAGCTGCCTTAAATAAGCTCTGTCTCCACCCCCACCTCAATTCCCCATATGTAGTGAGCATCTGTCACTCATCTTCCTACGGAGCAGCAAAGTGCGGCCCCCGACTTTATTGCAGGTAAGCTGCTAGTCAGGATGGGCTGTATTGCCACCCCAGATGGAAAGAAGAGATGACACAAGTATTGGGAACTAAATGGGCCACTTTTATTTTGGCAACAGCATATAACCAAACATATATACATAGCAAGGGCCTAACTAGCGGTACAGGTCAGGCCCTGGGGTCACTCTGGACCTCCACCACGACCTGTCTGGGTGAGCCCCGTTGCCCTAGGCATGAGCCATCCACACGCATGGCTGGGACCCAGCCAGCCCGTCAAATGGCTCCCCACTCCAAGCCTATAGCACCTCACTGTATAGCAGGAGGGCCATACTTATCTAGGGGAGCCATATGGCAGTCTGCCCTATCAGCTGGCAGCTGTAAAGCAGTACCAGTGATCCTGACAGACCCCAATTCCCCCCCCCAAATGAGGATGTGCCAAGGGTGCTCACCATCCCACTCATTTCTCCCCTCCTAATCCTGCCGCTGCTGAGCCAAGCCTCTGCTTTGGCCCCCACACCCCACAGCTGGCCTATTGCCAGCTGAAGCCCTTGCTGTAAGTCCTCCAGAAAAATGCTGTTGCCCTTCACTGAAAGGTAGACCCCATCCCTTCTGCAGAGGTCCGCAAACTCAGCCCGTATTCGTAGATGGGGCAAATAAACTCCTAGCCCACCAGCCAAGGACTTATACAGGGCACTGTTGGCCTTCTGCCTGGCCCTTTCAATAGCCATAGGGTCCAAAGCTTCCTGTCGCACATGATGCGGAAGCATTGCAGACCATATAATCAAAACCCCAGGCCACCGCCTGCTTATCAGCTGCAAGTTGGCACTGACCTAAACAGACAGGGCTTTTCCCCATACCAATCCCAGGTCATTCCCCCCCCCAGGTGTATAACCAAAATGTGAGGCTGAGGACCTGTCCTCCCCTCAAACAGCAAAGGCAACAAACCAGGCCATCTCAAACCTCGCCAGCCTTGCCATTCCATGGTAGCCCACATGCTAAGACCAAGTTGGGACCCAATCCGTGTCTGCTTGGCTTGGTGGGCCGCCCAGAAAATCATGCTGTGTCCACAGATGAGGATCTGTAGTCTCCCACACCGAGACACAACACCGAAGAAAAACAAATTAGTAACATACTTACAAGTGCATGGGCCAAACAGGTCTGATAAGCAGCTGACCACCACCTACAAACCCTCTGTATATCCTGCCCAGAAAATCACATGGCAGCTGCTGTCAAGGCAGCCCCAATCCTAAAGGAATGGGTGCCAAATTTAACCCTAGCTAAACCTAACCTAGAAAGGGTGCACCCAACTGCCCAGAACTGGTACTTGGTGAGTGGTGCACCATTGACATGGTGAAAGAACAAACCAGCACCCTCTCCCCGAACTTCCACATTGCATACCTTACCGGGCATAAATCCTGATCACTGCAAGGGCCTATTTCTAACATTGTACCCCTCTGTTTCTGATCCGATTTGGAGCTCCTTACATGAATTGTGACTTTGTCCCCAACAAATTTCACGTCATCCACAGATAAAGCCTTCCCCGACCCATCCTTAAGGGACTGGGCCACCAACTCACTCACCCTTAGAGCTCCAAAAAAAGGCTGTCAGAGACACTGCATGAAATAGCAACTCTTCAAAACCAGAGCTGCAAACTTCAGCCCAGGCCTCTCCCAGCCCCCACAAGTTAGCGGGTGAAATGGGCTGCCGTTGGTCCCTAGCAGTTCCACATTCCTGGGACCACCCCTCCAACATTTTTCGGAGCCTAAAGTCCACCAGTGAGCCCCGGGCCTTACTTGTGAAAGCTAAAGCTGCAAGTTGAGACCTATGGTCTTCGCCAATAGGCCCCATGCTTCTGCAATGCAAACAGAACTGCATCATGTGTTCCAGTGGAACCAGCCATGTTTGCTGTAGTCCTGCTGCCCGCCTAAAGCCAGAAAATTGACGGACCACGTGATCATACGACCTGTGGGTGCTTGGAGCAATGGCTAATCACATTGCCCTGTACGCTTCCGCCTTCCAAGCTTCCACAACTCCTGGGGCATCTGAGCCAGCAGCAAATGGGCCTTGGGGGCAAGCTGTTGAAAATGCTCCATCTGTTGGTGAGACGATGCCTCCGCCACTCTATTGTCAACCCCCGGAACATGCCTGGCCTTGAACCAAATATTCAGCAGCAGGCAATGGAGCATAAACAGCCTGACCAGTCCCATAACACGGGGTGACCTAGAGGAGAGGGAATTACTCACATGGACCACCGCCTGATTATCACACCAAAAGTGGACAACCTGGTTAGCCAACTCCTCCCCCTAAAGGTAAACTGCCATTAAGATGGGAAAAAATTCTAAAAAGGTCAAATCAGTGGTGACACCCTCTGTGACCCAAGACACTGGTCACAGGTCAGCACACCAGTGGCCCCTGAAGTATACCCCCAAACCCTTAGAACCCGAGGCATCGGAAGTCACCTGAAGCTCAGCTTCAAGCAACAAATCTTCCCTCCAGAAGGAGACCCCGCTAAAGGAGTCAAGGAACTCCTCTCAAACCAAGAGATCCTCCCTCATGCCTTTATTAATGTACAACTTATGGTGTGGCAGCCACAGCAGCCCCATGCCATCACAAAGCCGCCTTAAAAAGGCTCTCCCTGGTGCCACTACCCTACAAGCAAAATTTAAGTGGCCAACTAACTTCTGCAATCTAAAAGGGAAATTTTTTCCTTACCCTTTACCACTGCCAGGCAATCTCTGAGATCCACCAGCTTAGCTTCTGGCAAACACGATGCTTGCCAGATGGAGTCCAACTCAATACCCAAGAAGGTGAGGACGGCCATTGGGCCCTCTGTCTTCTCATGGGCCAAAGGGACCCCCAACTCGTCAGCTAACGTCACAAAGCCATCCAAAAGCCTGGCACATTCACCAGTTCCTGCAGGGCCTACCAGAAGGAAGTCATCCAGATAATGGGTGGTGTCCTGGCAACGAAGCCAGTGACGCAGGGCCCATTTGAGGAAGGAGCTAAAGCATTCAAAGGCAGCACAGGAAATGGAGCACCTCATGGGGAGTGCCTGATCCATGTAAAACTGCCCTTCAAAAGAGAAACCCAAAAGCTCAAAGTCCTTGGGATGCACGGGCAAAAGACAAAATTAGCCAAATGCACATTTGGTTAATTCCACTCCGACCCCACAGTGCCGAACCACTTGAACAGCTTGGTCAAAAGATGTATAGCGGACAGAGCACAAGTGCTCTGGGATGGCATCATTGACCGAGTCACCTCTGGGGTAGGACAAATGGTGAATTATTCTGAATTCACCAGCTGCCTTCTTCGGCACCACTCCCAATGGGGAGACCCTCAAGCAAGGGCCCAACACCCTACCCTCAGCACACTCTTTCTCTGTCTTTTGCCTAACCACCCCTTCCATGCCAACCACTGAAGAAGGTTGGCAGACATGTAAGGGGCCCTGGGGCCCTGAAAGGGGATCCTAAATCCCTCGGTGAATCCCTCCCACAAATACACTGCATCAACTTTCTTGGGATACACGTACAATAGCTGCTTAAGTTCCCTCAGCTTTATGGGGCTGGGCCCCTTTTCCAGTTTGTTGGGAACCACCACTGCCCCCCCTCTCTTACCAGCTTGGCATTGCCTCTTACATGCTGAGAAGGAATGTGGCCCCCTGCAGACTGGACACTCATGCCCAAATCTGCATGCCTTCTAGAACATACCCCTTGGTATGCAAATTCCCAGCACACAAGCCAGGGTTGAACCGACTGCCCCACCACTGTGCGGGATGCTGTCTGGTGAGTAGGGGTGTGCAAAGGCACACTGTTTCGGGATTCTCATTTCAGGTATACCCGAAACGAGAATCTGTTTCAGCAACAGCTAAATCCGAAACGGCAAGCCGTTTCGGGTTTAGCGGTTCGGGTATCGGTTCGGGTTGTTTTGGGTTGTTTCGGGTTTCTTTTCGATGGGAAAATGCCTCCGTCTTCCCCCACCGAATCAAGCCAAAATTGGCGGGGACCTTCCTCTAACTCCTCTCTAACAACCCTCTAAGTTTCAGACCGATTGGACTTTGGGGGGGGCATGTTATGGCCCCCCAAACCAGGTCCCCGTATCCTCGCCTAAAAAAGGGAAACGTGAACATATTTTTAGCTTGCTGCTGCTAATCTCCTTCATTATTTCCTATGGGGAAAAAATGAAGAGGCAGGCTTGTCTTTCCAGGGGTGGCATTTTGCATGCAAAATGCCCCACAACTTTCAGAGGCCCTTCTCCCACCTTTCCTCCCACCCCCACCAAGGCTCAACCTTCTCCCACTTGGGGGGGCCCTACTGGTGAGGGGTTGAGGCTTGAGACACCGTTTGGATCAGGTGACCACTATCAGAATGGTCACCTGAATTGGGCTTCAATGGGGACATCACTTGCAGCGAGAGCTGCTGATGAATCTGTCTCCACCCCCACCTCAATTCCCCATATGTGGTGAGCGTCTGTCGCTCATCTTCCTATGGAGCAGCAAAGTGCGGCCCCCGACTTTATTGCAGGTAAGCTGCTAGTCAGGATGGGCCATATTCTCAGGTTTGTAAAAAGATCTGTCTTTGTCTAATCATGGCTTCAGTCTCCACAGATTTGGCTGTGCTAAGAATTAGATCTATTGATCTGATATGACCAAGAACTGGGGTGTGGGTGGATTTCTGGGCTGGGGCCCAGAAAAGATTGGAAATATAAGTTGAGAAGTACCTAGAGACACTCAAGTGCAGGATTTTATGCATAGTCCTCAATTCACATGCAGGCTCTTGTTTGGCACATGTGTATGCTATTTTCACTGGAGCTCCCTTTGTGTGATTTCATGTGCAAATAAGTTGGGAGGACAAAGTGCAAATTCAGCAAGAACTCCCAGAGATGGGAGTTCAGTATGTTTGACACTGAGAGATCCCTGTCATTCGGTGCTACACCTCTGAAGACGCCAGTCACAGCTGCTGGCGAAACGTCAGGAACTACAATGCCAAGACCACGGCAATACAGCCCAGAAAACCCACAACAACCATCGTTCTCTGGCCATGAAAGCCTTCGACAATATATAACGTAGAGCAAGTATTGTAGGCTCTGTCTTGACTTGACAATTTGCATTTCTTAATGGTGTGAGGAAAGTATCAAGATCTGCATTTCAATTAATGGATGTGGGAGGTGGTGGAAACTGGGAATTTGCATGTTGTATACAGAGAATTTCCTTGTCAAAGATTAACTACAAGGGGATCAAAGAAAGGCATAGCCAGAGCTATTTCTTTATAGAAATGTAATGCAACAGTTTGCATTAATTTCAAACCATACTGTTATCAGAAGGGAAAAATGGAAAACACTGGCAACCTCACAATAAATTTTAAAAAAAACTCAGTAAGGCAGCCTAGGATACTTTTAGCACTTGAAGAGGAACTGATATTGAAAGCATGAATGTACTCATGCAGAGCAAATTGAAGTGTGACTGTGTGACTGAGTGCATGGGAAGGAGGGGGGACATGGGAAATGAGGTTCACTTGAGTATCCCCAGGTACTTCATAATGTGTATTTCCACCCAAAGTTTCTCCACATTAGGACTCATGTTGGGAATAAGACTTTGTGTGCTTTTAACCGGTGTGCGCTGCATTTATAAGAATTGGTCAAGAGGGCATCTTTATAAAGTAAACAGGAAACGTCAATGTCTGTGAAAATTTTAGGCAGTTTTCTTTTATTCTTGCCTTGTTCATTGTATGTATTATGCTGTTTTTATTGCATTGTTTGCTAACTTTGTAATCCAGGGGGGGGGTTTGCACCGTTAGTAGTATATATTACCTGGTTTGACTAAATTGTTTGTTGTATGTATTATATTATTCTTGTTTTTGCAATGTCTTCTAATTATTTATTCTGCCTTGAGTCTGAGCAAGGAAGGCAGACTGTAAATTAAGTAAATAAATAAATACTTTTAAATTTTATCAATGGACTGTTATGCTTTTGTGTCCTTGTAACTTTTTGTTGTTTGTTAGCCATCTTGAGTCTAAGGAGAAGGAAGGAAGGAAGGCTTAACTCAAAGCAGAGTTCAATGCTGCTGTTTTTTGCTGACTGGTATCAGTTGATTGTTGAGTAAAATGATATATCCTGGTTCAAATACCTAAAATGCACATGAGCCCATTCCTGTAGAGCCAAATCATAGGCTATGTTAAGAGACTATTGATACAGAGCCTCAGGACTTTTCCTGCAAACAGACAGCCTGCTAACCTTAAACTTCTCACTCATAATAATGTACTTCCCAACACTGACATGGACTCTGGAACCAGATCCTGCAATATACCAAGATGCTAACTCTGTCCATATATTTACTCTGACAGCATGATCTCTGGACTGAACAACACCAGTTGTACCATCTCAGGTTCATTCACTAGTCTCTCCCCATATGTACCCCGGAACGCATTAAAATTGGCAAATAAGAACCTACTGGTGGTCCCTGGCCCCACGGAGGCCTGGCTGGCCTTGACCAAGGCCAGGGTATTTTCAGTCCTGGTGGAACTCTCTGTCGGAGGACACCCGAGCCCACCAAGATCTTTCAGTGGGCCTGTAAGACAGAGATGTTCTGCCAGACGTATGGTTGAGGCCAGTCTTTGATCACTCAGGAGCCTCCCAACTGGTCTCTCGTCAGGGGGGCAACATTATCATCTGCCTCCCTATAAGTGCAATCTCCGGATTATTGTGGCCCCACCCCACCCCTTCTGTTCTGTTGTTTTATATAATGATTGGGAACTCTGGATTGGTGAAACTTTATGTCATAAGACACCTGGGCCCGCCAAGATCTTATATCCTTTCAGCAGGCCTGTAAGACAGAGATGTTCTACCAGGCGTACGGTTGAGGCCAGTCTTTGATCATTTAGGAGTCTCTCTACTGGTCTCCCACCAGGGGTACAACACTATCATCTGCCTCCCTATAAGTGCAGTCTCTAGGTTATTATAAATTGTGGCCCCACCCCACCCCTTCTGTTCTGTTGTTTTATGTAAAGATTGGGAAAATGGAGGGGGGACGCCATCCGAAATGCTTGTATTTATGGTCTTTGGGGTTTTTAACTGTATTTATGTTTTAATACCTATTGAGCATGTAACCCGCCCTGAGCCCGTTTGCAGGGAGGGCAGACTATAAATTGAATAAGTAAATAAATAATATTCCAATGTTATATATACTATCAAATGTCAGCAATGCCTTGCCATTCTCTATATTGGACAAACAGGAAGTCCTTACACAAAAAAAATAAAGGGACATAAATCCGATGTTAGGATTCAAAACAGTCAAAAACCAGTGGGAATACATTTTAATCTTCCAGGATAATCCACTGCTGACCTAAAAGTGGCTGTCCTCAAACAGGGAAACTTCAAGGGGAGATTACAACATGAGATTGTTGAAATGGAGTTTATTCATAAATTCAGAACAATGGATCCTCTCCCTCATCTTGGGGCTGAACAGAGATTTAGGATTACAGATGCTAATTTCTGCTCCAGTCAAATTGCGTTGTAACTTTACATCATGATGGCACCCCTTGTAACACCCCACCCGCCTTTGGTATAACCATAGCTCTTTATAATATGAGATTGCTGAAATTCACAAATTCAGAACAATGGACCTCAGGGAGATGAACAGAGATTTAAGATGCTTATCACACTACAGATGCTAATTTCTGCTCTAATCAAGCTGCATTGTACAATTGTATCTTTACATCTTGAAATCTGATACAACCCTACCATCTAATCAAGCTGCATTGTACTTTTTTATCCTGATATCATCCCTTGTAACACCTCTCCCACCTTTTGGCTGGGATATTAATGCTCAGAGATCTCCATTCCTACTCATGTCTGAAAAAGGGAGCTTTAACTCTCAGATAGGGGTGTACACGCGAGAAATATTCGGGTTCCCTGCTTTGGGTTTACCCGAAGTAGGGAAAGGGTCCGGAAAGACCCGAAATCCGAAGCAGCATGCTGCTTCGGACTCAGGATTCCAAGCCGCTTCGATATGCTCTGGAAAGATTTGGAGCATACTGAAATGACGGGGGAGGGGGGAAGGGGAGGCCCACCACCACCCTTAAACCCCCACCCCCACCTTAAAACCCAACCCCCCACCACACTTACCTTGTCAGATGGTTGGAGTGTCCCAATGCTGCGCTGGCCAACTGGCCAGCAGGGAAGGCCTTCCCTGCTGCCAGTGTCATGCAGCCACGGCTGTCGCAGCCGGCCGGCAGAGAGGGCCTTCTCTGCCACTGGTGCCGACCGTGCAGCCATGGCCAGTGTGGCTGGCTGGCAGAGAGAGCTGCCGCCACCGCCGGAGGCTCCTCCAGTAGGTAAGTAGGGAATGGGGAGGGGGGTAAGGGTGGGAAATGGGTAAGTTTAAAAGGCCCCGAAGCTTTCCGAAGCATTACGAATGCTTCAGAAAGCTTTGCTTCAGGATTTCCAAATCGTGGCCAACATGCTGGCCCTGATTTGGAAATCCTGAAGCTTTCTGGATCAGTCCCACTTCAGGTGTTTTACCCAAATTGGATTCCCAAAGCGCACACCCCTACTCTCAGAAGCTTACACCCTGAAAATCTTGTTGGTCTCTAAGGTGCCATTGGACTCAAATCTTGCTGTTCCAGAGCCTCAAGGTAAAATTTATTTGCTCGCTCGTATGAGACAGTGATGAAAACTTCAGGAAAGGAGTGATGGCAGATAGGTGATACTTTAAAAGTCCACAGAAGGAAAAGATGTGATTGATATATCATTGATTGATATGTCATTGATTCTATTAGATGCAGCTGCCTATTAAGAGACTACTAAGAGACTACTGTGCTCATAAGGCCTTGTGCATATTTAAATTCACATTTACTATGACCTGGAAGCTATAACATAATTTCTGTTATAAGCTCATTCTCAGGAGAATATGACACACCTGCATTTTGACCTATCTGCAGAACTGCTGGCTACAAGGAACCAGGCAGGTAGGAAGGACTAGTCAAACATTATAATTATGTGCTAATGATAGTTTTCTTTTTTCTTTCTGAATCAGAATTAATATTTCAAGAAATAAAGAAACAATGAATATGCCAATTGTCAAGATTTAAGATTAACCTTACCAAATGATATCAATAGACCTGATCTTATCAGGTAAAACTGTAATTCATTTTGTAAGGTATGTAGCAACTCCTCTGGAGATACTTGGGGGTATAATTTATTACAAAGCACGCTCCCTACAAACACACTAGAAAGAACGAAGGAAACAGTTCTATTTGATTTTCAGATGATTATTTATATGGGGTATTGATAATAAAATGTTTGTTGCATCGCTGAAATTAATTTTGAGTTAATTTCTTTATGTTTTTGAAAATCATAAGTTGTATATCGTGGGAGGAGAACAGAATTCTATATTCACACCTTGGCCGTTTCCACACGGCTTACCTGAAACCGGGCCATGGCGCAATGTTACAGATCATGCTGGGGAAAACGTGAAGTATTGCATTTTCTTGCGCGAGTTTTGCGCGATGTTGCGCAAAACTCGCGCGAGAAAACACGATATTTCGCGTTTTCCCCAGAATGATCTGCAATGTTACGCCATGGCCCAGCTTCAGGTAAGCTGTGTGGAGACGGCCCTTCTCTTCCCTTTCCAGCAGACTTGCTGGTTTCACATCTTACACCTTCCTATACTTGGCTAGGGAAAGGGGTTGCGCTGAAGTATAAAGTTTTAAGACAGATTTTCAGGAAAGTGGTTCCAAATAGCAACCATGGAATGAAAGAGTGGGCCAGTGCCCATGAGCTTAGTAGAATGAATTCAGCAGCTGTGGGATGAGTGCTGGAGATAAATATATTTAGGGATCCCCTGATGGAGTTGTGCGTAAAGCATGGAGGAGCTTGTTTTGGTGTTCAATATATTTTCCACTGCACCATCGGCATTTTGCCTTGCCTTCTTTCATCTTTCAACCATGTTACCTATATTGACTGCTGATTAGAACAAGAGTACAATGTATTAAATCACTTGTGTTGGTTAGCTACCTTGTGCAAATTTGGAAAGGTGGAGCACAAATGTTTTAAATGGTTTAGCCCTTTCCCAATAAAGTACATGTACATACTGACTCAGTTCCAGCCAGGCTAGATAGCTTCCTTCAGCGTCACCCAAGACTGAGGCAGAAAATGTATAAGCAAAGGTGGCCAAACTACTTCCGCAAATACATTGTGCCAGGGGAGGAGAGACAGAAGTATGAATGGATTTGAAGTCCCATGGAGGAGAGGTGGAATAGAACATATCAGATGCTATAATATAATCATAATATTTGATTTATATACTGCCTTTCAGGACAACTTAATGCCCACTCAGAGCAGTTTACAAATTATGTTATTATCTACTGGAACTGAAAAGCATGAGGCAGAGAGCTGTGCCTTATATAAGAAATGCTCACATAGAGCAGAACAGGAGGTCTCTGGTTGGCAGACAGACCTACCCAGGGCTTTTTTTTTCAGCGGGAACATGGTGGAACAAGAGTCCCGGAACCTCTTGAAAATGGTCACATGGCTGGTGGCCCCGCCCCCTGATCTCTAGACAGAGGGGAGTTTAGATTGCCCTCTGCGCCGCTCGGTGGCGCGGAGGGCAATCTAAACTCCCCTCTGTCTGGAGATCAGTAGGAGGGGCCACCAGCCATGCGACCATTTTCTCTGAGGGCAACCCACTGAGTTCCACCACCTCTTTTCCCAGTAAAAAAGCCCTGGACCTACCTAACAGGGTTTGGAGGGATGAGATTGTTGTTCCCATGGCTACAGAAGGCCCATCTCCTCAGTTGTCTAGGGGATTAACCCCCCTGCTCCTTGCTGTATAGGGCAGAATGGAAGCTCTCCGGTTGTCAGGGAGAGCTGCCTATCAAGGTTACGTGGACTAAGATTGAGGTTTCCAATGGCAAGAAAAGGTCTGCAGACATTCTGGGTCTATGTTGCCTAGGGGATCAATGGATCAGCGCCAGCATGTCTGGCATCACGAATCATTCACGAATCAAACAAATCAGCCCCAAAGTCGTGAATTTCGTGAAAACCACAGCCCCACAAACCGAGTTTCGCAAAACATGAATTGGCCAGATTCATCATGAAATTTGATTCGTATTTCGATTTGTGCCCATGTCTACTCTCCAGCGCTCTTAATCACTACACCAAACTGGCTTCGGAGGGACTAATAATATCCCACTATATATTTCAAGAACTGCTTCCCTTGTTTCATCTACACATCCAATATTCCTCCTTTAGCATCAGTTTACTGGCCTAATAGCTTGTACTTCTAGGCTGGGCTGCCAGTTCTCCAAATCAACTCAGTATTTTCAAAGACTGAGAGGCAGAAGAGCTGAGAAAGGGCAGTGATAGTATGCATGCTGAAAAATGTAATCTTATATGGAGACAATTTCCCCCTATTCTTTCACTGCACATTTAATCCTCACTCTCCACATCCACTTTTTCCTTATCACTTCAATGCTGCCCTCTTTTCTTTTTCTGAATTAGAAATCTTAAAACAAAAATTCCCTTAGGGTTGTGTTGAAGTGTATTGATTGGCTCACTTGGACTGTTTTAATGTATCATTTCTCCAGACACTTCTAAATCTAGCTTGATAACTATGGCTGACACCTTTTGGGGTGGCGTTAATGAAGTTTTTGATTCTTGAGTTTTATGCTACAAAAATGCTTCTCCTGTTTATTTTTTTTCTCACACATACAAGACTGTTTAGGAAGCCTTCCCATCAGGAGTTTCTATTGAGACATTTTAGGCATTTTAGCACCACCTACAGATAAAGGACAGAACTTTAATTATAGGTAAAATACTTAATTGTATGTAAATCTTAATTGACATCAGTGCAAGTCAATTCTGATTAAGTGGTTTTTAAAGTCAGAACATTAATGTGAAATTTATTAAAGAAGGTGTGTTTGGGGGAAACAGAGCTCCTCCCTTCAGAACTTTCATTGCTTCCTCATCCCAAATGTTGCTCAGATGCTGCCACTAAATCAGAAGACTTTTAGGAAGTTTCAGGAAGATCAGGCCCTGGGGTCCAATTCAATGGGCCCTTGATTGAGGTGCCTCCAGCCACTCTCCATTGTTTCCTGTTGGGGAAACATTTCCAAGGTTTAAGAAACCTTAAGCAAAGGGGCAAACCCTGGCCAAAAGCCACTTCCCAAAGCAAGCTGAACCAACAAAGCCCCACAGAACCAAACTGAAGTAAAGGAAACCTCCCAGAACCAAACTGAAGCAAGGGATGCTGCTGCAAGCCCAACAGAACTAATGTCACTCGCAGAAACCAGGCAGAACCAAAGCCAATGAGGGAACAGCAAAGGACGGAACGGAATATCCACATCATCAGCACTGCAGCAGCAGAACCACCAAGTAGAAGGCAATCACAAGCAAACACAGTTGCCGTAACTTAGTATAAGATGGATCCCTGTCCAAAGGAAGGCCTCAGAAAGTGAGACGGAGGAGCAATTTTGGGAAACCCAAGTACTCCTCTCTCTGCAGTCTGCTCTGCAGCCTACACTGCCTCTCATTGGCTCAGAGAAGCCTTGAGACAGAGCTGCATGCTGCAGCAGCCCTTTATCAGTGGCCATCTTGTTTCCTCCCATCCCTACAATGGCCACTTGCACGCATGTGCACACGCAGTGCATGCGCACTCCCAGTGCTGCATGATGACATCACTTCCGTGATGTCATCACACAGGGTGGCGCGTGGCACCCGGCGGCAAGCCGGCTGTCCCAGCACGCCATGGAGCTTGCGGCGGTAGTGCGAGTGGCTGGGAGGCTGCCCATGCCATTCGCCTGCCCCACAGGACAGGGGACGGCCGGCTTGCCACATGCCCCCTGTCCTGCAGGGCAGGCGAATGGCGTGGGCAGCCTCCCAGCCACTCACACTTCCTTTCGCCTGCTCTGCAGGACAGGGGGCGTGCGGCAAACACGCCTCCTGTCCTGCTGCCTGCGCGCTCCTGAGGCTTGCAGCTGCGCCTGGCGCCCCCTCTTTGGTGGTGCCAGGGGCAGACTACCCCTCCTGCCCCCCGTCAATTCGGCCCTGGTTCCAGTGGCAAGAGAACATTTCTGATGCTACTTTTCTTAATTTTCTGCACAGATTTGTGCCAATGTTCAAGAATAAGCTGGCTGGGCTGTTGTTTGTTTAGGGCAGTGGAGAGATTCCAATTTGAAGTGTGAATTTTATGGTGTCTCTCCTGCTGGTTTTCTACCTAAGTTTTAACTCTAGGAAGAGTGCTTCCTCAGCAAAGAAGAATTTAAGAGCCCTCGTATTGTAAATAGCCTAGCTGGAAGCAAGGCTGGTAGAAGACAGCTGTGCTGGGGCAGGCTTGTAGGTTGTAGGTTGGGGGAGAGACACAACCCTCTCCCTCCCCTCCACCCTGCTACTCCTCACTTTTCTCCCAGGGCTTCTCCTCTTGCTCATCACCCACCCACTGGTACTGGAGTGAACCTAGCTGTAAGATACACTCACTAGCACAACACACTGATCCACAAAAAATGACAAGAACACACCCAAACCCTTCGTATGCATACACAAGCCCTCTGTTGGTCCCTAAGCTGAAAATGATTTTTTAAAGAAGGCCCAGATCTAACCTACTTTAAAAACCTTTTGAAAAGTTTACCAAGTGCAGCAACCCCACCAGACAGCACCCCAAAACTCCACCAGTCAACAATGGCAGCACAGAATCAAAATCTCCTACACTGAAAAAGCATCCCCCTCCCAAGAAAAGCCAGCAAAAAGCAATCCCAAAATGCCGCCCACCCCAAACTGGAAAAAATCGGAAGACTAAACAGCAACATCAACAGGCATCTTTATCTAGGGGGAAAGAACAGACAAAGCAAAAGCACCCCCCCCCCCGCCACAACACCAATTAATTAAAAGCAATTAATAACTTCCCTTCCCTGCCTTATCCTACTCCTCCCCAACACGACACAACTCAAGGACAGCCATCCTTCCTTCTCCCAAAACCAGGAAAAAAAACAATGAGTCTTAGGATTCTCAAACAACATGAAGTCAGATAGCCCTCTTCAGCCTGTGCAGTAATCCTTCCATGCAGTAGGGGTTACCCAGTGGTGGCCTGGGTAATCCCAAAGGCAAGAAGAGCAGGCCAGAGCAAGCAAGAGCGTCTTTGGCCTGCTCTCTCAGTCGCACTCTCAGCACAGTCTCCCCAGACCAGATAGACACAAAATGGAGTCTGTTCTGAGCCAAGCCTGCTTTTTTAACTTTGCAGTTTTTGAAAAAAGCGCTCTCCTATCCAAGAATCCCCTGCTTGACTAGGCAAGGATTCTCTGATTTGAACCAATTTAGCTGGATTATACTGACCTGGCATATATCAGGCTATATATCCAGTTTCAGAATGCTGAATTGCACATCCCCATCAACAAGATTTTCAGGGTAAACTTTTGAGAGTTAATGCTCCCTTTGTTGGGTACATATCTGAAGAAGGGAGCTCTGACTCGCAAAAGCTTATACCTTGAATCTCTCATTGGTCTTTAAGGTACAGAGAGCTGCTGTAGCACAGTGGCTAAGTGGTTCAGCTGTGAATCAGCATTTTACTGGTTTAAATCCCACTACTGCCATGAGCTCAGTAGGTGGCCTTGGGTAAACCACTCCTGTCAGCCCCAGCTCTCCAGCTGTATTATGGGGATAATAACACTAACTTGTTCATCACTCTGGATGGAACACTAATCCGTCTAGAAGAGCAATATATAAGTGTAGTAGTAGTAGTAATAGTCATCGTCATTGTTGTTAAGGGGCCACTGGATACAAAACTTGCTGTTACACTGCAGATCAACAAGGTTACTCACCTGTAACTATAGTGCTTGTGCCACTTTCAGTATGGATCTCAAATAACAATACATCGATCTCAAATAATGTTATGGAAATACTTCAGAGCAAAAAGTGTCCAAGAACAGGGAAGTGAGGAATATACTGAAAGAGTAGTTTCTTCAAATAATCAGGGACTGAGCCATACAGGGATTTAAAGGTAAAAATAAGCACTCTGAATTGAGCTCAGAAACAGGCAGATCTTTTAGGACTGAACCCTGAAGTTGACATTCTGGCATTTCAGAACAATTGAAGACTGTGACTGTGTTGAAGGCATTCCTATGTCAAATGAACTAAAGTAAGCTGGGGCTACAAGACATGGATTTAAAAAGCCAGAAGGTGCACCACACAGAGGTAGAAAAAGTGACATTCCTGGCTGCAGCTGCCACCTAGGAATCTTCCATCCACAGAGATTGTTTGAGGGATTTAACCCAGTACAACCAACATGGGAAATAACATTTGAAACCTTTCAACACTGTAAGGGATGTGGGAGTAAGGAGGACAGCATTCTGCTCTTTCAGTTCTATGCTAAATTGCCATAACAGGCAGGTGGAATAAGGAATTTAAGGAATGCCCTTAGTTTCTAAATCTAAGGAATGCCTTTTGTTTCTTAGCACTCCAGAGAACAGGTGGTCATATAACCTAGCAATTTGCCTTGCTTTTGAAATGTTGAACCCATTTGCAGCCTTGGCTTTCTGTAGGTTTATGTCAAAATAAGGGTAACAGATGCAGTTACTGTGCATCTAAAAAGCGACAGGGACCTTGGGATTTCTCACAATGGCATTTCAGCTCTGGGTGGAGGAAAAGGAGAGAGCAAATTATAAAGCTCTTCCAAAAGTTCAGCTCTAGTTAGCTAAGCTGTGTTAGTGCCCATATCGGGTCACCATTACCTGGCACAGGAACACAATTTAGCCTTTTTCAAATAAATGCTAATCTCATTTGTTTGCAGTTAACAATATTAAAAATGTAATCACTTAAATGGAACCCATAAAAGACTGCCTTTGAAATGGCTTCCGTTTAGGATAATTGCAGTAAATAAATTTGCACAGCTCCCATTACACATAGGTTTAGACTCTTATTTAACAAGATTTTAAGAAAACATTAACTAGTTGGTTCTGTTTTATGTGGCATAGATTTAGGCCTCTGCCCACACAAGGTCACTTTGAACAGCAACTTGTTAAAAATAAATATATTTTCTACGAACCTGAAACTGATTGGCTTTCAAACTGTTCCAAATGAACTTTGCTCCCACACTGCTCATTCTATTTTGTGGGAAAGCAAACTACAAGGTGTTTCTGGAAATCTACTGAGAGTGGCTTAGGCGAAGGACTGGTTCAAGCCACCCAGTGAGCTTTCAAAGCAGAGTGGGGATTCAAACCTGAGTCTCCTACATCTTATTCTGAAACACTACACTGGCTTTTCTGAGGGGGCTGTTGTTGAACAGCAACAAGTAGTCAAGCCTGGGTAAGTCAAAAAAGTATCACGCAGTATCAAGTCATGTGGTGGCTGTTTCTGGGACTGGCCCCAATAAGTCCTCCCTGGAAAGGGCCCTGCCCCTCTCCCTCCTGCCTTTTCCTGACAGAAACCAAGCCTGGAATATTGATCTAATTGTTACTTGGTTGCCTAACAACAGCCATTGAGAGCATCTAGTTACAGGCACTCCTTTAATCATTTGGGAAGGGAGGTTAACCTCCAATGTGTTCTTTGTAGATTTCAGATTTTTCTGCAACACTGGGGCATTTTTCAGGTGCGTAAGAATATCAATCTTGTCCATTCATGGCTCCAGTCTCCAGATTTAAGTATCCACAGATCAGAGCTACTTCACTATTAGCATATAAAATAATTTAAATCATTATTTAAATAATTTTTAAAAGTCATAGTATTTGAGTATCTGTCTTTTTTCTCTATATGGAGCTTCTTTAGGCCTTTGAACACTATTAAAAGCAACAAACCATATCATTAAAACAAAAACAGAGCTAAAATACATATACAACAACATAAAAACAACAATTAAAACACTGGGAAGAAAGGAAGGAGCAGTGAGAGAAAAAAATCTTCTCTGCTAGGGGAAGATGGCAACAGGAGACAGATGACTGAGAAGGCCCTCTCTCAGAAGGTTGCCACCTCAGGTTGCCACCCTCCTAATCTCAGAAGGGCCTTGGAAGTGTAGGATTACCATTTACCTGCTTAGGGTGGGCAAATTCCCAGGGATTCAGTCTGTTGCTCACCACTGCTATGAATCAGGGCAGAAGAAAAACAAAGGGGAAACGTCTCCACCCTAGTCATCATAGGGTTCCTAGTGCCCGTCAGTGGTGGGCAAATTCCCACCCTCTCGCCTGCTAATCCGCTAGTGATTGGTAGGAGGTAGGGTTGCCAGGTCCAGGTTGGGAAATTCCTGGAGATTTTGGGGGGGTGGAGCCTGGAGAGGGTGGGATTTGGGGAAGGGAGAGGCCTCAGTGAGGTATAATGCTATAGAGTTGACCCTTCAGAGCAGCCATTTTCTCCAGGGGGACTGATCTCTGTTGCCCCGAGGCTGTCTACCACTGGCAGGCACCCTGAAAACACATGAGGCATACGTGCTCCCAGGGGGTGCAATGACATCACTTCCTGATGAGTGTGCTCCCACACTTTGCTGGGGCCAATTTTGGCCCCAAATGGGCCAGAATTAGCCCTGTGTGAAGCGTGGGAGATCGCCTGTGGCCGGCGCAATGACATCAATCCCAGAAGAGTCATCATGCATACACCAAGAGCATGCACGTGTTTTGCCCAAGTGCGAGGAGGACCACGCTGGAGGCACAAGGTGTCAGGTCTCCCCTCCCACTGGGAGGGTACAGGGAACTAGCAACCTTAAGTCACCAGCATGTCACTTCTGAGTACTACCTGAAAGTGACAATAGTATAAAACTGTATGGTACAGTTGCAGTGATTCCTAGGTCTGCCATTGTCACTTGTACTCAGAAGTGACACAGAGACATCGCTGTTTTCAGCCCCTCCCCCCATTTTTACCTCCCTTCCTGGCCTGAATACATATACTGAATGTAGAACATGGTGAGCAAGCTTCAGTCCCTGAGAGTCAGGCACAGGACACAGGGAACAAATGCCATGTTTTTATGTCTCAACATGGATCTTGCAGCTATGACAACTTGTGAAGAAAAGGTCTTTTTGCAGGAGAAACTGCAAGCAAATCTAATGAAATCAAGGCCCACCAGTTTGGAAAACAAAGGCACCTCTCCCTGTATTATCTGGCTCAAGGTATACAATCACTGACCATTAATGTAATCTGGCTGTTAAGTGCTCTGTGCTAGGGATCCTGATTCAAATCTTCGCATTGTTCCCCAAATTACTGCCGCAAGAGTGACTCAGTATCATATCTTCAGTTTTACTCACTTGTTTCCTCAACCAGACATTTTGCTAAAAAAAATTCTCTGTGTGTGTTTTTTTATCAGAATTACTTGTACATTTATGATTGGTTATGCTGACACACATGATGATTCTTTGATAATTTTCATAAGAGTTTAATTGCAACTTTGCTATTGTTAGCTGTACAAATGTTTTAGTATGATTCCTGTGGGGGCCTAACCAACTTCGGTGAGGAATCCCCTGCTATTATTCCTTCCTGAATCTCCATCTCTCACAGTCTTCTGTCTCTCTCAATCTGCTGTTTCTAGCAAGAGTAAAGGTCACCTCTACCTCACCCAAGTAAGCACCCCTTCCCTCTGATTATTTACCAGCAAACCAGGTTATCCCAAATTGTGCTCAGAAATTAGCCCTGTTGGCTAACTATGACTCTCAGGGCCAAGCTACACATGACGAATGACACTTGAACGGCAAGTGTATTTCTCCCTGTTCACTTGCCCTCCACTCAATCCACTTGCCGTTCAAGTGTCATTCGTCATGTGTAGCTTGGCCCTCAGAGTCCATGAAATTCAGAGAACCTGATTAGCCTTAATGCAGCTGTTCCTGCCCCCAACAAGTGTATGCTTAGCTGTAACCTGAAAGCAGGCAGGAGCTATGTTTTCTGGCCACCTCTCTGACTTCTTGGGCCATATACTGTCTGGGATTGCAGGAGAGAAAGAGACCATGCTGGATATCAAACTGAGACATTAAGGTAAGGCCACAGGAACAGAAAAGCTGACTCACCCACAGGAAGGTTGCCAGGCTCCCCTGAAGGCCTGGATACTCCTTAACAATAGTTCTGTTATTTGGCTTCCTGAACCACAATTCTGGCCATATTTAAAGATCAGAGTTTGCTCAGCAATAATTGACCTTCTAGGACCATCAAGGAATTTGCCTTACAATGCAGAGTTCCCTGAGCTAATTAATCATAAAGAAGGCTGGAACATCAGCCATCTCCTGGCCTTTGTTAAATCAATCAAGTCGCTATCCAGTTTGTCCAACAGGCCTGAGCTGATCATCTGTCACGTAAACAAGTCATGTCCACATTTGGAGTTCTCTCTACCATCCACTCCCCTAAATTCAAACCTTCCAATCAGATTCAAAGTTTCTAGCCTGGACCCAATCCCATCATAGCAGAGACACTGTCCTCCTCTCAATGCAACTACAGGTGCTTAAAAGCCACCTCTCAGCCCCCACACTTTTGTAGCTGGTTCCTGGATCCTACCTGCTATACCAGTCCCACAGCTGGTCTACTCTGGCTGAAATCACTGAATTCCTCTGGGATTCCCAAGGACTGCAACTGACTTCCAGTGCACTGGATCCTTTCTTCTTCCTCCTGATCTCTACGCAGACTAAGAAAGGCATATCTTTGGTCCCCATCTTTAATCTATCTCCCCTTATTTTCCAATTCACACTGCACACTACAGAGAGTTGACATTCTGCTTCTCTCTTCTAGTTAGAACAACTGGACACTTATCTTCTGTCCTGTTCCCCCCTCCCCACTTTAAGCTTAGAGGTAAACTACTGCTGCAATTGAAATTGGAATAGTTTTGGTTGATATCTTCTGAGTGTTGAAGGGAAATGTGCTATCTGGTTGTGCTTTGTTTAATATTTGCTAGTAGGATAAAGTCCTCCCCCCAATATTGTACCCAATCCCCCCAATAAACTACATATTCCATTTTAAATCTTTAAAATCTGTTTCTGTTTTCCTTTTCCTGCTGAATCATACTTCTCATAACTACTCACATCTACCTTGATAGGTAGAGATTCCTGTTCCCACTCCCTGCACAGATAAGCAAGCTAATTTCCCATACCAATCTGAATATCCAAGTTCATGGGTCTGCAGGGCTGTTGTAACAACATCACCATTGTCACATACACCACCACATCCCTGCCCCCAACCTTGCCTCTGGTTGCCAGCTCTGAGATCAGTGGCTCACCAGTGCCAAACTGCTGGTGAAAGGCAAGATTGAAAATCAGTTTGGTGGTGGCAGGTCCCAAGAATATACACCCAAGCGAAATGGAAGTATGGGATCTTGCCCTCCCATATGCAAATGCACATCTCCATTGGGGCTATAACAACCATCCTGTAACTTCATCTTGCCCTTGGAAATACTTCCCAATCCCAACAGCAACAGCAGTTTGACAGTGGAACCAATTACCTTGGTGACCCAATTACCTGGTGACCCTACCATGGTAGTTGGGTAGGTTCATAAGGGAGTAGATATGTTGGTCCCAAACCACACAGGGCTTAAAAGGTTTATAGGAGCACCTTGAATTGTGTGCGGAAACAAATTGAGAGCCACAGTAGGTAGGCCAAGACTGGAGAGATATGATCCCTTCAACCCACTCCAGTCAACATCCTGACTGCAGCATTCAGTACCAACTGAAATTTTGGGAACAATTCTCAAGGGCAGCCCCACATACAGCATATTGCAGTAATCTAATCTAGATGCAACCAGGACATACACCATAGTAGCCAGATATTTTCTGCTCAGGAAAGCCAGGCTAATAGATAATCCTAGCCACAGTTGCCACCTGCTTATTCAGTAGTAGAGGTGGGTACAAACAGGGAAAAAACCCCGAACATGATGTTAGTTGTTTGTTGCCATCCACGAACAGGGAATCACGAACAACCACGAACATGACCCTGTTCACGAACATGTTCGTGGTTGGCTGTTTATGGGAGGGAGGGGGGAGACTTGGAAGGGAAAAAAGTTCCCTCCACCATTTGCAAACGGCTGGGGAAACTCCTTCCCTTCAAAGTCTCCCTCCTTCCAGCTGGCTGGAGGGAGGGGAGACTCTGAAGGGAAGAAGGTTCCCCTCCTTCCAGCTGGCTGGAGGGAGGGGGGGGAGACTTGGAAGGGAAGAAAGTTCCCTGTGCCATTTGCAAACAGCATGGGGAACCTTATTCCAAAGTCTCCCTCCTTCGAGCTGGCTGGAGGGAGGGAAGGGAGACTCTGAAGGGGAGAAGGTTCCCCATGCTGTTTGCAAATAGCGTGGGGAACCTCCTTCACTTCAAAGTCTCCCTCCTTCCAGCTGGCTGGACGGAGGGGGGGAGACTTTGTCAGGAAACCCCTGACAAGCAGCTGAGTCAGGGGTGAAGTGCCCCTCTCTCTGCTGCTGTGCAGCAGCAGGGAGAAGGGCACTTCACCCCGGCAGGCTGCACTCAGCTGCTTCTCAGGGGTTTCCCTGACAAGCAGCTGAATGGGGGATTTAAACGTCCCTCTTCCTGCACTGCACAGCAGCAAGGAGAGGGAAATTTAAACCCCGGCAGGCTGCAATCAGCCTTTGTCAAGGTTTTCCCTGACAAGCAGCTGAGTCGGGGATGAAGTGCCCCTGGGCTTAGATGGGTTTTCCAGGGCAACAGGAGTTCAGACAGAGTTCAGAAAGTCCGTGCCTACAGTTGCCAAGGGAATTGATTGAAAGGCGCCAGACTGCCTGGCTTAACAAATGGCTGATGAACACTACAAAGAGGGGGGAGGGGGGGAGACTTTGTCAGGAAACCCCTGACAAGCAGCTGAGTCAGGGGTGAAGTGCCCCTCTCTCTGCTGCTGTGCAGCAGCAGGGAGAAGGGCACTTCACCCCGGCAGGCTGCACTCAGCTGCTTCTCAGGGGTTTCCCTGACAAGCAGCTGAGTGGGGGATTTAAACGTCCCTCTTCCTGCACTGCACAGCAGCAAGGAGAGGGAAATTTAAACCCCGGCAGGCTGCAATCAGCCTTTGTCAAGGTTTTCCCTGACAAGCGGCTGAGTCGGGGATGAAGTGCCCCTGGGCTTAGATTGGGGTTTCCAGGGCAACAGGAGTTCAGACAGAGTTCAGAAAGTCCGTGCCTACAGTTGCCAAGGGAATTGATTGAAAGGCGCCAGACTGCCTGGCTTAACAAATGGCTGATGAACACTACAAACAGGGCTTGGAACGAACACATGTTCGTCAGGAACAGGACCTCATGAACAGCTTGCCTGCAAACAGCTGATCAGGCTGTTCGTGGCTTTTTTGTTTGTATTGCTGTTCGTGCTCAGCTCTATTGAGTAGTAGGCCCTGGTCCAAGAACACCCCCAGACCCTGTATGCCTCACTCTCCAACAAAGTGCTGCAAAGTGCTGCAAAGTGCTATCTTATTGAGTCTTAAAAGCGTCACAAAAAAGTCAAGCACCAATAAATGTCAGAGTTCCAACTAAAACTATCAACGACACTATGCTCTCTAATGTCTCATGAAAACAATGGACTAAATTACCGCAGTGTGGCAAGACAGACAACAGGGGTGGAAATGAGCTCAAACAGAAATGCACAATTTCATTCTGAAGGGCACAGCCTCACTCCAACATCTGAAAACTACTTTAAGGGGAAGTGATTGCCTTTCCCCTTCCTGAATCATTTAAAATTTCTTGCTAAGTAGTGTTTTGCCAGTGTTCGATGCTACAGGAGTGCGACCACAAGTGGCAGTAAAAAATGAAACCACTTACTGGCATACAGCTCCCTTGGGAAGTTGCTGGAATTTCTAGTGGATGCCAGCTCACATCTTAATATTTTTTCACTGCCATGAAATTTTTCTTGAAATCAGTATATCAGAAGTTTCTTGATGATAACAGTATATAACCATATATATGTTATCTATTTTTAAGTGTACATTTGTCCAATATGTTGGAACAGAACATTTTTAAAATTTGAAGGTTATTTCAATCTTTATCTCATTCACCTCATTTAACAACAGGACTGATGAAGAAGCAGTCAAAGTCACTGTATATCCACCTATACAAATAAGCCCCTTTCACAAGTTACAGTGTGAATGCATGTAGAATACATTTGATTTTCCTTTATACATGCTTTAAGTAATTCTCATGTTACATTTAACTCGTGTACTGCAGAAGATTGGATTGAAACCACACATTTATCCAAGCACTGGTCGCTGGTTTCATTTGTAAAGTGAATTCTCATTGACCTTTCCTTGCAAACAAGTATATGCATGTACATGCAGCTTGTATATGTGTTCTGTTCACTGTAACATGTGAACAGGGCTGTAGTATCAGTTGTGTACCAGACGATCTATGTGGAAGCTGACTGAAGGGAAGTCTGATTCTGGGAAGAACTGAAAAACTTGATCATGTAGAGTGAATATTTTCTTGATTCAGATCCCTCCCTAGAAAAAAAGCAGGATTGCACTCCAAGCTTAAGAGAATATAAAAATGTTGTCCAAGTTAAGTAGTTTACCCATTTAAGATCTTGCATTTTAAGAGAAGGCAAATAAAATTTAACTGGTACTTTGTTTATAGAGTTTTGATGACAGTCTGAACAGTTCCATAGCAAGGAACATATCAGGCCAGTGATGAACTCACATGTAGAAAGTTATTGTTATGCTCCCCATTTGCCTCTTGTTGGTAAAGATTTGATTTCCTTTGGTTGAAAGAGTATTGAAAACTTCTTATGGTTTTATAAAACTTCATTCACAAATATACAATTAATCAAAGATTGAAGCAAGGAGGCACTCCTACAGGGCAACAGGGCCGCTGTCCCGTGTGTGTGTGTGTGGGTGTGGGTGTGTGCGCAGGGGACAAGAGGCCCTGAATACTGAGGAGCTTCATTTTCAGCCAACTCACATCTCTTCCTGTTTGCCCTTCTCTCTGTTTCTTCTAAACCATCTGACATGAAACATCTGAAGAAAGTGGGCTTGATTGCACAAAATATTGCACTGAAATAGAATTTTGTTATCCTCCAAGGTGCTACAAGACTCCTCTTTGATTCCTGTCAAGTGTAATTTTAGGTCATACCATAGTGATAGACTCATTCTGTGGAATCAGCCAGCAAACCCAAAACATTAGCAATTTTGTAGAAGAACTTAAGCAACTTATGTAGAGAAAAAATGCAACAGACTGTGGGCATTCTGGAAACATCAGTATAGGAAGGACAGGATAAAAAAGACAGGGATGCACCACAGCACTGGCAAGACAAAATCTGCAGATATATCTGCAGAAAAGCAGTGCAACAATTGCAGATACATCAATCGGCAATACATACATGCCAAAACCAGAAAAATGGCACCTTTTAAAAAGCAGACCTCACTGTTTTCTGCCCATTTACGTTCTTTTCTCGTCACTAAGGCAATTATTGCTAAACGTGTGTCAGTAAAGTTCACAAAAAACGTGTTTATTGGTTGAGGCAATGGTTATCTTGGTTCTACTTTTGTTCTAAGAAATATCAACAGCACAAGGGTTCTCAGTGTTTCAAGCAGAAAGTTTGAGTAGCTCTTCTCAAGACTCCAAGATTCCCCACGGATAGAGATGAAATTTGATAGATTTACCTGTAAAGATATTTCTGGAGTCAATACCGAGAAACTAGTTGACATCTTGTTACAATTGACAAAACCAGATTAGACAATTCCTGAGACACATTCACCCTTTGTTGTCAAAACAGCAAGAAACCACATATCCAGTGCTTAATTTCTAATAGGAAAGATTCTAGGGCTCAAACTTGCAAGCAATTCATGTTTTTTTGCCTAGGAAACCTTCCTCCTCCTGCTCCCTATGCATGGACACTGGTTATGATTACTGAGTGCTATGAGAAAGCCTTTCTGTACATGTTCAGTGGTAATCTCATCTTTGTTATTTTTTATTGGTGCAAAATGCTGCCGCGCGACTGCTATCAGGAGTGAGCAGGAGCCCCTATCCTGTGGAATGGCCAGCTTGAGGAGGTCAGGAGAGCCTCCACTCTCCTAGCTTTCCTCAAACAATGCAAAACCGAATTATTCAAAAAGGCTTTTGTACTGTAGGGAGGGGCTCTCAGATGCTTCACTAATGAGTTAAGGACCATAGACTTCACCACTATGTTGCCTTACGTACTACTTGTTGTCTTAAACAGTACCTTACATGCCACCTGTTGTCTTAAATAGTAGTTCCTATGAGCTACTTGTACTTCACATTGTCTAATGTCAGCCCTAGAATTGCTTGCGTTCTGTTTCAGCATTTCTTCAACTCTGTATTGGATTCTTACTAATGCTATGTCTTTGTAAAATGGTGTTTATTTACCCTATGACATTGTTTATGGAAATGTGCTTGAAATTGACTGTACTAATCTCACACTGTGTAATCTGCCTTGAGTTTCAGTGAGAAAGGTGGACTATAAATGACATAAATAAATAAATATGTTGCATGCCTGAGCCCAAGTTCTGGGAAGAAGTTCTGCAGCTGAATCTACATATTACTAAGAACCTCACAGACCAAGTTTTAAAATTTTCATTTCTGCTGGATGGATTTTTGACTGTAACTAGAAGAGAGTTCTTACAGTTTTACTGATTAGAGTTGGGATGGGGGAGACCTTTAGAAAGGTCAGGATCTCTCATGATATGCCAGGTATTCAAAGCGGCATGAAAAGTCAGCTCTACAGTCCTGTTGTGCTCCAGAAACGGAAAGAATGAACATGGGGGCTCTTACTTCATGCCAAACTTTAGAGAAAAACCTGAGAGTTCTGCTGCTTTCAGTCTTCCTTGATGTCTCTTGCTAATTGAAAGGGATCTCCTATGCTGCGTCTGATGTGGTCATTTGTGGTACTGAGAGACTCTGCTAATACCTTTGGTGATTGTGAGAACAGGATGGGCTGCAGAGAGACTATATGGCAGATAGATATTATGAATGCCTGTGAGAAATACTCACTTCCTCTATTCCCTGCCCAGGTCACAAGCAGGAATCTGCTAGCTGGATATCTATAGGAAACACAGAAAAAAACATAGAAACATAGAGCTGGAAGGTACCCCAAGGGTCATCTAGTCCTACCCCCTGCACAATGCAGGAAATTCACAGCTATCTAACCCTTCCTCACCTCCCCCTGCTCTGTGCCCAGAGGAAGGCAAAGCACCTGCCCTTTTCCTCTCTTGCCTTTTCCAGTTGCTGCCTTTCTAAAACTGAGGGCCAAGCTACACATGACGAATGACACTTGAATGGCAAGTGTATTTCTCCCTGTTCACTTGCCCTCCACTCAATCCACTTGCTGTTCAAGTGTCATTCATCATGTGTAGCTTGGCCCTAACATGAACCAAGATTTCCCAACACTGGTATATGATTCTATGTCAATATAGTGATTCTATATATATGTAACTGGGATTAACTCCCATCAAATTTAATAGGGTGTGCATATGCCTGTAGTTTAAGTTTAGTGCAATAGCTGAGCTGTAAAACAAAAGACGCCATGGTTCAAATCTCATGCCGGCTATAAATTTATGAAGTAGTCTTAGGAAATCTACCCTAGCCTCAGTTCCCAATATGGTGATAATAGTACTATTACCTATCTTAAAAAGCTTATTGCAAGGGCTATTAAAATGATGTAGGTAAAGGGCTTTGAACTCTCAGAAATTGCTACTATCTTTTAGGTTCAAGGCTAAAACATTTTTTTCTACCCAGACTTTTAATTAAAGGGTTGATTTTTAATGCCATTTTTATAGTCAGCTTCTTAGTCTTAAAACTGTATACCGTTCATTTCAAGCTGATTAATGTTCTATGTTTTATACTCTAGTTGGTTTTTTAATGCTAGGTTTTAATAAATTATGTTTATGGTGTGTGGATATTTTTATTACGTTTTATTTTGGAAGCCGCCTCAGACAGGTGCCCTGGAGAGGTGAGATAAAAATACATTAAATAAGTAGAGTCCCAAGGTATAGCTGGAAAGTGCAAGGTGTGTGAACTTTGCATTTCTGGGCCTGCTCGGTGCTTGGATGGAATCCTGGGGACTCCATATTCACTGCTTTGACTTTTCACAGACGAAAGGCAGGATATCCAAGTAAGATATTACTTGAAAACTGTATTCACTGACCCTCTGAATATAAACAGCAGCAATAAATTACAAAGCTTGTTAATTCCTTTCCCAGTGTTGTGTAATCAGAACTAAATCTCATAAATTTGACCTTGATCTTGAGCTTTACTCCTTAGGTGGCATTTCCCCCCCCCCTTTCCCCTTTCCCCTTTCCCAGACAATCAGCATTTTGCTCTGTTGGCAGAAACACATGATCTCCCCCACCCTGCAACTTATAGATGTTTGCACTAAGAGGTTGGAGACAGCTAAAGATTTATAGTGCAGCTGCCTGCAGAGTTATTACAGTCTAAACCCAGTGAAATCAGTGGACTTAGATCTGCATAACTCTAGATAAATTACACAGCTAGATTAATAGTAGCCTCATTAAGAAGGGAGAAGCTGAGGGTACATTTCTGCCACTGTCACACTGCAGCTCCCCTCTGGGGAATGACGGCAGTCTCACAGGAGATGGATTCGCAGCCCTTTCCACTACCAGATCCCTGCAGCAATACAACTGCTGACGTGGTATGGGAGCAGGAAGCAGGACTGAAAATGAAGAAAGGGGAGCCTGAATCCTAAAGGGAAATCAGAAAACCATTCAGCCTCCACTGAGATTCTGCTTCTGCGAACAGACTGAATTGGAGTCCATTGTCAAGTTGCCACGTCATACTTTTTGACATGCAGATACACATTGAATTAATCTAATGAGCTACAGGGCTAACAAATGCTCTCGTATATGGGGAAAAAAAGCTTTCAGTACTAATTTCCATGGAGCTCATTTTATACGACAATGTTCCACATTGCAGAAACGTCAGCATTCATTTCCCTTAGTTTTTGGAAGTTAATTGAGTTTATTCCCAAAGTATTTATTAAAAAGAAACCAGCTCATCTACCAAAATCAGTGTTTGTTCAAGATTCATTTCATGCTAAATTTCCAAGCAAGCGTCTTGGCAAGGATTGTGGTTACAACAGCAACCCACAATGTTGGCAGAACATGAATTGGATTTTTTTTTTATTTGTACATGTACAAACATAATGATTAAGGTTTTTACTCTCTCCCCCCCACACACACCACCATTTTTTTTTACAATTATATATTAGATGGGGGATTTCCCCCAGGGTTATCAGAGTCCTAAATGGTTGCCGTGGGTGGCCCTATTGTATGGAATTCACTATCAGTACAGGGGCCAACTCTGACTTTATGGTAGTGATAAGAGTTAGCATTTACAGAATGCATTTCAAGTGTTCAAAACACTTCATCTATTTCCTCACTAATCCTTATTGAACCCAGCACCATAAAATACACCTGTATTAGTTTCTCTGTACTATAGATGGGAAATGAAGCTGAGGAAATACAAGTTTGCCTAAAAGAGCTCATAATCAAGGTGATTTCAACCACATTTCTCAGCCTACGCTCAAGGCCAGAAGCTGACCATCTGCTTCTGGATTACACCTTCCTCCACCTGCCACTACTGCATCTGAGAACATTCACGTGGTTATTTCCAGTTCCATGCTTTGAGTCTATACATAAATGATGGAAACATTCCATGAGAAGGAACCATAGCTCAGTTGTAAAACACCAGCACTGAATGAAGAAGGCCCTAGACCCAGTCCCTGGTATCTCCTGTTAAATAGTTAGGTAGAAGGAGATATGAAATACCCCTGCCTGACCGCTTGAACCATGGCAAGTCAGAGCAAGCTAGATGGACCAGTGCTCTGACTCAGTATGGAGCAGTTCCGTGTGTGTTCAAAAGGCAGGTTATGTCACCAGAGAATCAGCACTGGATGGAGAGTTTTGAGTTACTACATGGATACATCAAGGTGCACAACACCATTCCTGCAAGCTCCTTTTCTGTTAAGGTTTTGTGCTACTGGTAGTTGTTCTGCAATACAGAGTTGCAAGACAGAGTTGTTCCGCCAGGCATATGGCTGAGGCTGGACCTCCGCTGGCCTGAAAAAAGGGGTATATAAAATCTTAACCCTCCCTGTGGAGGCTGTCCACCATCCTGTTTTAAATGTGTATTAATACACTGCTGTTTTAATGATGTTTTGATGCAGATGAATTTTTATTGTATTTTAATGTGTTGTTATCCGCCCTGAGCCCGCTCGCGGGGAGAGCAGAATAGAAATTTGAAATAAATAAATAAATAAAATAGAAACAAAAGCTCTGTATATCTTGGAGGACCACCTCTGCATTGACCTGACATGCACTTGACATTTGTTGTTTTCCCTCAGTTTCCATGAACAGAAGACAAATGTCAAATTTCAACAACCTACTAGCGATCGTTTCCCTGTTGTAGCGCTAAAAGCACTCTGAGCGCCAGGATATTGATTGTAAATGGATATACAGCAGACCGTTGTTGCAGACCCAAAACAGGAGGAATTTTCAAAGGGATAACAGTAAACACAGAAAGTTTGGTCAGACTTTGGAAGAAGGCAATTAGGTACAGTTATCTAATTACATTCCTATTTGCTGTTTGGTCTTTTGTGTCTGACTATAAAATTGATGGTAGAATTTGCAGAAAACCGGAAAGAACATGGACATTAACCTGAGAATAGCATTTCCTGTATTAAAGGTTTAATCTCTTCTTTTTTTCAAAAATGATGATTTCTACACAACAAAAATAAACCTGAATGTATAACGTTTCCTCGCCTCTGTAACCATTTTTATTATAAAATTATTTCTGTTCAAGATACAGAATTAGCTAAATTGCACCATCTAGTGGCTGAATGGACAATGTCCCAGGCATACAAATAATATTCAAGAAACTACTAAACAGAGTGAAATATAGTCATGCAGGTAACTTGCTCTGTCAGGGAAAATAATTCCCATGAAACAGATGTAAAACAGCATGCCTATACCCGCAGTATGTGGACCGAAGAGGAACCTGGTTTTTTTTAATATAGAGACAGGGAAATCAACTGAAGTTTTCTGAGTCAAATTTTGTGCTACAATAACTGCCTGACCACAGGAAAAAGAGGTCTGGAGGAAATGGCCCCTTTAACAACAGAACCTGATAGCAGTCCACCCTAGGTGGTGGTGTCTGAGCCAATGGCCTATGCTTTAGAAAACAAGTATCATTGTTTTGAAATATGGTATTGCAGTGCTCAATTAGGCAGGGACAGAGAAGACGCTTGAAATTGGGGATATTTTGACTAGAAATTATGGGGAAATGAAGAAAAATCTTTTGCAGCTTCTCACTAATTGCGATCTGCCAAAATCTGGTCATGAGTATCTTCTTGCTACGATTTTATGGGCAGCATTCTGGTGGTCTGAATTAAGCTAATATTTTCATGAAATGGGTATTGTGTTGTGGTATGTTTTCTATGGAAAGCCCTGCATTTTAGATAAATATGATGTGCCTTCGGAACAGTGGGGAATTAACAACAGACAGACAGACAGACAGACAAAACAAATGTAAAATAATACTTTCTACTGTATACGGAACAGCACCTCACATTTGAGGGATGCATGTTCCTGAACCTGTATTATTAAAAAGATCTGGGCAATAACAGACAGCATCGACACAGTGCATTTCTAGTGTTAAGAGCACTTCATGTATTTCGCTATACTGCAGAAGCGGAGCTGCTAGGTTTCTCAAGGTAACAAAGACAGCAAGCTTAATCAAGTCTATATAGAAGTAAGTCCCATTTTATTCCGTAGGGCTTACTCTCAAGAAAGTTTCTTAGGACTGCAACCTTAGTAAGCTTGTGGACAAAGTGTGATTTCATGAGGGATTTTCCAGTTTACACTCAGAGCTAAATCAGCCCATTTGAAATACATATTTATTTATTAATTTATTTATTTTTATTTTATCATATTTATATTCCGCCCTCCCCGCAAGCAGGCTCAGGGTGGATAACAGCATATGAATATGATATCTCTCTCCATATGGATTTAAATGAGGCAGCAGTACAGCACTGTTTAAATATGAATAAATAAGAGAAAAGTCCCTCTGAGGACAGCCTAGTTGAATTCAGGCCACGCTCATTAAAACTAGGCATAGAACAACAGAAAGTTTTTGAACTGCCATCTTGGAACTATAATTGGATGACTCTACATTATTTGGCATCATTTGGTGTTATAGTCCTTCTGACCTGAAAGAAAACTTGGGTACTTCTGCACAAGGAGCCTTCATCATTATCTGTTCATTCAGTGTAGGGATAAGAGCTGACCCCACTTCACATGAGTAGGAGGCACGACACTCCATTATCCAGCTATGACTCGAGTCTGCTGGACCTTCATTGCTTGGAAATTCTTTGCAAAATGCAGAGTCCTTGATTCACCTCAGGCTCCCATGTGTCCCTCTGCTTCATCTCAGTTATCTCTTTGTACTTTGGTGATGGAAACTAAAACAGGACAGATTAGAGCATAAAATTTAAGACAGAAACATTCATTGTGTACAAGTTTCTTTTTAAAATCTCTTTTGTCAAGAAACACAAAGGTTCATGAGAAAGAACCTTTGTTGAGCGATAGCTCTCAGAAAGTCCCAGAACGAATGTCCTCCTGAATCTAAAGTGAAAGACTCTCAGGTAGATTAACTGGGAAAGGCTCTCATGCAACCCTTGGAGAGCTGCTTCCAGTCTATGTAGACTCTACAAACCTAGTTGAATACAGATATCTGACTTGGTGTAAGGCAACTTCAATGGTCACTTAGAAAATTCAAATAATTTGCCTTGACAAACATTGATCAAAGCAGAGGCAGTTATATAACTACACAAGCAGCGGTATGTGGAATTTAAGCTCGTAGCTCACTCCAAAGTGTTCAGACTGCGAATGAGATTAGGACAGACTGTATATGAAAGATTTATTCTCTTCTACCATGCAACAAAAATGATGGATGTGCTTTTTAATCTACTGGTGTACATTCACATCCTCTTGAAGGATTTATGCAGCATCTAAAAAACAAATTTTAGCATTTTGTAATATATTAAAACAACAGTTTCTCACAGAAGGCTGCTGGTTGCCAATTGGCCAGGAAAAATGGTCCTGAACTCCTGATCCTCTAATCGAGGTTTAATATGCAGAAATCTGCAGCTGAAGATTTTCATGACATGGATCTAAATACCTGAGAGCTGCTACATACAAAATACGTATTAAAGGGACAGCTAGAGGGACCCGTCTAAAAGCTGGCAATCCTAGCAGCTGGAGGATGTCTCTTTAGAAAGCACTGCTCCAAGTGTAACCCAAGAAGCATGCTGCTGTCCTCCTTTGGTTCACAGCCTCTGAACACCTGGACCCTCAAATGCTGCAATCACAAGCCACCCTCTTCAAATGATTGGAAAGATAAGCGTAAAAAGCAGTTGTTGCAGTTACCCTCAGTTCTGTTAGAGAAGTGTAGATGGAAGAAATCTCTTTGCTGCCTTATTAGGCAAAGATCATGACACAACCCAGAAAAGGCAGATGAAAACACGTAGGAAAAATTGTGAGCAGTCATGCTTTGCATAGTAACTTCCAGTTCCCCTCTTACCTTCTAACCAAAAGGCCTTTAATTTTCCCCCAGCAGGCAGAAGAAGAAAGTCAAACAAGATGACCCCCCCAAAAGGAATGTGCTACCTTCAAGGCATCTAGTTCCTAACCAGAGAAAAGATCTCGCATTGGGGAAGAAAAAGTCAGACTCGGTGGATTCTATTCTTTCTCTAGTCATCTCTCCATTCCAATTTCCTCCCATCTGGAAAGGGGACCTGCATTTTGTCCTTGGAGAGCCAAGTGTGGTGTAGTAGTAGCTAGAAAATAAGACAAGCATATGGGAATCCTCTCTTTATTGTTGTTGTTGTTGTTGTTGTTGTTGTTGTTGTTGTTGTTGGTGGTGGTGGTGGTGGTTCGATTTATAAACTGCCCATCCTCAGGGGCTCTGGGCGGTGAACAACAGTTAAAATCAATAAAAACAAGAAAACAATAATTCTAAAATCAACATACAATAAGCAATAATAAAATATATTAACCAAATACATTAAGGTGCAATGGTGGGGAGAACCCTCAACCCCAAACCTTGAAGCTCACAGGTTAGACTACTCATTTTCTCTTGGCCTAACCTACATTACAGAGTTGGTTTTGGGGATAAAATAGAGGAAAGGAGAATATGATGTACACTCCCTGAATTTACTGGAGGAAAAGAAGAATAAAAACATCATAGATACTCCTTGTTCTAGCTTGTATAAATTATTTTGGATTTAGAAATGCAAGAACTGGGTTTCATTAAAATAAGTCTCAACATTTTTGTAGCAGATCACTGCATTATCTACTGTCATCCTGAAGGATATATTAAGGAAGTTATGCTATTGATTCCATTGTTACTGAAATCAGGAAGTTATATAAATGGGGAAGTTATATACATAAATATAGTTTCTGAAGATATTTCAATGTTTTGTGAAGATAATAAAATGAATGCTCAGTGTCAAATGCCATAAATAACTGTTCTGACATTCAAATGGAGGAATCATCAACTGAGGAGCGAGAGAGCCCCAAGATGTAACTACAAAGGACATAAAATGGTCAAGGTGAGATTTAACAGCTTTCCCCCTTCCCACTTCTCTTTTAACAAAGTCCTAGCAACAGATTTCCATTGCTTTCATCAGCCTGGGAAAAAGTTCTTCATGATAATGATTTGTCAAATAACCTAGTTCAAGCCACATTTCATGTGACTTCAGTTTCATGAGAACTCAGTGGGAAGTATGGTTGAATATATGTTAAAAGTTCTTTGATACCTATAAATTAACTTTCTAGCGCCAAAAAAAAGGTTATTTTACTACCCTTTGGCCTACAACATCCAGGAGTTACCAAACAGATAAGGAATACTGATAAAGAAATGTTAAATCATACATCCTGTCCAAACTGGTTTGTCTTGTGACTGGAAATTGCAGGTGGATCAGCATAAGAAAATGAGTAACTTTTGAATCAAATGTTCCTATCACTAAGGAAATGCATAGCAAGAAGAAAGGGAGAGGGCAAACCTGGTCACCCTGCACATGGGCAAAATCAACAGCTGTCCATATACATGCACTCTCTGTGGTGAGGCCCCCACTCTATTGAACAGCCTGCCTGAGGAGGAGCTCTCATTCTCCTGGCTTTCCACAAACAATGCAAAACTGAATTATTCAGTTTTATTTTTTACTCAGATAGGAGGGCTGTACTGTAGAGAGGTAGTCTCAATGAGATGCTTTGCTAAAGAGATAGGGACCATAGACTTACCTTGTCCTATCTGTTAACTTATGTCCTATTTGTTGCTCTAAATATGTGCTACTATGTACTATCTGCCGCTTTAAGTATGATTCTACTGGGTAGTTCTAGGTTGTTTAATGTCAGTCATAGATTTGCTAATGTTCTGTCCCAGCAGTTTTTCAACAATGTATTGGATTTTTGCTGATGTTATCTTTGTAAATTTGCATTGATGTACCCTATGAATTGCTTATTGAAATGTCGTTGATATTAACTGTACTAATCTCGCACTATGTAATCCACCTTGAGTTTCAGTGAGAAAGGAAGACTATAAATGCCACAAATGCCATAAATAAAATAGAATAAGGTCATGTGGGCATAGCTGTTGCAGGACTACCACTTCAGACAGAATTGGGTGTCTCTGCTCAGGATCAGAGATAACCAGTAGACATGGGCACGATCCAAAAAATAATCCGGATTTAGCTGATCGTGATTGTGCGGCGGCGCCAAACCCAGGTACCTGAACCTCGCCGATCAAGTCCCGTTTCCGATACAGAATCGGGAATCGGGAATCGGGAATCGGAAGGCCGATGCGGGAGGGCGCCCCACCACCAACACTCCCCCAGACCAGAGTGACCAGGCACTAGAGTGTGCAATACTGTGTGGGCCCTCAGCCAAGGAGGTGCCCACTGAGCTTGGCCCCAGAGCTAGACAGCAGCCCTGGAAGCAGAGAGAGAGAATAGGAATAGAGCCCAACCCCAGCTGCAACACTCCTCCACAGACCTGAGCTCTCAGCCGAGGTGCCCACCAAGCTTGGCCCCAGAGCTAGGCGGCATCCCTGGAACCAGAGGAGATAGCTCCCTGTTCCCTAATTCCCTATCCGCTGAAGCCCAAAGCTAAAGCTCCCTCTCTCTCTCTCTTGCGCTTTCTCTCTCCAAAAGCGGCAAGCGAGAGCTCGCCTCTGTCCCATTCCACCCGTGAGCAGAAAGTGAAACTTTGTTGCGCAGTACATGGCTATTTATAAAGCCTGGGTCTGCTACGCAGGAGGGCTGTGTTTGGCCGTAAGAGCTGCCTCTCAGGCTTTGCAGGGATGAGATTCAAGTGCCCATGGCTACAGAAGAACACCCCTTCCCCCACCCTCCCCTCTCTTCTCCCAAATGGACGAGA
Source organism: Eublepharis macularius (assembly GCF_028583425.1). Lineage (NCBI taxonomy): Eukaryota > Metazoa > Chordata > Lepidosauria > Squamata > Eublepharidae > Eublepharis > Eublepharis macularius. Next base: position 104,748,677 of record NC_072796.1, read on the forward strand.
CGGGCGCGCGCTTTTCTGGCTGCTCCGTGGTTGGAAGGAAGCCCTGCTGATCAAGGAAAGCTGGGCTTCCATTCGCGTTTCCAGGGCAACAGAAGGAGGGGAAACAGCTTCGGCATTCCCCAGGCTCCGTTTCCACGGGGCTCCGTTCCCTCGGGAACAGATGGCTGGTGCCAGACTGTCTGCAAACTGAAATCCCGAATGTAAACCGATCGATCCGATCGAGACCCGATAGAGCACCCCACCTGAGCACTGAACCAGGAGCCGTGGACGGAACCGATCAGCCCAGTCCCGATGGCGCAAACGCCAAAATCGGGGCAATTTTCAGACCGTAATTCCAATCGTGCCCAAGTCTAATAACCAGTCAACTAGCATACCACGGAGCAAGTTACACTAGATTTTTTTCTGTTGATCTAGTTATCCATGTGTAGGGATTTCTTTGTATATAGCGGGTAATTCATTCATATGACCCCTGCACTAGCAGTCACCAGTGATATAGGGCCAGTGTTAATACCCAACAAACTATTTCTGTAGTTTGGCAAAGGAAGCTGGCAAAGGAAGGAGAAAGAATCTAAGCCACTTTTTAAAAATCTAAGGCTGGATATGTAACAGCTGTAAAAGTGGTAGAAAGCCTCATCGAGTCACAGCTGATTTATGGCAATCCCCGTTGGGGTTTTCATGGCAAGAGGATAACAGAGGTGGTTTGCCATTACCTGCCTCTGCAACCCTTGTCTTCTTTGGAGGTCTTCCATCCAATTACTAACCAAGACCAATACTACTTAGCTTCCATGATCTGATGAGAGCAGGCTTGCCTGGGCTACCCAGGTCAGGACAGGAGTTGTGATATCTACCCGTAATTGTTATCCTCATGTCTTGATTCTGTCACATGGCAATCTTAAGGAGAGTAACTCCCTTCTAAGGCTCTTATCTTTTAATGGTTAGCTCTGATTATGATTGTCCTCTCAGGATACTACTGTATGTTGCCATGTGTTCAGTTATTGTTTAGGACACTGGACAGCAGCTGACAATAGACATGATATTGAAATGATTCTTTGATTAAGCACCAGAACCTACCCTATTAATTGCCAGTTAAATCAACCCACCTGCGTCACTTATTAGCTTCCTTGCTTCTTCCTGTGCTAGGCAAAAGAAAATGTGATCCCTTGGGTGAACACTATATTTGTGCTTTGTTGTCTAATTTGTTTCACATACTTGGGCTTTGTTTCAATTGGTAATGAGGACTAAAGCCTTCACAGAAAAGAGAGCTTAATGTTTTGCCATGTAAATATTTTGTGTGTTTTATTTCTGTTAATTAATGTGGCATTTTGAGTGTATATCTACTGTGGTTAAAAATGCAGGCCAGTAAAACAAGAAGGAGGGGGCTGGATAGGTGAGTGAAGCGTGCTGTAACTGGACAGTAGCTGTACCTTAGGGGGTGGAGTGAGCTGCAAGTTTTAGAGAGGGGTTCAAGATTGTTGAGAGCTGTTCTGGGGAAAAGAGAGAGGAGTGTGGTGCTGTAATCTAAGGGAAGTGTGTGCTCTTTTCTCTGTAGATAATATTAGTCTAAGTGGCAACTGGGGGAAAATAAGTCTTTGTGTCTGTGTCTGTTTAGAAACATTTGAAGATCTGTGCCTAGGTTGAAATCACTATTCTTATGAACTACTCCAAAACTATTGCACTTATGAACCACTCTGAAACCATTATGTATATGTACTTATAAATAAACTCTATTTTTGTTTAAGCAAAACATCTACTTTATCTAGTATAAAGGATTCTTTTTTACCTTACAACCACTGCCATACACTGACTGTTCTGCCATTTACCAAATATAACAAAGCCTTCCTATACTACAAGTCAAACTGAGGGATCTAAAGTGGGAGCCTTTGGTGGCAGTGAAAATCTGTGGGAACACTAAGGGAGGCAGTATAATACAGGGCATTTCAGAACCTTATAGTGAGGTGCCATTACAAGTGCTACATACCACAGGTCTCAGAGAGCTTCTGAGGAAAGACTTGAGGGAACAGAGAGACAGAATATAATGTGTCTAAGCGAAACTTCTATTCATCAGGCAAGATAAATTTAAAGTATGCATTGTCCTGAACTGTAGTTAATAGAGGCTTGCATGGCTGTTAACTTTGCATACACTGTGCTGGGTTTCCATACCATAAAAGTAGTCATCACAGCATACCAGTAACCTGGTAGCTAGAAAGTTTAACTAGCATTTATCTGTAAATTCTTTGGTAGTGTATCACTTTCAGCTAGAAATGGTGAATCACACGAACATTGGCCGTCTCCACATGTCTTTACCGTTGTACAAAATGACAAAAAAACTCACAGAACGACACCATCTTCATGACATGATTTCCCATCATTACTCCATTTCATGGTGTGATGGTGTCAGAAATTGTGCCATGAAGATGCTGCTGTTCCGTGAGTTTTTTGCTATTTTGCGCAATGGTAAAGACGGGTGCTGAACCCCCCAAACTATTGCTCAAGTCTGTCAGTGAACCCTCAGGAACAGCGCAGGGGGCAAAGTGGGAATCCACAGTAGGAGGTGGGAATCAGAGTGAAAATACATGTTATAAAAGGGACGCTCAAGTGCACCTCATTTCACATGTTCCCCCTCCAACTTTCCATGCTTTCACTCTCACAGTCACACTTCCACTTGCTCCATGTGAGTACTTCCATTTGCTCACCCATTAGATATCAGTTCATCCTCAACTGCTAAAAGTATCTCAGGCTCTCTTGCTGTTTTTTTAAAAAAATATTATGAGGTGCCAGTATTTTCCATTTTTCCCTTCCAATAACAATGCAGTTTGAAATTGATGCAACCTGTTGCATTTCATTTCTATAAAGAAATAGCTCCGGCTATGCCTTTCTTTGCTACCCTTGTAGTTAATCTTTGTCAAGGAAATCCTCTGTTTACAACTTGCAAATTCCCAGTTTCCACCACCTCCCACATCCATTCATTGAAATGCCGATCTGGACATTTTTATATGTATTTATTGTTGACTATGATTTTTAATGTATTTAATGTATTTAAATGCACTGAGCAAGAGACAGCCTACACATGAATTGAGGACCACACATAAAATCTTGCATATGAGCATGCCCAGGTACTTCATAACATGTATTTCCACTCTCAATGGAGATCACCACTCCCTCTTCCACAGATGGAAATGCTCATCCATCAGAGAAATTGTGTTGTTGGATATAGGTCAGTAATTCTTGGAGGCAAATTCTATATACTTTGATTATTTGGAGTAAAAACCAAGGGCTGATGTACAGATGTGTGTTATCACTGGAAGACTACCACATCAAGTGATGATTTCTGTGTATTAAAAAGTCATCAGAGCTTTAATATCATCTCCAGCATGGCACAAAGATGGCTATATGGGAGGTGATGATATTACAATGTTGGGAATTAAAATGTTCAGCTGCGGATTATCCACTTCACCATATTTGTCCAAAGAAGGGACAGGTGTGAGATATGAACAAAGAAGACCAGTTTTGCAGCAGAGAGGGTAACAAAAAGAAAGATATAGACATGGCAGAGAGAAAGAGGCCAGGCAATAAAACAGATTCTAAATTTGGCCTTCCCTAAGACCTTCCATGTCTTCCATTTTGCAGTTAGAATACTCTGCAGTGTAGTATTTTTATCAGTGTAATCTTAGAGGCCTTAAAATAGCCCTCCTAACACAATACTAGCTTAATTTCAGGCTTAAAACATCTCTTTTGGAAACTTGAATATTATTAAATTATCTTTGTAATGAAAATCCAGACTTGTACCAAATAGCTTGTGGTGCCTTTGGTCCATAATGTTTGCTAAGCATTTTAATATTTTTAACCTAAAAAATAAATTATCATGCACAGAGCTAGATATCACCTAACACAATTTATGTATTAAGAGTTTATTTCATTTTTGTCAACTTCTGCTGTGGGACTTTGATTCTTCTGGGCTTTGTTGGTGCGTCACAGTAACCCAGGGCTACAGAGCAACTATTGATTCAGAACACAAAGGATGTATGAGAGAATTTCTCTGTACAATTGGGTTATTGTGGCATATACAAGGCAGCTACTGTTGCTGAAGCAATTCTAGTATTTTCATCAGTTCAACGCGTGGTTATAAGCCTAGTAGGACTTCTTCCTGTTCTCATCCTTGACATTCTTGTTCATCTGAGAGATAACTTACTGATTACTCTGTATTTCCTAAACAATGTTTCCCAGTAGTACAATCTGTCTTATTATTATTTTGCAATGGTGCACACTTTTTCAGAAAGAAGTCACAACAGAAGTAAAAGCCATACCTGAAACATTTTTTTTACCTGAAAGGTAAATTAATGAAATTCAGGGAAAGACTGCATGCTGCTATGGAAGTTCCATGGGATCTTAACTCCCAAGGATTTTTTCTTTCTTTCTTACTTTCTAAATAGCTGCTGTATAGACAGTCTGTGACAGCACAGCACAAGTTAGGGGGTTAACCCTGTGTCCCCCATCTCAGCAGATGTTTAACCGACATGTATGTTTTGCAGTCAGCAGAGTGACACATAGATCTTGCCACTGGTTTGGGGTGATAGGATGCTCTTGATAAGCTATATTGTTTGCTCTTCTGTTTTCTCTGGTGCTTTGGCTAGTTGTGCCTGTGGCTTGTGCGGAGACACACTTCCACATCCTCCCTCTCCAACACACATTGCCTGTTCGTCAGCAAACCATAGTGTTCCTGGAAGTCAGAATTAATTTTTAACTGGAGAACCAGGAAAGGAGAAAGAGAATTCCTGTGCACAAGGGGAGGGAAGACAAACGAAGAAGGAATGTGAGACATATGGAGGATTGAGAACTTTATGTCTGGACCATCTTTATAGATTTTCAAGCCTTGCTCAGTAGGAAAGGTGCTAGAAATTTGAGCACTTAGAGCCAAAACACACGTTAAGAAATACCTAGGTTCAGCACGTGTTCTCTTACCTCAAGGTTTGCCGGGATCTGTAGGCGTCCTGGAAGCTTAAAGTAGGCGTCCTGGAAGCTTAAAGATCTGTAGGGGTCCTGGAAGCTTAAAGTCCTAGAAGCTTAAAGGATCTGTAAGCATCCTGGAAGCTTAAAGGCGTCCTGGAAGCTTAAAGCTTAAAATACAGGCGCCTGTATTTCCCTTCCCCTTTTTGCTGCTCTGTAAATGCTAAACTTTAAGCTTCCAGGACACCTACAGATCCCGGCAAACCTTGAGGTAAGAGAACACGTGCTGAACCTAGGTATTTCTTAACGTGTGTTTTGGCTTAAAGAGCCAAGCTACAAGTGACGCCTGACACAGGTTGGACGCTTGTCAGCTTCCCTCAAGTTTTGATGGGAAATGTAGGCATCCTGGTCTTGCAGCTGTAATGGAGAGCCAAGCTGTAAAACCAGGATGCCTACATTTCCCACCAAAACTTGAGGGAAGCTGACAAGTGTCCAACCTGTGTCAGGCATCACTTGTAGCTTGGCTCTTAGCTTCTCGCAGAGTTACACCCTTTTAAGCACGTTGACTTCACTTGTCTTAGAAGGGCATAATTCTATTTGTACTGTAAAATCGAAAAGAGTCCAGTAGCACCTTTAACACTAAATAACTTTACTGTAGCATAAGCTTTATAAGCTGTTTGTACTGTGAGAATGCTTCATATAAAATGCAAGTTTTGGCAACCACATTGGTAGGCAGGCACTATGGCACTCATAGGTACCACACTAAAGATCACTGCATCACTGTAATCATTTACTTCATGGATTTTCATGTCCAGATTGGAGAAATCCAGCAATATGTGGACAGAGCCTAAACTCTATGCAAATACCTGACAAACAAGCTGAGATGAGAAACTCATATTTTGGGGGGAATTCATTCCAGGTAATTTGTATATACAGATTTCTTTTCAGGGATTTAAAATGAGTAAACCAAAGAACATATCCTATGCTTAGTGCTTCCACAAAGGTTCAAATTTTATCCCCCTCCTTCCCCTGCATGCATAACTGGAATGGATGCTAATTTGAGTGGTCAATGGGTGAATTTCCTTCAGAATTGTTAATATGACACACAGAGAATTGTTGTATCTCTGAGCCACCCAAGCATGGAAGTGAACAGAGAACTTTTTGATCGAACGATATACTTCAGTAAGAAGGAAAAAGAAATTGAAAACACATTTGATCTGTACAATGCTGGGAAGTATCTGCTCAAAATAGCACACTACCCACTTGCTCAGCTGTTTTGCATGCCAAAATCCTTTATAGAGAAGGAAGGGTGCTCATGTGTCATGGATTATGGACCTGAGCTGACATACATTGTGCCTTCTGGTTACAGGCTTTAAAATGCATGTTTATAAAATGAGCTTCAGCTCGTGGTAGCCATAAATACTAATTTTCTATTGTTACATTGAAATGTAATGATGTTGAACTAGGTAGTTCACTGCATGGCTTTTGCTTGGCATAATGAAGTCCACCCTTTTAATGGGAGATGCTTATAGAATGCTTGCCAGCAGCAAAAGTGGAGTTTGATTGGCATGGCTGTTTTTAATACCACCTGGCTAGCTCTCTTTTTAGCTTTGCCTCAATGCTCAGCAGTGCCTGGTTTAAAATGCCATATATTTAAATGTTAACATAGGCCAATAAATACTGGTCCGGTTATTTTTATCTTTTGAGAGAAGCAGCCAATCTTGCAGCTACACATCCATATGGAGGCTCTGGTATTTACTGTTTCATTTTTATTTCCTCCTTGCATACTGACAGCCAGTGTGGCTTAGTAGTTGGACTGGGGAGACCTGGTTTCAAATCTGGTATGGCATTCACAGGGTGGCTTGGAGCCAGTAATTCACTCCCACCCTAACCCACAACAAAACAGGAATTATTACGAGGATAAAATGAAGGATGGAAGAATAGTGTATATCACTCTGAGCTCTTTGGAGGAAGTGTGGGGGAAAAAAGATACAGACATATATACAGCCCAGTCCTGGTGTTCATGCAAAAATACTCATGACAATCATACAGAGCTTCACAGGAGCTCCTCCATTTTGTTGGGAGGGGGGGCTAAAGCAGGGCTTTTTTTCAGCTGGAACACAGTGGAACGGAGTTCTGAAACCTCTTGAAAATGGTCACATGGCTGGTGGCCCCACCCCCTGATCTCCAGACAGAGGGGAGTTTAGATTGCCCTCCGCGCCAGGGCAGTCTAAACTCCCCTCTGTCTGGAGATCAGGGGGCGGGGCCACCAGCCATGTGACCATTTTCTCTGAGGGCAGCCCACTGAGTTCCACCACCTCTTTTCCCAGAAAAAAAGCCCTGGGCTAAAGTATCAATAAACATTGTTCCTTTGTCATTTGAAAATAGCTTCATGCTATTATTTGAGCTTAACATGATGGGTGACCTTTGAAAGCAGCATGTACTAATCTCCAAATGAATCAGATTAAATGGTTTATTTATGTGCATACTATGGAAGAACAGTGACACGGACTGGTAAATATTGATAGTAGCACACCATATGTGTACATTGTTTTATTGAGTGATATGTGTTTGTTTATTTAGGCTATTTCTATGACTCCTCTTCAGAGTCCTGCTGGAGGCAGCTTACAGTTAAAACATTAGTGTTAGCTATTGTTGCTCGACATTCAGCTTAATCCTCTAATCCTCGTCCTAAAATGAAATGAAGTCTAAGAACAGACCTTTTCCAATGCTCTGGATAAGGAAAATGACTGTACATGGAATTGCAGCAGCAAACTTCACCTTCAGCCTATGTATGCTCACTGACATGTACACATAGAACTGACATATGAACACATACATGCATATAGGGATTTTCTGTGCAGTCATTGCATAGAGAAAACCATACATGCTCTACCTACGCATTCCAATGAACACCACAGAATCTGTCACGGATTCCCTGCAATCAAAAGAACATTTTCCTAGAAGTAATCTCCATGGATTCAAATGGAACTTATGTCTGAGTGGACCTACTTAGGATCTCTACCAGTATGTTTCAATTGCATTACTCATTACCTTTCCCCTTTGCTCCCTTGATCCTTAATCTCTTTCTGTTGTCTCTCACACATACATACCAGCAGGGCTTTTTTTCAGCAGGAACGCGGGGGAACGGAGTTCCGGAACCTCTTGAAAATGTTCACATGGCTGGTGGCCCCGCCCCCTGATCTCCAGACAGAGGGGAGTTTAGATGGCCCGGAGGGCCATCTAAACACCCCTCTGTCTGGAGATCAGGGGGCGGGGCCACCAGCCATGTGAACATTTTCTCCGAGGGCAACCTACTGAGTTCCACCACCTCTTTTTCTAGAAAAAAAGCCCTGCATACTAGACACACAAGCACACTGCACAGTTTGATGGTAAGTGCCTTGTTTTTGCCTGTGCTACTCAAAAACCCTGCATACAAATAACACTGTATAATAGTAAATGATAATGCATATATTACTCGGTGGCTAGATTTTAAAAGCACATCACTTGGTGGGGGGGGGGGAAATGATCAATTAGAATTTTGATATATAGATTATTCATCACATTTGAATACTCGGAGGAACGTTGAGAATGTGAATTCAGAATTGGTAGATTTGATAAGCAATCTATGTGTATCTCATTTAATGAAACATATCTGAAATAATTTGATGATGAATGACTCCATGCCCTTTGACCTATGCCTTTTAATCAAGACTATATTGTACTAATGAAATTATTTGATTGGTTAATATAGTGATGAAAAGAAAAACAGTGATCTAAAATTATTTCCTTATTTATATGCTTATCTACTTCCTCATAACCATAAGATTCTTGTGACAGAGCCCCTCATCAAACCAATCAATTAAAAATAATAAAACCAATGTGGAAAACTTTACAACAATAAACAGCAACAGTTTAAAAGGTTTATAAAATAATTGAAACTCAGCAGCAGATAAAACCATTTAGCAATAATAAAAAATTAAAACAGAAAAAGTAAACAGCAAAATTAAAAAGTTTTAAAACGGCAAAATGCCATTAAAACAGCAAAATGAAAAAATATTCTTAAAAATTCTTAACGGCCATAAAAACCATATCATTAGTAAGCTATAGCAATTAAGAAGAGCCATTAAAATGAAGCAATTAAGAAGAGCCATTAAAATGAGCATCTGTTGCACATAAATTAACTGTTGCATATAAATTAACTGTGCACATAAATTAACATTAATTAATTCTTTTCTGAGTTATAGGAATGGTAGGAATTAATGACCTCCAAAACATCTTAGCAGCCTTGCTCACGTCTTGTATACTGAAGGGTGTGGCTTACTTTACTGAGTCAATCCATCTTATGCTGGGTCTTCCTCCTTTCCTACTGCCTTCAACTTTTCCTAGCATTATTCTCTCTCCCAGTGAGTCTTGTCTTCTCATGATGTGATCAAAATACAATATGTGTGTCATGTGCCATAACGTCACATCTGACTTATGGTGACCCCATAATAGGGTTTTCAAGGCTAGAGACAAACATGGTTTGCCATCGCCTGTCTCTGTGAAGCAATCCTGGACTTCCTTGGTGGTCTCCCATCCAAGTACTAACCAGGGCCAACCCAGCTGAGCTTCTGTGATATGATGAGATTGGGCTGGCTTGGGCAATCCAGGTCAGGATAAATTACAATAGCTTCAGTTTAGACTTAAACTAACTACTGGGAGAATAAAGTTTTTCCCTGGTGTCTAAAATGTAGCAAAGAAGTCTCCAGGTGAATATAACAGGGAGGACATTTTACGGATGGGGTATTACCATAGAGGATCTGTTCTACACAGGCACACCCTTCACCTTTGTAATTAGTGGCAACTCAACAAGGCTTCAGATGCTAATGTGGCAGGTTCAGAGGGCTTCAGATGTGGCAGGTTCACAGGGGAGAAGATGATTCTAAAGGTGCCCCAGAATATGATTCATATTTATACAGTGTTTACAGTGCACTGCTATGCAAAGTTTCCTGCTCCAAGCCCGTTGACTTCAAGAACTGACAAGGATATAACTCCATTTAGGATTGCACTGTTAATCTCAGGTGAGTATCTAAGTTATTCAATGGTAGTTGGATAAAATTTGAGCCCAGTAGCACCTTAAAGACTAACAAATTTTTTTAGCATATTAGCTTTCATCATGAGTCAAAGGTCCCTTCGTACTCCCAAAAACATATACCCTGGAATATGTTGTTAGTCTTTAAGGTGCTACTGGACTCAAATTTTATTTCGCTTGTATATCTTGTTTATCTTGGGTCACAGTTGCCTAGAAGAAACAAACAAACAAATAAGCTGCCCCAGTGTCTAGGTCTTTAAACTCTTGCACTGTTATGCATGGTAGGAGCATTGGAAACATGACTGAGAGGGGCTGCACAGTCTTGCACTGGCCCGTGAGAATTGCAGTTTTTTCAATATATTTTTATTTGTTTGTATATATTATTTATAATCCACCTTTCTCACTGAGATTTAAGGTGGATTATATAGTGTACAGTAAGTTCAACAGCCAGGACATTAAATAAATAGACTGCTGACCTTTGAAAACACTAAGAAATATGATAAAGAGCTGCAACAATGTTGAAATAAACCACAAACAATTTGACATGATGTAATAAATGATAGTAAAAGACAGTGCACAGTAGTATAGTCTACAGTCTCTATCCCTTTATTGAAGCATCTCTTTCATCCACCAACTTCTTGTTGTTAAAACTTGCTTGACTAATAAAAGAGACATGCTTTTACTGTTTTTGTGGCCCATCATGCCTGCATGGCCCACAGTCTTTTAATAGAAAAGGCAGGCAAACTGTTCAGATCAAAAGTGAGCTGCAGTTACTTCTCAGAGGAGCTATCATTCCCTAGTAGAGGTGGGCATAGACCAGGAAAATACCACAGACTGCTGGCCTGTGGTCCGTTGATTTCCATGGACGACAGAAAACGAACTTTTCACAGACCAGCCCCACTCACAGACCAGTTCATCGGTTTGTGGTCCATCATTTCCAGGGGCTCTAGGCCTGCCCTCTTTGCACTCAGAGATGCCAAACTCACAGCAAGGCTTCAGCAGCCTCTCCTCCAGCCATCCTCCAAGTTTGGCCAAGATTGCATTTCAGAGGACCGAGTTACAGACCCCCCAAACAGTTGCCCCCAGGAAACTTCCAGTAGATACTAGGAGTTGCAAATGCCAATTGACTTGCATTGGCTTGCAGCACCAAAAAGTTGCAATGAAGCAAAATCAAACAGAAAAAGTGGGAGAAGAGCCTCATCACTCACCACATAGACACCTTTCCAGCCTAGACACCATTGCCTAGAGAATTAATTCTTGCTCCTTGCTCACATAGAGCTAAATGGCAGCTCTCTGGTTGGCAGGCAGAGCTGCCTATCAAGGTTTTGAGGACTAAGATTGATGTTTCTATGGCTGCAGAACATCTGTCCCTCTATATATTGTCGAAGGCTTTCATGGCCGGAGAATGACGGTTGTTGTGGATTTTCCGGGCTGTATAGCCATGGTCTTGGCATTGTAGTTCCTGATGTTTCGCCAGCAGCTGTGGCTGGCATCTTCAGAGGTGTGACACTGAGAGATCTCTGTCTTTTGGTGCCACACCTCTGAAGATGCCAGCCACAGCTGCTGGCGAAATGTCAGGAACTACAATAACAAGACCACGGCTATACAGCCCGGAAAATCCACAACAACCATCGTCCATCCCTCTGTTGCCTAGGGAATTATTTCTTCCTTCTTGCTCACATAGAGCAGAATGGGAGCTCTCTGGTTGACAGGCCTATCAAGGTTTTGAGGGCTAAGATTGGTGTTCCCATGGCTCCAGAATGTCCAGCCCTCCATTGCCTACAGAATTAATTCTTCCTTCTTGCGCGCATAGAGCAGAATGGGAGCTCTCTGGCAGAGCAGCATATCAAGTTTTTAAGGGCTGCAGAAGGTCTGCGAATGTCCCCTCCGTTGCCTAGGGAATTGATAGATCGGAGCCAGGATGTCTGGACTCATGAACCACGGACTGACGGACCTGCCCAAATGGATCAAAGTTCATGAAAAAGGTGAGTCCCACAAACCGTGTGTTCATAAACTACAAACCAGGCCAGACCGTGTCAAATTTAGGTCTGTTTTCCAGACCGTGCCCACCTCTATTTCCTAGGTAACTGCATGACTCTCATCTTGTACCATGATTAAGAGCTCCTCTGACTGAGAAAGTTCCTTACTCTATAGCATACCATACAACTTAACCAGGAAAGCCTGTAGAAGTGGATGGAATGCAGGTCCAAAGCTGCTCAGTACGGAGTTCAAGTCAAACTTCAAACAAAGGGATCAAGGTGATCCACTGAAGAGCTTGACTCTTATGTAAATGAGTAGTTTGATCATAGTAAGTTTGAATGTTTCTGCTAAAGTTCTTATAATCTCTGCTGACTTTGTGTGTGTGTGTGTAAATAACCTGTTGAACTACACATTTGTCCATGCATGTGCCTCACCTTGAAGAGTGGGTGCCCCCTTTCTGAAGAATAGTGTAAACTGCATCTAAACCTGCTCTTCAACAAACAAAAAATATTCACAGCGTATGCATATGAATAAGCATGGAAAACTCCGCGTGTCTTGATCTCTGAATTGTCTATATAGCTTCAACAGCAACACATAAACACATTTGCCACAAATATTGGCTTAGGAATAGCAACCACGTGCAAAGTCACAGCTATTCCAAAATGTGGACCAGTTTGCTTCTGCATTAAGTTATTATTATTTGGATTTTGATAATGGCAGCTAGTTTTTTTATTAGCAGCCAATTAATAATCACATAGATATCCTGGGTCTGACCTATATAATGCTCATCAGATATGAAAGGCTTCCAGATGCTGTGTATGTGATTTGCATTACTGGTATGAAGCATGTCAAATCTTGATTACAGCTTGCATTAAATTTCTTTGTATATATATATATATATATTAATAAGAGAGTTGGATCAGAGTTCTCAAATTGGTGCCAAGTAAAGGAAATGTGGACCTTTTTGCTAAGCTGCCAGCTCATTTACATTTTTTTTGTTTTCATTATTAATTTAATGAGCATTGCCAACATAATTAACAGTGAGAGGCTTGTTTTCAAACTTCAATGGAATACAGAGCTCAAAACACCACTTCAGTAATATTCAAATTGTGGCAGCAATATGGTTTTGTTTTGTGTGCTTTTAGGGGGTGAATTGAAATGAACCTTTGGTTTTCTAGCAAGGCAGCTGGAGATGGTTGGTTTCCAATCTGCACTCAAAATGTGCTTGCAGGGTATTGTCATAGTGTATACCAAGTCTCAGCCTGCTTTAGAAAGATTGGGGGGGAGGGTATGCAAAATCACAGTCTCTTCATATGACAAATTCTTCAAGCAACTGGTGTCTAAACAAGGTTATTTTGAGACTGAACTAGAAATAACTTACCTCTAGCACAAGAATTGTAAAAAAGGAACAAATTTCAGTACTTACATTTCTGCAAACTTGCCCCTAAACATAAGTTTTATGATTCATCTGGTTCTCGAGTGCTGACTCTGCTGAGACATCATTGTTCGAGTATGGGCCACTTGCTCATAGACACACCAAAACCTGAGTGGGCACAAGATGGAAAGCTGCAGAACTCCACATAAAATTTCAGGGATAGGAGGAGCAACCACACCTATGGACTTTTATCAGAAAGTCCATCAAATAGTTCTACAATGTCAGCCAGGTCTTCTAGGTAGCATCAAAGGCTGAATAAATATCTAGTAGAATTAATAACGTATACTTTCATCTAAAACCTCAAGATAAGCCCAGTCTTAATGCTATAGTCAAACTGAATGCTGCATTGAGAAATTTGTGTGTCCTGGAAGCTGCTGAAGTGGAAAAGTGAAGACTCACTGAGGAAACAGACTTTAGTGGTGTGGGAGGGTGAAAAAAGTAACCACAAACTTAACTCTGTCTGACTCCTCTTTTAAAGATTAGTCCAGCTGTTAAAGAACCCAGCTTCACTACATTGGTTTTCATTAGCCAAGATGAATGTAGACCGAATCCACAAGTGGTCACCCATAAATCCCTAGCATGTGGTCACTAATAAAATCCTCTGCCTGAGAGCTACTGACTGAATTCCTAGTCAGTAATTTCCATGTAGGAAATCCAAAGCAGTCCTCAGTGGGCAATCCTTGTTGAAACTGATTCAAATAGACATACCAAGACAAAGCTTCAGATGCTTCCCAATTTGTATCAAAGCAGGATGAAGCTGAAGTTGGTTCCCAGTTCCCAGTTCCTTATCCGCAGTTCCTAGTTCCTTATTCGCAAAGCCAAAGAAAAATCTTGGGGGGAAATTGAAAAGCTCTGAACCCCAAAATGAAGTTTGCAGGGGCACATATTATACACCTCCAGATTCAGAAGACTCAGCACTCTGAGGGCCAAGCTACACATGACGAATGACACTTGAACAGCAAGTGTATTTCTCCCTGTTCACTTGCCCTCCACTCAATCCACTTGCCGTTCAAGTGTCATTCGTCATGTGTAGCTTGGCCCAGAGTGGACCTATACTGGGTCATCCTACAAAACCCAGATCTTCAGTAAACAGTTTCAAAATAGAATGCCCCCAGAACAATTCAATAAGAAGAAAGGGGCGGCAGCTGCAGCAGAAAAAAACCTTGGATCACCCCAAATCACACACCCCTGAACTCCAGAGACTGTCCCCTACAAGAGGACATGTGCTAGTACTGATCCAGTCTCTGCTTCTGGACCTAAGGCCTCCTATGTGGCCCAGCTAGAAAAACCTTGTATTAGACATTGCTGTGAATAAGGAAGTGGGGAAGTATGAGCCCTCTGAAACCCAAAACAATCTTTGGATCACCCCAAATCACACAATCCTGTACTCCAGAGACTATCCCACACAAGAGGACATGTGCTGGTTCTGATCCAGTCTCTGGTTCTGGAGCTAAGGCCTCGAATGTGGCCTGCCTCCAAGAACCTTGTATTAGATATTGCTTTGAATAAGGAAGTCGAGAATAAGGAAGTCGAGCCCCCTGCACCCTAGAAGAATCTTTGGATCACCCCAAATCACACAATCCTGTACTCCAGAGACTATCCCACACAAGAGGACATGTGCTGGTTTTGATCCAGTCTCTGGTTCTGGACCTAAGTCCTCAAATGTGGCCTGCCTGCAAGAACCTTGTATTAGACATTGCTTTGAATAAGGAAGTGGGGAAAATATAAGCCCTCTGCCCCACAAAACAATCTTTGGATCAAATCACACAGCCCTGAACTCCAGAGACTGTCCCCTACAAGAGGACATGTGCTGGGTCTTTTCCAGTCTCTAGTTCTGGACCTAAGGCCCCCTATGTTGCCTGCCTGCAAGAACCTTGTATTAGACACTGCTTTGAATAAGAAAGTGGGGGAAATATAAGCCCTCTGCCCCACAAAGTGGTTCTGGAGCTGTGACCTCCTTTTTCGGCTGCCTCCAAGAACAGTTTCTCTCTCAAAGCAGCCCTGGTCTCGGGTCTGCTCAGATTTGGAGCCAGGACTAGAATGTTAATTTTTATCCCCTTTCCTATTATTCTCAGTCAGATATACTGTAAAACCAGCACATGTCCTTTTGTAGGGGACAGTCTCTGGAGTTCAGGGGTGCGTGAGAGTGATCCAAAGATTATTTTGGGGTGCAGAGGGCTTATATTTTCCCCACTTCCTTATTCAAAGCAATGTCTAATACAAGGTTCTTGGATGCAAGCCAAATAGGATGCCTTAGCTCCAGTACCAGAAACTGGATCAGAACCAGCAGATGTCCTCTTGTAGGGGACAGTCTCTGGAGCACATGTGTAATTTGGAGTGATCCAAAGATTGTTCTGTGGTGCAGAGAGCTCATATTTTCCCCAGTTCCGTATTCACAGCAATGTCTAATACAAGGTCTTAAGTCCAGAACTAGAGACTGGATCAGAACCAGCACATGTCCTCTTGTAGGGGACAGTCTCTGGAGTTCAGTGCTGTTTTGGGTTTCAGAGGGCTTATACTTCCCCACTTCCTTATTCACAGCGATTGTTTCGGGGTTCAGAAGATTTATATTTTCCCCACTTCCTTATGCACAGCAATGTCTAATACAAGGTTCTTGCAGGCAGCCCACATAGGAGGCCTTACTCCAGAACCAGAGACTGGATCAGAACCAGCACATGTCCTCTTGTAGGGGACAGTCTCTGGAGTTCAGAGCTGTGAGATTTGGGGTGATCCAAAGATTATTTGGGGGTGCAGAGGGCTCTTATGTTTCCCAGTTCCTTATTCACAGCAATGTCTTATACAAGGTTCTCGGAGATAGGTGAAATAGTAGGCCTCAGCTCCAGAAGTAGAGACTGGATCAGAAACAGCACATGTCCTCTTGCAGAGGGCAGTCTCTGAAGTTCAGGTCTGTGTGAGTTGAGGTGATCCAAAGATTGTATTGATGCATAGAGGGCTTTTATTTTCCCCAGTTCCTTATTCACAGCAATGTCTGATAGAAGGTTCTGGGAGGCAGGCCAAATAGGAGGCTTCAGCTCCGGAAGCAGAGATTGGATCAGCACCAGCACATGTCCTGTTGTGAGGGACAGTCTCTGGAACTCAGGTCTGTTTGATTTGTGGTGATCCAAAGATTATTTGGGGGTGCAGAGGGCTCTTATATTTCTGAGATCCTTATTCACAGCAATGTAAAGTACAAGGTTCTGATAGAAAGGTGAAATAGTAGGCCTCAACTCTGGAACCAGAGACTGGATCAGAACCAGCACATGTCCTTTTGTAGGGGACAGTCTCTGGAGTTCAGGGGTGTGTGATTTGGGGTGATCCAAAGATTATTTTGGGGTGCAGGGGGCTTATATTTTCTCGACTTCCTTATTCAAAGGAATGTCTAATACAAGGTTCTTGGACTGTCGCCCGAAGGCAGCTGGGCCAGACTACTAGACCCTTCCCGCTTCAAACCACAAGAAGAGAGAGATCGAGGCTCTGAGAGGAACAAGCCGTTTTATTGAAGCAATAGAATTACACAGGCCTGTGGGTGCCAAAGAGGAACCCAGAGGCTTCCTGAACAAGGATTTTTATAGACTGTAAATCATCACTGATAATTGACAGATTTCAAGCATCCTATCCTCGTCCGCAATTTCCCTCTCCCTTTCCCCATTGGCTGAGGTACTTGGGAGTTACACCTTTCTGGTCTTCGCCTAAAACTCCGCCATAGGCCAAATTCACACTACCTTCGTTCTTGCGGCAGTTTTTTGCTTCTGCAGCACCATTCCTTAATCTGTTCACACACGTTGTCCCCGAAGCCGTCATTAAATCGGCACGGTGTCGCCACAGCCCATTGCACTTTTGTTGCAGGTTATCTTGTGACGAATAACCGCCCTCTGTTAATTTCCTAGCCTCTCTTGACCCGCCTCCAAATTAAGGAGCAATTCCCTGCCCTGCCTTTGTTCCCACCCCTTTTTTAAAAAATAAAAAAGTACCATGTCGAAATGTCGACATCTCATCATGTTACTTTCATTTCAATCTAGCGGACAGACCTCAAATATCAGAGGAACAGTTTAATATGTTTATTAAATTCAGTAATGTTTAGTAATCCTCGTGACACTGCAATCATGGCTCTTGAGATGGACGACACGGACTGTGCTGCCGAGCTAGGCGTAGCTGTCAAGTTTCCAAAGACAAAATGAAGCTCTGCCCTGGGATGCTGCTGCAGGTCATCGTGACCGATCACCCATCCCATGCTGATTTCACCTGGCAAGCAGGCTGTGAAGTTCCTCACGTTCATCAGTACCATCAGTACAATTTTAAAGCTGTTCAAATTTTGCTGCCTCCACGGGGATCCAATAACTGACCATTTCAGAGGCTGGTCCGAAAATTAACCAATGACAGGCAAGGGAGGGAACACGGCTTCGTTGATCCAAGATGATTACACGTCGATATAGCGTCAATTTGTCCTTTTAAAAAAAAAACCAAAAAAACGTGGGGCCATTTGGGTTTTTCCCGCCCCTTTACCCATCTTTTTGAAAGGGGATGTGATCAACGGATTGCGCAGGAGAAGCGCTATTCAAAGGGTGATGTGGACAAACAAGTGAAGAACGCGCAATAACAGATGGAGCAATCATTGCACAAGAAAAGTGGGAGCTAAGGTAGTGTGGAATCGGCCTTAGTTTACACCTCCCATTACTCTGATGGCAAAACCCCCTACTCATATTTCTTTTATACCATACATAGTTTGTCACACATTAGCGCACACACACATGTCTGCAAGTCTAACCACAAAGGTCATAGCCCTTGGTGCGTCTGCTACCTTACTTCCTATTTTATATAGCTGAGCGCAAGTATCTGCTACTTACTTCCTATTTTCCATGGCTGAACACAGCTATATTTATCTTGCAAAAACCCACACACCTTTCCTGTTTCAATGAGACAGAAAACAGCTATGTATAAACTTCTTTATAATCTATAGGTAAGAAAAAGGTCATAGCGAGCAAGCAAATGGTTACTTTATCTAACCCCTTGCATATATATAATATAGCCTGAGTTGTAGCTGAACCTGTGAGCAGGGCAGGGGTCTGAGATATATCTAGGGTTTGCAGGAAGGGTGAGGGCCTGAGACAGGAGGGGGGCAATTATGGATTTTCTCTTTTTGGTGCTGGCTTACAGGTTTTCCCCCCTTTGCTCTCCTTCTGGATCAGGCCTCTCTGTGTACCTTCCTGCCTCATTTAAGAGGTTCAGCAGCTGGACTTGTTTGGGCAGAAATGCATTTATAGTCATTAGAGGTGCAAGGGGAATGGAGCTCCCTTTTTGAAGTGGTTGTGCCGAAGTTGCAACCATAGTCATGTTTGAGACAGTACTTTGTATCAATCGAGTTATGCAAGGGATACAGCATGGGAGCAGAATGATTCCAGCTAGGGCTAATGATTTAGGGGTTACTTCTGATGCTACCTATGGCCATTGTTCACTCATAAGGGGTTTCTCACACACCCAGCAATTGGAAACATTTAGGGAGGCAGCAATCTGTTTTGCTAACGTTAGAAAGAGATTTCTTCCTGGGACCGGGACAGGTTATTCCAGCCTTAGAACCTGTTGTGGTCACACTATGATGTATTGCTTACCGGTGTGCTGACAAAGAGCTGGGTTTTTTTGGTAACACCGGTCATTAACAGAGGCAACTGTCTGGAATACTCGGAGATTTCAATGGAAGCCATAACAGTGGGAACAGGAATCACAATAAAAAAAAAGAAGGCACGAGGATGCTGAGGCATGCAAGGACTATCATAAGTGTGGCCATAGTTGTACAACCAGGCAATAAACAGTAGACAAATAATCTCAATGAACAATCCTACACAGAGATAGAAGATAAATAACAGCATTAAATGCAGTTCTTAGGCGCTGGGATCAGGATCCTTTTGGAACAACAGTTTGAGTCCATCAGTAGGATCTCCGTCAACTTGGCGCACTGTCCATTTTTCGTGTGTAGGGACCTTTTTGAGTCACGAGTGGTGGATCCAGGACTTGAATTCCTCGACCTTGGCGGCTGTGTTAGTGGTTAGCAGGACTCAGGCGGGTGCCGTCTACCAGGCCTGGAGGGGCTTGGTGTCCCAGATTTTGACTGCGACCCAGTCATCAGCGGCAAGGTCATGTATGGGCCCATCAAGGCTAAAGGAGTGCTTAAGCAGTGCTGCAGAACAAAGAACAGACAGGGTGCGAGACAACGACTGGACATGCGCTAGTAAAACTCTATTCCCGATGTGGACTTCCCCCCTTTGGCCTATAACAAGGGGCCAGGGGTGCCCAAAAACCCTTTCAAAAGGAGACAGCTTGAGTTTATCCCTGGGGGCTGAACAGAGGATGCTAAGTGCATGTGGGAGTGCGTGTGGCCATTTTAGACCTGTTTCCTGTCCTATTTTGGCTAGCAGTCCCTTCAGACAGCCATTTAGCCTTTCGACCATTGGCTTGCAGATGATATGGGGAATGAAATTTTCACTGGATCCCCAGAGCCTGACTAACTTGAGCTAAGACTTTAGAAGTGAAATGGGGCTCCTTGATTACTATCTATCCCCTTGGGGGACCCCCCATTTTGGCTCAAGGTTTTGGAGCAGCCACTTGGTGACTTCACGTGTTTTGGCTGTTCGGGTTGCAAAAGCTTCTGGCCAACCAGAGAATTTACAAATGAACACGAGAAGATATCGGTACCCTTTTGTTTTTGGCAACTCAGCAAAGTCCACTTGCCAAAATTGTCCTGGGTACACTGAAGGGTTGTGCAGATGCTTTGGGGGTCCTGGTCCTTCTGGTCAGTTTGAGGGGTTGTTGGCTTGGCAAATGGTGCAGGACCGGACCTCTGAGGCAAAGAATGCATGCACTGGTTCTACAGTGTGGAAGTATTGCTTCCACAGAGTGAGGAGGGATTCCTCTCCTAAATGGTTCTTTGAGTGGATGCGCTGGAGCAGAGGGTGGACCAGTGCTTTGGGGATCAGGATCTGGCTTTGCATGTCCGTTAGGATAGCCCATCCCTCAGTATCAAAGGTGCATGCTAAGTCAATGGCATACTGGGATTCAGTAGCGGAGTATTTGGGATGGCTTGGAAGTTCAATGCTAGCTAGGCACACCTCTGCTTCTGGAATGAGTAAGAGAGCCACCTGGCGGGTGGTGGCATCTGCCGCACGGTTTCAAGTGGCAACTTCTGAACCTCCCCTCTGGTGTCCACGACAGTGTATAATAGCTAGGGCACTGGGCAAATAGATGGCACTCAACAAACACCCGATATCAGGCCCATGCTTCACTGGGGACCCAGATGCCGTGAGGAGGCCCCTTTCTTGCCACAACTTCCCATGGGCATGGGCAATACTCCAGAGATATTTGCTGTCTCTATACAGAGTGAGTGACTGTCCTGAAGAGAGCTCAAGGGCTTGGATTCCTGCTCTGAGTTCTGCCCACTGGGCGGAGAAGCTTGGGGGCAGGGCCCCAGCCTTGACTGTTTCCCCAGCTAAAGTAACCACTGCCCAGCCCGTGTGACGAACTCCCTCAGAGACAAAACTGGAACCATCAGAGAATCAGACATTCTGCAGATCTACCAAGGGCTCATCTTGGAGGTTTGGTCGGGCTTTGGTCTGGGTGTCTACTACATCTAAACAGTCATGTAACAGCCAGACCTCGTGTGGGTCCTCAGTTGGAGGCAACAGAGTGGCTGGGTTCCATCGCTCTGAACGAACCACAGAAACCTAAGGGCTTTGAAACAGAAGGGCTTGAATCTTGAGAAGCCAGCCAGCAGTTATCTAGATGGATCCTCTGGCATCTAGTAGGGTCTGGATAGTGTGTGGGGACACTACTTCCAATGTGCCCCCCAAGGTGAGCTTGATAGCTTCTGGGACCAGAAGTGCTGCTGCTGCCACTATCCTGAGACAAGGGGGCCATCCTTTGGCAGTCATGTCTAGTGGCCATCTGAAACAGTGACTGGAGAAAGTTTATAACCTCTTGGGGTTTCTTGGAGAAGCCTCCAGACATCTTCTTAAATTTGGCAAAGTCCATTGGACTCCAGGGATGGTGGTTTCACAGAGACACTGGTGGGTTGGCCCCCCTGGGGAACAACAACTTGCGGATTCATATGTAGTGGGTACATTGAAGCTGAAGGTGTACTTGATGCTGCTGTCTGCGAATTTGGAGGTGGGCATCCCCCTTTATCTGGGCCAGAGCTATCTATCTGTGAAAGTCCAGGATATACTGGGGGTGGCCCCGGAGGAGTGGACTTGACTAGTGCCAGGGCCTGACCTCGAGTCTGTGGTGAGGGGGCGCAGGGCAGGAAAGCATAACATCCCTCACCACCTGATGGAAAGATTTCCATATATCTAGCCCCTTCAAATTTCCCTACATTAAGCATCCAGACAAACCATGGGTTGATCAGGGTAAGACGGAAAGATCCGTTGGCATCCCACTGATCATAGTCATCTACCTTATATTGTGGCCAGATTTCTGTACAGTATCTGATCATCTTTTTCTTTCTCATGTCCCTGTCGGCTACCAGATCCCAATACTTAAGGACACACTCTAAAGGGGTTTCTCTACCAGGGATCTTGGAACTGGAGCTTCTCATCCTTCACTCAAGAGGTTTTTGTCGGTCGTCACCGAGTACTTAGATGAGAGTGAGCTTTTCTTACTGATATCTAGCTGTGGAACGGGGGCCCCTGTTTTCTTTCAATGCCGGCTTCACATCAACACACACACAGACTCTCGCTGTGAGGTTGGGTTTTTGCCAGTGAAACACTGCTGAATCCGACGTGTCAGGAGCAAAGCTCGCCTGACCCTACAGTCATCGCCCGGCGGGGCTCATATAGGTGTCGTGTTGCCCCTTCATTTGCACTGACAGCAGAGGCCGTGGGCACCCCCGGGATAATTAGAGGGAAACACACGTGTCAGTTTCAACCAGCCACACAACAACTCAGTCACACAAGATATTTACCAAAGATGCAGCAGTGGTCTTGGGAGTAGCAGTTCCCCAGGCACTAGGATAGTGAGTTGTCCCTCTCAGTCTGCCAGTCTCTCCGCCTCAGGGTCCGGTTCAACAGACGAGCGGTCGAGGCGCCCATGAAGCAAGGGGTCGTGTGCCGGCTGGCGAGTCGTCCGTGGGTCTCACTGTAGGTCAAGAGTCGGGAGGGTGGCTGATGGCCTCAGAGTGGGAGAGCAGTGAGGTCCCCAGGAAGAGAGTTTCCCAGGCATCGGCACCAGAAAGCTGTTGCCTGAAGGCAGCTGGGCCAGATGACTAGACCCTTCCCGCTTCAAACCACAAGAAGAGAGAGATCGAGGCTCTGAGAGGAACAAGCCATTTTATTGAAGCAATAGAATTATACAGGCCTGTAGGTGCCAAAGAGGAACCCAGAGGCTTCCTGAACAAGGATTTTTATAGACTGTAAATCATCACTGATAATTGACAGATTTCAAGCATCCTATCCTCGTCCGCAATTTCCCTCTCCCTTTCCCCATTGGCTGAGGTACTTGGGAGTTACACCTTTCCGGTCTTCGCCTAAAACTCCGCCTTAGTTTACATCTCCCATTACTCTGGTGGCGAAACCCCCTTCTCATATTTGTTTCATATTTGTTTCTTGGGACATTTCAGCAGCAATACTACTGACAAGAGTTTGTCTCTCTCTTTTTCCCTCCTGCAATGTATCAGTTGTGTCTGTTGCTAAGATACCTAGGGGCTTGTCTTTTGCTCCCCTGGCTTCAACTTTTAGAAAATCATCGGAGTCAGTGTATATTTGAATTCTTGCTTTTGCTCCCATTACATCTCTTCCCAATATTACTTGTATTTTCTGTTCTTTAATAACTGCTACAGGAAAATATCCTTCCTTTCCTTTCCAGTTAATTTCTAGCTGGACTAGTGGCACTCTTTTAGAATTTCCCCACACACCTTGCAAGGATATTTGCTTATCTGGAAGGCGAAGACGAAGACGAAGACGAAGACAGCCGGGCCCCCGGGGGTCGCGGCTGCGCCGCTCCCCCTGCCGCCCCCCGCCCTGCAACTGGGTGTCTGAAGCACCTCCTTACAGTAGTTGACAACTTGGGGTTTCAGGGGGCTTATATTTTCACCACTTCCTTATTCAAAGCCATGTCTAATACAGGGAGCTTGGAGGGAGGCCACATTCGAGGACTTAGGTCCAGAACCAGAGACTGGATCAGCACCACCACATGTCCTCTTGTAGGGGACAGTCTCTGGAGTTCAGGGGTGTGTGATTTGGGGTGATACAAAGATTGTTTGGGGTTTCAGAGGGCTTATATTTTCACCACTTCCTTATTCAAAGCCATGTCTAATACAGGGTGCTTGGAGACAAGCCACATTCGAGGACTTAGGTCCAGAACCAGAGACTGGATCAGCACCAGCACATGTCCTCTTGTAGGGGACAGTCTCTGGAGTTCAGGGGTGTGTGATTTGGGGTGATACAAAGATTGTTTGGGGTTTCAGAGGGCTTATATTTTCATCACTTCCTTATTCAAAGCTATGTCTAATACAGGGTGCTTAGAGACAGCACATTCGAGGACTTAGGTCCAGAATCAGAGACTGGATCAGCACCAGCACATGTCCTCTTGTAGGGGACAGTCTCTGGAGTTCAAGGGTGTGTGATTTGGAGTGATCCAAAGATTATTTGGGGTTTCAGAGGGCTTATATTTTCACCACTTCCTTATTCAAAGCCATGTCTAATACAGGGAGCTTGGAGGGAGGCCACATTCGAGGACTTAGGTCCAGACCCAGAGACTGGATCAGCACCAGCACATGTCCCCTTGTAGGGGACAGTCTCTGGAGTTCAGGGGTGTGTGATTTGGGGTGATCCAAAGATTATTTGGGGTTTCAGAGGGCTTATATTTTCACCACTTGCTTATTCAAAGCCATGTCTTATACAGGGTGCTTGGAGGGAGGCCACATAGGAGGCCTTAGGTCCAGAACCAGAGACTGGATCAGCAACAGCACATGTCCTCTTGTAGGGGACAATCTCTCGAGTTCATATCTATGTGATTTGGGGTGATCCAAAGTATTTTTCTGCTGCAGCTGCTGCCCCTTTCCTCTTGTTGTAATGTTCTGGGGGAATCCTATTTTAAAGCTGTTTACTCAAGATCTGGGTTTTGTTGGATGACCCAGTATAGGTCCCCTTAGAGTGCTGAGTCTTATGAATATGGAGGTGTGTAATATGTGCCCCTGCAAACTTTATTTTGGAGTTATAGCTTTTCAGTTTTCCCACAATATTTTTCTTTGGCTTTGCGAATAACGAATAAGGAATAAGGAACTGCAAATAAGGAACTGGGAACCAACTTCAGCTTCGTCAAAGCAGGCAGCTATCTTTAGCTGTGTGATTCTTGTCTGCAAAGTAGGTGACAAAACTTGTCACAGTAGGGGAGAGGATGACTCAGCCTCCTGGCAAAGGCAGCCTAAACCCATTGACTTGCTTATCACTGAAAATGACTCTGATGGGTGACAGTTGACTAATGTGATGGTAGCAAAAAATAACAATTCCTTTGCTGCTATAGCATCTTTTTAAAAAAAAGATGTTTTCTTTCACTGAAATTAAGAGCGATCTGTGCCCTAGTTGTATACTTTCCTGCTATATCTGTCTCACCTCCCCCATAAACTAAAGGGGGATCTGTGACATGAAATAATGAGAAGCCACTGAGTAAGTAGATGGTCCCAGTCAACTTGCTATTTTGCAAGTCCACAAAACCAACAGAGGATTTATTGTGGCCAATAGAAGAATTCTTCCATCGGATTTCATGAGTCTCCGAAAGCGGATCCGCTCAGTTGGGCCACCTGTTTCCAGGGCAATGGAAAACACTCTGCTCAAAGTTTGTCTTGCCACATGACCTCTAGGTAAGACCTACAGTTGTCCTAATATCTGAAAAACTCAGGTTCAGCAAATGTATTTAAATGTATGGGTAACCACAAGCGTAGCTCTGCTAGTGTAGCCCAAAGGCTCTAAATAGGAAGATTAACCAGAAGACACAGTCATGCTGTTACAGTTATGCATAGGACACTTTCTCTGCAAGAGGTCCACAGGGATCACTGCCCTTGTATCATCAGTTCCCACGTTTAATTTTTTGTTGTTGCTGCGGCTGCTACATACCCAATTAGAGCCAAAGAAGCAATTTCTAGCCCAAGCTTTTCATCCAGTCATGTTTCAATAATATCCACAAAACCAGGTATCCAGTCTCTGAATTAAACAGTTAATGATCGATGCCAAATAGATTTAACGACCACCCATATTTCTTCAACAGTTACAGTGCATCAGGGCACACCATTGATTTATTTTACTGATATGGGCAAATTATCTCTCTTCCCAGCTTAGACAACGATTAACAAGTTCCCTATGAAGGCTACCTTTCAACAAGGAAGCTCAAATATTATTGGCCGAATCCACACTTCCTTTTTGTTTCTGTGCCTTTTTTGCAAGCGGTACGCTGTTCATGCAGATACTCACACGCTTTCCCATTCCGTGTGTTCCCCGCCATCACCGTGCCACAATTGCGCCTTCCTTCCAAACCATGTGATAGTGGCAGAAATCCGTTTTCTCCCTGCCTTTTTTTTTTTTTGCACAGAGCAGAAAGGTCGGTATACCAGTAAACCAACTGTAGTGAGCAGCGGTTTGCGCGGGAAAAGAAACGGTCACCAGAGTATGCGCATGTCACACGGGGACTGTTTCCCTACTGTGTCCCACCATTTTTAAGAGTGCTAGGAGCCAAGCTGAGCAATCCTGTATTTCCCACAATGATCGTCTCCAGTAAACAGCAGGTGCGGAAAACAAATATATTCCTGAAAGCTTAGGACGCAGGTGGGAGATTCTACCATGTGCGAAAGACAGAATGCATCATCTCGTGGTGTCGCATGGCTGTGCTGTGAAGCATGCCAACCACAATCTGAGCCATCATCACAAATATCACACTCTGAGCATCCATGTTGTTAACTACTAAAATCAGAAAACCACTCTGAGCAGCAGAATTTCCGAACAATGCCTTTAATGTGACAATCTAATTTCAAATTTGCCCGCCATACCAACCAGCCAATTGTTAGAAAGTGGTCTGTGACGAGCAAAAAATGAGCCAATCAAAGATGAGGGGGAGGGTACATTGCCATTTCTTAAAAATTGGAATATCGGTATACCGGAAAATTGACCCTTTTTTTTTTGAAAAAAAAGGGAAGTGACGTGCGCCGTCAATTCTGACAGCGGAGGATGGAACCACCCACTGTAACGCTTTACTCAGTGGCGTGTGGAGAAATGATTGCGCCATGAAGACGCACTGGAAGGGTGAATGTGATGATGCACAGCATGGTAACGGAATGAACCCGATTGCCACAACTGCACAAGATAAGCGGATGGTGAGTGAGTGTGGATTCAGCCATTGGCTTCATCACTGCTGCCACTCAACATGAATTCCTTCATTTATGCCTAGTCTTTGTTCAACAAGGACAGATACTGTGTATTTATCTCATTTTATTACCATCAAATCATTTCAAATTAGGTACACTTTAAAACACAACATCATCTGTCAGCAGACAAACAAAAGCCCGAGGAACAGAATTTTGCTGCACTGCAGCTTTTCCAGATAATAACCTTGTGTTTCTATAAGTATCGTTACAAAACAATGTGATTTTATCCAATTTCAGGACCAGAAAATTAAATAATTTACACCATGCAGACCTTTGAATAAATAAAAAGGGATGATGGTTTAATTTCACAGGCTGAAGAGCGCTCTTGACATTCCTATGCAGAGAGTGAAAAACTACTCATATCACTAAACTGGCCTGAACAAATAAGATACAACAGTTGTTTTTTCAGTTTAAATCTTTAATATGCCTTCAAATTGTTTTGGAAAGATTCTTCTTACCTATATGATTGTTTGTTGAACACTGACATTGATAAGGGAGAGGAGAATTTAATTTTGAAACTAGCTGTCTTCTCCCCACAGATATGCAAAAGGCACTGTGTCCCTTTTGTCAAATTGTTCTTTATGTTTGATCTTATGAGGGGATACTTCACAGATGATAGCCACCAGTACCTGCTAAGAAATGCTTTCATGCAGCAGCTTGAAATATCATGGATGGAACACCTGACATCTGCTTTCCATCTAGGTCAACCCTTTTGTATGAAGAACCTTTGCACCAGAGCAGGTCACCAGAAAAAATGTGAAGTGGCATGCAGAGTTATCAGCCAATTCCCTTGTCCAGAGACGTATACATATAAGTCACCCCGGCTCACATAAAATTCAGTAATTATCACTGCAATCCTATGCAGAGTAACTCCAGTCTAAGGACTTCAATGGTCTTAGACTGTATACTGTAGCATAGTGGTTAATTTGGGATGCAAATGAGCACTCTGCTGGTTCAAATCTCACCACTTCCATGAGCTCCATAAGTGGCTTTGGGTAAGCCACTTCTCTCATCCCTAGCTCCCCAGCAATATTGTGGGGATAATAATAACATTGACTTTGTTCACTGCTCTGAGCAGGCATTAATCTGTCTAGAAAAGTGGGATTTAAATGCAGTTATTGTTGTTATTATTATTGTACTGTAAATGTTCTTTGTTCCATGGTGGCTCATTCACACATTCATGTTACCACAATAGATACTACACTCATCACATACAGAACACACATGTGTGAAATCTTTATTTATTATTTACTAAAAGCAACTTTCATTGTTCTTTCTCCTCCATTCTGTTATCAGAGCAATCCTGAAATGTAGGTTAGGTTGAGAGTGCATGACTGACCCAAAGCTACCCAGCAGGCTTTCATGCCAGCAAAGGGAAAAAAGGGCAAAGCCCCTTGAAGGGAACAACACAACAGTATAGAGACTAAATAATTACTGATTACCTGTTAAGTTTACTATAAAGTGCAAAAAGTGCAACAGTGCTCAGTAGTAAAAAGTCACAGTACCAATGAACATATAAATCATAGTATCAATGAATATACAGATTCAGCTACTATAATAAATATTACATGCAATGCATAGAAGAGGTCATAGAATCAATCATGTAGAACATAAACTATAGGTAAGGAACAAATATATGTACAATCCTAAATCTTATGACCAAAATTATTTTTGTCTTGTTCCTTTAGGTTTAGAAGATTCCTCTATTGTCAAGTGTTCACAGAAAGACCAGCAGTTGTTTCCTTCTTGCCAATACAACCGTCGAAGGCTACACCATTTGGTTAATTAACCGCGATTCTGCTTGTTACATTGTCGTGGTCAGTATGAGCCTCTGAAAAAGTGTCACACATGAAACAGGAATATATTGCTGGCACACGCCTGTCGGCTCCACCCAATTTATGGATAAGAAATAACAACAAGGGCTTGTGATCCAAAGCTTTATTGACTTTTTGCATGTCTTTAGTCTCTATACTGTTGTGTCGTTCCCTCCGAGGGGCTTTGCCCTTTTCCCCCTTTGCTTCAGCTCAGAGGAGCCCCCCTTTGTTGTTGTTTGACTTGGCTTTCATGCCAGAGCAAGGATTTAATCCTGAAAATCCCAGATCCTACTCTAACTACATCACACTGGTTCTAAATTTTCCCTCTGGTTTTCTAACATAAAATATGAACATTGTTTCTTGCTTCATCACAAACGGTTGTGAAAACTAATTAGCAGATTTCCTCCCCTTGCATTTCTAAAAAGGTGAAATGCAGCTGAGGGCCTAAGTTTTCCACCTGCCAGACAGCAACAAGGTGAATGTTAACAATTCTGTTTACAGACATGTTGGTTTTTGCTGCATAGCACACCTGTCATCTCACCGCACTCTTCGCAGCAAGAACTAATTCGATTTTTTCTGCTTGGGTTAACCCATTACCATGTGTGCCAAGGTTACCTCACAGGAGAGCTTAGAAGGCAAGTAGCAGCAAGTGGCAGCATCAAGAGTTACGAACAGCAGAAAGATGTCTCATCTGGCATAATTCTGCACTGGCAGGATTATGACATTAGAAACAAAGCAATTTTCTTTAAACATTTTTGTCTCACCATAACTTACTTTCTTCCTGCTAGAGCCTGTAGCATAAAGTTGAACATTGGCTTTTGTTATTTCCTACATTATATAGCCGTTCTGGTGTGGCTTTGGGTATGGTCAGGTAATTACGGCCAGGCCACAAGAAATCAGGGAATGCTGATGTTGAATTAGAGCTGTTAGATCTGATGAAACACAGCATTAGTGATTGACTCCGTTGCTTCACTATTGTCATTTTACATTCATGCTTTCCTGCCAGACCTTCTTCCTACTTTTTTTTGTCTTTATAAAATGTGATACAGTAGCTGCATTCTTTTACTATAGGAAAGAAATCTGTCCAGAACTTGGATGTTATTTAAAGATGCCATTTTTGCTTTCCAGTAATGGTTCCAGCAGGTCAATAATCTTATGAAGGAAGTGTCCGATATTTCTTCTTTCCGTGTCTTGTGGTATTAATGTACCGGCCTACTAGTGGCAGAAGAAATATCAAGTGATACAGATCCCTCTTATTTAATTAAATCATAGAAAACATTCCTCCAGCTTTAAATAGATTGTTTCAGCAATCCATCACCTAGAGGACTTGCTTGGTTAGCTTTCCTTAGGTCCAGATTCCATTTGGCTTACAATGGAAAAGAAGCAATTATTTAATTTATCTGTCTCTTTGGACAACACTAATGGTATTTTTCTTTTTTGCGCATTACTGCAAGTAATATTTTTGGAAGTACAGTAGTAAAATATAACTCATTTTTAAAAACTGCCTCGTTCTAAATATATCTATTTATTCATTCCTTAGTCACTTTTAATGCCTCTGGAGAAAAAATATGGGTATTAGCAATACACCAGATTTCATTCTCTGTATTAGCACTCCATCCTATAGTATGGCTTGGACAAGCAATTCCCATTTTTTCCCAACCTAATTTTAGTTTTTGCTGTCTGTAATCATATATTATGTGCCAAATCATCATCATATGAAAAGTGATAGGATTTTTAAATGCACTCCATTTTATCCTAAGCAGAGTCAAACCGTTCCAAGTCTATTGACTTCAATTACTTTAGAAGACTGTGAATCTGCTTAGGATGGCATTGTTAATACTGTAATCAGAATATACATGTTCCCGTTAATAAAAAATTCCTTGGAAGAAATCATATATTTATAGCTGCAAGTTTAATGACCGACTGATTAATCAAGCATATTTCCTTGCATAAAATAACATAATTGGAAGAGCTTTGGATTTCATGACTGGCAAAACATCTGATATGAAAAGCTTAAGAGGAAATTCTCCAGTGCAACTTAACCAGAACATTTTAGAGTTACGAAAAATAGACTTAATTAGGTTTTCCTGGAAGGATGCCTTACCTTTTTCCTGGAATATAAACAAAATTGTTTTCTTTAACTATTAAAAGACAAACTATACATAATTTTCAAAAGTGTTCATATTTAAGAAATTAACTGTATATTTTAATAAAAAATTTAACATGTAGAAAAAGTTCTACACATGGCAAAACGTGGAAAGATAAGAATACCG
This sequence comes from Eublepharis macularius, assembly GCF_028583425.1. Taxonomy (NCBI): domain Eukaryota; kingdom Metazoa; phylum Chordata; class Lepidosauria; order Squamata; family Eublepharidae; genus Eublepharis; species Eublepharis macularius. The sequence goes on from NC_072796.1 coordinate 104,779,593, forward strand.
CAAGGAGGGTTCACCCAATCATATTGACCAGAAGGACAAACAATGTTTTTTACACAATACATAATTAATATACAGATTTCACTGCCACAGAATGAGTGATTAAAGATGATCAGCTTACCATGTCAGTATTTTAGACCATATGGGCCGTTTCCACACGTACTGGCATAGCACTAACCTCTCACAACGAGGGCATTGCCACGATCCCATTTTTGTGGTGCGATGATGTCAGAAATCGTGCCAGGAAGACGCTCTCGTTGCAAGAGGTTGCACTATGCTGGTATGTGTGGAAACGGCCATGGTTGCTTGGTCACTGGCATTTCAACAAGTGTTGGCATAATGTATTTTTTCTGCCATACACATTTTATATTTTATTTCTTTACTGGAGTTATCAGCTGCTTTCAAACAATGCCAAAGTTGTATATAGATGCGGCAGCCATAAAACCATCACAACAATGCTTAATCAATAATGAACTCATTAAAAGATTGATTCAAGTATTCAGTTGACAGTATTAAACATCAGGGTATAGAAGCTAAATCAACAACTCAGATTAAAACTGCTACATAAATTAAAAACCCTGGAAAAAAGAAAGGTTTTCATGTTATGATGTAACATCAACAGAAGACGAGGCTCCCGACTTACCGGGAGGCCTGTTTTGCCGCCGACGGGACCGTGTAGGAAGCTTGCCGGCAGGCGTCATGGTTGAGGGCCGTCCCAGCATCCCCCACACGGCCCTATACCAATCGGTTTGAATCGCGGGCGCCCAATCATGGGTGCCTGGGTTCGGAGTCTGGGGCGGGGCCAGCCAGCGGACTGCAGGCTTGCAGTTCGCTCTCTGGTCCGACGGGCAGGGATAAATTGCGAGGCCTCGCCTGCCTCTCCTTCATTCGGCGCCGGCCCCAGCATCACTTCATCAGGAACACCCTCCCACCTCTTCCTGTATTTTTAATTGTTGTCACAACTTTGTAGGCAGTAGGCATTGGATCAGATCCCATTTGGGGGAGTCTGGGCCTGTGCGCACAGGGTCCCCATTTTGGGGATTCCCTTAAGGAATCTTGGGAGTGGCCTGTGAGGGGTATGCCCAGCTCGGGGGCTGCCAGAGCATGCCCACTCCCAGGTAGCAGAGGAGTCACCGAGCGGTGTACACCGAGTGACCTCCCCCTTTAATGCCACTCCTGATTTCCTCCCTCAGCCTGGGTCTGAGGGGGATGGGGTTCATCGGCTGACAGGCGGGTCACCCGATGCTGCGGATCTGATCCAGATGCTGCGCCAATACTCCTTGTTGCTGTTCCAATAAAGTTGTGGCCTTGTTTGCTCCAGCCCGGTGGGTATCTGAATCTGTGGTCAAGCCGCTTGCTTCCCTCGCGACCTACAACCTAGGCGGCAATCTCTTGGGGAAAAGTTTTCCGGTGCCCTTGGGATAACAACAGGGAAAGCTCTAATACACATGGCCTTCCAGAAGTCTGGGGAAAGATCAGGATGGAGAGAGACAGGTTGCTCAGAAAAAAATGACTGAAGGTGTAGTGGAACAAGAAGAACTAGAAAGAAGGCTAGATAGAGTCAAAGAAGGCTTGAGGGAAAAATACAGAGAACTTAGAGGCATGGGCCCCAATGACATTCATTTTATTGTGGCACTCACTAACATTTCTCAAAGTTCCAGAAATACCTGTATGCTCAACTAGAGGGAACCCTGCTCTAGAGTCTTGGGGAGTTCTGCTGGCTGTAGCTTTTATGTGATTGCATACTGTTATCTGGAAATACCTCAAGAGGCAATGAGGGCCATGAAACAACAGATAAGGGAGCTGGATTGTATATAATTAATTTGAACTAACTAGCTAATTCATTTTGTTAAGGATCCTAGTCAGGGTTAGAATGATCCATGGAGAATGGGTCTAATGATAGCTAAACCCCATATTCAGTGGCATGCAAACAACACCTTATACCAAATGCTGGGAACAAATAACAGGAGGATGACTATCTCCGTAGAATGCTGCTATATTCAGTTGTACTGTTGTATTGACTGTTATTAATCGTATTGCCGCCATCAGGAAAAAGAGTTCTACTATTTTTGTATGATATTTTTGTATGATGTTTTAAATGTTTTAATATGGAATGTTTTAAATGTTCTTAATGTTGTTATCCGCTCTGAGCCTGCTTGCGGGGAGGGCGGAATACAAAGATGAAATAAATAAATAAATAAATAAATAAATATAGTAAGTTTATTTTGTTTTATTTTATTTATACCCCACCTTTCACCCCAACGGGGACCCACGCAGATTATATAGTTTTCCTGCCCTTCATTTTATCCTCACAAACCCCTGTGATGTAGATTATTCCAGTTTGGTGAGAGACAGTTTGGTGTAGTGGTTAAGAGTGAGGGACACTAATCTAGAGAACTGGGTTTGATTCCTCACTCCTCCACTTGAAGCCAGCTGGGTGACCTTGGATCAGTCACAGCTTCTAGCTCTCAGCCCCACCCACCTCACAGGGTGTTTTGTTGTGGGGATAACAATAACATACTTTGTAAACTGTTCTGAGTGGGTGTTAAGTCATCCTGAAGGGTGGTATATGAATCAAATGTTGTTGTTGTTATTTTTTATTATTTTGCTGAGCTTGTGGGACTGGCCCAAGGTCACCCAGCGAGCATCCATGGTGGAGCAGGAATTCAAACCTGGGCCTCCCAGATCCTAGTCTAACATTCTACCCACTAGGCCACCCTGGGTCTCAGTTTACAGAGGAGGCTGGTTTTACCATCTAAAAAAATGGAGCAGGTGGTATAGGACATTCAAGAAAGGGACCATAGAAACCATTTTACTCTGCTTGAAAAACACAGGCTAAACAACTCTTGTGTTTTTACTGAAAGTGTTAATGAATTAAGAATTGTAAAGCATCACATACACTGAAAAGGAACCAGAGCCAGAGTCTATGACAAAAGACACTATTCTATGAATGGTTTCTCAAGAGGGGCTAGTTGTTAGAAAATAACTCTTTCAAAGTACCCATTAGAATTTCGAGATGAAGAAATAACTAAACAGATAGTTTCAGGTTGGTAGACATGTTGGTCTGTAGTAGAAGAGCCAGTTGGGGGTCTTGTAATACCTTAGAGTTGGTCTCTAAGGTGTTACTGGACCTGATTCATGATATAAACAGATAGCTGTAAATTAGTTTTGGGGTTCAATCTCTCTCTCTCTCTCTCTCTCTCTCTCTCTCTCTCTCTCTCTGAGGATATTATATAATGGACCTGCTTCCCTGTGGGCATGTATCTTTGCCTTTACCTTTGCTCTTCTTACATATTTGTATATAAAACAAAAGGCACAAATTGCAGCATTCTGTTCCCTCTATAGGAAACCACCCAATAAGCACCGTGCCTAGAACTTCTCATTGCAGTGGCAAGTCATGAGCATGTAACACTATTAATAAACGAGTTAGCATAAAATACACTTCAACATAAAGATTAGTGAATAGGCAAGAGTGAGTGGTGACTGTTTAAGCTGATTCAGTGTTAAGAAAAGAAACAGTTTCCATTTTTCTTCACATGATTCAAAATCTCATGAATCTGAATGGGAGAACAGTACTTCCTCAGAAACTCCTGGTTGTTGATTCTTTTGTCCTCTTCTGCTTTGTGATTCCAATTTTCTTTAGAAGAAACACACTGGAAAAAAGGACAATAATATGAAGAAGAGCCTTAAATACATTAGAAGTGGATGGAATGGAATGGAATCATAAAGGAAAACAGGAGAGCTTGTTCACTGGTTAGGCTCAAATCAGCTTTAAAAATAAGGTTGTTTTCTATTACTTTGTAGCATTCTTCCAACCACACAAGCAAGACGTGAGATTTGTCACAGTGTTAGGGAGTCCCCTTGTGGTCAAAAAAATAAATATTTCTTCTCACGCAGAAAACTAACATACCCAACAAACTGGATATGTTGGTCTATTAGAAAAAATTCAGAAGGACAGTAAAACAACACTAATTAAATGCAAACCCAAATGCATAAAATAGTAAATACATTTTCAAATTCACAAAGATTTATTCTGAAGCTTTCAATAGCCTCAGGGTACATCTAGACAGGCCTTTTTGCACCACCTTAAAGTTTAGCGATAGCAGAGCAAAAAGTCTTCATTAGAAGGCAGCCAAATTCCCACCCATTGTTGAAGCCCACTCTATGATATACTCAGGTTCAAATTCAAATTTTAAAAAGGACATTTTTTTACGGTTATTTTGATAGCTCATAACTCTTGCAAAGTTGCAATGCTATAAATGCTGCTTTTTAAGCAGAGAGGTTGGTTTCTTTACTACATATGCCTATTGTACAGGCCCATTTAATTGTTTCTAATTGTCTTACAATGTAAGTTGATAAGTTGCAACTGGGGAATAGTCACATGTGGTTTGACACATGAATGCAGGGAGCTTCCCTGCTCTTCCCTGCCACATATTTTTCTTCACCTGTTGTGGGATTACAGTGGATATCCTTCGAGGAGGGAGTTGGACCAAACCTGAACCCAAGCCCCAAGAACAATTTACAAGGGTTTTTTTTTCCCTTCCAGCAAACCAGAACTGAACTTAAACTTCAAAACTTCTGTTACCTTAAACTGAAACTGAGAGTTTGAACACAAACACTACAAACTGGTTCAAAGTAAGTAGATCTGCACATGAAATCAAGAGGTTCTTCCTCTTTTTCTGTCCCTTTCAACCTTAGAAAGGCAGGAAAATCTACAACTATACTATGTTTTCCAGGTAACCAGTAGGGGGAAGACAGAAGCAGGGGAAAAAATTTCCTGGGACGTTAATAATAATGAATGACATTTGAATGAGTTTTCAAATTGTAATGTCTAGCTAGATCAGACAATGACCTTGAACTACTCTTCAGAATTCCAGGAAGCAAAAGACACTTCATCAAAGAAAGGGCCATCATTGTATTGATCTATATCTATATTCTTTTATCATGAGCCTCATTTCAGGAAAAATAAATGTGAAAATATACAAATTGTGTTGCCAGAGAAGAATGTTTAATTCAGATTTATGATTCCTTCAACTGAAAGCCGAATGCTTTTAGAAGCTGGACAGGGCTGTAGCCAAGATGGGGCCAGAGGGTGCACTGAACATAGCATAACAATTTCTTCTTGTCCCCAGGATCTGGTTCACAAGTATACTTCCTCTGAACACAGAGGTCCCATTTTCGTTGCCAGGGCTCACACCTGTGATATTCTTTGTCTAATCCCTTTCAAAAGCCATACAGACTTACATAGGTAAGTGTAAGGTGATACACATTGGGACAAAGTATCCCAGATTTAAGTATATACTGATGGCTGTGTGGACTGGATCACTACAGCAGCTGTGTCAACTGGGTCACAAGCAGAACTCATTCCTTTGATAAGTGTGGTTAAAAATTAATTTGTATGCAGACTGTGACCTTAAAAGCCCTCAGACTCATCATCTTCCATGTGGTCCCACCCAGGCAAGAAGGTCATCTTCGGAAGGCCTGCTCCCCATGCCCCCACCATCTGAAATAAAATGAAAGAGAAAGCCTTCCAGTAGTAACACCACGATTCTGATATATTTTTCTAGCCATTTGATCTTTCACGTTGAATTTGATCTTTCAGAGGACTTTTTATCTGTAAGTACAGCTTATGGTGCAGGTTCATTGATAAAAGCCAGTGTGGTATAGCGCTTAGTGTGTCAGACTAGGACCTGGGAAAGTGAAGTTTGAACCACCACTCTGCCCTGGAAGCTTGCTGGTCACCTTGAGCTGGTCACATGTTATTGTGAGGATAAAATAGAAGAAAGACAAATGATATAAGCTACTTTGGGTTCTATTGGGTCCTTCTTATACCTCAGTGGGGTATAAATCAGATCCAAACCCCACTGTTCCAAATCTTTACTTTGCCCTTATGCTCAGAGCACCTTGTATTTCTGACAGGAAAGAGTTTGATTTGTATGTGCCTGGTAAGTGTATGTTGTGTAAGCACTATGCAAAGTGCAGTAATGCTGTATTGGAAACAATGAAACAGGAAATAAGCCCCAACCAAATCTAGCGATTACTCACTACCTTCTTCAGAAGCACGCTCAGCTTAGTAGTCTACAAGCCAAAGGAGGCATCCAAACTGTCTTTTCTACTATGCCAGGCTGTTCAGAATTTTACTTCAATGTGGATCATGGATACCTAGAAGGATTGGTCCGAGGCTTTAAAGGTGGAATCTTGAAGAATGCTGACTATGTCAACTTAGCACAGTGTGAAACTCTGGAAGGTGAGTTGCATCGAGTTTCCACATTTGGTGGTGGTGGTGGTGGTTTGATCTGGACTACAGAATATTTGATGTCATTGGCATCCTTGTACAATAGGTGAAAAGTAAACTCTGTTGTGTTTCATGCAACTATTTTGTATTTCATTTGTAACAGTAAAGGAAAACTGGAAGGTTGACCCTATATATCATGAATGGCTTTCATTGTTATGGGCTTTTTAGGAGTTTCCCTATTGATGATTAAAGCAACATCAGTTGGTTGTTCAGAATGACCTACTCTTATCTCCATGGAGAAATAAAATGGAGAAAGGGGAAGGGAAAAGAGAAAGGAAACAGGGCTTTGAGCTGCTTTGGAGCACAAAAAGGTCCAGGACACTAAAAAGCTGTTTTTCCAACAACAGAGTGAAGAAGAGCAAGGCCTTATATAATCACATAACACCTAAAGCAATGCTTAAGCCTAATCCATATATTATTGAGTGGTATGGGAGCCTTTTCCATACTGCTGGTTGCCATGTCATCCTGGTAATATCTATAAAGAGGAACCACGTGAGTCAGGAAAATAATATGTTTCCTCCCACACTAGAATACTCAGCTACATGGCAGAGATAACACAAGCAAAGATGTTAACTTCACCATGAGGGGGCTCATACGGTTACAGACATTACTAGCAATGTGTGGAAGAATACCATGAAAAAGTGTTCCTTATGCAGCTTTGATAACCTGTGCACCAAACCTGATAGATGTTCATCTTCTCCTATCCACCAATGCATTCTAAACATTACCTAGCAGAATGCATTCTAAACATTTCCTCCTGTGGTACCCACTGCATATAGTGGGTGTCAACTGAAAGCAGATGATAACGTGACTGCCACTTGCTAATTTTTACCCAAGATATATCAGAAACAAGAAGGTCAAATCTGTGGAAAATGTTAATGCCGGTGAGTAAGCAACGTACAGCTAGAAAACCATTGCAGGCTTGATTCCAATCTTGATTATGGCTGAATCCACACTCACCGGCACAGCGCTAAACAGGCGGAGTGAGAGCATCTTTCTGGTGCGTTTTATGACATCATCACACCACAAGAGCGGCATCATGGGGCGATGATGTCATAAAACGCGCCAGAAAGATGCCCTCACTCTGTCTGTTTAGAGCTGTCCCCTGTAAGTGTGGATTCAGCCTATATCCGTTAAATCCACAACTATGCAAAACAGCTTATTTGGACAAAAGACCATCAAAGGAGACTAGAGTTGCTATGCAAAGGCAGGAAATGGCAAACCAGCTTTGAACGCCTCCTGCCTTGAAAACCCTATGGGGTGGCCATAAGTCGGTTCCACTTGACAGCGCACACACATACACATCCAAGAGCATAAAAGATATTGGAAATCAAAATTATTTTTATCTTCCTTGAAAATTTGGAACTCTGATAGAATATAGATGACAATACAGCCAGTTTGGTGTAGTAATTAGATAGTCGGACTAGGATCTGGGAGACCCAGGTTTGATTCTCCAGTCTGCCATGAAGGCTTGCTGGGTGACCTTGGGCCAGTTACACACCCTTGGCCTAACTTACCTCAAAGGTTGTTGTGAGGATAAAATGGGGAGATTGTTGTAAACCACTTTGGGTCCCCAGTAGGGAGAAAAATGGGTTAGGAAGGAAGGAAGCAAGCAAGCAAGCAAGCAAACAAATAGAAACCAGTAATTCAAGGAGGAGTTCTGTGAAAAATATGGCTCGGGATATATTCTGTGCCCCACTAATAGAATAATTATAGTGGGAGAATCAGCTGTTTACAATTGGCTATCCAGCCCACCCCCACATATCCCTTTCCCATTTTTCTGTTGCCCACCCCATGGCAATCTGGCTTTTCTGTGGTGCCTGGTAGGATTTTAAGCTGGTCTTTAGGTTTATGCTGTTGCAAATTTTTAATTGATTTTAAGATGTTATAAAAGGACAAGCGGGGGTTACTTCATAAGGTTACTCTGTATTGCGTTCCTCACATTGTTTTCTCTTTCTCCGCTCCTGGAAGCTCCCATATTCTCCCCACGTCTCTGCTTCCTTCCCTCCTTCCTGCTGACCAACCAACCTTTTTTATATGCCCACCATATCCAGCTTTATTTATTATTAATTTACTACATTTATACCCCACCTTTCTCCCCAATGGAGACCCAAATCATTTTATATCATTCTTCCCTCCTCCATTTTATCCAAGTTGTACAAGTTGTGTGGAGGCTGCTTCTGGACCTAAGTGTGACATCAAGTTGTCCAGTAGCCATCACCTTACCTGGGTTAATCATGCAAATTGCATGGTAGCAAGTTGCCCAGTGGTTGCTGCAGAGCCTGGCCCGTTTAAGGCTTCTCTTCAGAGATAAACTGGGAGCAGAACTGGTCTTGAAGGGCAAAATAGCTCTATAAAAGGCTCTTCCCCAAACTTTTACTGACAGAAACCAAAGTTTGAAGGGTGGCAATGTTGTTGTGCATGCTAGCTCCAACGGACACCGAGATCTCAGAGGGCATTCATTTCTTAAAGATACATACACTACTGCTTCTATTATTTTTATGAGGGTTAACTCTGATTTTGTTTTGTTTTTTCTCTAAGATTTCAGATTGTTCTGCAAACCTAGTGCTTTCCTTAGGTTTGTGGAAAGACCTGTCTGTTCCTAGTTCCAATCTCTGGATTAAGGTATCCACAAATGGGGCCATGTTGAGAATTATATATATTGATTTTAAATATTCAAAAATCAATAAATAGCTTGCATTTGACTGTGCCAGAAATAGTTCTTCACTAAACATACACCCTTTCACTCTGGAAGGGAAGCTACTCTAAGGTCTGATTTCTTGGGCGCAAGCCAAAGGAGCCAAAAGGTGCTGCTAGCAGGCTGGGCAACGGCTCCTCTACAGCACCTTTGCCTATTTCTATGTCTTCTTTTTTGTGTTCCTCTTTTTCTGTGTTTTCTTTTGTCTTGCAATAGCCTTATTTCTCTGCCTGTTTGCTTGTTCCTTGCCTATTGCTTTTTAGCTGATTCAGCTATGCCACCCATATCCTGATTTGCCTTCCAACAAGAAAAGTCTTCAAAACACGGAGGGGATGTTTGCTCAGTGGCAGAGCATCTGCTTGGCATGCAAAAGGTCTCAAGTTCAATCCCTGGCATCTCTACCTAAAAGAATCAGGTAGCAGATGATGTGAGAAACCTCTACCTGAGGCCCTGGAGAGCCATTGCTAGTCTGACAATACTTGATAGGCTAAGGATCACATTCTATATAAGGCAGCAGCTTCTTGTGTTAATGTGGTGTTGCTGAATCTCAGTTTCAGTCATTACATTTTTGGCACTCCATGCTCACTTAATGGGAGAGTGTGCTATCTGTGATACTCTCAGTGTGTGCAGTTGCTTCTGCACATGAATAGGACATTGTGGATATTTTTCTGCTTTGTTAGGAACATAGCTTCAAAAATCTGGGTTTGTGATTGTGCATTCCAAATGGTATCCTTGTGTCTCAACAGGATCACAAATAGCACAATCTCCCCTTGTGCAAAAACAGCACCCGCTAAATGAAATAGTACATATGAATCTATGCTTTGCTGATTGTCAGTCAGGGGAGCTAAAATTATCTAAGATGAGCTGTAGTCTAACAGTTCTAAAGGCCACATTAGGCTGAAGAACATAACATATGACCTAACCCGTCTGTCACCTAAACAGACATTACAAACTGCACAAGTTTGCCACAGGGACTTGCAGCTATACTGTAGCTGTTAGTTCCTGGTGGTAACTCATGAGTAAGCATGCAGCAGAGCCTGATTCGGATTGGGACCCCTGCACGAGAGAAGGAGGGATTCCTGTGCTGTTTTTTGCAGCTGATAAACAAGCACGGAGGGGAGGGTGTTGTTTGCTCAGTCAAGAGCCAGCACATGCATGGGATGCTTGCTTGCACATGCGGACTTCCCACAGAGCAAATGAAGCCCCACTGGTGCTCCCCTGCACAGTGGTATCAATCCAAATTGGGCCCTGCTGTGGGCTTACTGATGAATTGCCACTGCAAACTCTTCTCCATGGCAAACTCGTTCAGTTTGTGCTGTCTAGTTAAGCTCTCCATGTAGTGGCCATTTTCACACATTGTTAATGTTGCGCAATATTGCGCAACACTCACAGAACATTAGTGTCTTTATGGCATGATTTCTAATGTCATCGTGCAATGAAAACAGAATCATGAAGGGTGATGTCAGAAATCGCACCATGAAGATGCAACCGTTCTGTGAATGTTACATGATGTTGCATGACGTTCATGACGTGTGAAAATGGTTATAGTGATCCACTGGCAATCCCCACATGTACACCACTTAAAGAAGTGCAGCCAACTCATCAGTTTGTAGAGGGAGTAAGTTACACAGTACATCCTCATCTGATCTTATGCCTGCACATGAATGATTTATTTTTTTGTTTGTTTATTTGTTGGATTTATATCCCACCCTCCCCATGAGCGGGCTCAGGGCAGGTCACAACATCATAAAACAATATATATATATCAAAAGATATATATACAAGAAATACAATAAATTACAGTTTAAAATCATAAAACAATAAAATATCAATACATATTATTCTGGGTAGGCAGAGGACAACTACTTGAATGTTCTGCATGCAAGAGACGGTTACCATGTAAGCAGCGGTTTAGGGATGCAATAGCAACACATTCTAGCCATGTAATACTGTGATCAAAAACGAGCGTTCCCAAGGGGACGCCAGGCCATTCCCAACATTTTGGTTTTCTGGTCAGCAAGTCATTGTTTTTAACACCATTCCTTTAATGAGCTCAGGGCGGTATATTGCATGCACCATTTTATCCTGACAACAACCTTGTGAAGAAGGCTAGAAAGGAGCATAGTGATTAGTAACTCCTTTACAGTTTATACAAAGTGTCATGATCTTTGTGATGTTTTACCAACAGAGCTTTGTTTGTAATTCTTCTGTGTCTTGTTTAACATGAAATATCCTTAGTGTCTACTGGCATGGTGCAGCTTAGAGCAGAAATAACTGCAACTGCACAGGTACACACTTGTGAGAACTCGCAGGGTGAGACAGAGTGGAAAAGAACTCCAAAGCATTCAGAGCGTGCCCTTGGAGTTTGACTTCTAAAGAGAGTTTGGAATGAAGAGAAGCTTCCGATATCAGATATTCCAGTCAGTCTTCTGTCCTTTGCCAAATTCCATTCCTAGATTTTACACAGAAACATAAATCACTGTATATCGTCCATACCAACTACCACAAAAGTTACTTGATTCACATAATCAGGTAAAGTGGTTTTTATCAAGGAAAGGGTAAAATGCTAGCTATTGATGATATCTTGGGGTACATGTGAAGGAATGGCTTTTAACCCTGTTGAGAATCTCTGCCAGTGAAAGTTAGCAGATTGCTGTCAAACTGTTCCCAATGCTATCTGGTTTGTCTTAAAGTCTCTGGGAAGGTAGGAATATTCCCATTAAATATCAGTGATCCCAAACACCCATATATATCAAAGGTTATAAATGTTATGTGCCATTCTGTCATCCTTTTAAGAACCATTTTTCCCTTTTACAAAAAGAAGCCTGTGGCAATTTGATTTCAAGGATAAATAAGAGAGGTAAAGGGACTTTTTAATCATTATGCCTCAGAACATAATTCTACTGAAAACCATCCCTTACTATCTGCTTATGGCTGATGAGGAGAAATTTACAGATGTTTGCCTGCTTAAAATTGCAGCCACAGCGATTTGATAAAAGAAAAAAAATACATTAGAAGAATCATGGAATTATGCATGCCCTGAGTATATAAAGAAAGGGAAAACTAAAAGAACACTTTAACTTCATATTTCTTTGCAGCAAAATCTGTTTTGATTATCTCTTTCACTTCTATTTTAGACCTGAAATTACACCTACAGACCACAGACTATGGAAATTTCTTGGCTAATGAAACTGGTCCCCTCACAGTTTCTATCATTGATGACAAATTAAAAGCCAAACTACTGGCAGAATTCACATACTTCAGAAACCATGCCTTTGAGCCACTTGCCACATTCCTTAACTATATTACGTGAGTAAAATTAGTTATTCCTTAAGCCTTGAATAAAACTAGGTAAAGTGAGTTTCAGGTAGGGAGCCATGTTGTTCTTCAGTAGCAGAGCAGGATTTGAGTCCAGTGGCACTTTAGAGACCAACAAGATTTCCAGGGTATAAGCTTTTGAGAGTAAAAACTCCCTTATCTGATTATGGGAGTTTTTACTCTTGAAAGCTTATATCATGGAAATCTTGTTGGCCTATATGGTACAATTGGACTCCAACCACTATTTTGGTTTTGACCTTTATTGAGTCTTAGCATATAAGACACCTGGATATAGTAACAGAGGAATAAATAAATAAATAAATGAGAACCCATGCAAGGATCAGAAGGAATTTTTTAAAGATCAGGGATAGAATTAAACAAGATTTGGACACAGTGGGAAAGTGGGCAGATTTGAATAAGATGCAATTTAATATTGGTATGTTCTCCATCTTGGTAACAAAAATGCAAAGCATGCATACTGGATGAGGGATACACTTCTGGGTAGTAGTGCATGTGAACAAGATCTTGGGATATGTGTTGATAGGAAGTTAAATATAAGCACTAACTGTGATGCAACAGCAAAAAAGGTGAATGCAATCTTGAGGTGTATTAATAAAGGCATAACATCCAGTTCACAGGATGTCATTATCCTACTACATACCGTGTTGGTCAGGCCTCACCTGGAGTATTGTGTGTAGTTCTGGAGGCCTCACTTCAAAACGAATGTAGACAAATTGGAACAAGTGCAGAGGAGAGCAACCAGGATGATCAGGGGCCTGGAGACCAAGCCCAATGAGGAAAGATTGAGGGATCTGGGAATGTTCAGTTTGGTGAAGAGGAGGTTGAGGGGAGACATAATTATTTTCTTTAAGTATTTAAAAAGCTGTCATGTAGAGGAGGAAAGGGAGCTGTTCCTGTTGGCAACAGAGGATAGGACTCAAAACAATGGGTTTAAACTACAGGAGGGGAGGTACTGGCTGGAAATTAGGAAAAACTTTTTCACGTTAAGAGTAATTCAGCAATGGAATTGGCTGCCTAGGGAAGTGGTGGGTTCTCCCTCATTGGCAGTCTTCAAGGAGCAATTGGACAAATACTTGTTGGGGGTGCTTTAGGCTGTTCCTGCATTGGGCAGGGGGTTGGACTAGATGATCTGTAAGACCCCTTCCAACTCTATGATTCTATGATTATCTCATGGTGATTTTTCCTGTAAAAACTGGTCTGAATGGGGGTCCTGACTGAGTTCCTGCCAGTTAATGAAAAATGCTGGGAGCTCCATTCATGGAACTTCCATCATCATATCTGATTTGGCCCTCAGAACAAGACCTTTTGATCCTGCTCATAGTCTTTTAATGCATTTTGACACCCTTGCAATATTAAATGCCCTAGCTTTCTTTGCAGAAATGTTTCTTGTTCTTTGACAATCAGGTTATCATTGATTTCTTTATAGAAAGATGTTTGTTTTGATACTGTGCTTGAATGTATTATCTGTTTCCAGTGTTCCAGAAGTCTGTTCAAGGAAATGCAGAGTATCTTTCAAATGAGCAATAAATTGAAGAACTGTTTTTGGAAATTCAGATTAAATTTCCTTATGCAGTATATGGATGTACACACACACTTGCTGTTTTGACTGGCTATTTTCATGTTAGTGAGGAAACAATGTTTAGTAGCTTCCTCAATTAAATTATAAGAGCAAATTCATACTTTGCACACCAAACATGAAAAGTAAGAGGTTGGCCCCTGAAACATAGGGGCATGCATCAGGGAGCTGAGTTTGTTGCTCTCAGAGATGTGTCAAAATGCCTTGTTTGTTTCATGCACACATTTCCCTTTCCCATAATCTGATTTAATGCAACATATACAACTTCCAGTATTAACACTACTGGAAAATCAATCTTTTTTTTAATCTGGAAGCCAACTTGACTCTGTACTAGACCCAGTGTGGGATAGTGCTTAGAGTGTTGGACTCAGATCTGGGAGACCCAGGTTCAAATCTCCACTCTGCCATGGAAGTTTTCTGAATTACCTAGGACCAGTCACCTCAGCCTAACTTACCTAACAAAGTTGTTGTAAGAATAAAATGGAAGATGGACAAACAATGAAATCAGCTTTGGGTCCCCACTGGGGAAGAAAAGGTGTGATATAAATGATGTAAGTAAGTAAATAAAGTTATTTTTGCATCCGAGTTCACTTCTAATATACAGAAGTTCAGTTGTATTAGGTGTTGCTTAGCGTAATATTTGTTTAAAAGAATTCCTCATTTGCAAGCCCTTATTTTAATTTTACTGTTCCCATTTTGCCAAAGATCCATGGTAGCTTGGCTTTCTCTTAAAAGAAAAGACTGTTTTGACTAATGTTGCATTCTTTCCCTAGGTACAGCTATATGATTGACAATGTGATTCTGCTCATTACTGGCACATTGCATCAGCACCCTGTAGAAGAACTGGTTCCCAAGTGCCATCCTTTAGGCAGTTTTGAGCAGCTGGAGGCTGTCAGCATTGCTCCAAACCCTGCAGAACTGTTCAACGCAATCTTGGTAGACACACCTTTAGGTAAACCTGTTAACAGTTTTCCAATTATATACGTGCACTTGCAGGAAACATCATTTCTTGTCATGGCAGCAATTGATTTTTCTCCACATCAGGTGTGCAGAACCTGGCTTTCCACCAAGGTGAAAGCAAATAATAAAATGAAGTGGCAATGCCAGGACCTGATGGATCCCTCTGTCCTCAGAAACCTGCCCAAGCAAAGCATGCACTGACTTGATTGCCAGGGATTTAGCTTGTTACATTTTAGTTCACTTTTCCACCAAAGAACACAGTGGGTTGGATCCAACCAATATTTCCATTCAATTTCAGCCAATTCTTGTCACTATCCCACGTGACATTTTTACATACAGGTTCCATTATCCCCTATATAGCCTTTTTGATGGTTAAAGAGAACCCCTACTTCCTTTCTACCTGCAGAAAAGCTGGTTGGATACAATACAACCCATGATTCCCAAGCGGTCTGGTCTCTGGTTCAGGCACTTCTTAGAGCCATAACCCACACTGAAGAACAATGCTCAGAAGAGCTGCAAGTGGCATTTCAAAGAGCCAGCTGTGGCTCTCAAGCCACAGTATGACAAGATAGGGTTACCAACCTAAAAGTGGAGTCTGGAGTTATCCAAGAATTACAGTTGATTTCCAGACTATATCGATCAGTTCTCCTGGAGGAAACAGCAGCTTCAGAGGGTGGACTCTATGGCATCACATCCTCACTGAGAATTTTGAAAATTGATACATAGAACTCTTATGCATACATGTGATTTAACTCTATCATTTAAACATGTCTGTTTTCAGCTCCTTTTTTTCAAGACTGCCTGTCTGAAAATGACTTAGATGAAATAAACATTGAGATCATGCGCAACAAACTGTACAAGGTAATTTGTTACTTGGGATCAGCTGTGAAAATTAAAAACCATGTATTAAATGCAATTCCTGATCATGAGAACAAATGGCAGACTTTTTGCTGATATCTATGGGGTTTGGATTGCACCCAGTTACTAAGGCAGATTTGCACACTGCAAGAAATACAAAGAAGAAAACAACTCACATTTTGACTTAGCACCACCCCTAAAATTCAGTGCTGCGTTCAGTGAGAATAGGATGCAATGCATAGAATTAGGATAGCTTTAGTTATGGAGAGAACTGGAAGAGCAAATGATTTCTGCTTCCCTATCACATTCCAAATGGACATGGTCAGAGAGGTACAAGTTGTCACTGTATATTAGAAGCTGTGCACTAGACCATGCAAGAAAGCACACAAATATAATCTGGACATTATTTCCAAAGTATGATCTCAGTCATTATTGAAAAGTTCTACCAGCTGATCATGGAAATGTCTGCACAAATGGCTGCAAGTGCTTCTTCAGTAATGATCAAACCCACCATTTGAAAAATATGATTCCAGAGCGGTAGCCATGTTAGTCTGCAAAACAAATGGGAATCTAGTAGCACCTTAGAGTCTTAACAGAATTTATTCCAGGATAAGCTTTCGTGATCCAGATGCATGAAGTATGTATCCATTAAGCTGATGCATTTATATTAACAACAGAAAGGGTAAGGGGATCCAAATGGAGATAGTAACCCTCATAGATCTTAACAAAGATGTCATGTTTCTCACTTATTGTCAGTGCTAACATCTTGCATATCCTGCCCCTTACAGATGTTGTTGACTAGTTCTGTAACTTTCTAACCAGATTTAATTATCTTGTTTCATAGTCCACTTTCCTAGATTAGACTTTATGTTAATTTCTTTTTGCCTATCTATCAACAGTTATGAATGGTTCACTGAGTGGATTGATAACTCTTATGAGCAGATCTTGTTTTTAACTAGCCTTTCTTGATAACATCTTCCAAACTGCCGCAACCTTTCTGTTTGCTATCTATTTTCAAGTTGTAAGATTAGGCTGTTCTCCAGAGGAAGAAAATGTAGAATAATAATTCTAGCAATATCATCATCTTTCAGTCATAAGACCAAGAGAGCATTTTTCAGTTCAGGAGGCAATTAATGAATGTTTTTATTGTGAATAAGTGGCACAGTACACAAAGCAATTACTGGAAGTGTTTGAATTTCCCTTGCACTTGAAGTTTTAACATTAATGCTGTTCACTTGATAATTTCAAAGATGACTCAGATATAATTTTTCATTTGTTCTGTTTTATTCTTCAGTCTTATCTCGAGGCATTCTATACATTCTGCAAACAACTAGGTGGTACTACAGCTGATATAATGTGCCCCCTTTTAGAGGTAAGGAAAACAGAGTGCCTGAGCGTAAGACACGGTTCACAAAAATATGCTGAGCCTTTAGTCATTGCATGAACGGAGCAATTACAGCAGCTCTCTCCACCATCTTTCAATGGCTTGCCCAGCTGTCCTTCACTGCTTTCTTGAATGAGTAGGCTAGCAGAATTCATCCTGGCCAAGTCCTTTCTTCCACAGTGTTAAACATGCCTCTGCATTTAAGAATTGTCCAACATACCACAAGGTAGCTTATGTTTGGGTGGGGCTGCGACTCACAACATCTCCATTACATGGAGAAGCTCCCAAGTTCAGTCCCTGGCACTGCAGATGGCAATAAAAGCTTTAAAGAACTTAATGTCACAGATCATTGTGCTTGTCTGTTAGGGACCGTAATAGACCACTGTGACAGATTTGCTTCTGAAATTAACCCCCCAAAAATTGAACTGGGGTTAAATATTACAGTTTTGACCGTTCTTCTAAGCCTGCTGCCAGTATGCCAGCAGTCAGTATGAAGGGACTGTAGCTCAGTAACAGAATGCATGCTTCACAAGAAAGAATCCCTGGTTCACTCCCTGGAGTCTTCAATTGTAAGACCTTAGGAGGAGAATCCTGGGGGAGATCCTTCTGAGCCTGAGAGCCAATGTTAGTCAAAGCAGGCACTACTGAGCTAAAGGGACCGATGCATGAACAGATGAAGCTAACTGGAGATGCTGGGGATTGAACCTGGGACCTTCTGCATGCCAAGCAGATGTTCTACCACTGAGCTACATCACCCTTCCACCCCTCACCAGTATTGCAGAGTATAAGGTAGTTTCATATGTTCATGTAAAAATATGTCATTCTTGGAAAGAATTTACTATACATTAATCCTGGTCCTGGACGGTTATAGGACATCCATTATATATCTTCATAGGTTTCTTTAAGCCTGTAATTGTACCAAGGCTATGATATCAGATGTGTGACCCAGAGCCAAATAAACACACACGGGAATGTTGAAGTGTTTGCACTGCATCAAGATAGGTCACTGCAGCATCATGTTACTGTTGTTGGGTTCATCTCTGATATGTCCTGGAAATAAACAATTTCCCACTTGGGCTGAAAATGTGCTTGGTTAACTTCTGTGTGGCTCCAAAGAATTGTGTTTACACCTTGCAAACTTGTTTGTACCCACTATGACAATGGAGCAGAAATGTGAATTGCCTTTGTGAATTTCAATGGGATTATGAACTGAAGAGCTGTGCTTAACAGGATAGTCATATGCATGATTTAATGATGGACCTGTCGTTTGTTTTATGCATTAAGTTTGAAGCGGACAGGCGTGCCTTCATCATCACAATTAATTCATTTGGCACTGAACTAAGCAAAGAAGACAGGCAGAAGCTGTATCCGACATGTGGGAAACTGTATCCAGAAGGCTTACTTCTGCTTGCCAATGCGGAAGATTATGAGCAAGTCAAGGGTGTGGCAGACTACTATGGTGTACGTAAATACAAAACATCCTTACAGAAAGCATATTGTGTCCACAACATTCCATGGCACATTCTGCTAAGGAAAGAACATTAGCTATTTGTTCAACTTGTGTTAAATGGAGTAAAAGCAAACACAGTCCTCCTGAGTCTCATGGCACTTCACTGAGGGGAATACAGTGCTGGGGAAGGGCAGCTGTTTAGTTTTGTGTGGGCCTTGTCTCCCTGTCCCAAATGACTGAATTACCACCTTTTAACATGCCTGGTCAGAGGGGGAGTATGGGCAGGCCAATTTCCAGGGCCTGGATCCGCTATGGGGTCCATTGATTGCAAGCCTCTTGGCTTGTTCTTGTTGAGGACACACAACAGTTTGGACAGATTGTGTGTTCTCTCTGTCAGGTCCCATGCCAAGTAGGAAGGTGCTTCTACTATTGTGTGCTTCTTCCATCTGCAGTGACTTGCCATTATTCTAAAGGTATAAAGAAGGCACACCTGCATTTCAGAACTCCTAGAAAAACACTGAGAACTCAGGCATACATTGAGCACATATATTTGGTTCAGGTTGAGTTAGGGAGGCTAAGCAGGAGAGATCCTGTACTGTGGTTTCCCAGAAAATAGAATCTATGCTGTCTGGGAAGAAACCTATAAAACAGAAGGTTGCCACTTGCAATTCTCTGCTTTCTCATTCTTTTCACAGCATCATATGAAATAAAGAGACATGCAGAGTTAGTTTTGAATAAATTAATTTCAGGCACCTGTATCTGTTGGGTCAAACTAGATGTGGCAACTTTCACAGACCTCCGTAGGTTGTTGAAAAGTTGAATTACAGCTGCTTAGGGCCCCAGTTGAAATTAGAGATATGTGGGGAGGGAAGAGGGGTTTTTTTTCCCCCTTCCATCCATAGAACATTTTGCTGGTTAAAACTAAGGTTCTATGTTATAATTAGACATTTGAGAGGACAAAAAGATCTTTTACCTGTCCTTTAAAGGACTGTAACAGCATAGGAAACCCCTTTTCCATGTACAATATGGTGCAAGGCTAAAAAAGGTAAACCTCCTCTCTTCTCCCTGCATATTCCTGATACATATCATGGCCCTCCACAGCTATGGCTGAGCTTTAAAAGATGCTAAGAAGACCTAATAATGGAACTCTCAGTATCTTGACCATTTATTGGTTTGTCAAAAGTAATGAACAACCTTTAAAAATGTCAACTCATGACTGAAGTTCCCTCAGCAAGTGTGTGAGGGGGAAATATGTGATAGAAAAAGCATCCCAGAATTGCATTGAGATGGAGATCAGACCAAGTCAGGAAGGATAGGTCCATCTGTAGCTGTTAGCCATGAGAGCTGAAGAGAATTCCTGTGATCAGAGGCAGTGTAGTTCTGAATTCCAGCTGTGCAAAGGGGTAAAACCAAGGGGCTTCTTTAGGCTGCATCATGTTTATAGGCTTTTCTGGGGCATCTTCCTGCTGACTGTGGGCAATGGGATGCTGGACTAGATTGACCTTTGGTCAGATCTAGCACACATGTTCTTATCTTCTTACCCACATCTAAAAGACCTGTTTACAAAAGTCTAAAAAGAAGCAGTATGTGAGATAAACAAAAAACATTGGTGGTTGTGCTTTCAGGAATATAGAGCTTGCTTTGAAGGGATTGGAGGTGGAACTGGAGAAAAAACATTAGAAGATGCCTTTTTTGAACATGAGGTAAGATATTTTCTCACTTTCTTGAAGATCTATTATCACAATGGCTGCAACCACATAACAACAACAACAACAACAACAACAACAACAACAACAACAACAACAACATTCCATTTATATACTGCCCTTCAGGACAACTTAATGCCCACTCAGAATGGTTTACAAAGTATGTCATTATTATCCCCACAACAAAACACCCTGTGAGGTGGGTGGGGCTGACAGAACTCCAGAGAATTGTGACTAGCCCAAGGTCACCCAGCTGGCTTCAAGCGGAGGAGTGGGGAATCAAACCCGGCTCTCCAGATTAGAGTCCCGCGCTCTTAACCACTACACCAAACTGGTGACACTACATCAAACATGATCATCCATCTCCTGGATTGCCTTGCCTACAAAGGAAAATCCAGTCATGAATGGTTGCGATAGCACAATAATAGCACAATATCCAATGGTGTGTGAATGTAGCCTATGATGAGTTTTCTCAGAACCAGTTGTGAGCAACAATAGTGATGGACTTTCAGGAGATGGCACTGTTCACACTGTCATCTTAGAAGAACATTAGTTAGCCACAATGTGCTGAACTATTCTTCTAACTCATGTTTCTATGTTTATAGGCCCCATTTGGTATAGGTCAGTTTGGTGTAGTGGTTAAGAGCGCAAGACTCTAATATGGAGAACCGGGTTTGATTCCTCACTCCCCCACTTGAAGCCAGCTGGGTGACCTTGGGTCAGTCACAGCTTCTAGGAGCTCTCTCAGCTCCACCCACCTCACAGGGTGTTTTGTTGTGAGGATAATAATGGCATAGTTTGTAAACCACTCTGAGTGTGTGTTAAGTTATCCTGAAGGGCGGTATATAAATCGAATGTTGTTGTTGTTGTTGTTATTTATAAGCATGAGCACAGAGATACACCCATTAATGATTTGGTCAAATTCCCTACACAGCAACTTGATGAAGCTGCCACCACTGCATCTAGAGAAGTATTCATAATTTTTTATCCTAACCTCTTCATCAATATTCCTGCAACATGTTATAAGTGTCATCACAAAACCTGGAGAGGGTTTTATTTCAACTCATCTCTAACAGTGCAATCCTAAGCAGAGTTACTCCAGTCTAAGTACACTGATTTCAATGGGCTTAGACTGGGTTAACTCTCCTTGGGACTGCACTGTAAGTGAGAAAAGGCTGTTCCATTTACTAATGGCTAAAAGCTCTTTGGAAGGTTTAATATTGTCAGACTGTGGCTAAATAAGGCACTCACTACAGGGTTCCCTTTAGAAGCAAACACAAGTCCATTGTTTGGAAAAGGAAACTTTACTGCAGAAAAGGTCCATTATAGTCCACTGTCCTGAATAGGAGAATCAGGATGGTACATGATCATTGTTACCAATGAAGAGCAAGCATAAGATACAGAGTAACAATACCCATCTGGATCAGCCTCCCCCCACAGTTCTCAAAACAACATCTCTCAGTCCTGGGAAGCGGCTCTCCTTCAAGGCCAATGCTTGGTGGAACGGTGTTAGACAAAACAGTCTCCTCCGGTGGGAATGCTGCCTGGGAACTGGTGCACCTGGGAAGAGAATACTCAAACACTAGAAGCATTAGAAAATGGAGTCAGTACAGTTTAGATATACACTGGACCTGACATTCTGCCCCCCTTAAAACAGATCCCCCCCTGGCTTATATGGGTAGCGAGTATGAAAAGTCTTGGTTAATCTAGGAGCATGAACATGTGCAGAGTTCACCCATTCATCGTAACCAGAATCAAAGTCCTTCCATCTAATGAGGTAAAAAAGCTGATTTCGTTTGAGTTTAGAGTCCAAGATTTGTTGTACCTCATAGTGTGTTTGGTCGTCAATCAAGTTGGAATGGGTGGAGCTTTGACGTGCCATTTGTTGTCGGTGGGAGCTCTCTTTAGAAGACTGACATGGAACGTATCATGCACATGGCGCAGGTTCTTGGGCAGAGTTACAGCAACAGTCACTTTATTTATTATCTTGCGCACAGGAAAAGGTCCTAGGAATTTCAGAGCAAGTTTGCGGCTGGTCTGAGCAAGTTTTAGATTTTTTGTGGAAATATACACATGATCTCCGGGTTGTAATTCCCATTCGGCCACACGATGGCGGTCTGCGTATTTTTTGTAATCCAGTTTGGCTTTGTCAAGGTGCTTCTTAATAAGAGTCCATTGCTGCGCCGCCTCCCCCCACCACGAAGATACATCTGGCAATTTAGAGGAATGGAGAGGGGGGGCATCCAACGGGAAGGGATTGAAGTGAGTCCCGTAGACAATTTTGAAGGGGGCCTCCCCCGTTGAAGCGTGTACACTGTTGTTATATGAGAACTCAGCCAGAGGGAGAAGGTCCACCCAATTATCTTGTTGAAAATTAATGTAGCAACGAAGAAACTGTTCTAATATTTGGTTTGTTTTTTCGGATTGCCCGTCGGTTTGTGGGTGGTGGCTTGAACTGATGCCTTGTTCAATATTCAACATTTTCAAAAGCTCCCGCCAGAAGTTGGCAACGAACTGTCCGCCGCGATCCGAAATCACCTTGGACGGAAAAGAATGTAATTTTACGATGTGTTTTAGAAACAAATCTGCTAGCCTTCGAGCGGAGGGTATAGCAGTACAGGGGATAAAATGAGCTTGTTTGGAGAATAGATCTACCACCACTAAAATGCAATTATGTCCTTTTGAGATAGGTAGATCAGTGATAAAGTCCATAGATATTATTTCCCAGGGTCTGTTTGGCGTTTCCAATGGTTGCAGGAGACCCGGAGGCTTCCCTTTTCTGGTTTTGGCGCTGAGGCAAATAGGACAGGAACTAACGTATTGGGAAATGTCTTTGCGCATGCCCGGCCACCAGAATTGTCTTTGGATTAGGTGCAAAGTTTTCAGATACCCATAATGTCCAGCAGTGGGAGCGTCATGACAGCGCTGCAAAACTTCCAGTCTGAGGCTGTCTGGGACATAAAACTTGCTCCCGGCTAACCAATCCCCTTGTGGGGATTGGGTCAGTTTGTTTCGCGGAGCCTTATCCCCCTCCTTCTCCACCTCAGTTTTAAGTTTCGATTTCCACTCTTGGTTGGCCGGGAGGGGCTGCTTGGCACGGCTGCGAGTAGTCACCACGCCCCCAAGTTGCGTAGGCGAGAAGACAGTGTCGACAGTCTCCTCCCGTTTGCTCTTATGTTGGGGCATGCGCGATAGGGCGTCTGCCAAAAAGTTAGTTTTGCCCGGGAGATAATTTAGAGTGAAGTTGAATTTGGAAAAGAATTCCGCCCATCGCAATTGCTTGGCATTCAGTCTGCGTGGGCTTCGGAGGGCCTCCAGATTTTTATGATCCGTCCAGACCTCGAAAGGGTATCGCGCCCCCTCCAGCCAATGTCTCCAATTAGTAAGGGCCGCTTTTACTGCAAAGGCCTCCTTCTCCCACACATTCCAATTCCTTTCCGCCTCCGAAAATTTTCTAGACAAGAAAGCACACGGCCGCAGCCTACCATCCTCCCCCTTCTGCAGTAAAACCCCCCCTATCGCCGTATCGCTGGCGTCAACCTGTACTATGAAAGGGGATTGTTCGTTGGGGTGGGAGAGGATGGGTTCTGTTACAAATTGCTTTTTTAGACAATCGAAGGCCGTTTGGCAATCGGGGGTCCATTGCAGTTTGGTAGAGGGTTTTTTAGCTTGGTCCCCTTTATCTTTGGTTTTCAGCAAGTCTGTTAAAGGGAGCGTGATTTGGGCGAAATTTGCTATGAAGTCTCTATAGAAGTTGGCAAAACCCAGGAAGGATTGCAGTTCTTTACGGGTGGTGGGTTTCTGCCAGTCCTGGATCGCCTGTATTTTGGCTGGATCCATTTTCAGACCTTCTTGGGAGATACAATACCCGAGGTAAGTGAGTTCGGTTTTATGGAATTCACATTTGGACAGTTTGATGGGCAGCTTATTCTTCATCAGGGTGGCTAAAACTTTTCGTACCGTTTGAATATGTTCTTCCTCGGTGTCCGAGTAAATTAATACATCATCAAGGTACACTACCACCCCTTTGTACAGAAATTCGTGTAGAACTTCGTTTATCATGGACATGAATACGGACGGGGCTCCCGTCAAACCAAAAGGCATAACTAAGTATTCATATTGTCCGAGGGGCGTATTGAAAGCGGTTTTCCACTCATCCCCTGCCTTGATACGAACGTGGAAGTAAGCATCTTTTAGATCTAATTTCGTAAAGATCTTACCTTGGGCCACGACGTTGAGAAGGTCTCGGATGAGCGGTATAGGATAGGCGTTGTTGGTGGACACTGCATTCAAGCCTCGGAAATCTGTGCACAGTCGAAGTCCCCCATCCTTCTTTTTCACGAAGAGGACTGGAGCGGCGTGGGGGCTAGCGGCTGGGCGGATGAACCCTCGTTGGAGGTTGGTGTCGATGAATTTCCGGAGCTCTTCGCGTTCATGGAGACTCATGGGATAAAGTCGTCCTTTGGGCAGTGAGGCTCCGGGTAAAATTTCTACCGCACAGTCCGTTCGTCGGTGCGGGGGTAGAGTATCTGCTTCCTCTTCAGAGAAAGCATTTAGAAAAGGCCAGTACGGTTCGGGTATTTGGTTGACTTCTTCTTGGGTGAGAAGGGCCTTTTCTTTATGAGTCGGATCTTCGCCCCAGTTTTGATTCCAACGGTGATTTTTGCAGTTGGTATGACTGAAGGTAATACATCCTTGTGCCCAGTCTATGTAGGGATTGTGATCACATAGCCATTTGCTGCCTAAAATTAACGGGTACTTGGCAGTCGAGCTGATGACAAAGGACCTCTTTTCCCAATGTTGTCCCATGCCTGTGATCACTGGGATGGTTTCAGTTGTTACAGGATTCATGTTGGTACCATCCATTTGCTCAAAGATTACTGGATTTTGTAGATCCCGAGTTGGTAGGACTAGTCCATTGACTAGAGCAGGGGCAATGATGTCTCTTGAGCAGCCCGAGTCAATAAGAGCTTGCACCCGAATATGCATCTTCCTCTCTGGGTTGATTAGAGTCACTGGCATGAATAAGATGGACCCAGGCGGCCGGTTCCGTGCAGGGACGGGCTTAGGGCGGATCTGTCGTTTGGGTCCTTTCACGACAGATCCATTTCGTTTCCCGACTGGGGACTTTCTGGATTAGCTTCTGCGGTTGGGGAAGCGGGATCGTATTCCATGACTTCTTCCGCTTCCAGCCCTCTCTCCGAGGCTGGCCTTTGGGAAGCGCCGCGGCCTCTATTTGCTCGTGGTGCTGGAGTCGGGCGTTGGAGCGTAGGAAACGGAGCAAGGGTTGGACGCCGTAATTGGAGCGGAGGTCTTTGCACAGGCCGGTAAGGGCATTGTGCTGCAAAGTGACCAGCCTGTCCGCATTGCAAACACAGCCCTTGTTGCCATCTAGCATCTCTCGCTCCACGGGTGGCGTAGCTAGCTCCCCGTGTTCCCCTCTGTAAGGTCAATGATCTTCTTTGTCCCGTTTGTTGTTGTTGTTCAACCAAACGGACTTCCAAAATGCGATTTTCTACTTCGCAAACAAGTTGGATCCACCCTAACAACGTGGGGGGATTGTCTTGCATGAGAGCTCTGTCCAAAAGTCTCGGGTTAAGGCCTTGTTTGAACAGAATAATCTTGGTGGACTCCTCACACCTAGGGCACTTGGCTGCTAATTGCCGGAATTTTGTGACATAGTCTCTTGCTGACATGCTGCCTTGTTTGATGGCTTGCAATTCTGTTCGGGCCCGGGTTTCTTCTAAGGGGTCTTCATATTGCGCTCGGATAGCATCCACTAACCCCTGAAGAGTATCGAGTTCTGGGGCCCCGACATTGTATAGTCCTACATACCAGTCTGCTGCTTTGCCCTGTAAACGAGATCCAAGATGTTCGATTTGACTGGCCTCACTGCCGAAGAGGTGCCCCCACCGGTTGAAAAACTGTACCACTTGGACTAGGAAAAATCCCAATTTGGATGGATCCCCATCGAAGGTGGCTTCCAGCTTCACCCAACCCATCGGGAGTTCCTGTCTCGGAGCAGGCGCTGGGTAAAAGTCCATCGGCAGTCTTAGTTGCGCCTGAGGCACAGGAGGAGGTAACTGGAGTCTCGGTCGGGGCAACGGTGCCGGCTGTACGGGTGGCGGTTGAACCGGCGGTGCCGGCTGGGGTTGGGCTGGTTGTGCGGGCGGAGGTTGCCGTGGTTGCTGTGTCGGGGTTGGTCTTGGTTGGGCCGGAGGCTGTAGTGGCAGGCGAGCAGGAGGCGGCAGTCTCGGTCTGGCCGGTAACACGGGAGGCGTTAGTGGCAGCTGTCGAGGTGGAGGAGGTTGG
Source organism: Eublepharis macularius (assembly GCF_028583425.1). NCBI lineage: Eukaryota > Metazoa > Chordata > Lepidosauria > Squamata > Eublepharidae > Eublepharis > Eublepharis macularius. The sequence goes on from NC_072796.1 coordinate 104,806,168, forward strand.
TGTGGGAGAGTGGAAATCGGCCGCTGAGGAGGGGGTTGAAGGTGTCGTAGTGGTGCAGGCCGTCCCGGTTGGTTCGGGGGTGGTAAAACGGGCTGGTCCTGGGGCTGCTGCAACAGTATGAGCTGCGGTCGAGGTGAGAGAGGCCGCAGCGGCGAGGGTTGAACCGGTGGAAGGCCGCGCGGGCTTGCCCCTCCGGGTGTTGTTAATCTGGGAAGCAGCGGCTGGCCTCTTGGCGCTGTTAGACCGTCCCCCGTAGGTTGCCCGGCGGGGACAATGTCTCGCGGTTGACGAGGGGCTCCCTCCTCGGATGGAGCCGCGTGTGCTCCCGCTTGGTCCGGCCGGACCGTTATAGAAGAAGTAAGAGGGGGTCTCACCGGTGTATCACTGGGCTTTTCTTCCCCTTCCGTAGGCCTCTCAATGGGAGTCCCGTCTGGCGGCGCATCCCCTGCCTGGCCAGGAAGCTCGGTGGGGGTCCCCCCGGGTGGCTCAACCGGGTCTCCCCCGCTCGGCGGAACTTCCCGCTGTGCTGGAAGTTCCCTGGGTTGCTCTCCCGTTTCGCCCGGATGGGTGTCCCCTTCGCCGGTAGGTGACGGCCGCTGCTGGACATCCTCCATCGGATAGGAGATAACACTTTGAAGGGTAGCTATCTGTATCGCCATCTCTTCAGGGGACAGTCTTTCCCCTGCTCCCATTGCCGAAATTAAATGGATGGCATGAGCCAAACTCTCCTCCATATCCATCAGTTTAGCTTCTAACTGTTGCATTCGACTTGCCCCCGGTTGCTCGCTTATGGAAGCTTCATTCGTTGCACTCACCGGGGACAAGGGGCCCCAAGGAGGAGGGTCCCCTTGGACGACTCTCGATCTCGCAGCTAGGATTCCCTTGGCCATACCCGTCACGGCCGAGATGCTGGTATCCACCGCATAGGTGCGACCTTGTATCTGCTCCCAACTTTGTTCAGGGACCTCCGTTGGCTCTTTCCACGGAACAAGTTCGGAGTAATCCCAACTCAGGACGCCGCGGCGAGACGTGTTCCCCTCCGCCTGCTCGGACGTCCTGTTCCAATATCGCCATGGTTGGCTGCTGTCTAGCTCCGGGACGGTTCCTAGGCTTCGGCGCCCTTCCATCGAAACTAGTGGATGGAGTCCACCTGCCCGACGCTCTCTGGTTTCTCGGGGTCTGGCTCCCCACTCCGACGGGGTGGGTACCGAAATCAAAGGGAGAGCGGTCGCTTTCGGCCTTGCCCCGAGGTTGGCTTCGGTCTCGTCCCGAGTACTGAGGTCGATGAGAGGCGGGGTGGAAGTGGAGGCTCCGTTTCCGTTCCCGGCTGCTCCCAGCTCCTGGGAGTCTTGGGCTTGCACGGGTTGCACAGGTTGATTGTCGGGAGACGCATACGGATCAAACAAAGGATCCCTGTCCGGGACAACCTTGGATTCCGCTGGGCCCGACTCAGACATGATTGGTAACAAAATGTCAGACTGTGGCTAAATAAGGCACTCACTACAGGGTTCCCTTTAGAAGCAAACACAAGTCCATTGTTTGGAAAAGGAAACTTTACTGCAGAAAAGGTCCATTATAGTCCACTGTCCTGAATAGGAGAATCAGGATGGTACATGATCATTGTTACCAATGAAGAGCAAGCATAAGATACAGAGTAACAATACCCATCTGGATCAGCCTCCCCCCACAGTTCTCAAAACAACATCTCTCAGTCCTGGGAAGCGGCTCTCCTTCAAGGCCAATGCTTGGTGGAACGGTGTTAGACAAAACAGTCTCCTCCGGTGGGAATGCTGCCTGGGAACTGGTGCACCTGGGAAGAGAATACTCAAACACTAGAAGCATTAGAAAATGGAGTCAGTACAGTTTAGATATACACTGGACCTGACAAATATAAAATTACCTGGTTATCCTGTTTCTAGTAGAGTATTTTAAATGACATTTATTTTTGTGAATCTTTCATTAGGTCAAAATGAACGTACTGGCATTCAACAACCAGTTTCATTTTGGAGTCTTTTATGCCTATGTTAAGCTGAAAGAACAAGAAAGCAGAAATATCGTCTGGATTGCTGAATGCATCTCCCAGAGGCACCGGACAAAAATTAACAACTATATACCGATTTTCTGAACTGGATCCTTGTGATGCATATGAACAGTAGCACCTGCTTATTAAATTGGCTTCTTTACTTAATTTGTCCTGATATGGGAAAAGAAAAAAGAAAAAGAAAGAAAAGGAAAAGGAAAAAAGAGGAGGGGAGTTTGACCACCCAGGAAAGACCATTTTGCATGTGATCAATTGTTCATGCAGTGCCAAAACAGACCATGACAACTATCACAGATCTTAATTAGTCTTTGCTGTGCACATTTCTGATTTTGAGCAGGTCCATCACACAGGGAGTGAAGATCAAGTTTTCCTTGAAAGAGCTAATAACAGCATTGGGTGAATTTAATAAGTAAAACTAATGAGGGATTTGAAGGGTTAAACCACAACCACCCATTTCTACGTGGCCCTGATCTAAACTGGGGGCACAAATACCTGTAATTTACCTTCTGAAGATGATTTGGCATCTGGGAATCATATCTGTTTTGACCCTCAGCAAGTTAGATCATACCGCAAATATATAAACACAAAGGTTTTGTGACAGCAGTTTGGAAATCTTGATGTCCCCCAAGCGATATCATCTACAAGCTGCTCACCATGTGCTAGCAGCTGCCTTATGGAGCAATTTCAAGCAGCCCATTTAGCTGGTCCAATCTAGAAACCTGCATGAATTGTCACCTTTATATACAACATGATGTAATTATCAATCAAAAATCAAAATCAAATCACAGAGAACAATAACAAAGAGAAGTAATATTTGATGGAGTGTTTTTATTTGCAGATAAATTCCATGTTTGCACTGTGTTTCTACCATAGTTATCTAAAACTGTTTGGGGAGTTGATTTGCTCTCTTTTGTAGAAAATCCCTGTCCAGATATCCTTTTGCATGAATAGCGGCAAGAATCTCCCCCCTCTGTTCTCACTGAACAAAGGACTATGCTGGATCTCTCACTGAGTGTATTGGGTATATTCCCAACACATACGTGATCAGCTGTGTGAGATGTATTGTCGAAGGCTTTCACAGCCAGAGAACGATGGTTGTTGTGGGTTTTCCGGGCTGTATTGCCATGGTCTTGGCATTGTAGTTCCTGATGTTTCACCAGCAGCTATGGCTGGCATCTTCAGAGGTGTAGCACCAAAAGACAGAGATCTCTCAGTGTCACAGTGTGGAAAGGATGTTGGCAGGTCATTTATATCTACTCAGGAAGGTGGGGTTGGGCTGAGTCATCCTATAAGAGTTTCCCAGGGTATGGAATGCTAATGGCGGGAGGCTTCCCTGTATCCTGAGGAGGTTCTTTTGCATATGGAGCCTCCTCAGGATACAGGGAAGCCTCCCGCCATTAGCATTCCACACCTTGGGAAATGCTTACAGGATGACTCAGCCCAATCCCACCCCTCCTGAGTAGATACAAATGACCTGCCAACATCTTTTCCACACTGTGACACTGAGAGATCTCTGTCTTTTGGTGCTACACCTCTGAAGATGCCAGCCACAGCTGCTGGCGAAACGTCAGGAACTACAATGCCAAGACCACGGCAATACAGCCCGGAAAACCCACAACAACCAGCTGTGTGAGAACTTACAATTATTCTGCTTGGAGATACAAAGTACTCTGGACTGGCAATGCAATCCTAAGAAGAGTTACTCCAGGCTAAAGCCCTTGAAATCAATGAGCTTAGACTGGAGTAACTCTTCTTTGGAATGCACAGTAAATTTTCCAATGGCAGAATGAAACTTTCCTGCCTTCCTCATCCCACTGCAGCTGGATGATCTCAATGCTGCTCCAGGGGGATAGGAGACCTTGAGGAATGACATGAGGGAGTGGGGAATCTGCAGCATGAAGGAGTAATCAGTGGAAGTTGCCAATTTAGTCTAGCTCCAACCTCCATTGTGCTACATGAGTGGGGTGGGGGATGTCTTTTGTTTCTTCAAGATTCATTTGTGTATATAGCAGCAGATGCAAAAAGTGATTGGTATACAGAAAATGGCTTCAGTGCACTACTGGATCAGGTCAAACAGAAGTGCATTACTTCTATCAGGCTAGATTTTGGAAAATCATTCCTAGTGGATTAATTCAGAATTTTGCTGTGTGCCTCAAAACAATCAGTAAATATGGCCAAATGAATTCCTTTATGGCATGTTTTGCAAGGAGAAATTGAATGATAACTAGCAAGTGGAGAAAAGGAATGTGTATACTGAGAAATGTGAGCCTAAGAGAAAGGGGGGGGGGGGAGCACGCCCTTAAAGCGTTCTCATTTCATTAAAGAACACTTCTTGCATATCATTTGCAAGGTTAGAGTTAAGTGCCAGAACTCCTATAAGGCCCTGCTTAAGAAGCGTAAAGGCCAACAGGAAATTAAAAGAGTAGATGCAGCTGTGCTACCTAACAACTACCTTTGTTTGAAAATACGTTTGCAATAATAGGAGACTGAATTCAGGATGATTTTGCTGGGAGGTGTAGATATAATTATTTTCCATAAAGCGTCTATAACTGTATTTGCACTCATTCAGCTTACAGTTCTCAAATAAAGAAATTGTCAGATTGCTGAACTCTAGGACTTTTAGTGACTTGCTGATCTAGTTTTGCTTTTGTGTGTAGTTGAAATAGTTTCCTTCCTTTGTCTTTAGCATCTTGTTTAACATAGTAAAAGATGGAAACAGTGGGGTATAATGGCTAGAGTATGGTCCAGGAATGGAGAAACCTGGGTTCTGATGTTACCTGTGCCAACTGACCCACTTGGTGACCTTAGGCATAACCTACCTCACAGGGTTGTTGGAGGATAAAGTGAAGGGGGGTTAAACTGTGTATACTATCCTGAGTTCATTTTAAACAGGGTTGGATAAAAATACAATTTTAAAAAATTGGCCTAGGCTGTAATATAAATTCTGGTTCATTTCTGCTTTTTAAGTAAGAGAATATCTATTTTTAACATTTTTGATGCTCTTTTGCTAAGTTCATGAAAAGGATTTGTTTTAATGCAACTCAGCACAAATAACATGCATGCATATGTGCCATCAAATCCAGCCATTAAGCTCACAATCTTTCAGCCTAATCTACCTTGCAGGGTTGTTGTAGGGCTAAACTGGGAGAAGGCAGATCCATATATGCCTTCCTGAGTACCGTGGAGCAAGGGTGGGGAAAAATGGGATGGAGGGAGGGACCAATAGATGGAGCCATCATAAGCATAGATACACCCTTTTATTGAAGTCAATAAGCTTAGAAGAGTGTAACTCTAATTTGTGCCATCAAATTGCAATAGACTTGAGACTGACAGAGAGACAGAAACATGGGGAGGGGTGGGGAGAGAAATACTTTATTTCTGAAATGCCATTCTTGCAGCCCAGACAGGGTCCTCAACATTCCTGCATTCTGGTAAAGCTGACCCATTTCCCCTCCTTTCCCCAAGCTTGAGCCTTGCTTGGGGTATGTTGTGCAAAGGCAGGGGTCCCCCCCCCCAAACTTAATTCAGTACGTGACTCATGATAGAGACAGGAGCTCCAGAGGGACTGCTCTGCTTAACATACCAGTATGTTATGAAGCTCTGAGCAGCTGGCCAAGGGAGATAATGTTTTCTTAGAACATCAGAGCCCAATGCTATCAATTTCTTCCCATGCAGCTCTCAAGTACCCTCATGGAGAGAAGAATGTGCCGCTTGAGAAAGGTTGCTACACTCAGTTTTTATTTAAGGTCAAAAAGCCTTCTTGACAATGATCAAAAAGGCCATATGACATTTTTTTGATTCTCCCTTCTCCTGGGAAGCTCCCTGTGTGATTATGAGGGAATCTCAATTTTTGGTTACATAAGTTTCAAGAATTCCTTACTTTAAAGAGGAGGAAGATAAACAGTGTAACTTTTCATATAGCAAACTTCTTTATACTCTGAGGAAATGTTACTACATGAACCCCGAGAAAGAATGAAACAAAATCCAGAGACCAGCCCCTTTTTCTGCCAGCAATAACTATCCTTCATTGTGTGTGTCTCTTTCTGTCCTTGAGAATGTAACACACACCAGTAGCTGCAAACGGGCGGAGTGCTTATTTCTGTCTAGTAAAGCAGGTTAACCTTTATATCTGCTGTTGGAGAATTCTGTACTTGCTTGTCATTTGAGAGATTGTCTGACTATTCTCAACAAAGGCTTTCCCCCCAGACCATTTGATTAGATTAATTGCTGTGCACCAATTATTCATAGGAACCCGAGGTTTATGTGGTAGGGTCCACATCTGTGGCATGGATTGCAATTTCTCTGTACTTAAGCCACAGTATTTTTCCATCAGGGAAATAAAAGTTTTGCACAGATACATAATAATCATGAGAGTGAGCATGTTGCACAATGTGAATGCATAAATGCAAAAAGCTCCTATTGTATAATGCTCATGCCATCATTTATAAGTGATTCAACTCTTCTTTGTCTGTGCCACATGCATTGCATTTTCTGACCAATTTTCTGAGTCACTGATTATTTTTTTTATCTTTTAAATGTTGAATGCTCCATTGCTACACCATCTGAGCACATAAACTAAAAAGAAACCAAAGCATGAGAATCATCAAGGCTACCCCCACGGCATAGCAATACTCTTGCTTTTTTAAAAAAATCCATTTTCAATTGTTCCTAAATAATACACTCCCCTGTCCTTCACTGAAGTTCACATTTCCCCTTAAATTGTTTTTAAAAGGCCAGCCTCCTCTCCAAGTCACATGTTCACACATGACAGAGTGCACAGATCAGGTCTGGGATCCCCATCCTTTAATTGCATGTTCTCCTCAATTGCCATACACATAATACTTGATTTTAATTGTTACTTTGGTGTGTGGAAAGGTTCCCCTGTGCTGTCTTCCCATCCTGAAACAGCCCTGGGAGCAATATTTGCCCTATCAGGAAAACTCATTATATTGGGATGGGTGTCAATATAGTATCGTAACATGTAGGATTTTAAAAACCATCATCAAAGGTCTAAGTAGTGGGATGACTTGGTACTTACAAGGAATTCAGCAGAGCAAATGAACAATCAAAGGAAAACATTCCTAATTTTAACTGTTTAATAGGCAAGAGTTTTACTCTATACATTTAACATTCTTTGCGAGGCTTAACTGTTTATTAATGTAATTCCTGAACAGCTGAAGAGATCAAAAATTATGAACTGCCTTGATTAAAAGGGTCACCACAGAATTTGTAAATCAGCTGATTCGTGAATAAAAGAATGCCTTCTAGCCGTTGACCCTTTGTAATGTGATCATTTGTATCATTAAGGAGCCTAGAAGTACACACCAGTTGTTCAAACTGACTGAAGTTGCACTTGCAGTGATATTAACTAGATTTATTTAAAACGTTTACAGTTGTTTTACTGTAATCACACCCTTTCCCCAAGGGCAGCTTACATGAAGCAATTGCATTTTATGCCACGGGCCAATTGATTTCCAGTGGTTTAAGGCGCATGTTGGAGGAATGCCACCATTTTCCCAAGTGAATCCAACAAAATTCATTCCTGAGTAGTGAGGAATTGGAGTTTCCCAAATCAAGCCAAATACTCAGGCCACTGTGCCACTCTGATTCTCCAGGTTATATTTAACTGGTGTTATTCAAATATAGGACTTTGGGTTCCTTTTTGGGAGAAAAGGTATGATTTATATACAGGGCTTTTTTTCAGCTGGAACACGGTGGAACAGAGTTCCGGAACCTCTTGAAAATGGTCACAGGGCTGGTGGCCCCGCCCCCTGATCTCCAGACAGAGGGGAGTTGAGATTGCCCTCTGCACCGCTGGATCGGCACAGAGGGCAATCTAAACTCCCCTCTGTCTGGAAATCAGGGGAAGGGGCCACCAGCCATGTGACCATTTTCTCCGAGGGCAACCCACTGAGTTCCACCATCTCTTTCCCCAGAAAAAAGCCCTGTTTATATATATAAAAGAGCTAAATCCTTACTTTTAAAATGATATCAGCAGAGCTAATAAATCATGGTAATAATAGATTGTTATAATGAAGTGCTAGAGCGATCCAGCCACTGCCACTGCCTTTTTCTAAAGGCCCCCCCTCGAGCCATTTGGTAGGGAAGGGGGAAATGGTGGCTGTGAGGGCTGAGACAAGGGAAATGATGCCAATGTGAGTGCAGCTTTCAAAAATGCACATTTCCCATTCATACAACATGCAAAGGCACTCGGAATGCGATCTTTCCAAAAATATCATGTCAAACCAGTTTTGGGAAGTAGGGGGAAAACCTAGAAAGTGGATGATCAGGGAACAATAGCGTGTGGATGCTCCATAAACTCCGCTCTAGCTTGGATGCCAGACCACAGCAAACCATCCATATGGAAGCCACCTCTAATCCTGATATGTACTGGATCCCAACTGAGACCTCCTCAGAGTTCTTACCAGGTTTCCTCCCCGCATCAGGATTTTCGGATCAGACATAGTCCAGGCGTGATCATTTTCAGCTGTGGTCCCAGTCCTGTGGAGCAGTTTCTCAGAGGAAGTTCGAAGAACACAAAGTCCTAAAAGCAATGCAATGCCGCTTTGTTCTGGTTTCTGCTCTTTTAGCTATTATCATGTTTCAAATGTTTTGTGTGGGTTTTTTTTCTTTTGGTGGCATTTACTCTTTGTAAGCATTTGAGCCAGTGTGGACATCAGGAAAGGCAAAGTACAAAGTAATTAATAAATAAATACCACATTCCATGCATGGCTGGGTTTTTTTTTAAAAAAAAACACTATTCCCTTGACTGAAGGTTTTCCACAGCATACTAATTTATTTTCTGTGTCTTTCTCCAAATATCAAGAGATGTAGCCTGATGTATTATTCAAACAGGGTTTCAGGAGACCAGAATATTCGAAAGATCAGACTACTGTACAAGTGTCATTCTTGCAAAGTTGAAGAACACTTTGAAAAGAAAAGGAATGACAAGAACACAATGCCCTAGAAACTGGTGTGTGTGTGTACCCAGGATCTGCCTGTCTTGAGCCCAAAATAGAATACAGTATGTTGTGGTAAATTTTTATTATTGAATTAAAATCCCCCCCTTTGCCAACCAGTTTTCAGACAACACAGTGGTTTTATTTTAAAACACTTAGGTAATGTCCAAAAGATCTTGTCAACATTTATTTCACCTTTACTTCCTTCTAAAGATGTTTTCTGAGGATTGCCACCCCACCATGATGATGTAGTATTAGCAATTGTCTTGTGAGGAGAGCATTCATTCAGTCCTAACTCTGATATTCCACCTTCTTCCAAGGAACTTGGGGTGGCATAAATGGATGGGATTATATCTGAGAGGGAGCAATTGATCCAAGGTCATCCAGTCAACATCCTGACCAGAGTGGGCATTCAAACCCAGGGCTATTTCAAGTTGGGAAAACACTAGGGGGGGAAGGCTAAAACCCCATATCCCCACGCACCATATCTCCAGTCTGAATTGGACCTGTACATTGTTCTAAGCATAAAATGCCAAGGACGCACATCTGATGAACAGGAGCAGCGGCGACCACATTGGAGACATGAGGACTTTATAATCTGTGACTATGGATTTATAAAAATCTTTTAAAAACTGGATTCAAAGTGAAGTTATATATTTAAAAAATCTTGACTTAGATTTTTTTTTATTAGAAGAGATAAAGCTAAGTATACTAGGCAACCAACCTGACTGTAATTTTCCTGTTTTTAATGGGAAACACATTTCTTTTGCAGGGGTCATCCGGGCACCTGTCTCAATGCCCCTCCCCCTCCCCCATTTCTGCCTGACTGGAGGTACATGCAAGTGAATCATTTCCCCTGAAGGGCAGAAAGACTAGTTGGCCCTGGTGAGGAGAATAGGAAGCCTTTGTGCACACACACCTACAAAAGCATCTGCCCTCTCACAACAAAGTAACTGTTTGATTAGCCTGATACAGAGCAGCCCCAAATATCACAGACAACCAGAATGTGTGGTTATAACTAGAGATGGGCACGATCCGCATTACGATCGAAAAAACCCCATGATAATGGTGATCGCGCGATCGGGACCCAGCGGATCGTGCTCGGGCATGGCCAACAATCCAGCGGTCGGGAGGGGGGCTGGATCAGGGCTTGATCGGGGCGATCATGCTCAGATCGGGAAGCCAGACACTCAGGCGCCGCAATCTATTCCCCTGGCAATGGAGCCAGGGGAATGCCTGAGCTGTGTTTGCCCTCCTTCTGTCGCCCTGGAAACCCGAATGGAAGCCCAGCTTGCCTTGATCAGCAGGGCTTCCTTCCAACCATGGAGCAGCAAAGCAGTCACCAGCTTGGAGAAGACACCCAAGGGAGGGAGGGGGAAGGGGGTATTCTGTAGCCATGGGCACTCCAATCTCATCCCTGAAAACCCTGATAGGCAGCTCTGACGGCCAAACACAGACAGCCAAACACAAACACAGATGCTGCCAGCATCAGCCACCGTTCCTGTATCACTGGGAACAGCGGGGCGCCCCTCCGCTTTTGCCTCCACGATCCACGATCCACGGATCAGAAACAGGAAATGATCGGTGTGGATCGTTAATTCGGGATTGTCGCCGGCGCCAATCCACGATCAGCTTGATCGGTATTTTTTTTTTTGGATCGTGTCCACCTCTAGTTATAACTACTTATATGATCCTTGCCCCTTTTGGCTGCTTAACGTTGAAGGGTATGTATGCTGGTGGGCTGGGATTGGGAGACAATAAATGCCTCCCTGAGAGAGGGTTGGTTGTTGCTGCCCTGAAGCATGTGATGGCTCGTCCACTGCTAAAGAAACCTGCTCTGGATCTGGGGAATATAAATAACTGCCATCAAAACTCAAACGTACAATTTGTGAGCAAAGTGACTGAAAGATTGTTGTTGTGGGTTTTCCGGGCTGTATTGCCATGGTCTTGGCATTGTAGTTCCTGACGTTTCGCCAGCAGCTGTGGCTGGCATCTTCAGAGGTGTAGCACCAAAAGACAGAGATCTCTCAGTGTCACAGTGTGGAAAAGATGTAGGTTATTTGTATCTACTCAGGAGGGGTGGGGTTGAGCTGAGTCATCCTGTAAGAGTTTCCCAGGGTGTGGAATGCTAATGGCGGGAGGCTTCACTGTATCCTGAGGAGGTTCTTTTGCATATGGATTGGCACTTGATGTGCTAATCTTCTCTGCAGGGCTATTGTCGGGTGTAGAGTGTTTTGTTAGCCTGGTGTTTTTCAGAACTGGCAACCATGCTCGGTTCATTCTTAAGGTTTCTTCTTTCCTGTTGAAGTTTTGCTTATGCTTGTGAATTTCAATGGCTTCCCTGTGCAGTCTGACAAAGTAGTTGGAAGTGTTGTCCAGTATTTTGGTGTCCTGGAATAAGATACTGTGCCCTGTTTGAGTTAGGCTATGTTCAGCCACTGCTGATTTTTCAGGTTGTCCAAGTCTGCAGTGTCTTTCATGTTCTTTTATTCTTGTCTGGATGCTACGCTTTGTGGTCCCGATGTAAACTTGTCCACAGCTGCAGGGTATACGGTATACTCCTGCAGAGGTTAGGGGGTCTCTACTGTCTTTTGCTGATCGTAGCATCTGTTGTATTTTTCGGGTGGGTCTGAATACTGCTTGAAGGTTATGCTTTTTCATAAGCTTTCCCATCTGATCAGTAATTCCTTTGATATATGGCAAAAACACTTTTCCTGTGGGAGACTGTTTTTCTTTGGTTGTTTGATTCATCCTGGGTTTGATTGCTCTTCGGATTTCATTTCTGGAGTAGCCATTTGCCTGAAGTGCGTGGTTTAGATGATTAATTTCCTCATTGAGAAAGTGCGGCTCACATATCCGTCTTGCACGATCCACTAAGGTTTTCATTATGCCTCTTTTCTGTTGGGGATGGTGATTGGAGTTTTTGTGTAGGTACCGATCAGTGTGAGTTGGTTTCCTATAGACCTTGTGACCTAACTGAAAGTTTGCTTTGCGGATGACCCAGGTATCCAGGAACGGATAATAAACTGAAGCTTAATCCCAACGAAAGGAGCGACTGGTGGAGGAAGTTCTGACCTAGAAAATGGGATATCTCCTGTTCTAGATAGGGTTGCACTCCCCCCAAAGTAGCAGCTTCGTAGCTTGGTGGTGCTCCTGGACCTGGGCCTCTTGTTGGATAAACAGATGATAGCAGTTGCTAGGGCTGCTTTTCACCAGCCTCGGCCCTTCCTGTACAAGAAAGATCTTGCCAAGTAGTACACGCTCTGGTAACATCTAGAGTAAGCTACTGACATGTGCTGTATGTGGGGCTGAAGTCTGCCCAGAAACTTTAGTTAGTACAGAATGCTGACTGCAGCAGATGGTAGGGACCATATCATCCTAGTCTTACTCCATCTGCACCGGCTTTCAATTTGTTTCTGGGCCCAATTTGAGGTGCCGGTATTGACATTTAAAGCCCTGCATTGCTTGGGACTAGCATATCTTAGGATTAACTTCTCCCATCTACCCATCCATTCCAGTCAGGTTTAGAGGCACTGCTTCAGGTGCCCCATCATATGAGGCTAGATGTGCGGCAACCCAAAAAAGGGCCTTCTTAGTTGTGGCACCAAAGCTTTGGAACTTGCTCCACAGGCATCTCTCCCCGGCTATTGCTGTCTTCCACCAGTGGGAGAAGACTTTTTTTATTCTGTCAGGCATATCCCATTATTGGCTCTCCTCCTTGTTCTTTGTGTTGTGTTTGTGTGACTGTATTTATTAAAATGTTTTAATACTATTTTAAATATTGTTTTAAATTTAAATTATTTTAAAATGTTTTAAATTGTTTGTTGGTGTTTTAATGTTTGTCGCCTTGTAGACCCTGTTTTGGGTAGAAAGACAGCATACACATGTTTTAAATAAATACATAATACAGAATTAGAAAGCTCTTCCCAAGAGACTGAGACAGAGATGTGGCAGGTGGAAGTGGAAATGCTGAACACAGAAATGCGAATCAGGATTTTTCCAGTTGGCAAGAATAGTTTTGACTGGATAGCATCTCTATTGTGCATATAACCACTGGTGCTGACTCAGTCACTCTCCCACCTAACTATCCCACCACCACCTTCCAACTGCCTGAAGAAAACTAAACCAACCAATGAGCTGCCAAAATAACTGTCCTATTGAAAGGTTTCTGATGGATGCCAAATGGCAGAAATAATCATGGCTGGGATTAGGAACCTTTCTTACATTTCCTATTGGAGTGTGGTTCAGTTCTTCCTTAGAAAAAAGTCAACTGCAATTCCCTAGCCACAAAAGCAGTTTGCTATGTGGCATAAAGGTCTGGCGTTTGAGAAACACAACCCAAGATCCCTTGGGGGAATGGAGAGCATGCTTCTTTGGGTGAAATGGATGTGGAAATTGCTTCACCATGCCCCCAAATTCAACCAACGTTCCTTCCAACTGCATTGCAGCCCTGTTCCAGCAAGATAAGAATTGGTGCTTTCCTACAAATCTCTCCTGCAGTTTTTAATACAGAGCTATTTGCTGAAGTGGCCTTTAAAAAAAAATAGAGCTAGTATAGAAATGTTATTTTTCCTGGAAAGAATCTCTGCTCTCAGGGCAAGGTGCAGCATGAGTCATGGAACAACTAGAAATGTTAGGAAACAGACAAATTCTCTTTAAACCGATTTCCCAAGAAAAGAACTTGATGCCCTCTGAGCTCTAAGCACCACCTTCTGTGATAAAGTAGAGGAAAGCTGATTGGCTCATTGTTTTGGAGCAGCAGCAAAGTGTGCACAATGCACAATGGCACCCACGGGTATCACACTGGAGTTTACTGACAGAGACAATGCGCCATCACAAACATTGACACAACGTAATTCCGACTGTTTTATGCTAGTGTATTATAACCTTGAGACCTGCAGTTTCTTGTATTCCACCTCCATGTTCTCATGTAACCTCTATAGATAACAGTATAACATTTACCATAGGAAAATACCAAGGTTTGCATAAAACAGGAAATGACTAGCCATTTTAATATTCCAGACTTCAGCGTTTTCTGTTTTTGTTGATATGCTAACTCTGTGCACTTCCTTTTTTTCATGTACTGTGCATTTTATTGCAATAAAACAAATGAAATTGCTAGTAAAGGAATACTTACAGGATAACAGAACATCAAAATTGACTTCTGACAGCTCAGTTCTGAAAGAAGGCAATGGTTGCCCATTTTAAATAGATATTAGAACTAGCAGATCATGCAAAAGGAAAAAGAAAAAGAAAGCTATTGATTTTTATGCAAAATCATTTACGATGACATACATCTTTTGAAAGCTGTGGAATGACCAGAACTTGTGATTCTGTATGATCACTAAAAGCCCATGTAACAAACAAACAAAAATGGTACCTCCCAATAAAATGTGAATAGGCTACATTTTTATTCATTTAAATTATTTTTAGTATTTAAAAGATTTAGATCTCTCACTGTCCAGAAACTTCCCGGAGCAAGATTTATTCCATAGTATTTCAATTAAAACAGATGCCAAGAAAGATTGATATCTGGGGTTCTATCAGGAATGAGAAATGTCAATCACTGCTATAATATTATAGATCTCTACAAACACATTGGCCTGTCTGCTTGATTGTTAGGAGCTCAGTGTAGGTAAGAGGGGCATTGCCAGAAAGATGAGAAGAGGAGAAGCATCATTTGGACAACCTGTACCTGGGAGATAACCCTTTTTTACCCTCAACCCAGTTTATTTATTTATTTTACTTTTGGGCTTTTCCTGCAAACTTGAGATTCCCCCAAGTCTGCAGAAACATTTCCTCTTTCTGTATCTGGCCCTATTGTGCCGATTTTAAAATCCCCATTCTGAAGCAAGTTCTTTTTTGTAAAGCTCTCGGTTCAGAGTAGTGCAAAAAGTGGGAGAATTGTGAGTGATGCTTCATTGGGACAGTTAGAGCATAACGGCTGGCCAAACAGGCAGGTGTCTAGAAGATAAGGCAAGAGCGACAATGGGGCTCTTTGCCATGCCCTCCTGAAAGATCCCTTGTGACACTGAGAGATCTCTGTCTTTTGGTGCTACACCTCTGAAGATGCCAGCCACAGCTGCTGGCGAAACATCAGGAACTACAATGCCAAGACCACGGCAATACAGCCCGGAAAACCCACAACAACCATTGTTCTCCGGCCGTGAAAGCCTTCGACAATACATCCCTTGTGTAGTTTGGATTTTTAAATTTTTGCTTCATTTATATCCTGCTTTTCTCCCTAATGGGAACCCAAAGAAAGGCTGTTTTCACACGTCCTTATTTTAGCACCACAGTATCACAACTGTTCCACTGTACTCTCAGCTGTACACACATCCTCGTAATCACCCATGAAAAACCCGTCATCCTCCGTCATCATTGCACTTTCTCCGAGAATGCAGATTTCTCATTTATTCCACTATATAACATACCCCTTTCTCAGTTTCTGCTCCCTCAGAAGAGATTTTCCCACCCATGACCAGAAATCCCGCAAGCCTCTGCAGCCTCCTGGCAACCGTTATGCCTATTTTTTTTTTAAAAAGGACACGTTTGTTGCGCTATTGTGATGTCTCATTTAAAAGGAACTGACCGCACTAACAGCTGACTTTTAAAAACCAAGGACATTAAATGTTCAATGTTAAAGTTATGCTTTGCAAATAATGGAACACTCCTAGACTGTTGGATTTTTTAAAATAATTTTTATAGTAACAGTGCAGTCATGCAAATTCATTGAAAAAAATGCAAACTGAGTTTTGAGCAGGAACATAACAGCTGGCAGTTGTTTGCTGAGCATGCACATGCCATTTTGAGATCACTAACTCCCAAGGTTCTCCCCATCAATGACCCTTGATCCACCAATGTCTTTTGAAGTAAATTGGTGGGCAAAAAATACAGCCTATCGCAGGGCCAGACTACAAGTGACGAATGACACAGGTTGGACACTTGTCAGCTTCCCTCAAGTTTTGATGGGAAATGTAGGCAGCTTGGCGGAATGTTGGACAAGTGACAGTTGAAAAGTCCATTGGACAGCAGTTGGAGAGCCAAGCTGCAAGACCAGGATGCCTACATTTCCCGTCAAAACTTGAGGGAAGCTGACAAGTGTCCAACCTGTGTTATTCATCACTTGTAGCTTAGCCCACAGGCTACCATTGGGGGCAGGAGGTTCAATCTTGTATATAGAAACAGCAATATAGTGCAAATCTGGGTTTCTGTTTTTAAAAAAGGCAAAATGGGTGGAAAGGTGCTTTCATCAGTTATGACGTGAGCTGATCCACCACCCAGAAAGTGCTTTTTCTATGGCATATAAACTTCTAGAAGCTCGACACAGCTACACAAGTCAAGGCAATGTGAACGGTGCATCATGATAGTGGGATCACATAGTGCAAAAAAGTGGGAAATTAAGGACGTGTGAAAACAGCCAAGCTTATATCATTCTTCTCTTCATTTTTATTCACAATAAACCCTGTGAGGTTGGTTAGGCTGAATGTTTGTGATGGGCCCAAGATCATGCAACAAGTTTCCATGGCAGAGTGGGGAATCAAACCTGGGTTGCCCAGATCCTAGTCTGACACTCTTACCACTATACCACACTGGCTTTCTCAGTAAGTCAGCCTTGCCTAATAGCAACACTTTAATCATGCCGAAACCCGTATTTACATTTGCCAAAAGCAATCCAAAATTCTTAATAAAGAACTACCATGGGAGGTTGAGATTGTAAGAAAAAAGATTAAGTGACAGAGAAGAAAGAGATTTCAGAATTAAATGGAAGTGAGAAAAAATGCATATGAAACTGTTTTAAACAGGTTTTTGACATCCGAATTAAAATCAATAGAACAGTAAAAAAAATGACAAAAGCAGAGCTATGTCAGTCAATCCATGAGTGACATTGCTGACCACAATGTTCCATTAAAGGACCTTAGTGCTCTCCTAACATTTGTCTATGATTTTAAATGGTTTATTACTTATTGTAGGAAAAGGTAATATGGCTGAATGCCCAGGGAGGCACTTGGCAATAAAACTAGCCTTTTCAGAATCTGATCCTAAGGCCAAAATGCTGGGCTGGAAACTGAACTTCGTCAGCAGTATGAGAGATCGTTGGTAAATAATTACTTTGGGTATGATCCAAACAAAGTTAAGCACTTTTCCATCACACTGATTTCAAAGGGAGAGAGTTAAGCATTTGTATTTGTTTAACTCTCTGCAGTTGGAATCAATGGGACCATAAGTATTGTTTTTTTGGTCGTATCATGTCCTTAAATGTATATAGCACTTTATTATACAAGGTACATTACAATCTTTATCTTGTTCATCTATCTCCTGAAAAACTAGCCTGGAGGAAGTAGCCTGAGAGATTCAGAGTTGCCAAAGGACATGCAGCAAGTGGGTGGGGGGGTTGAATTTAGGGCTTCTGGTCTTCATGTGTCCTAGACTGCACTGGTCATTTAAAGACCTGCCACTTTATCTCGGCTACAAGCCACGAGAGGCTGATACGTTGCTGCTCATGTATTTGGTATGGATTTCTTGTCCCAATTCATAATTGCAACAAAGTTGTAATAATGTTAAGACAAGATTGCATCTTTATTTAATGCCATAAGTAATTACAGGTGATGTTGTCAAGTTTTCCTGGACTAGAATTGGTGGTATAATAATAATAATAATAATAATAATAATAATAATAATAATAATAATAATAATAATAATAATAATAATATACTTTAGACATATGATAATTTAGACAAATGGGATTGCAGATGAAAGTTAATATTGGTTTTCACAAAAGGATACCCAAGAGAAAACGGCTTGCCTAGTCATAACAGCAGGTTGCTCCATTGTCTTCTCTGGCTTCCTGTTACCCTCAGAGCCAAACTAGACGAGACAAATTACATGAGGTCATGTGAGTGCCTAGAATCATGTCTGTTCCTTCCTGCTCATGTCCATTTTATTCCTGATGAACACAGGTCCTGTAGCCCTAGTCCGTGCACGTGTCGGGTAACTGGTGTAGTTGTGGTTGCGAGTGTCCGTAGTCATAATCAGCGAGTCTCCATTGCAGAGCATTGATTTTGAGCAGCTTCCACTTCCCTCGCCCCTTTTTTTTGCCATTAGAGCCAGCTTACACTCAAACTGTTTTGCTTTTAATCTGGCAAGTTTTAAATTCCCCCATTTTCTAGTTGATGCTGCTGCCTCCCTACTCCTCCTTCCTGCACCTTCCTTCCCTCTTAACTTCCTCCTCCTCCTCCTCCTCTTCATGCAGCATCTTTGGTCAGGATAAGGAGGTGATGGGACGAAAGATCATGGCGACACAATTAAGCATCTGAGCAAGCCACCTTTAATCTCCATTATTCCATGTGGGGAAAACTAGGGGAGCTATCTAGGTGGATAGGGGTGGCATTTTGCACACAAAGTCCACCACATTTGCAGGGGAGCTAGTCCTATCTGTCCCCTAAAGGCTCCCCAAGTTTCAAGGAGAATTGACCCCAGGAAAGGCATGATCCATGGGCTCCCCAGTTCCTGTCATTTTCTCTTCACAATAGTAAAAACTGGAGTGGCTGCTGGCAGCTACTTTGAGGAGCTACAAGGTCCAAAATCTACCAAATTTGAAGGGGAGCTAGTCTTCACTGTCCTCTAAAGACCCCCCAAGTTTCAGAGAGATTGAACCCTGGGAAAGGCATGATCCACGGGTCCCCTCTTCCTGTCATTTTCTCTTCACAATAGTAAAAAACTGGAGTGGCTGCTGGCAGCTACTTTGAGGGGCTGCAAACTGACTTCCCCAAGGTCCAATGTCCCTGAAATTTGGAGGGTCTTTAGAGGACAGTTAGCAGTTTGTCCCCTGAAAATTTTGTAGATTCATTTTGCAAAATACCACCCCTAGACCCCTGGAGAGCCCCTATAGTTTCCTCTGTAGATAATAATGGAGATTGGAGGTGGTTGAGGACAAACAGACAGGAAATAGTTGTTTCTGGCTGACAGCAAGAAAGGCTGCCATGGCTTCTGACATGGGGATTGCCCAGCCCCCTTTGCATAGATGCCCCCCTTCCTGGCAGGCCAAGCTGCAAGATCCCGCAGAGGTGTGGAAGCCTTGTTTACAGCCCCCTCTCCCCAGGAAACCCCGCGGGTTTCACCCTCATACGTCCAATTGAGTAAACAAGTCTCCCTATCAGAAAAGCTGCAGAGGAAGGTTTGATCATGAGCAAAGAGAAGGTGCATCATGGGATATCGTCTCTCGTCTGGGAGGAATGGGGAAGAAACACATGCCAATCCAAACACGGGATAGAGTGCAGTGTAGCCACATTTTGTGAGTGAACAGGAAAGCAAGGGGGAAACACGTGTAAGTGCATTCATGGGTCATACACGTGTGATTTGTCTTGTATAGTTTGGCTTTCAGACACATCTCTTCAAAGACCTGGTTTTAATCTATAAAGCCTGTCATGATTTAGGCATTAGAGTTTGCCACCATCTTGATGTTCAAAGTATCTTCTTGACTGTTTGAACTAACTGTCAGTTCTGAACAAGAAGAAGACAGAAAGAATGGTTTGCAGTTGTTGCTTTGCTAGGGATGCTGCAAACAGTTCAGTGAACTTGTTCAGCAGGGGAACTTACTTTGTTCAGCACACTCATGATCAGACTGTTAGGTGATCAGGGATATGTTTGGATTGCACTGTGCAACTTGAACAGCTGCCAAACAAGTTTCCAGCTATCTGTTGGTTAGAAGCAGATTCACAGCTGATCAAGGGATCAGCTGCAAGAGGGGTTCTGATAGCCAGCCTCTGGCAAATGGCTATACAGTCAAGCAGCAAAAACAAGAGAGAGAAAGAGTTCCACTCTCCTCCCTCCCAACAGATGGCATGGACAGAAGCATGCTTCTGAGCTTTCCATTGCAACAGGGAGAGAAAGAGCTCCTTTCACTCATTTTTTCTACAGTCCAATTTGACAGCTTGGGGTGGAGTAGTAAGATACAGGGTATTGTAGTCAGGGGTGGCACCAGGGTTTCTGGCACCTGAGGCTTGGGGCAGCACCAGGTTTGTTGCTACCACCCGGATTGCATGATGATGTCACTGTATGTGACGTCATCACCCAGCAAGCTGGCCCCATTGGTGCTGTGGGCAGCTGGGACGGCACGCAGAGGCTTCCTGCTCTCCCAGTCGGGCACAGCGGGTGGCTGGGGAGGTGCACATGCGTCCCCCCAGCTCTCTCGCTCTGTTGTTCCGCAGGCCACCCTGGACGCTTGCTGCGCCTGGCCCACAGCTGCTACACCTGGTTGGGGGCGTGTGTTGGCAGTGGCGGCAGCGTGGGGAAGGAGGGCTGGCAGGCTGCAGCAGCTGCAGGCCAGGCACAGCAGGTAGCTGGGGCAGCGCACAAGCGGCTTCCCATACCTCCCGCTCAGCCACCAGCACTGCCGCCACCAGCTCTGCAATGCACGCCCCCATCCCTGGCACCCCCTCCAGCACCCCCTTCGGTGCCTTAGCGCTTGAGGCGGGGGCTGGACCTGCCTCAATGGGTGTGCTGGCCCTGATCATAGTGCAATTCAGTGGTATGAGTGGTGGATTAGAACTGCAAAAATTCTGAGCTAAAATTCTCACCCACTTTGAAAGTTACAAACAGAATGACCTTGAGTCAATCAGCCAGCCTACCTTAGAGGGCTGTTGTGAAGATAACATAGAAAGGAAAACCATGTGTGCCATAATCAGCTCCTTGGAAAAATAGTGGGATAAAAATGCATCCCTGGATGTATAAATGTGCATTTCTTCCTGAAAAACTAGTTTTTCCTAAAGAACCAGGTCTTCAGAAAAGCAGCCAGAATTGGTGCTCCAAAGTAATCTAAGTTATTACTTTAAGTAGCGGTTTTCAGTCAAGCCAAGTAGGATCCCAGATGATTTGCAACGGTTTGTATTACTTTAGCTTCCCTATAAACACATCTTTGTAATGGTTCCTAAGGCCTATCTAATGAGTCATCACCTTGAAGACATATGACAGCATAATTTGGCATGCAGACTGAAGGTAATGCTGTTAAGCAGTCAGACTGTGAGCCAGAAGGGCAGCCCTGTCAGTACAAACAGGGCTTTCCCATTATTGACTACAAACAGCGAACAATCCCCTTGAGCTTTGGAGGCTCCATCAATCATAGACAACCATGAGAATCATCTGTGCATGGGACTCTGGGCTGCAGCCTGGAAAAAAATGAAATTACTTTATTTAAGGAAGTAATTTTCAGAAAATTAAGGCAGTAAGAGCTCAATGGACTGTAGTCGAGAAAAAGCTACTGTACAAGGTTTTAAATCTCCCTGACTAATGCGGTATTTACACAGCCAACTTAGACTTTAATAATCAGTCTCCTCAGGTACCCTGAGAACTGTGGTTTTATGAGGGCAGAGCACTATGGCTCTTGAACAGAGAAAGCTGAGCATCTTTCCAAAAAACAATTCCCAGTCTTCTTTGACAGTTCCAGTAATATAAAATCAAAACATATTTATAATGAAGATATACTGAAGGTGCACAACATATGAGACCCAGTTTGCTGTAGTGGTTAAGAGCGGTGGGACTCTAATCTGGAGAACCGGGTATGATTCCTCACTCCGCCACTTGAAGCCAGCTGGGTGACCTTGGGTCAGTCACAGCTTTTCCAGACCTCTCTCAGCCCCACCCACCGCACAGGGTGATTGTTGTGGGGATAATAATAACATACTTTGTAAACTGCTCTGAGTGGGTTTTAAGTTGTCCTGAAGGGCGGTATATAAATCGAATGTTTTTATTGTTATTGTTATTATGGTCCATGTGCTACATGAGGCCTGGCCCATCTTGCACAGCCCACAGTCCCCACCCATGAGGTTGGCAGAAGGAGGCACTGTCACAGCAGCATTCTGATTTCCTTGGAAAATGTTCATTGCATTCCTGCCCTGGGAAGTGATGAGAAGTTTTCCCTTTCCTGGGGGAGGGGTCAGAATGCCAACTTGCAGCCAAAAGAACAACCCAAGAAGTTTCCCCTCCATGAAAAATTTCTCCTTTGTAAGCCTCTGGGTGCAATCTCCACTTTTGGAAGTTCTTGTTGAAGCAATACAAAAACTGAAATCTACAATATTTGTATATAAATATTTCAGATTGGTTAATAAATATGATACACAGAACCTTAGAGATGATGGTAATAATGCTCTAGAGCATCCAGTTTCACTAAAACAATGGGATAAGGCCTTAAGCTAAATATCTTTGCTACTATGGATTTTACGAGCGACTTATGTAGCAAAAAATGATGTTTAGGATATATTGGACACCACAGCGTTTTTTTTTACTAAAGGTTTAAGCACAGTGTCTAACTGTTGGTGGTGTAATTCACAAAACGCATCTCTTAAGCATTTTATGAATGTTTAGTCATTCAGCCCTTTTGGAGGAAGTTATTAGTTATATTAATTTTGTGTTAGAAAACTAATTTATTTTTGAGGATGTTAATGCACTGTCTTGCAAATGGATGACAATGCTACAAAACCAGAATCCAAGATTACCCCAATTGTGTTTCTGATCGCAGTTTTTTCTTAGGACCACCCAATGTGGTTAGGGCTCACCACTCTTGTAGCAAAAGGATTCTAATTGCCTATCACTTGCATGTTTTGAATTGCATCACTAATTATCATTATTAATAACAAGCATATTTACATCCTGCCTTTTGGTTCCAGTAGGGCCCTCAAGGCAAATCATAAGGCAAACCCCCATATAATACAGAACCACTTTGCATGGTAGCTGTAAGGAAGTGGAGAAATTAATTTTTTAAGTTAATAGCTCCCATTCCATATTACTGTTTTCTATTGAAGTATAAGCAAGCAATGCCCAGTTTGGAATAGAATGAGGAGATCATTCTACTATGCCCACTCCAGTTTTTTAAATTTGTTTTTGTCAGTCTTCTAAAGGCAATTGTTTTCTAGCAGAAACAATTGAAATAAACAGGATCTTGTTTCTGGGTAAGTTTTACAATGGAAACAGAGAGACTGACAAGGTAAAAAGAATTGCCAACTGTATCTCTGTTGAAGAACCAGGTTATAGACACCAAGGTTGATTTACCACCACCCTATCATGCAGCAATCTTATCCTCTGATCTTATCCACTGTATCTTTTTGTTCACCTTACAAAGCCAGTAAATGTTTATTGCTGTTTTCTAAACACCAGTGCAGGCAGCAAGCCAACAAGGGTCACTTCCTCACTGGGTATTTGAGCCAACATTGCTGTTGATGGGAGGTGGGCTTTCCCCTGCTCTTTCCCACACCATTGTGGCACTCTTGGACACCTTCCAGCTTTCTCTTGGCTTTCCTGAGATTTTTCCTAAACCTGTTTCACTATGATCCTTTTGTAAAAATCACAGCAAAGCCAGGATGGCTGCCATATGGACAGGAAAGTCTGGATCTTTCCTGGTTCTGCCCTTATTGGCAATATTTTCCCTTCCCCAGTCTCCTGTGCTGCCTCCCATCAACCACCAAAGCGCATTCTGGATTTTTAAAATCAGTAATTGACATATCACTTTAGCACTATAATTAGGGATGCCATGTCCCCTTACCGTCCACATGGGAGGGTAGGAGACCCGACACTTATCTTTCTGATATCCATTGATGTTCCCTGCATGTGTGTGCTCCTGCGCCTATGCAATGACATCACTTCCAGGAACTGACATCATTGTGCGGGCGTTGGAGCACACACGTGTGTCTCAGCAGGCTGATTTGAGCTCAAAATGGGCCCAATTCGCCCTGTTTGGAGCCAAAATCAACCCACTGAGAAGCACAGGAATGCTCTCAGGAGTGGCACAATGATGTCATTCCCAGATGTGACATTGTCACACTGCCCCATGAGCGCACCCAGTGCAACATTCCCCTACCATCCCTCCCCTGCCAGCCAGGTAAATAGAGGTAGGGTGTGGAGGATGGGAGTGGGGTTATGGCATCCCTAACTATAATGTTATAACTATCTGTCAGACCCTCTGAATTTCCAGGCTTCATTTTTTTTAAAGTATGCCTTTAGTCCTTTTCATTGTGGAGATATTATGGAAAGTCAGAGGACCTGAGAGGCAGATTGTTTTTTATTTATTTATGTTATTTATTGTATACCTTTCTCACTAAGACTCAAGGTGGATTACATAGTCAATATGATCAATGGATGAGACATTCAATAAACAATAGTGAAGGGATCCCCAACCTTTCTGAGCCTGTGGGCACCTTTGGAATTCTGACAGGTTAAAAAAAAGTCTGTACAGCTAATCAGATTTCCAGTGGCCAATTAGAAGTCCTGCTAGGCAAAAGCCCTGCCTGCAGTACCTACTTGAATAAAAATTCTACTTGAATACATTCGTTTTGCATAGTTTGCAGAAATCCAAGAGAATGGGAATTTAGACACACCATTGCATAAGATGGGGGCCACTACATAAAACGCACATGTACAGGAGGCTGTTGATTTTGCCCATTTGAAAGGTGATTTCTACAGAAGGCCCTGTTTGGATGAGCAAAGCTGCCATGGTGGAGTATAGGGAGAGAGATGGTCCCACAGTTAGGAGGGGACAAGTTCTTGAAAGGCTTTGTATGTTGTAACCAAAGCCTTGAACTGAGCACATATACATGTTCTGCCAAGCTCCCAGTAATAGTCCTGCAATGTTCTGCACCAACTGGAGTCTTCAAGTTGACTTTGAGGGGAGACGAATGTAAAGTGCATTGCAGTTGTCTAGTCTTGATGTTGCCATAATGTTAATCCAGGTGGCTAGAACAGCCGTGTCATGGTAGGAGCTGCAGGCCATCTTCCAGGTTAGTCTGAGTTGGAAGAAGGCCTTTTTTGTGGCTGCATTTACTTGCTTCTCTAGCAGCAGTGCTGGATCCAGTATAATCCCTAGGCTCTTAACCTGGTCAGCTTGGGTCAACGGAACAACACTGAAGGTGGGAAGCACAACATTCTTCTAGATCTCCATCTTCTCAGCTAGCATAACTTCCATCTTGCCTGGATTCAATTTCAGTTTTTTTACTTTCAGCCACTTGACCCCAGCTGTAAGGCAGCGACTCAGGACCTCTAGCACCTCCCCAGATTTGGATAGCAAGCTATAGAGCTGGGTATGATCTGCATATTGATGACATTGACAACTAATATGTTAGTTACAAAAGATTTCTCCAGAAGGCTCTACATAGAGGTTGAATATGAGGGATAAGATCATGCCTTGCAAGATAATTCCCACATTGAAGATAGCTGGTCACTAACAGCAGCTTTTTGAGTCATTCCACAAGAAACAATTTAAACCAGTCCAAGGCACATCTTTTGATACCTGCTTCTGTCTCCAGAGGCCTCAACAGGATGGCATGGTCTACTGTATCAAAGGATGCAGGTAAGTCAAGGAGGAGCAACAACATCATGCCTCAGGCAGTGGGGACACTCGAAGCAGGGTCTTCAAAGATAACTGGAGTGGATGGGTAGGTTCATATGTCAGAAGGCTGTCCTTAAGGTATACTGGCCCCAAGCCATATAGGGTTTTAAACGTCAATACCAGCAACCTGGATTGGGCCCAGAAGCAAACTGGGAGCCAGTGGAGATGGAACAAGACTAGAATGATACCATGGCCAATTCCAGACGACTAACCTGAAGGTGCTGCATGCCACCATGTTCCGGATCGCGACGGGGAAAACGCGAAACATCGCGTTTTCTCGCGCGAGTTTGGCGCGACGTCGCGGCAAACTCGCGCAAGAAAACACGATATTTCGCGTTTTCCCCGTCGCGATCCGGAACATGGCGGCATGCAGCGCCTTCAGGTTAGTCGTCTAGAATCGGCCCATGTTTCATATTGCACATTTCTTTATTTTATTTTATGTGTATCTTACTCTGCCCACCTGTAGTTGAGAGGAGTCCTTGCTTACTCTGGATGGATTGAATTCTCATTGATTGGTTACTGTTTCTAACTGGATTCTCTTTGTAACGTCGCTCCATTCTCACCTTTTTGTTTCCTGTGAGTATAAATATACCTCTTATGGATATACATTCTATGTACCTGATGAAGTGAGCTCTACCTTGCAAAAGATTATGCTGGAATAAATTTTGCTAGCCTTTGAAATGCCACAGGGATCCTATTTTAAACAGTTGCTAGCACAGAAACCCGAGGATGGGTTTCCTTACATGGCACCCCCCCACTTATTTTCAGAATAGTCCTTCATTTGAAACAAATATACCATCTACTTCATGGACTCATATATGCTGGATGCCCCTTCAGTCCATCAAATTGCCTCTCACTGTCACTTTTTTGAAATGTTGATTGTGCAATAAAGAGTTTGAATTAGGAAAGTTGGACTCTTAAAGTATGCTATAATCCATACATGACAGAACAGGGTTTTTAAATGTGTACTCAAAACACAAACTTCCAACAATGATTCCAGAGCAGCAAAAAGCAGCAAACAGCACAATCATTTGTAGGTGGAGTTACACCCTTCTCAGGCCACTGACTTCTAAGGCCTTGGACAAGTGTGAGACTGTTGAGGATTGTATTGCAAGACTCAGTGGCACCTTAAAGACCAAGCAATTGATTGTGGCATGTAGTTTAATAGACCATGAAGTGTTATCCTCAGCTGGCAAGAGGATGCATGGATACATAGAAAAATGTGTAAACTATGGCTGATGGGGCTGGTTGCAGGTTTTGAGGTGCTCTGAGTTTATGCCCCTCTACCCACTACAAGAACCCCCACTCGGGCCTCCCACGACGTCTCCTCACCTGCCTATGCATCCTTCCAGCACCCACACTCAGAGATATCCTCACTGCCCTCACTCCTTTCACCCACAGTACTAGGACATGTGTGTGGCTAGCAGTGCCACATTGTGACTGGCAGGAATGCCACACCGTGAACTATCTGCATTCCCTTTCTCAACAAATCTGACCAGCATGGGCAGCTGGGAGCAGGGGTGGGCACAGAGCACTCATAGGTAAGCAAACAGGGAAAGGGAACACAGGGAGGCAGCAGGAGAGGCACAGAGGAGTCAGCAGCAGTGGGCCCCACCAGAAGCCCAGGACTCCAGCAGCTGCCCCACCTCCGGGTATGCTGGTGCTGGCTCAGAGCATTCCTCACTGACAAATCTTTTGTCAGTATGTGTCAACTGAGCCACGTAATAACTTTTATTAGGACTGACCAAAGTAGCACAATACACAAGCTTTCAAGATCTCCAGAACTATTCATCAGCCTCCCCGCCCTGTCCCCCCTGCCCACACACACTTTTTTAAATATCTGGGCCAATGAAAAGTCCTTGAGAACTTGCTCAGTATTGTATATTGAGATTAACAGCTCTTTATTATAATAAACATCTTTATTGGAGACTGGAAGCAGACAGACCGAATACTCAGGTTCAACAGTAACTAATTTATACTTGTAGAAACCACTCCCACTTTTACAACAACCAAAACAATTTAAGCAGCTAGAATCCTTCGTTTGCATGAACTATATACAAGTATCTACTCTTTAGCACAGCGATTGGACTACAAAGCAACAGTCCTGATTGGCTGCACTGGCACCCAAACACCAATAGCTTTGTAGGCCTCTGGAGCCTTTGTTCTACTCAAGCAATACATAACACTCAGTGTTTTCTCTTATTTTGGTTGGTCTTAACAAAAAATATTACATGGTGGGGTTTTTTGGGATTATGTCAACTGAGAATTCATTTCATGTGTTTGTGAAGTGTACTCTAGTCCCTGAATGTTTATGCCCTAATAAACACATGAAGCTTTAAAGAGCACAAAGTGCTTGGTTATTTATACATCAAATAGTGGTTTAATAATTACCTTTTCCAAAAGCTGAGATTAATCCTTGTAAATGCTTAATTTGTAAAGAGAGAGGTGCTGAGACAAACACTTGGTTTGATAGATTTGGAGGCCATTAAAAGGCCAGTATCTTTTATTTTATTTATTTATTTAAGTCATTTATGGTCCGCCTTTCTCACTGAGACTCAAGGTGGATTACACAGTGTGAGCGTAGTACAGTCAGTATCAAGGACAATTTCATAAACAATGCCGTAGGGTAAATAAAAACAAGTTTACGAAGATATAACATTAGCAAGAATCCAATACAGAGTTGAAAAAAATGCTGGAACAGAACATAAGCAATTCTAGGGCTGACATAGGAGCACATATTTAAAGCAACAGAGCCAAGCTACAAGTGACGCCTGACACAGGTTGGACACTTGTCAGCTTCCCTCAAGTTTTGATGGGAAATGTAGGCATCTTGGTTTTACAGCTTGGCTCTCCTTTACAGCTGCAAGATAGTACATTAGGCAACATAGTGAAGTCTATGGGTGAAGTCTATGGTCCCTAACTCATTAGCAGAGCAACTGAGATCCCTCCCTACAACACAAAAGCCTTTATGAATAATTTGGTTTTGCATCATTTTACTTTTACTGCTACTGGTCTATTATTTCAAACTTTTGAAAGTACTTTTATTCTAAACCCTTAGACAAACTAAAAGAGGTTTGCCTTTACTAATTTTTTTTTAAAAAAATGAACCGTGTGTCGTAACAGGTAGAGTTCATAAGTTCAAAAAAGTTATGTATCAAACAGGCACAATTAGATTTCGGTTCTTTGCACCTTGGCCTTTGAGATACATTAAATACGAGTAGATTTATGGTTTGGCATGTAAGCTTTCTTAAAGTCTGAGGTAAATTTAAAAAGTGAGATTGCTGCATGATGAAGCAAATTATGTTTCCTTGTAACAGAGAAAAGGTGCAGCCCTGATGAGCTGAGCTGCATGTGGCCCTGATGAGATGAGCCATGTTGGTCTGCAGTAGAACATCAGGATTTAAGTCCAGTGTCACCTTAGAGACCAACAAGATTTCCAGGGTGTAAGCTTTCAAGAGTCAGAACTCCCTTCTTCAGATATGAGTCAGAATGGAGATCCCTCAGGCTTTATATTCTAGCCAGGTGAGTGGGGTGTCACCAAGAAGAGCATCAGGATGCAAAGGCTGAGAGGAGGGTGGCAAAGGAAGATGTCAGGATGCAAAGGTACAATACATCTTGATTAGAGCTGAAATTACATGAATGAAAATGCATCCGCGGAACCTCATTGATCTGATTTCACTTCTGGGACAAGTGAATCTAGACTTAATGGTGGGCTGCTACTGCTTCCCAAGCTCCTAAAGGGCCTGCACACCTCAGTTTCTTCAGTGAGAGCCAGACACTGTTGCTGGTTTGATTATGGCCATTGGCTAGTTCCAGCCTCAAATTACTTTCACTGGCCCATTTCCATTCTTGCTCAGAGTTCTGTAAAATCTGATACACCATTCTAGATCTGAAAAAGGCAATCAGTTCAAGTGCTAGCTATAATATGTTAGAGAGTAATTCCAACAAAACAGAAGTGCGACAGTTTTGGCAGCGTTGGTTTTAACTAATGCTAATGAACTGATGCTGTTAAGGATGATGACTTCTTCTTCTTTTTTGCAATTTAATAGTTTTTAAGATAACCTGCCCTGGACAGAAATACAGGATAGAAATGATTTAAATTTTTAAAAATTGCAGCTGTGGAAGGTCACCTTTTTTGCAGAGAGGATGCATTCTTTAACAGTGGGCTGCCCAATCTGGAACATGTTTATGGGAAGTCAACACCATTGAAAACCACTTCAAGCAGCTCTTAGCTGAACATTCAAGATTTCCTGTCTACGTCTATTAAGCGTGAACGTGGCAAAAGAAATTTAGAAATATGTATAATAAGAAACGGGAAGCTTGTCAGGGAACTGTGACTGGCTGCAGTTCCCTGTTGCGTGTAAAATTGGAGACAGAACTCGGATTGGCTGTGACACAGGGATCAGTTTAGGACTTTAACAGCACAATCCTAAACAGAGTTACTCCATGGGCTTAGACTGGAGTAACTCTGTTTAGGATTGCAGTTTAAGTCCACTACCTGAGCCTCTGCAGATCCGCTGCCAATCAATATTGACCTTAATACGGTCTGACTCTCTATAGGACAGTTGCATGTGTGTGAAATCAACCCACGTGTGTTCGGGATTACATACATTTAGGGAGCAAATCCTAAACAGGTTTACTCAGGAGTAAATCTTATGTTATTCAGTGGACCTTACTTCTAAGAAAAAATGTTCTTAGCTTGCAGGCTTAAAATTGGTTCTGCTTTAGGGTTGTTCCCGCCCCCCTTTCTTGAAGAAAAAAAAAAAGGTCTAGCGAAATTGGAGGAAAGAAAAATCCAAGACGGAATAGTCAACTGGAGCTTTTAGCAGCTTTGCCGGATCGGGCAAACGCGAAGCTTTCTCAAGTTACTACAACTCACTGTTGTTTAACAGACCACTCCTTCCTGTCAGATGGGGCAGCGGGTTGAGTTTAATAGCTGTAAGCATTTTTGTAAAAGCCCCATTAAAATATATAAAAAGCAATAAAAAACTCATTATGCTCGCTTCTTCGTCTTTAAAGCCACTGTTAACTCCCTTTTCTTCCCAGTTGGTTCAGCTCTAGCTCCCTCACTCTCTTTTTTAAATCCATGCTACCAACAAGTATACTCGCGGTGGTACCCCCCCGTCCCGTCCCCCCCTATTGGTACAGTCCAGGACCTCCGCTCCAGCGGAGCAGTAAATCAAACGGCTGCTTCTTTCCTCCTCTCACGAGTTCCATCGCTTTCATTCCTTGTGTGTGCGTGTGTACATACACGCGCATGCGCATCCCGTTTCTTCCCCCCCCTCTCTCCCTCCCGTCGGGGCTGTCTCGCGCTGGGCCCTCCTCCTGCTCCGGCGGTTAGGGCGCGCGCCGCCAGTGGCGGGCGGGAGAGGAGGCGAGCGAGAGCCTCCGCCGCTACCGCCGCCGCCGTGAGATGGCATCATTCTGCGCTGTGGCGGCGGTGGGGAGCGGCGCCGAGGGTTGAGAGGGGACCCTCCGCCACAACCAAAGGTGGGGGGAAAGCGGCGGCAGGAGCACGGCCGCCGCCCCCCAACCAGCCGGGCTCAGAGCCACGGTAAGACGGAGCGAGCGCGGAAGAGGAAAACATCCCGACTGGCTGACAAGTAAACAGGCTGCGCCGCCGTCTCGCTCGGTCTCTCCCTGGCGGTGGCCTGCTTGGGAGGAGGGGGGGGGGCTGTGCGGGGGAAGCACATTGAAGCTGACTGGGGAGGGGCGAGAGGGTTGAAGAGGGGGAGGGGCGGTCACTTTTTCTTGTCCCCCTCCCGCGTCCCGTGTGAAGATCGGCGGGGGAGGGGGGGGGTGCGAGCTTTCTGTCTGTTCCTTTTCTCTTCCTCCTGCTGTGGAGGTGGAACCTGGAGGGCGAAGGGCTGGCTGTATCTGCCTGTGGTACTCTCGCCAGTTTTGCTTTTTGCCTCCCCCTGTTGCCCTAGTGTCATCTTTTTTATGCATTCTCTGGGCCTTTAACTAACGGGGGCGGGGGGGCGAGATGGACCAGCAGAAGGTTGAGCCTTGAACCTTGTTAACAGCTTGGAGTGGATTGGAAGAGACGTCCTGGGAAGGCGTCCTGCAAGGGCGGCCCCTTCTCTCGGTATCCAAAAGAGAGGAGGAGAGTGCGTTACTTACATCTTGATTTCTGTTTACCTCTCCCCCCCCCTTCCTTTTTCTCTGAAATGGAGAGAAGGAAGAGGCACACGCAGTTTGGAATGACCTACTGTGACTCTGCAGCCTCTCTTTGCTTCCCCCTTTTCCAAAATACTGCAGTTCTCAAGTGCAGAGGGTATTTCATCTAGAATACAGCAAAGGAATCTTCTACAAAAGGCATAAGTCGGTTATGATACTAGTATAGCCAGCTTTCATATTGAATTGGGAGTTGGTATGAATATGCTTTAAGGATGCACCATATGTACACTAATTTGGAAGTCTGAGGAGGCTTACTTCCTAATAAATGTGCATGATGAAGCCTTAAATCATATTCATAATAAAAATGTTAAATAAGCAGCAATGGGGTTGGAAGTATGAAGTACTTTATACTGATACACCATTGGTCCAGTTAATCTGTTCTTATTGCCAACAGATAGAGTTGCCAACCAATGGGAAGGAAGGGAGGTGGGGACAGGGGCATGACATCACAAGTTTTGGTAGAATCCTAGAGTGTGGTGCCAGCATAGTGACATCACCTCTGGGTATTCTTTGGCACAGTGCTGATTTTTCCTGTCATTTCCCCCTCCTCTCAGCTGATTGTGGAGGGCAGGAGGTCTATGGACCAACACATTAAACTCTCATAGATCTCTCAAAAGTCCTCTCAAACACTACTAGAGACCCTTAGC
The DNA here is from genome assembly GCF_028583425.1 of Eublepharis macularius. NCBI lineage: Eukaryota > Metazoa > Chordata > Lepidosauria > Squamata > Eublepharidae > Eublepharis > Eublepharis macularius. The sequence continues at coordinate 104,838,370 of NC_072796.1, forward strand.
TGGAAATGCTGGAGCTTGAGTCTGGTTTTATTTACATAGAGCAAATGTTTTACCCTTGAGCCAGGGCCTCTCCCCAAAGGGGTCTGAAACTTGATTGAAATAAGGAATGATCCGCATAAGGGAGCACTAGAATTTGGAGATTAACTCTGATGTACAAGTCTCTCTTTTATTTTGTTGTGTATGTGGGGCTCCATCTTAAAATATTGGCACTTACAGGGGTTATGGTTCTTACAGTTAAATGTTTAAATTAGGATTTGTTTGCTTTAACATGTTGTATTGGCTAGTTGATGACTAGATTTTTCATCTCTATTGTGAGTGAAATGTTTTTTCCTGTCTTCCATCAGTTCTAAGGGGGCATTCCTACGTGGCCTGTTGTTCAACTGGTCCCGTACCTGTATAGTCTCCATCACAGTTGCTGCAACATGTTTGTTCATCCATGCTGTGGAACCCAAATACATATTAAAATGCTTCTCTAGATCTTTTCTGTGCGGCTGTGATGTGGTTAGATACCTTCTGGGACAATTAATTTATCATTCTTAGTCAAATCAAAGTTTAGTTACAATATATGCTCAAATGCAAAACTAGGTTTTTTCAGGTATGTCATCATAAAAGAGGAGGTTATCTTAAATATGCATACAAGTTACATATGTCCAGTACTGAAAAACTTTTTGTGTGTAACATCTTTTGGTCGGGTCATCTTATAGTTAGGGTAGTCTTCCTATTGAGTAAATACGGTAACAATTCACTCCTAAGAAGAGTTGATTTCAGCGAATTTAGAGTGCAGTGACTACACTGTTTCCCCCATTGACTTCAATGGGGGAACATAAGTATGTGCTCCAGATTTCTACTTAACTTGCGCTGGAGTGTGAACCTTGTTTTATATACAGATTTTCAACTATGTAAACAAGTGTCATGTTTGAATTATGCTGACTTTGTGCAGAATATATTGATCAGTAAGTATAAACAGTATATTTAATTGAGAACACCTGATCACTGCATCACTTTTTGGAAATGACCTTGAGGAATTATACATATTTTTGTAAATATTTGTAATTGTCTGAGACATAACAGTGGATGTAAATTTCTGCTTCTGTAAAGTTATGCTAATACTGGATAACTGTTCTTTGGTTATACAGGTTGTTAAGATATATCATGCTACTAATATTTTTTGTTTATTGAGAAACAAACTCTGAGAGTTCAATTAAATCTTTAAAATTTAGGGACTGTTGCTGTGTGTGTGTGGGGGGGGGCAGGAGAAATAAACAACTGATAAAATTCCTTTTCCATAAGGCAATATCATGAGACTGTTAGTTTTATACTAGATGAGTAGCTTCCTGTTTATCTACCTTTGAACCTCAGCACTATATTATTTATTACAATATTTGTATCTTTTTAAACAAATCTTAAAGATACCTCATCATCAAATAAAAGCCATGATATAAGAATTGAAATCAGCATAAAATAAAATATTGAGTAACAGAAAATAGTATTTTATTTAAATTTTCTGACAGAATTGAGACCCCAGGTAGATAACAATAGGACAGCAATACACTATAAAATGAACAATTTTAAAAATTCTGTAAAATAAAATTTCTTTCCTTAACCCCTCCCCCCTCGACTATGGCCGTTTTCACACGTCTCAACATAGCACTAAACTCATGGAATGAGGATATCTTCATGGTATGATTTCTGATCGTCATCGCATCACAAAAATGGAATCATGGTGTGATGATGTCAGAAATCGTGCCATGAAGATGCCCTTGTTCTGTGAGTGGTGGTGGTGCAAAGGTCTGACTGCTGTGGTTCCAATTTAAGGGAGCAGGACATTACTAAACTAGTGCTCAACCTGATTGTTATAGATAGTGTGTGTGCATGTGTGTATGTATGTACGTGCGCTTACATGTGTGTATGTGTTTGTGTGTTGGGGCAAATCATTTTCCTCATGTTGTATAGGAGAGTTTGGGGAAGGTGAAATTGGATATTTGTTTCCTATACCCTCTGTTCCAGTATACAATAAGTGTTCAGGACTCTGCCTTTAACCCATTGGGCTGTGTGTGTTGGATATGGTTAGATCTGAGGAATCACTTTTCCTTTAAAAAATCCTACCTACTAGACCTATTTTATCTTCAAAGTGTTGGGGTATCCATTCCTCTTTATCTCAATCTCCCCCTCTAAGGGGAGACTGTTAAGGGCTTCAGCATAGCACTTTTCCCTTATCCTTTTGCTCATCTTTTTTTGAGAAATTAATCCTCAGCTATCTCAACATTCCATTGCTCCTGGAGAAAAATAAGCAGGCATAATGTGAATTGGACGGCTTTGGAGTGTGTGGCCTCTTTTTCTTATATTTGTCTGTATCTGGGAGTCCCTCATGCAGAGGGCCCTAAACTGTGTGTGAGTTGCATTTTGCTGCCACACTTGTAGTGTAATCCTAAGAAGAGTTATGCCATGCTAAGTCAAATGATTTCAATAGACTGGTGTAACTTTTCTTAGGATTGCACTGATAGACACAGAATTGTGAAGTTTGCTATATGAGTACTGAGGGAGTGAGGAGTAGGGGTGTGCAGGGCCAGGCTGATTCGGGTTTACCTGAATCGGGAAACCGCTTCGGAATAAAGGGGATTCTGAAGCGGCAAGCCACTTTGGAATACCCGCTTCGGAAAGATTCGGGTTTGCTTCGTAAAAATTCGGCCGTTATTTTCAATGGGGAACTTGCTCCCGGCTTTCCGGGAGCCTGGGGGGGGGGCATTTTCTTTACGAATCCCGAATCGGGATCCCGAAGTGAGGAGGGAATGACTTGGAAATCCTGACCTGTATCCCCCTTCAGGATATCTAAGGGCCAAATTATGTTAGTATTTTTAATGTGTAGGATCTGAGTTCTCCCAGCCTGACTTTGTCTCAGATGGTCACACAGTACACGCGAGGGAACTCATTCTGCAAGTATGCAGGATTCCAATTTATACTGAGACCATGGTTTGGGTAAGAGAGCTGTGCAAAAATTAGTCTAGCACTTTGCAGCTCACTTTCAACTGTTAGGTATATTAGTAAATTTGTTTGTAGAAAACTAAAGATTTATAGTTTAAAAGCCCATAAATATTCCAGTGAGTACAATTGTATATGCCAGCTAAATTATAAATGATGCATTTTATGCAGCAAAATAGGTTTAGGTTTAATACCAAAGTAAGCATTGCCTATTCCACCCCAAAATCTATGCTTTTTTTTTTTAAGGGGGAAAAAGACAGAAAACATTGTCCCTTTGCATGGCTTAACATTTTTCAGAAATTTTACATCTCTAGGCCAGCTAGTTTATTGTTAGTACAGTGATACTGACTGAATGGCTTTGGAAACACATATGGCTGTGTGTCTCCCAGAGCTCTTCTGAGCATCATTCCCTAGTGTGGCACTTTGTGATGTTCCAAAAAAGTGGGCCATTGCTTGATAGGACTTGTGGCTGGTCATTGGCCTGAGATGCTGTGCCTCATGCTAAGGAGAGAGTGAGAAGGCAGAGTGGGAAGTCCTCTCCAAATACAAAAAGACTGGCTAAGGTTCAACAGTGGTGGGTAGAAGTAGCCCTACATGTTAGAGGTACTCTGGTAATTAAAACATTTATAGTTAATTAATATTAAATACAAAATTCTTATAACTTACATTAATGTATAGGAGTGTTTGGTGGGGTGGTGCATAGAGTGAGGGCACAAACAAAAAGTTACTAGGACACAAGCGTATAATAGTCCATTGATAACATTAAGATTTATTTTTGTACTTGATACCCTACCTTTCTGGCTGAGACTCAAGGATGATCACACAATATAATCAATATAATAGGACTAGGATTACAAAATTTTAAAAAAATGTAAAAAGAAAGATATCAGACATATCACAAACAATGCAGAAAATAGAATTACAAAAGTAGAAGATGGTTTCATATGAGTATTGGTTTGTAGTAGAAGAGCAAGACAATGTAGAAGACAATGTAGTAAGAGCAGAAAACATACATTAAACACTGGAATCAACTGCAATCCTGTTCCTTTAGCAAAGTCCTGAATCATTGCTATGTATTAGAGCCATTTTTCCTTTAAAAATGTCTTCTGAGCATTTTATGCAGTTTGTGGAAATAATACCATAGAAGTGTGGGAGCCTTCCTGGCTTCCACAGGCAGGTATTTCCACAAGTTTAAAGCCACAACAGAATGTACATGTACGGAGAGCTATTAATCTTACCTGTTTGCATAGTGTTTAGAAGGCCTTGCTCAGATGAGTTGCAGCTATCACAGTAGAGAGTGGCAGACATGGCAGTCCTGTGGATATGTTGGTCCAGAGCCATGCAGAGCTTTGTAGGTGATAACCAGTACCATGAATTAAACTTGGTAACTGATAGGTAGCTAATAGAGTGACTGGCGAATGCATGCAATATGTATACTCTGGCTAGCTCCTGATAGTAGTTGAGTTGTGGCATTCTGTACCAACTGGAGTTTACAAGTTGGCTTCAAAGGCTACCCATGAAGAGGGTATTACAATAGTCTACAGGTCACTCTGGTTTTGCTGCTTGGCAAATCAGCTTAGTTCTTTAAAGGTGCAACTAGTGACCAGATGCAACTGGTGACCAGCAGATACTCATTCTGCACAGTAGAGCTGTGAGATACTGCTGATTCAGTAGTGGCTGTTAGGATACTATTATATGACTAGACCATGGAAATGAGAACTAGGCAAGCTGTTATTCTATGTGTAAGTTGGTTGAAAACATCTTTAGCTGAAGAAATGAGACCAGTCCAAAATTAAAATTGCATAGGCAAAATCAAAACTTTTAAAACGAAAAATATGTTGCATTCCCAAGTAATTAACCTACTAATTACCTCTTGAAGAAGTTAGAGATAACTAACAGTGCTGCCAATAAAATAAAATAAATCAGTATTCTACTTTATTCTTTGCGAGGGAAAAGGGTGGAAACTATCTTTCCTATGTTCTTTTCTACATCTTTCTGGTTTAGTGTTTAACTTATAAATTGGAAGACGGTTAGATTAATGTATTCTGAAAAGTCTTGCCCGGTAGTCTTTATCCCCATTCCTGAATCTATAAGGGGTGTTGTGTTTGTTCGGTGATTAGCAATGATGTTGTTCGCATGTTCAGTGACAGTTTGGTGCTATTATTTCATTTGTGTGTGTGGGGGGGGGATCACCTGCAAGGACTTGCAAGGACGAGACTCATTTAACCTTTCACTCACTATTTCCTCTTTCCCTTCCCTATCAGTACTGTTAGCCTCCCCTCTTTTGCTGCTTCCTTCTATTCTTTCCAGCCAGCTTACCTTTATCTGCCCCCATGTCTTCAGTGTTCTGTCTTTCCTTCTCCCAAGAAGCCTCTATCTGGGAAAACAATAGCTGAGTTGTGCATTGGCAGCCACCAAGCCCAGTTGCAGATGCGCAGTGGGGAACCTTTAAGGCTCATAGGAGGCACCTCGTTGACCTAACCTTTCCCTTCTTCTCTTTCTCTTCCCACCTCCCTATTTTTTTATCTGCTCCCAATATTCAGTTATATTTATTATTTATTTACTTCATTTATATCCCACCTTATATCATTCTATTCTCTTCCATTTTAACCTCAAAATAGCCTTATAAGGAGGGATAGAGAATGTAAGAGTCAATTAATGAACTTTGCTTTGTCCAGCCTCCAGGCAAGCCAGGTCCGCACCCCTACTCTCCCACAAGAAGTTAACAAGAATAACCACCTGGAGCTTTGCTTATGAGTCTCCTAGATTTATAAGTGCTTCATTTATACTCCACTTTTCTCTCCAGTTGGAATCCAAAGCAGCTTACATCATTAATCATTATATTATTAATCTCTCTTTCATTTTCTTTTCATAACAGCCCTATGAAGTAGGTTAGGCTGAGAGTGGGTTACTGGCCCAAGGTCACTCAGCAAGCTTACATGGCAGAATGGGGATTCAAAGCTGGGTCTCCCAGATCCTAGTCCAACACCCTGACCACTGTGCCACACTGGTTATCTGGCTGGCCACTGCTGAATGCGTTATAACATTTAGTTTGATTAAGCATAGTAGTTCTTGGATATTTGATACTAGGAGAATTGAGGTTATTATGTAGTTCTGTGCTCTTCTGCTTCACAGTCATGCAGCTTCCATACACCTCTTCATCTCACTGGCTTGAAGAGCTCAGTGCTTCTTAGTTACTGTTTCTATCAGATATATGTACACCTCCTTCTCTGGTAGCTAGCTAACCAACAACAAAACAGTGTTGTTAGTCTAAGTATGACTAAATCTGTAAGAATTCTAATGTAAAGAACAGAAAAACCTCAGCCTCTGAGCTTTCTTTCATATACTCAGACATACACAGCTGAGTTAATGCCAAGCATTTTGTTGGGTGGCATAATTCCTCTTGTGTGGTGTTATAGCCAGCTCTAGTGGTTCTCTGTTTCAGAAGATTCTTACGTAAAAAGATAGGACTGTTGCGTGTGTCTCTGCAATTATTTTTGTTTCATGAATCTTGTAACAACTTAAATGATAAAATTCTTCAGCGTTTCCAGCTTCTTAAACATACCAGAAGATATGCTTGGTCAAGAAATAAGTCCAAAGGGAAGAGGAAAACAGGTTATGAAGTTTTTCCCATTAGAAATCGTGTTTTTCAAGACCAAAAACAAAGTCCTAGTTGAAAAATAACCATTACCAAAGGGCCAGCCTGATCAAGAAGACTGAAATAGTATTTTTCTGAATGCAATTAATGTTTTCAAGAGAACGATAAAGCAGATAACCATAATTGATTTAATTAAAAAGATGGACAAAGACTGTAGTGTTATTGGTTCTGATGAGTAACCATATTCAGCACAATTTCAGGTTTAGTTATTGTTCTTGAAGAATGCTGTAGTAAGATCCAAGAGAACAGTGATGGTCTGGACAGAAAAACCATATGGGCTTTCATGTTATGGGGCTCACATACTTGAAGGATTACCTCTCCTGCATGTTCTTGTTTGGCAGCTTTGTTCTTCCCAGCAGGGTCTACTGTCAGTACCCCCCTTGTTCAAAGCACGTTTGGCAGCAACAATCTGAGATTGAGCCTTTTCATTGGCCACCGTAAGCTTTGGAACAGCCTCCCAGAAGAGGAGATGAGGGCTCTTACTCTCCTGGCTTTTCAGCGATGCTGAAAAACAGCTTTTCTGAAGATCTTTTGGAGCTGTCTGAGCCTGGGTAGCAGGGAAATACCTACAGAAGAGTGATATGAGATGATTTTAATGTTTAATGTTTCTAATGTTTTATAAAATTATTTTTCCATTGTTGTTACCCACTTTGAGTCCTGAGATGCTCAGGAGAAAGATGGGCATATAAACATTTTAAATAAGGATTTTAGTACTTTGATATGTATATGTAACCAGCAATGCCAACCTTAACATTAACATGCTAGATGGATGTGGTCCCTTCCATGGCTTTGGTACAATTGCCATGGTTAATTTAGAGAACAATATTAAACCGGTCTACTCAGAAATAAGTATAATTATATTTAGTTGGGCTTACTCTCAGGAAAGCATTGTGTGGATTGTAGCTTTAGTCACTTCACTTGTTTCTCAGTATTATCATTGCATCGCAATACTGATGACTATCCAATATTTCCTTGTTAAACCATCTTTATATACAATAACAAAACGTTACTTCAAAGCAGTGTAATTTATGTTTCTGAACACAACTCCGCTTTTGTTGGATTGTTCTTCACCTGTTCAAAATAGTACAGTCCATCAATATTTGTTAAATTTGGTATGTTTTAAGTGAATTGAATCAGTAGAGACTCTGCTTTTTTTCTAAGTTAATATGACTTGGAATAAAAATAATCTGTGACATCCCAAAATGGCAGATTTTGCCCTCACTGGTTTTCATACTGTGTTTGATGAGACACCTTTCTGAAAAGAAAAACAATTGTTGGAATTTCTTTTTGATTTTCTATTCTCTCCTTAAAGTGTCTGTGGCTTTTTTTCGGAAAGCTGATATTACAAAATCTGTTGAGAACAGATTATTTAACATTTATGTCCCTCTATCATTTCCACAATGTAATATGTGATGGTGTATATGTAGATGATTTGTATGATCCTTGCCCCTAAAAAAAATGCGGGAAGATTGTATGTATACAGTGTATCATATGCTGTGTGAAATGTGTGGCTGCCACGCCCACCCAATCATGGACCATGCACCCACTTTAAAGCTGCTTCTGAAAGGAATAGTTAATGTGATACAGGGGTTGTTAGATCTGGAAGGTGAAACCAGCAGCCCCAACCCATATTGGCAAAATGTTTGCAAAATGGTAAACTCTTGTCTGCAGAATCAAAGAAATGGTAATATAGAATGTGACGCATTCAACTGTTAAAACAAGTGTGTTGCATAATAATTGCTTTATTTGTATATAATGTTTACTAGGTGGAATAGCTTACAATAAAGTTACATCCAGTTTTGTGTTCAGGGCATGAAAGTTAGGGGAAACTTTGTCCAATTAAAACAACTCCTTGATTGCTTGGTCACCTGATGGTGGAGAGTGCCATCAAGTCATGGCTGACTTATGGTGACCACTGGTGGGGTTTTCATGGCAAGTCATTACCTGTCTCTTGAACCCTGGTCTTTGTTGGAGGTCTCCCATACAATTACTAACCAAGGCTGACCCTGCTTAGCTTCCAAGATCTGACAAGCTTGCCTGGGTTATCCAGGTCAGGGTGTTTGGTCATCCATTTTTTGTGGAGATACCCCTTCTCTTTAGGTGGGCTGTAAGGCCAAAGAAATCTGTAAATAAATGGATGAGTGTGGCTATAATACATGGGTTCATATTGTGAAATACTCCTTTTGCCATAATAAGGAATCCCATGAAATCTGCCAGATAAAATGGCTGAAGGAAGAACATTAAATCTGGCAGGAGAAAAGGCTCTACATAAATTGGGAGCCAGGAGTTGGTGAAGGTATACTGCTGGAAAACTTTACATTAGGGACAATCCCCAAGTTTAGGGGAGAACAAGTTCTATTAGCAGAACTATAGAGAGTTTGTAACTCAAATCCCAAAAGACTGGATTTTATTTTTTATTTTTATTTTTATTTTTTGAAAAATTTTTATTGGGTTAGAATCCATTATTTCCACATTTACATTCAATTTTCCCCAATTTTTTCATCTCTAACCCCCTCCCTTTCCCCCCCCTTTTTGTTGACTTCCAACAGCTTTCCAACCCTTTATCCCCTTTCCCTTACTTTTATTAGCTTCCTCTATCTAAAACAAATATATATTCTCCATTATTCTAAGCAGTACATCCTTAACTATTTTTAACATTATATGCCCAAACTGTAAGCCTTTGTTTCCATCTTAGATAAACAATTTATCCCAATTTTTCAATTTCAAGTATTTCTATATATCATAAACCATATAGATCATACATTCGTTTATATCAAACAATTTGACTTATTCTCTATATATATTACTCATTCTATCTTTTTATAATAGTTCTATATATCTCTCCTCACGTAGTCAATCAATTTGACCCATCTATATCTTCAGACATTCAGTTTGGTACAAAACTTGTCAGAAAAAAAAAAGAAAATATTGTTAGTTAATCGCTCCTTATATTTAGTCCTTATAATTAATTATTTTCTCTATGTTCTGTTTGTTAACCTATATATATCTATATATATGTCAATCTATTAATCTGACTGCTTATTAATTCACATTTATCTCTTCTCCCCCCGGTAAAGTCTCCCCCCTCTACTTCAATACTTCAGTAGTTCTCAAACTGCCACAGTTTTCCTCCCACCTCCCATTTCTTCTCCAGGTATTGTTTCAGCTTCTCCCAGTCTGTGTTGAACTGCCCTGAGTCCAGATCTCTCAGTTTTCTTGTCATCTTGTCCATTTCAGCCATATACAGCAATTTGTAAGTCCAATCTTCAATAGTTGGCACTTCTTGTACTTTCCATTTTTGCGCATACAAAAGTCTAGCTGCTGCTGTCATATAAAATATCAACGTCCTGTGTTGGGCTGGAATTCCCTCCATTCCCAAGTTCAGTAGCAGGAGTTCTGGGTTCTTATTAATTTGAAATTGTAAAATTTCACTCATTTCTCTTATTATTTCCCCCCAGTACTGCCTGGCTACCTCACACGACCACCACATATGATAGAGGGAGCCCTCATGCTTCTTACCTTTCCAGCATTTATTAGAAGTATTCAAATTCCCTAGCGCAATCTTCTTTGGTGTCATGTACCAACGATAGATCATTTTATAAATGTTCTCTTTGATATTAATACATGTCGTTGTCTTCATTGTAGTTTTCCACAAGTATTCCCATGCCTCCATTGTTATTTCTTTATTAAAGTTTATAGCCCATTTCACCATTTGTGTTTTAACTATCTCATCCTCGGTATACCACTTCAACAGTACTTGGTATACCTTGGATATTCTTTTCTTATCTTCTTTAAGAAGGGTCTGCTCTAGTTCCGAATTCTCTATTCGTATACCTCCCTTTACAGAGTCCGAATTATATAAGTCTCTGATCTGTCTATACTGGAACCAATCGTAGTTAGGTGATAGTTCCTCTTGTGTCTTTATTCTAAGTTTGGATGCTTCAGTTTTAGTTATTTCTTTATACGTTAAACATTGTTGTTCATTATCAACAGCTCTCGGGTCTATCACCTCATATGGAACCACCCACAAAGGGGTTCCTTCTTGTAGATAAATTCTGTACTTCTTCCAGATTATGTATAGACTTCTCCGAACAAAGTGATGCAGGAACATCGAGTTGACCTTTACTTTGTCATGCCATAAATATGCGTGCCATCCAAATATTTTTTTATATCCCTCTAGGGCTAATAGTTTCTTGTTCTTTAATGTCATCCATTCTTTCAACCAAACTAGGCAGATTGCATCATGATAAAGTCTCAGATTGGGCAGTTGCATTCCGCCTCTTTCCTTTGCATCTTGTAAAACTTTCACTTTCACTCGAGGCTTCTTGCCTGCCCAAACAAAATCTGATATTTTCCTCTGCCATTTTTCAAATTGTTTGGAGTCTCTGATGATTGGTATTGTCTGTAGCAAAAACATTACTCTTGGTAACACATTCATCTTAACTGCTGCAATCCTGCCCAACCATGACAAATTCAATCTATTCCATTTAATCAAGTCTCTCTCTATCTGAGTCCATAGTTTTTCATAATTGTTTTTGAATAGATCTATGTTCTTTGCAGTTAATTCGACTCCCAAATATTTCACTTTACTTGTTACTTCACAATCCGTTGTTTCCATTAACAATTGTTGTTTCTGCTTAGTCATATTTTTGCATAATATCTTTGACTTCTTTTTGTTAATGAAGAAACCTGCCAAGTCTCCAAACTCCTTGATCTTATCTATCACTCTTGGCATGTTCTCCAATGGGTCCTCTACAATTAACATTATGTCATCCGCAAATGCTCTGACCTTATATGAATAGTCCTTTATTTTTATTCCACAAATTTCATCATCTTGACGTATTTGTATCATCAGAATCTCCAATACTAAAATGAACAACAATGGAGATAACGGGCAACCTTGTCTTGTTCCTTTACTTATCGTCAATTTCTTGGTCAATTCATCGTTCACCACAATTGCTGCAGTCTGGTCTCTATAAATTTCCTTAATTGCTCTGATGAATCTTTCTCCCAATTGTAGCTTTTCCATAGTGGCAAACATAAAGTCCCAGTTTAAATTGTCAAACGCTTTTTCAGCGTCAACAAAGAAGAAACCAACCTCTTTGTCACAACGCTTGTCATAATATTCAATAGCATTGATCACTGTCCTTAAGTTGTCTCTTATTTGTCTGTCTGGCAAAAAGCCTGCTTGTTCCTCCTCTATGACTTCCGAGAGCCACCCCTTCAATCTCTCCGCCAATATCTTCGCAAAAATTTTATAGTCATTGTTGAGTAGCGATATAGGTCTATAATTTTTCACGTTAGTCAGGTCTTGGCCCTCTTTTGGGATCAATGATATATTCGCTTCACTCCAAGTTTCTGGAATCCTTTGATCCCTTAAAACCCCATTCATCACCTCTTTTAGGAGTGGTGCCAGTTCATTAGCCATTGTCTTATAGAATTTAGCCGTAAGTCCATCTGGCCCTGGCGCCTTTCCTAGATTTGCAGATTGTATTGCCTTACTTATTTCCTCGTCAGTTACTTCACTATTCAACTTATTTCTCCAAGCTTCCGAGATTTCTGGAAGTTTGGTTTTCTCCAAATATGACGCTATTGATTCTTTGTTTACTTCTTTTTTATTATACAGCTTAGCGTAAAATTTATAAAAGGCTCTACTAATGGTAGCCTGCTCCAAATACGTTTTGTTATCTTCGCAAATTTTATTTATTATCTTCTTTTCCCTTTTCTTCTTCAATTGCCATGCCAGGTACTTCCCAGGTTTATTAGCACCCTCAAACGCTTTTTGATTCAGTCTTTTGAGATTCCACTCCAATTCTTTATTGCTCATTGCTGTTAGCTGTTCTTGAAGTATTTTAATTTCCTGGTATACCTTCTTTTTCCCTGGTCTCTTTTTTAGCTGTATTTCTTTGGCTTTTATTTTCTCCTCAATCTCTTGTCTTTTCTCCTCTTTCTTCTTTCTTGCTCTACCATTTAAGTCCATTAGTATGCCCCTTACAACCGCCTTGTAGGCATCCCAAACTTTATTGGTTGGTACTTCTTTATTCACGTTGTATTGTATAAAAAACTTTGTCTCTCTTCTCAGTATTTCCATATTCTCTCTTTCCTGTAACAAGTCCTCATTTATTCTCCATGCTTTCCTTTTTCTCTTTTTTCCAAATTTCCACATAATTGGGTTGTGATCTGAGCCTACCATAGGCATTATTTCTACCTCCTTAGTCCATAATACTAAGTCTTTTGAGGCCCAGATCATATCAATTCTTGATAATGTAGAATGCCTTGCAGAATAAAAAGTAAACTGTCTGCTTTTAGGATATTCTCTCCTCCATACATCTTCAAGAGTCTCTTGTTGAATCAACTAAAAAAAAAGCTTTGGTAATAGTCCTCTTTTCTTTTGTGCCGTTGTAGTCTTTTTGTCTAGTTCCAAGTCTGTCACTCCATTGAAGTCTCCAGCAAGAATTATCTGGTCGTATGCAAGATCGTCTAAATGCTTCCTTAAATCCTCAAAGAAGCTTTCTTTTGCACCGTTAGGTGCATAAAGTCCGACTACCAACACTCTCTTTAAATTCCAAATACATTCCACTGCTACAAATCTAGCTTCCACATCTCTCATAACAAATTTTGGCTGTAGCTCCTCTTTTATGTACAACACCACTCCTCTTTTTTTCTTGTTGGAGGCCGCTACATATTCTTTGCCCAATTTTCCAGATTTTAAATATTTTACATCCTGCTTTCTGATATGGGTCTCTTGCAAACAAACAATGTCACATTTTTGTTTTAGTAGCCAGTGAAAAGTATTTTTCCTCTTATTCGGTGAGTTTAGTCCATTTACATTCCAAGATAATACTTTACACTCCATACTCATGATCTTGTTGGTAAGTCTTTTTCATTGTCCTTAATAAATCGCTCCATCTCTCGCTCAGATCTGATGCGTTTTTTGGCCCCTCCAAACTCAAAGGACACTCCTTCCGGTAACTCCCATCTGTACCTGATTTTCATTTCCTTCAAAATCTGAATTAGCACTTTATATTTTTTCCGATCCAGTAACACTGATCTGGGCAGTTCCTTCATTATAATAATCGTCTTGCCATCAATCTCCAATGGATCTTGAAACTGTTTTGTCACAATCCTCTCTTTCATATTTCGTGTTGTAAACTGCACAATCACATCTCTTGGTAGTTTCCTCTGGGTTGCTATTCTCGAATTCACACGGTATGCCACATCTAGGATAGCCACAACTTCCTCCTCCTCCTTCCCCAGGTACTCAGCCAACACCTCAGTCATCTGTTCTTGCGCTGACTTTCCTTCCACTTCTGGCAAGCCACGAAAACGTAGCTGCTTCTCCATATGTTTAGTTTCTGCAACTGACATTCTCCCCTTCACCAATCTCATCTCTGTTTGTTGCGTGTCTGCTAAATTCTCCATCGCGTCTTCTACTGTTTTAACTCTCTGCTGCGTTCCTTGTAATTCACTTCGTATTGTTTCCATACCTTTTTTCACTTCTGACAGCTCCGATTTTACTGTCTGTGTAACCTCTTTAACCTCTTTTATCAGCTCCAATTTCGTGTCCTTAAGTTCTTTAATCATATCTAAAAGTTTTTTGTCCAGGTTTTTATCCAGGTTTTCTATTGCCGATTGCCACTCTTTTTTTGACATCGTGGGGCTTGCTTTAGCTCGCTCCCACGAATCCGCTCTCTTCCTTAACTCCGTGGCGTAAAATTTAACGTTTTTCTATTTTAAATGTCCCGGTCTTCTTATAGAAATTAAATTTTAAAGAGTCCAAAATGTCGGGCGTCTTTTCTCTATGGTTTCTCTATGATTTTGTAATCCAAGATGGCCTACTTCCTCTTCCGCTGAAGCCGCGACCCTTCCCCTTTCAAAAATGGCGATTCCCTACTTCCTGCCCTCCAGCAAGGGCCGCTTCTCTCCAGCCACTCTATTGTTATTACGCACTTCCTGTCTCCCGTCTTCCCACAGCAGATCTCGCGATGGTGTCTTTTTCTCACAGCTCCAAAGCCACAGGTATTCAAAACAATAGTCCCATTTCTTTAATAACTTCTTTAAACTTAGTCTCTTTTTAAATTCAATTCCTGCCGAGTCTTCCCCTCCTTTTCACTAGTCTGTTGCAGTTTAAAAATCTACTTTTTTTTCCTCTCTGTTTTTATCAATCTGTCCCGTCTCAGAAGATAATGATCTTTACCTTCTCTTCACTTTTCTCGGGTTGTAATCGCTGTTTCGATTTTAAGTTCAGGATTTTATTTTTTAGAAGGCCTCAGACTCAGATAGCAGGGATAAAGATTCTATAGATAAGTTCAAGGAACTTATTTTAGCTTCAATACAGGCTGACCAACTAGAGTTGGCAAATTCAGATAATAAATGGTACGTATAACTGGGGGTATCAGAATTAAAATGGAGTTTCAGCCAATATTTGATTGTGTGAAGCCATGCCTTGGTGGCCAACAGATTCTGACCGCACTCTAAGCATAAGACAGCATATGGAACACACATAGGAACCCCCATGATCTTACGCAGAAAGTTAGATTGAACACGTTCAACTGAATTGTCAATAGCATCAATCCAGAGCGGGGCTCCATACAATAACTGAGCTCCAATTTTAGCATTGAAGGCTTTAAGAGCAGCAGGCACATAATGGTTACCTCGATCAGAAAAATAAAAGCGAGATATTACTGCAGCATTAACTTTGGCTGTATTAATAGCCATCCTACGGTGGAAGGTCCAACTAGCATTAGATTGGAAATAGACACCCAGGTATTTAAAGTGCTTAACTTGTTCAAGTCTATTACCATTGACAATCCAGTTATACAGTTTCCTTGAATTGGGAAGAACCAATACCTTAGATTTTTCATAGTTCAACTCCAGTCTGTTGGTCACACAGTATTCAAGGCAACGGTTCAATAAACGATTCAATCCAACAACAACCATCCACAAATCCACAACAATCCACAAATCCACAACAACCATCCATAAATCCACAACGACCATCGATTCAATCCAACATGGGAAGAAGACAGAAGAACTGCATCATCCGCATATAATAACAAAGGGATAGAAACGGAGCCAAGTCTAGGCCTGTGACCATCAACCAGTGACAAAAAAGGGGCAAGATCATTTAAAAAAAGATTAAACCAATGGTGGGCTAAAATGCACCCCTGCTTAACCCCCTTCTTAATAAAAATCCTGGGTGAGAGTCTCCCAAAGGAAGAACATCTGACCTGGCAAGACGTTGATGAATAAAGTCTTTTGACAAGAGATGATAATCTCTTATCTAGTGACATCCCCTCGAGCTTTGCCCAGAGAAGTTCTCTTGAGACAGAGTCAAAGGCTCCCTTAAGGTCCAGAAAGGCAATGTACTCTGGGATATTCTACATCCTATATTAGTCCAACTTTCAGAGTTTTCTGATGATTTTAAGGTTCAGTTCCTGCTTGACAACCCAGATGGGGAAATAACTGAAATAGTAGCTAAGTTTCTCTACAGTGCCATGGCTATACGCCCTGACAAGTAATATTCTGTATTGGTTTTGCTGCACTGTTGCCCTGCTCCTATCTGTATTTTAATCTCATTTTGTATGGAGTCGCTGTATTTAAAATTTTATATTTTATATATGCCAATAAAGGCTTGCTTGACCTACTCCTTTTGCCTTTGTCCAGTACTTCAGCTTTTTCATGGTTATTGCAACTTAGAACTTGGAGTTTCTTCAAGAGGCTGCTCTGTCAACAAAATAATGAAAAAGTGAGAGCAGCAGCCGTTGGAAGGTTCTCTGCAGCAGTAGAGTGTTGGTATAAGGCACTGTAGATGTTCTTTCTCCTGTCCCTTCCTCTCCACTAAAATCTTGGAATATTCTGTTAGTAAGCATTAATTTTTAATGATTATTTTGGAAAAGTGATTGGACTGGTGATGCGTTGGTAGGTATATGCAATGTTACGAAGAAAAAGGTTTTGAAAAGGCCATGAAATGAAGGAAGTTCAGGACAAGATATAATGAACTAACATTTAGATGTAATTGGATTTCTCTGGTTTTGCTAAATTGATTACTTGATATAGCTAAGGAATCCTAAGTTCTTTGGAGATGCTGTCAGATTTCTTGATGGAATTCTAATTCAGCAGTTGCTTGCTTTTGGAGAATAGTGAAATGTTGTCCCAGTGGTTTCTGGATATTGCCATTTTAAAATGCCAGATTAGTGTCCATTTATTCTTTTACATATGTGTATTCTTTTATATTAGTGTCCATTTATTCTTTTACATTCTTTTACATCTCATATAGTCAGCACAGGATTTTTCAGTCTACCTTTAATGCCTGTAGCTTAATTATATTGCATAGTACATACTAGAAAGTAGTTTAAAGTAGGAGCCTTGTAATGCTTTTTTCAAAGAAGTATAATTTCAGAAACAGTGATTTAACTGTTTGTAAGTACAAGTCCATGTAAACAAAACAACAGCTGAATGTTTTAATACCATATGAAAAAAGTGGAACTGTAGCTATTGGACATAAAATCAGTTTTGGGTTTTACTTTTGGCTTGTCTGTAGAACTTGTCTTCTAAAAATAAACGGTCTTTGTGGTAAAATTGTGTTTAATATTTTTGTTTTATATTTGGCTTAAGTAGACAATAAAAACACTTTGTTTTTTACCAGAATTGGTCTCCTTGCATGTAAAAGAATTTGTGGGGGGAATTAGCAAGGAAGGAAGACAGCTATGCGAGAGGCTGGTAACCGCATGGATCTATCTCCGATGTTTACGGAGTCCCTTTTGTTGTAACAAACGAGGCTGGTGCTTAAAGTGAAACAACTTTTATTAAATAACAAGACTTCATGCACATACACACACAAAATTACAAGCTAAAATGGTTCTCTCTCTCTCTCTCTCTCTCTCTCTCTCACACACACACACACACACACACACACACACACACACACACACACAGAGCATCCTAGGAAGCTTAACCAGAAGTTAGGCATAGAGGGAGGGAATAAGTATATCTGCCTATTCAAAGAGTAGTCCAGTCCATGGGAGAAGAGAGTAGCTTCAAACGCCAGCATTCTCGGCCAGGAGAGCAAGAGGCTTAGGGCAAACCTCAAGGGAACAGCGCTTTGGATCCAGTAAGCGTGTATGGAGAGAGAGAGGCTTATTGAAGCGACCCTAGGGGAACAGCCAGGAGGCATGCACACTTTGAATGGGCCAGGGCCCTACCTTATAGGTAAAACGTGCCCTGAGGTGGGAGAACCCACCTAGCCGTTAGAACAAAGACTCCAGTGGTCAGATCCTGGGTTTGACAAAGAGTTTGATTACCTTGATTGGTAGCTGCTGGGGTGTGTGAAAGGAAATGCAAAATTTGTTCTAGCGCTGCACAAAAAAGACAGTTTGTTAATGAAGTCCACTGGAGCTAAGTTGATGAATTTAGGTGGGAAGTGCACTATCCCAGGAACAACTGTACAAACTTATGAATGTAATTTGATTAGCTCCTCAATCAAGGACAGGAGAGCTCATCACGGAAGGAGGGAAAGGAATGTGTGAAGTGGGGATGACTCTACAAGACCTTTGTTGCACTGGATTCCTTAGGGGCTGGAGAGACTGTAAATCCAATTACCTCTAATCACTCCACATTCCTATATGGCATTCCATTCATGCCGGGGTCTCCCGGGCGGGACTCAGCAACTGTTGGAAGTCCTCTGGTTGCAATACAAGCTGCCATTTTAAATCCAGAGGCCTGGTGACATTTAATATCACAAGTAGCAATATTAAAATGGCTATTAAAGATGGCGGAGGCTGGGCCAACTGCTTACAACTTGCTGGAGAAAAGTCATTTAGAGAGAATAATGAAAGAATCTCAGTTTCTGAAAAATCTCTTCACCTGCAACACTTGGGCAATGGTGACCTTCAGATTTACACTTTTTAATGTTGCGAATTTTTGCCTTGGTGGCATATGGTGGATCCAGCCACCTTTTTCATTCAATTTCAACTAAGTCCTCTCTTTACTAGAATCCCCATCCCGCAATACTTTTGTCCACACAGGGCTCATGATCTCCAGCATAGTCCAGTTGATGCTGAAAGGGGACCCCACAATTTCCTTTTTCTCCACCAGAATGGAGAAACCGTATGTGTTTGTACCCCCTCTACCCTACAATAGTCTGTCATAGTAAATGTATGAAGTTGTTTTATACAAAGTATGACGTTTGTTCTGTCTGGCCAAGTATTGTCTAATGATCCATCAGTCAGCAGCTGTCCAAGGTCCTAGTATGATATTTGTCTTAGACCTGCTGCCCAAGACTCTTTAACAAGAGTTTAAACCCAGAACTGTTTGTATGAGCTATAGTCCCTCCTCTGTGTGTATGGTTACTATTTATATATCGAATAGCTCTTGGTAGCTTCTACAATACACACTGCAGATCAAAAAAAATCCACAGAATAGGCCACTATTATGCTATAATATAGGCTCTGCAAACTCAGGAGAACCCCCCAATTCCCCACAAAGATTCTACAAAAAATGAAGTTCCCCCCAAGTAGGAGAATGTCTGCATATGTGTAGACAAACATCTCTCTGAACTGGGAGATGGGGGAGATATCTCTCTAGAGCATGTTTGTATGAACCTATATTTGTACTGAAAATGTCTAGAACGTATGTGAATGTGCTATCATGAACTAAATCATGTTCTCTTTGAGTCAATCAGTGACTCTTAAAGGTCTCATGCCCTACATTTCCTGAGATATCAGAGACTGAGCCTGGGACCATTTGCGTGTACTACCACTTAGCTAAAGTTGTGAAGCTCTGTAGGATCCTGTCCTGTCTAGAGAAACTTTTGATTTTGCATACTCACCTCCTTTGTGTACGCTAGTGGCCAAAATTGTGGAAACCTTTTGGGGAAAGTGCATTTTTGAGGTTTGATGGCTCATAACACCACCTTTTTTTGGAGTAATACCATAAAATTATATATCAATGGAAAGATAATTTAATCAAGAATGTAATACAATAACTTTTATGAAGGAATTTTTTTTAGAACAGTAGTTATAAAGAAGAAAATTGAAACACATAGAAAAAATGAGTTATACAACAATTCTCACCATGTCAGTTATACTTAGTTGGGTAACCTTTTGCTTTAATTATGGCCTTACAATGCCTTCCCATGGAGTGAACCAAGTTTCTTCTGCAGCTGTTATAATGTGAAACCACGATTGAGTTATTGCTTCTATTAATTGTGTTTTTTTGCTGGGTTGCTTCTCACTAACCACTTTTCTTTAGTCAGCTCCATAGATTTTTGATGGGGTTAAGGTCTGGGCTATTCCCAGGCCATTCCAACAGTGGAATATGATTATCTTGAAACCACTTTTTGCACACAGCAGCAACATGACATGGAGCTGAATCTTGTTGAAATATAAATGCTTCATTATCTTGGAAAAGATCATGTGTGGAAGGCTTCAGTTTGAGCTCAAGTATTTCATTTATGTATTTTTGGGCATTTATATTGCCATTTATCACACAAATTCTGCCCACACCTTTTGATGTCATACAATCCCATATCATAACACTAACTGGGTGTTTCACGGTAGGTGTAATGCAATCAGGATGCAAATCTTCTCCGATTCTTCTCACGTATTTTATGCTATCACTACCAAACACGGAGATTTTGGTCTCATCACTCCAAATAACACTGTCCCATTGTTCCGCTGTCCAGTTAACATGGGTTTTAGCCCAGTTTAATCTTTTCAACCTTTGTTTGAGAAATAACAATGGTTTTTTTCATGGAATTCTAGCATTAAGACCAAATTCCTCCAGTCTGCGCCAAACAGTCCTTGCACTCAACTTCACATTGAATTGCGCCATTTCATTCTGTATACACCCCGATGATTTTTTTCTGTCACCTAGGCTCAGTCTCTCAATTCTTCTATCATCCCTTGCTTGTGTGCACCTTTTCCTGTCTTTAGCAGTCTGGTTTTGTAGTGACTGAGTTGCCTTATACCTCTTTAAAAATTTAGAAATGCCACCTTTGGTTAAGTTTCCACTGATTTTTCTTCTAATTTCTTCATAACTGTAGCCTTGTTCACTTAACAGTACTATTTTACATCGCTTTCTGGGTGACCAGTCAACTCTTTGTGTCATTTCTTTAATTTTATTATGTTTTATTAGGTTTATTATGTTTTACAAGCTCACTAAATGGAAGAATACAAAACAAAACAACCAACTTGATAGCAATCACATAACACACTGACAAATGACCTCCTCTCAGCTCCAATACATGACATCAATAGCTGAATCCTACTGTGACCTGATTGGCTTATTGCCAAAACAAGATGACACCTGATTGGCTCTCTAAAGACTCATGCTCATTGGCTACATTCAAATGAAGGAAAGCTACTTCATATCAACCTAAGCAAGTTGTGCTTCCTTTTCCTGGTTCTTTGGCTATAACATTTGATAGAATACAGATAATTGAACAAACTTTGTTGCATTACATTCTTGATTAAATTCTCTTTCCATTGATATATAATTTTATGGTATTACTCCAAAAAAAGTGGTGTTATGAGCCATCAAACCTCAAAAATGCACTTTCCCCAAAAGGTTTCCACAATTTTGGCCACTAGTGTAGGTATTGCTGGCACTGTTTATTGCAGTAAAAGCTGATAAATGGCTGTGAACAGATTTTTATTTGGTGGTATTCTGCTATCCATTTTGGAGAGAGTGGGGTGGGGGAGCTTAGGGTAGGTGAAAGAGTGCTTGAGTGGGAAAGGGTAAATATAGATACTTATATTGGTGGCCATGAGAGATAGAGAACAGGTAGAATGGTTGGAATGATGAGGATCTTGACTAATACATGTCACTTCTATTAATAATTGATAGGTATGGCAGGTGATCAGTTATGTTTTTGATGACTAGTTGATATTTTGAACTAATTTGCAAGGCTGACTGTGAAAATGCAATAGGATATAATGTTAAATATATTTTAGAGTTTCTAGCACATTTTGAAGTCTTATTTGTAAATATCACTTAAATGTTTGTATGAAACAGTACAAAACTTGAAATGTTGGTGGATAGTGACTGCCTATATTTGATTAACTGGTTATTAATAGCATATTGTGCTAGATAATTCAGTTGAATTATTGGTATGTGTACATATTCAAATATTCTTTTTTTAAAAAAATAGGCTGAAGTTGCTGCCACTGACATGGCTACAGCCTCCCCAAGATCTGGAATCAGTAATAATTGTAATGGAAGACTACAGTTGCAAGTAATTAGTAAGTAAAAATCTGTACATTATGCATGAAATGTTTGTTCTGCCCCTGTTCAGTATAAATTTAGAATTAGCTACTTTCCTAGAAATTGCTCCCAATAAGTAGTGGCTGAAGTATATTTCCTCACTTGCAGTGTATCCTTTTCCTGTGCTAAATCTAGCCCTTCAAATGGAAAATAGGAATTACACCTACATAGTTTGGATGCCTAGTCTCTATATATTTTGGAAAAAAAAATTGGGCAAAGAGAAAGTTGTGGGATTGTTTTGGGGTTGGTTGCCTTTGAAGAGGCATGCAGGTAATGCAAAAACCCTAATAAAGTGTGGCTTTCCTTTGTTTCTTCTATTGATGATGAGGGACAAATTGTTCCTTTTGGAATTACTTCAAGGTATTTATTTTATTTCTTTCATTCCTCAGCCGATATAGGTCCTTAAGCTTGCTTGGAAATAACAAGAAGCTGTCTACAATTGCTTCACAAATAAGCAGCGTATTATGTTTCTGTATATTCTTGACTAGTTCAGTCAAGATCTAAGAAGGCAAAATGATTTAAGCGAACATTAGAATAAATAGTGTTTGTGTCAAGGCTTTCATGTTAATAACAATAGTTTCCATATTTTCCAGTGTGGAAAACTGCCAAACTCTGTTATCTACTTTAGTTTGTTGCCTTTTCTTCAAATATATCTTTTCTTTCACCTGCAGAACAATTGAAACAGTATATTGGACATCTTGCATTTCATTTTGTTTTAATAAGTTTGTAATCACTCATAAATTTAGTTTACAGTTTATCAGTAGGGGCTCAATATGTACATTTAGGAGTGTTTCTGTTGGAAATATTCAGAGCATCTTTTAAAATTTGAAAAAAGAGACATGAAGTTATCTAGGTTAACTTAAAGTAGAATTCTTTCCTGTTCCTTTCAAAATCTACTAATATTTTATATAAATATCTGAAGTATCAATTTAGATACCTATTTGTTTGATGGGAATACATTTTTTCTTATTCTGTGTGTACTCTGATACAGTAGACCCTCACTATTAGCAGATTTACCAGTCGTGATTTCACTTATTTGTGGTCCATGGCTTGACCATATAATGTGGCTAGCCCTGAGCCCCATGGCGCAGGGTGGTAAGCTGCAGTACTGCAGCCCAAGCTCTGCTCACAACCTGAGTTCGATCCTGGCGGAAGCTGGGTTCAGGTAGCTGGCTCAAGGTTGACTCAGCCTTCCTTCCTTCCGAGGTCGGTAAAATGAATGCCCAGTTTCCTGGGGGTGAAGTGTAGATGACTGGGGAAGGCAATGGCAAACCACCCCATTAAAAGTCTGCCAAGAAAACGTTGTGATGTGACATCCCCCCATGGGTCAGTAATGACTCGGAGCTTGCACGGGGGACTACCTTTACCTACCTTACTTTTAGCCCTGAGCATATGACCCCTCTAGCTTTGTGTGCTGTTGAAGTATGAAGAGGAAGAAAGATCTGGCTTAACCCCCGGCCTCTTCATGATTATTTAGGACCAAAACAGTGGTCACAGCACCAATGAGTCTTACCTGCGGGTGCCAACACCATTTTATATTGGAATGTGGCCATTTCAAAATGCTGCAAGTGCTTAATTCTGATCAGGCTTGCAGCATGGTGGAACCAGGCAATCTTGTTTCCCCACCCACATGGTGGGTGCTTGGCTGGTAATGATGCTGTGGCCAAGCCAGGTGCCACTCTCAATTTGCCTGGGCTAGGCCTCGCTTCATTGGATGAGAGGCAGGGGGAGATAGTGGGGGAGAGCATGGGTGCTTTTCTAGACCGTTTTGGTCTCGCAGTCCATCCTTCTTAGTTTTTGCAGAGTTTGCCATTTGCAGTGATTCTGGGAACAGCTGCCCTGTGAATGGTGAGATTCTGCTATACTACTTTCACAAAAGTCCTGAAAAATGGATATTTAGATAGCTTCATATCTCTTGAATATTTTCAAGCACAATTTTACTAGAAACATGGAGGGCAGGGGGAGAAAAGTTTGGAGTTTTCTATTCTGTTTCAAATGGTAAACAATGAAAAAAATGAGATAGATATTCTTTATAAAATATTTTCTCTTTCAGAATGACTGAACTATTTGTTAAACATGTTTAGATATATTTATTTAGATATTTTTCCCTATTTCTCTCTCCTGTGTGGCCAAAAGTGGCTTAAAACAGTGTTTCCTCCTCAGTTTTATCTTCACAACATCAACCCTGACTGTTAGACTAAGTGAGAGAGATTGGAGGAAAGCCATCCATTGAAATTCCATGAAACCTATGTCTCCCAGAGCCTAGTCCAACCCACAAAACACTATAAAATATTGTTACACCTAAAATTCCCACAGCAATGTATCTTCGATTCAGGTGTATTAATATAGTGGTTATAGGATAGCATTTGATTGGATTACTAAACAAGTAAAATACTAGGACTCTGTGTTGGAAAACACTTGCATAATATGGAACAAAACCCAGATATTTGGTGTATAAATGCAGTCCGGTAGTCTCATACCTATTCTTCCTGCAACATAATGCCACGTATTTTTTGCAAAGCAGTCTTACAGAGCAGTCCTGAGAAGAGTAACAACAATCTTAAGCCCGTGGAAATCAATGGGCGTAGTCTGAAATAACTCTGTTTAGGATTGCACTATTAGACACCTTGGTGATTAATTGTCTTAGATTATTCAGTCTTCTAAGTCAAGTTAAACATAGTGAAAAATGTTTGAAATTCAAGACAAAATAAGGAACAAATGGACATGAAAAAATTCAGAAATTTGATTAAGGTCAGGCAAACTTTTCATTTTCTAGGACCTGTTACTTAAGATAGATATCTTTCAGGTACTGATTTTGTTAGAGTTATGCTATTATTTTCAAAGATATATTATTTACTGGACTTTAATGGGATATTAAAATCTAATAAAGGATGCTAATTTGTACAGTTACTGTGATACTTGTAGCATATGATGATGAAGTAGCATTGAACAAAAGATAAAATGTATTGGAATATCCAAATGCGTTGCTACATGATAGTGATGTTTATTTTCTGAACATTTTCTCTCTCGAAAAAATTCTTCTATTTTCTGTGGCATTGCTGAGGTCCACATAGGGTTTCTAAGCCTAGATAATAAAATCTCATTTGTGTTTAGTAGAGTAAGTAGTGGTTTCTGTTTTGTATTTCTTAAACTGACCAGAACTGCATAACTATCTTTTTGTACTGCAGATTGAAGCTGTACTGTAGGGTATTTTAAATAATTTTTCATTCATGTGTAGACCAAATAGTACTTTATGAACTATTTAAGTTAAACATATACATAGTTATGTTAGATTTAATAAGAAACTATTGCATATATATTGATTTCCCCCATGTAACAATTGCCCCCTGCTTTCAAAATTTCTAGAAATTATATATCTAGCTATCCAGATGGATTCTGTCCTGATACTATGTTGGTGCGGAGTAGCTTTATTATAGAGAGAACCTAGTCTTATTCACCCATTTTTTTCCGAAGTAGAGGTTGGCTTTGAAGAGAGTGCTATAAAAGATATATAGCCAATCTGTGTTTGCCTCCCCAGTCTTAATTTGGGACTGGATAGCAATCTATTTTTTATTCCAATAACATATGTAAGTTTCTCAGTTACGATACTTTGGTGTGTGGCATATCATTGGATTCACTGGACCTTAATTTCAAAAATGCCATGCTCAAAATGTTTCTGAAGGGTATGTGCCAATATCCTGATTTACATAAATTGCTATCATTGGCATTATTGGTATTTTATTGGATTGTGTTGGGTAATAAAGCAAACTCATAAAAACCAGAAGTCCTTTAGCACTATATTCCTCATCTAAAAACTCACTAGTTCTTAAATGATAAGAACATCTAGGTGTTCACTTGTTATCTTGGGTCTGCACAGCAGGTCTGCTGGCTATGACATTTATATATCTACCTTTTCAGTAACAGTCCTGTTTCTGTACAGGGCTGCCAGAGGCTGTGCAAAAAGCTCTTTTATTATAATTTTTTGTAGCGGTTGCCAAACTTGCTTCTTTTGAGGATATTTTTCTGTTCTATTTGTTTTTACTGGAAAATGGATTTTACTTACTGATTGGATTAACTGTAATTCTGTTTTTTTCTTTTGATTGTAAAGCTTTTTGATTTTATTTGTTTGTTTATTTATTTATTTAAGGATATTTCTATGCTGCCTCAGAATCTTGCTTGAGACGGCTTACAATTAAAACAACATCACCATATTAAAAATTATTAACAAATAACAACAACATTAGATTTATATACCGCCCTTCAGGACAACTTAATGCCTACTCAGAGTGGTTTACAAAGTATGTTATTATCTCCACAACAAAACACCCTGTGAGGTGGGTGGGGCTGAGAGAGCTCCTAGAAGCTGTGACTGACCGAAGGTCACCCAGCTGGCTTCAAGTGGAGGAGTGGGGAATCAGACCTGGTTCTCCAGATTAGAGTCCTGTGCTCTTAACCACTACACCAAAAAGAAGCCACTGGTCAGCATAAAAACTATCCCTAAAGCAGAAGCAGACCATTAGAAAGCTTGTTCAACCCCCCCCCCCTCATTAAAAGCCTAGGTAAAAAGATATGTTTTGGCTGGTGCCAGGTATGCCTCGAGGGAGAGGGTATTCCTGAGGTGAAAAGAAAATGCCCTGTCTTTAGTTACTAGTACCTGCCCCAACTCTGAAGGCAGGGGCACAGAGAGCAGGGCTTGAGAGCAGATCTTAACTGGCATGTTATGAAAGTATGAAATTTTCAGTGAACGTTGCAAAAGTATGAAAGAAGACAGTCCGAGCTAAACGTAATAAATTAGTTTAGCTGTCTTGTTATGTTAACTCTGTGGATATGCTTCATTTCTGTCCAGTGTAAGAGATCTAACATGGAGGGAACATTCTAGGATTCAGTTGCGATAAATAAAAAGTACATTCTTCAGGAAGGAAGGTATGTGGGAATTCTGGGGGAGGCAATAGATTATATAGATAAACTGCTATCTGGCACTTGTAAATGTAAAGGTGCTTGGATTTCTTTCTTTTCTAGTGGTTTCTTGTTCAGAATAGCTGTAAAGATTTGTAGCTATGTTGCCATAACAACGTATTTATAAAACATTCCATGCTGGATAGCTGTTGTTGGAGGAAAAAACACCTTTGCTGAGAGGAGAATATAGCCTTTGAACTACAAGTGAAAATTATATGCTATTGACATCACTGTTAAAGGAGAAGGAGAAGGCTTCTGTTCATCCAGTCAGTACACATTCCCTTGCAGCTACTTAAAGTGGTTCATTCTGATTTAGGTAAAAAGGAAAATATAGAGTATTCTGCGTCCAGACGTACAACTTTTGAGGCATTTACTAGGAGATAGTGTTGGCTAGAGCAACAATTTTCCTGTTGCCACAAGCTGTAAACTAGTCATATATATTACTGTTCTGTAATTTCCAATCTTTGCTGAAGGCTGGATAAAACCAGCAAAAAACTATGTTAGCTATTGTTTCTATGGACTTATTGTATTCATGTTATTCTTTAAATGTAGAAGAACAACCAAAATTGCTGGACTTGCAACGTTGTGGTATTTTACTGTTTGGAGGCATGTCTGAAAATTAAGTGATTAATTATAAAAGGAAAGCAGTAAGGATGAAAGATAAAGATTTTTCTTTCTCCTTGCTCAGCATCTGATATTTTCAGTGACCTTGAAGATAGTTTTGGGTGGGTAGCTGTCCTGATCTATAGTAGGGGTTTGCAGTTCGGGATTCTGATTCAGAAAAAATGCCCAAATTGGACCCGATCCATAAAAATTCGGGATTTCCGAATCAAAGCCAGTATGCTGGCCACAATTTGGATATCCCAAATCAAAGCTTTCCGAAGCATTTGTAAGAGGAGAGCATTTGCAGAGGAGCCGGCTGGCTCCAGGCTGTCACAGCAGCTTTGTGCTGCCGCCGCTGCCACCATCACCACCGCGGCAGCGGCAACCCGCCACCCAGCTGATGACCCTCCTGCTCTCCCTCTGGCCAGTTAAGTGGGTGGGGAGTGGAGGGGTTGCCCTGGGGGTGGAGGAGTTGCCCCCTTTCACTTCAGTATGCCCCCTTTCACTTCATTCCGAAGCAAGTAAAATACCATTATGGTATTTTTGAATTTTTCCCCCGCTTCGGGTTTACTGGAAGCGGGAAACCCAAATCTTTTCGGGCTGCACACCCCTAATCTATAGTAGAAGAGCAAGATCAGGTTCCAGTAGCTCCTTAAAGACCAGTTAGATTCCCAGGGTATGAGCTTTTGAGAGTCAGAGTTCTGTTCTGCCAAAGGCAGCTCTGACTCTTGAAAGCTCATACCCTGGAAAACTAGTTGGTCTTTAAGATGATACTGGACCCAAATCTTGCTCTTTCACTGACTTTTATGATGAGATGTCAGATTTATTATTTATTTTTATTTTATTTGTGTGATTTATAGTCCTCCTTTCTCACTGACACTCAAGGCCAATGATGTAGTGTGAGAGTACTACAATCAGTATCAAGGACATTTCCATAAACAGTGCCATAGGGTAAATAAATACAAGTTTACAAAGACGTAGCATTAGCAAGAGTCCAATACAGAGTTAAAGAAATGCTGAAACAGAGCTCAAGCAATTCTAGAACTGACATGAGACAACATATAACTACCCAGTAGGATCATACTTGAAGCACAGGTAGCACATAGGAGCATATACTTAAAGCAACAGATAGGACATAAGGCAATATAGTGGTGAAGTCTATGGTCCCTAACTAGTTAGTGAAGCATCTGAGACCCCCTCCGTACAACCCCCTCTCTACAATACAGCCCACCTGTCTGAGTAACAACAACGATAACAACATTCAATTTATATACCGCCCAATTTAGCACCCACTTAGAGCCGTTTACAAAGTATATTATTATTATCCTAACAACAATCACTCTGTGAGATGTGTAGGAGTGGGAGAGCCCCAGAGAGCTGAGACTAGCCCAAGGTCACCCAGCTGGCTTCAAGCAGAGGAGTGGGAAATGAAACCCTGTTCTCCAGATTAGAGTCCCGCTGCTCTTAACCACTACACCAAACTAGTATAGAAAGCACTTTTGAATAATTCAGTTTTGCATCTTTTGTGGAAAGCCAGGAGAGTGGGGGCTGTCCTGACTTCCTCAGGCAGGCTGTTCCATAGGGTAGGGACTACCACAGAGAATCTACAAGTACTGGCAGCTGTTGATATTGCCCATGTGCAGGGTGGCACCTGAGGGAGACTCTGTTCGGATGAGTGATGCTGCCATGGAGGAACATAAAGAGAGAAGCAGCCACATATGTATGCTGGACTAAGGCCGTGAAGAGCTTTATATGTGATAATCAATACCTTGAACTGAGCACGGTAACTGATAGGTAGCCAAGGGAGTGACTGCAGGATGGTAATGATGCTCCTGCTTGTTCCTGATAACTGCTGAGCTGCAGCGTTTTGCACCAATTGGAGTTAACTTAGACGGGAGACCTTTGTATAGTGCATTACAATAGTCAAGTCTTGATGTTACCATAGGATGGATCCGGGTGGCCAGGGCAGCCATGTCAAGATAGGAAGCTAGAGTGAGGTTGTAGAAAGGCTAGAGTGAGGTTGTAGAAAGCATTTTTTGCAGCTGCCTTAACTTGCTTTTCTAGTAGTAGCACTGGATCCAGTATAACCCGTAGGCTCATAACTGAATCTACAAGGGTTAGATGAACTCCATTGAAAGAGGGGAGCACAGTGTCCTTCAAGATCTCTGCCTTCCCAACAAGCGTCATTTCCGTCTTGTCTGGGTTCAGTTTCAATTA
Source organism: Eublepharis macularius (assembly GCF_028583425.1). Taxonomy (NCBI): domain Eukaryota; kingdom Metazoa; phylum Chordata; class Lepidosauria; order Squamata; family Eublepharidae; genus Eublepharis; species Eublepharis macularius. The sequence continues at coordinate 104,868,047 of NC_072796.1, forward strand.
GTTTGTTTTCAGCCATTTGACCACAGCTGACAAGCAGCGATCCAAGATATCTACTGAATCCTGTGGGGATAGTGAGATAAAGAGTTGGGTGTCATCTGCATATTGATGACATCTCACTCCATACTTGTGAATGAGTTCTCCTAAAGGCTTTACATAGAGGTTGAATAACATGGGAGATAAGTTTGTGCCCTGCGGAACCCCGCAAAATAGTTCCCATTCTGGAGACAGCTGATCTCTGATAACAACCCTTTGAGTCTGTTCCATGAGAAATGATTTAAACCAGTCGAAGGCATATCCTTTGATGCCCATTTCTGTTTCTAAATGCCTCAACAGAATGGTATGGACTACTGTGTCAAAGGCTACGGTTAGATCCAAGAGGAGCAATATGAAGGCATGGCCTTTGACTATATTCAAATGGAGATCATCCACTAAAGCTACTAGGGCCGTCTGTGGCCTATGACCTGATCTGAATCCAGACTGAAAAAGGTCCAGAACGCTAGAGTTATCCAAGAACACTGGAGTCGGTCAGCTACTGCTCTCTCAATCACTTTGCACAGAAAGGGTAGATTAGAGATTGGGCGATAATTGGCCACAACCTTTTTGTCTAGGGATGGTTTTTAAATTAGCGGCTGGATAACCGCCTGTTTGAATGGCTGGTGGAAAATGCCCTGCGTTAGCGATTGATTTACAATAGTGACCTGCTCAGTGGTTCACTTATGTGGTCCTTACTTGATTTTAACAGCCAAGATGGTCAAGGATCCAGTGCACAAGTAGTGGCTTTCATAGATGACAGGATCCTGTTAAAGATCTGTCATTGTAACTGGTTCAGTGCAGTCCATATGTGAGCCAGACAGTGTATTAAGGATTACTTTAATATTCACATAGGAATACATATCACAAAATAAATGTGATGCTGTGTCCTTCTAACCTCATTCTTTGTACTTGCTTGTAGGCCTGCTGTAGCTCTGTTTGAGTTGAACTAGTCAACAGAGGCTAAAAAGCAAGCCTCGTTAGCTTTCCATTTGTTAATGGTTAAATATCTTGTTTAATAACTTTGTTGTTTTCCAGTCTAAAGTGTTTCCCAATAGTTATAAAAATGTTTTGTTAAGTTTCTAGTGCCAAACTGAAAAGAAAAAAGAACTGGTTTGGTGGAACTGCCATCTATACAGAACTAGTAGCAGATAGTGAAGTTAAGAAAACATCTAAATCTAACAGTTCGTCAAATCCAAAATGGGAGGAACAGTTGACTGTGTAAGTAAAGGTTTTTTTTACTTTTCAAAACTTCCTTTTCGTTAAGAGTTTACAGTGGAATTTTTGCCCTGTGGGACCTATAATGCAACAGCTATAGCATTAAGACATTGGCCAGTCATCTGTCCTTAGCATCATATGTACACATAGGTTATTTGAAATTCTTCATACCAGTGAACATGTTAAATCATATCAGATAAAGCCTTAAGAAAAAGGAACTTTTGCATAAGCAATATTTCCATTTTGTCTGTGTCTTGTTTCCTATCTCTGGTAACTGTTTACATAATTCTATACAGAGTGAATTGGGCAGGTGCATCTCTTTCTCCCTTCCTCCCATGTATAACATGAGGTGGTTCACAATAGTTGCACAGTGACTTAAGAGTAAACAGTAGGTTATGACATATGGGGAGGGAGAAGATTCTGGTATTCCCTGCTAATATAAGCAAAAAATGAGATAGTTGATTCAGGATGGTAACTACCAAATAGCAATCTATGTCTGATTTGTTTTTTTCCTCCCTCCCCCTTTTGTGTTTTTGTAATCATTTGATATCTGTAATGATTCCTTGATCATATATCCATTTATGTATTCATTTTATTAAATTTTGAAGCTTTTATAACATGCTTTAAATTACTTGAATGTGAATATATTACCTGCATAATTTCATAAATAGTTCATGATTATTGTGGAACTGCAAGGGCCTGTCAACCCTTTTTACCTTTTATTTCCTTTTTTAAAAAGTAGTAAGCCAGTAGAACACTACCTACTTTCTCTAAGAAATAAAACTGCTTCCCGTAATGAGTCAAAAGACACATTGATGACTGACAAATGCTTATTTTTTTGGCTAAAATTATTAAATTAAATACATTGAAGCGTACTTCTAAAATACATCCCATTCTCTTTCAGTGTTTTAAAAATCTTCAAGACATCTTACAATTAAAATTAAGTTAAAATTGCATCAGTGCAATAGCAAGAAAAACCTTGAAAAAAATTAGCAGTGGAAATTCAGCGGCAGTATAAAATAAGAACCAGGCCATTAATTACCATTTTCAAAGTTGTTGTTGTTGCATGTTCAGTATGGACATAATCCATTAGAAGGTCCTTTCTCTGGTCGCCAGCTTCTTAACCTCTCAAGACACTTCACTGGGGAAAGGGTTTCAAATGAGAATCTTAACTCCTGAGCAGGATCACATCAGGGAAGGAGGCTTTTCTGATGCCCTGGTCCTAGACTGTTTCAAGCTTTTTGGGTCAAAGTGAGCATCTTGATTTTCAGCAACCGCCCCCTGCCCCCAAACTGGAAGCTACTGAAGATTTTTCAGTTGAGGGGATGAAGGCTTTACAGACTCTGAGTTAACAAAGTTATTTCCAAATACTTCTCAAGGTCAGCTGTACATATCACACTGCAGTAATCAAGCTCCTGGAAGGGGATTCAACAGGTGCACCAGTTGAAATGGTGGAAAGAACAATAGATGTCACTTGGATATTTATATGTAGAGTTGGATCTGCAAAGTATCCTCCAGCTATGATTCTGATCTTTAAGGTAGAATGCAATCTCACTTGATTTTCAAGGTGGAATAGACTAGTTAAATACTACCTTCATGATTCATCCACTGTACTTCCCTCTCATCTAGATTAAATCTAACTTTATTAGCTCTCACCCAGTCCATTACTGACTTCCGGTATCTGTTTAGGATTTCCACAGCCACACCTAGATTAAACGAAAAGGAGAAATAGAGATGGATGTTTACATGTTGGCAATACCTCCCACTGCATTCTCTGGATACTTTCTGCTAGTAGTTTTATGCAGGTATTGAATCTCTTACAGGAGATTCAGTAGGGCTCTGTGAAACTCTGAAGCATAAATGCCATGGTGCAAAATAACAGTTCCTCAGGATTACGTTTGGAAGGAAGGAGTGAAACAACAAGCTCAGTGCCTCTAACTTCTACCGTGCAAGGCAGTCCAGAAGGATACCATAGGCCGTCTTATCAAATGGCTAAAAGGTCCAGAAGAAACAAAAGGGTAGCAATCCCCATCAATCTCAAAATTAGTCTGGAAGCCAGATTTGAAATAGATCTGTATTGAGAGAATACAGCCTGTGATGGTGGGAGATGGGGGCATACTTTAGGATGTCTTACTAGGCTTCCATAATCTGTCCCTTCTAGCATCTCTTAGCTGAGGCCATTGCAACTGCAGCATCCCAGCTTGCTATAATGAGAGAGTCAGATATCTTGTGGAAGAAGCCTTCTTCCTGCAAGACATCCAGGGTTCCCCTTTTAATCAACTGAAGTGTTGTGATTGTTTTGGCAACCCCAGCACATCAGCTGGGAGGTGGTAATTTCTTCCTGGCCAGCTACATGTAAAGTCCTGGATATCTTGTAAGCCTTTCTTCCACAAGACATCTTGGCAGGATAGGGTACTGTGGTTGCTATCTGTATGCCATTCTATCATTGGGAAGAAGTTTAAAACTCGAAAAAGCAAGCTCACGAACAACTGTGTTGTGAGCTTTATATTCATTTAATGTAGCATTGTTTTTAATTCTTTTATTGCAGATGTTTGTTAGCTGCTTGTTAGTTTATTCATTTATTGTATTTCTATACTACTTTTCCTCATTGCTTAGAGGTTCACAAAAAACACAAGCAAATTAAAGCCAACTAGAAACTTGACATATTAAAAAAAATTAAGACTCTATCAAAACCAAGTCAGGCAATAGCCCATCTAAACAATACAGCCTCACATTGCTGAGTAATTTGGATGAGAGAATACATAGCCTTTTTCATAAGGTAAGTAACACCAAGTCCATTTGGGCTAGTTTGAGGGATTGAAATCATAAAGGGGTTTAAAAAATCCATACAAGTTTTACAAGTCAAAACCTGTAGGTTTAGTTGAGTCCAGAAGCAATTGTAGCCAGTGTCACTGATTTGATTTATTTATTGAAGGTGGAATGCAAGTTTTCTTCTTTCTGTCTGTCTTTTGTTTGTACTTGGAGGATTGAAAACATGTCATAGATGAGTAACGGGTGGATTACAAAGCTATACTCTTTTAAATCTTTTTTTCTAAAACCCATCCATAAGAAGGTGATTGTAATTACCCAGTAATAAGTAAGGCGTTCTCCACATACTTAGAAGTGTCCTCTTCTCAGGACAGTGTGAAGATGAAAACAGTCCTGTTTAAAGCAGGGTTGCACAACTCAAAACAACCTGTGGGATGGGGCCTGGTGAAGTCCCTTTAGCTCTAAGGACCAATATGGCCTAAAGAACTTTTTTGAGTTGTGCATCCTAATCTAAATAGTTAATATTGTTTAGAAATGTTTAGCCACCAATATTTGCATTAGCATCTTCCTAAAAAGAGAAGCTTGCCGCACGTCAGGTATTGAGATTGTTGGGCTACTACTAGTAGTATGGTTTTGTTGTCTTTATGAAGACACATCTCTTCCCGTGTGCCCTTGGCACTCACAACCATAGATTTCTGGCTTTGAGTCTTGATGACCTTATGGGCATCAGTATCTTGTCTAAACAATGAATTCTCATGCTGTGGATTGATAAACTTAGGGGCCAGAAGCTTATCAGTGGTGCAGTCACACACCATTCAACCCTGAAGACTGCATTAACCCAGCAGTTTGTTCTGTATAGATCTGGCAAGTCTGGATTCAGATACAGGAGTACATTAAAGAAGCCTTGGGTGCCCCTTTAGCTTTCCTATATCAGATCATTAATCTCCTGGCAAGATGTACACCTCAACAACATTTTATGGCCCAGGATAGCCTGATCTTGTCAGATCTCAGAAGCTAAGTAGGGTTGGCCCTGGTTAGTATTTAGATGAAAGTCCACCAAGGAAGAGCAGCATCGCTATGCAGAGGCAGGCAATGGCAAAACTACCTTTGAATATTTCATGGCTTGAAAACTGTATGGAGTTTTCATAAGTGGGCTATGACTGAATGGCACTTTTAAAAAAATATGGTATACGTTATAACTGATTTCTAGAGAATCTTGCTTCCATTTTATCTTTTTATTAAAAATAGCCATTTACACTTTTAACATTGAGTAACTTAAAAGAATATGGTAACACTATTTACTGGGTTACTTTTTTCGCTGGTGAAGCATGGGGGGGGGGTCTCTTAATTTCCACAAAGGCTATGCTGGGTATCATGGGACCTGCATGGACCAAAGGCATATCTGACAGGTACAAGGATAAGAAAGAATATTAGGTGAGTTTGAGTGAAAAAGCTTGCTGGACCCCATCTGTTGATTTAAATAGATAATTAAAGGATAGCAAGTACTTGAGCCCATTAATGTCTTATACATATGATTATCAGTTGGCCCCCAACCAGTATGTCACATGTTCAAACCATACCTTTATGTTTTTAGTTAGACTTTTTTGCCATTCACAGATGTTTCTTGCACTTTGACTCCAATACATGTATTTATATAAATTATACTATTTTCTAATCTACTAGAGAGCGTATTCGTCTGTAGCTCCTTTATCTTTCATCAAAGTTGTGCTGTTCTGTGTTTCTTGATTTTTCATTTGACATGTCTCAGTGTTTAGCTGAGAGATAAGGCCAGCCCTGATTTGGGCCTGCAAAAGCATCCTCCACGGTCTTTTTAGTCAAGACTTGCAACTGTCTCCCTATATATCTGGCTACATCTGAGACAAGTGACATACTTTCCACTGGTGCACAAATGCACTGTGTTTGCTCCGTCCTGTTGAAAGAAGTGCCAGATAAAGGTGCATGGTTGCTAGACAGAAGATCAGAAAATGCTAATGCATTGCCTGATATTGTAGATTGGGATACCTAAGTTTTCTTGTTAAATCAAAGATAGAGCATAAGCCTAGCTGTTTTATTTTGCATATTATCTATGATAAAAAGATAAACTGTAGTATGCTGCATATTTCTAACTATGAAAGGGGAACTAAACTTGTTTTTTTGTCTACAGGAATGTGACTCCACAAACCACTTTGGAATTTAGAGTGTGGAGCCATCATACTTTAAAAGCTGATGCTTTATTAGGAAAAGCCACTGTAGATCTTAAACAAACTTTGGAAATACATAATAGAAGATGTAAGTTACACGTTTATTTAGATTTTGTTAATTAACCCAAATTTTATAAGGAACATTACCTTAGTATATATTGTATTGATGTGTTCAACTTGCCCCAGTTGCAATTTACTCATTCCTCGTAAGTTAGCTTTCCTCTTTTTATCAGCACAGTATGTGAAAGTAATTGTATACTGGTGGCATTGTGCTCTTTTCATGTTGAAAATGCTATAGTGTATGTATAAATCTGGAAAAGTTCTGAAAAATCTGGAAAAATTCCGATTTCCTGATAAGCAAATAAACTGCTCTTAGTCTTTCTGAATATGTCAAAGACTGCTTGCTGTATTTTCTTCTTTAGATATTGTGATGTTATTATAAACATTTTAAGAGCATAGGAGCCAGCAGTATTGGTTCTCCCCATAGACTCATTCCCAACTAGCAAAGTTTTTGATCCCCCCCGCCCTCAACAAATAACAGCAAAAGTTTTTGCAGGTGTTCTGTGTAAAGCACCTCTGCCACTCATACCAGGTGATTTCATCTTGTCCCCTTTTCTCATCTGTGTGAACAGTGACAAAGGAATTGGTCAGCATTCTCCTCTTGTCTGCTTTGTGTGAGACAAGGGATAGGCAAATGAATAGTTGATCTGCATAATGGGAGAACCCTGCCAGAACTTTCTGATCCTGTTTGTATGGTTGGTTGTATGATGGGACAGCTAAAAATTCTGGTATTGACCTATAAGGCCCTGTGCGGACTGGGACCAGCGTATCTACGGGACCGTCTCTCCCCATATATTCCCTGGAGGATACTCCGATCGGGACAAGCAGCTGTTGGTGGTCCCTGGCCCCAAGGAGGCCCGCCTAGCCTAGACTAGAGCCAGGACCTTTTCGGTCCTGGCTCCCACCTGGTGGAACACTCTATCTGCTGAAATCAGGGCCCGGCTGGACCTACTATCCTTCCGCCGGACCTGCAAGACAGAGGTGTTCCACCAGGCCTATGGCTGAGGCTGAGCTTCTGCCGGCGTGACAAAAAAGGGTGTATAAAATCTTAACCCTCCCTGTGAAGGCTGTCCACCATCCTGTTTTAAATGTGTATGGATTTTATTGTATTTTAATATGTTGTTTTTACTGTATTTTGTATTTTAATATGTTGTTCTCTGCCCTGAGCCCACTCGCGGGGAGGGCAGAATAGAAATTTGAAATAATAAATAAATAAATAAAGAGCCTTCTGCAGTATCCTGACTTGAATGAACTCCTGAAATGAATTATGTGCATAGGGTTCTGCCCAAATCTTAGCAGAGCACTGGGGAAGGTTTTGTTTTCTTTGCCCCAGCTTGTGTGAGACAGAATGGCTGAGGGGCAAAATGGTGGTGGTGGGAAGTACTGGAGACCAGATCAGAAGCCCCAGTGGGCTGGGATTGGTTTCAGGATTCAATTGCCTATACTTGATTCTTTTCTCTTGCAAGAAATCTTTGCTACTGGTATTTTGTAAAGTTTGTTGATTTTTGTATGCTAATATCCAGATGCAGGGTACGTTAATATTCTTAAATTAAACATATATAGCTGTGATCTCTAACTGATAAGGTATATGAAGATACTTATGAAAGAAGTATATACTTTTGTGATATTTATAACTGGGTACATGGGCCATCACACTAGTTAAAATTGCTTATTTGCCATCATACATAGATCCAGTGTTTGCAGAAGTGAATGGTAAAACTGCTAAAACTCTGTTTAAAAATATTAGCTTAGATTTATTTTAAAACTGCTTTATCCAGTGGCTGATTTTTGTAATGTGTTTTTCTTTAGTAGAAAATATCAAAGAACAATTGAAACTCTCATTGGAAAATAAGAGTGGCTTGGTACAAACAGGGGAACTGATAATTGTGCTTGATGGTTTGGTACTTGACTCAGAATCACTTACAAACTGCAGTTCGCTAACCAGTAAGTTAAAGTGGGAAAAACAAACATTATCCTTTTATTATCCTTTGATATATGAAGGGAGGAAAATCTAATCTTTGTCTTACTGTTTAGTAGAAGTCCAGCAAAATGGTGATGCTTTACATGAAAACAGAGAAGCATCTGCAAGAATCACTTCCAGGTCAGATTTCTTTTATAGAAAACATTGGTAATTATGTGATTGCCCCATTAAAGTGTTAAGATTGAATTGGTTTACAGAATATATCATATTGTGTGTTTCAGGGCATATCATTATAACCCCCTGTTCCACATGGCACCCTGCTCTGAATGACCCTCCTAGAGATGTAAAATTTTTTAGAAATTTTGAACCCGTGGAGAAAAAACTACTTTTCTTCTTGTTTTTTCCCCTGGGCAAAACCAGAAATGTTTGGAGAAATTGAAATATACTCAATACTCAACAGTAACTGAAAAATTAAGTAAATTCATGGTAATTGCCCTAAGGGGGAAAAACAAATTCCTTACATGAACACTCAAATGTAATTTACAGTAAATTTGTTGACTTGCACTGTCTTTGTGCTGTTGTCTAGCGTTATTAAGCAGAGAACTGCAATTCAGATTGATCATGATTTGTTATGTTTTCATCAGAATCTTTATGATAATTGTGTAATTATAATGTGGTGGTTCTAATCTAAAATTTTATTTTGATAAGATTTTTGTCTTGTGATGTTTGTAATAGAGTAGACAATCAACCATCAAGTTCTATAGTACAGAACTCATTCCCTATACATGCAGTTAATGGAGACAGTGGAGACAGCACACCATCTCCTTCTCATATTGCAGCCAGACCCAAAAATTCATCATCACCAAAACCAATTACAACTCAGCCTGGCAACAACATTGGTAAGAGGAAAACAGTTGGGAAATGTAGTTCAGAAGACATTTTTGTTCATCTTTATTTTTGCAACTAAGCCCAATAATTTCAGAAATCGGTTATCGATTTGTTTTTGTAGTTGGGGATTCTAAGGGCCCTATGAATTAACAGGAAACATTTCATTGCATGTGTTCAGCTTGGGGCTTACTTTCTTCTGGCTTCATTCCCTCCTTATAAACTGTCTCCTGATATGGGTAAGGCAGGAAAGACTGCAGTTAGAAAATCCTCTTAGTGTACTCATTATGGAACTTTGAAACCTGTCTGTATATTTACAGTTCTGTGGTGAAGTTTTAAGTATTGCTTTATTCTGGGGTAGCAATCTGTTAAGGGAGAATTGGTCTGTGTATTTAAAAAGTTGTCATTCTGCATTTCTCTCCTCTGACAATGACCCAAGGTGACTTACAACAATATTTCTTGATCTTAAAACAAGGCTGTTTAAATATTTTATTTAAAATAATTTTCTTTCTTGTACTTAAGATAATTCACAAAGAGAACTGTGTACTATTCGCTCTTTTGTGATTAAAACATACTAATATACTCCTAAAGTGTTTATACTGCTTAGGGGTAAAGTACCTCCAAACAATTTCAATACACAATATGTTTTATAATTTTATTTATTTTTGTATACTTTTGTCACTGTGAATCAAGGTTACCATCTTTTTTTAAGTGCTACTGCTAGCACAATTTTAATATGCCTCAAGTGATTATTTAATAAATACTTTATTTATATATTCATAATATTTATTTATTTATTTATTTATATATTTATAATTATTTATATATTTATTAAATACTATTATTTATATATAGTCCACCTTTTTTCTGAGACTGAGGGCAGATTATACAGGGTAAGTCAATGTGATCAACAGCTGGGACATTCAATAAACAATGAAATAGGGTATGCAGATATAAATGTGCAGATATTTGAGAACAAGCAGAAATCTGATATACAGCTAAAACAATGCTGAAACAAAGCATAAGCAATTAAGCATGACATATTTTAACATCACAGAAACTATCAAATAGGAACATACTTACAGCAGTAGATAGTACGCAGTAGTATAGTCTACAGTCACTGTCCCTTTACAACTATATCTCTTTGAGCCATTTCCTTACAATATAGCCCTCCTGAATATTCAGCATTTTAATTATATTATGGACTAAACAATTGTATCATCAGTGGCTGAGTTTCTGTGACTAACATGGAATAAAACTGTGGTAGACATAAGAGTACTCACAACTGTAAATTCTGAACGGGGAAAAGGAGTCATGCAGTGTTGATGAATTGAGCTTCTTTGAGGGAAGTAAAAAGTCTGCTTGGGGCAATTTTATCGTAAAGCTGTTGACCTCATTTATTTTCTACGTGTGACTTCTAAAATGCTCCTTTTAGTATCTTTTAAGCAGAATATTAGAATACAGTCCTGGAGTCTTTATTGGTATACCTGGTCTTTAATCAGTTGTTACAGATTGTAGAGAATGTTAAACCAGTATCTAATACTTTTTCCCCAGTCAACTGCGAGGTAGCCATGATGGAAGCTGATAATTGTTCAGCCTCTGAAACTTTTATGGATTCTGCAGAAGTACCATCGTCTACATCTGCAGATTGCACTACCATTACTACAGAACCTCCTTCAGCAACAGAAACTACTAATACCTCTGAAAGCAGCACATCTACAACTGCCCCTAATGTTTCTGCTGGAACTGAAACTGTTGCTCCCACAGACCTTGCATCTTCAAGTCAGAGAAACAACACAGTTGCAGAAGCAGCCAAACCAAGGGAGTCTTCAAATGTATCTGGGGAAGCTGTAAGGCAACAGCCTGCTAACAACAGCATAGAACCTTTGCCTCCAGGGTACGTGGAATACATTTTAATTAATAATAGTGTAGTATGTGAAGAAGACTTTATAGGTAAACATAGAGATTTTATCAGCTTTTAGCTTATTAGCTTCAGTAGATATATAAGATCCAGTATGACTTCTGGCATGGCCAGATGAGAAGCACAGCTGTGTAGATGAGTAGAGGCAGTAGATTTTCCTCTGCATTGGGAACAACTCTGCATGAAAGTTGTTGCCACTTACTGGGTTGGCGGCGGGGGTGGGGGGGAGACTTGTCCCTAGTGGGGTTTCTTCCTTTCTTCTATAGCAGACTCTCCTGAGATTGATACATTGGATTATGTAAAGTGCATTATGTTCTTGAATTAGCATGTTTTTTAAAGAAGAAAACCATTTTCGCTATTTTAATTTCATGTTTTCCTTTGAGTAGAGATTTTCATCTTGAAAGGTGTCAGAAAAGCAGAACTTGTTTTAATAAAGCTGTTAATGGCCTAAATTTGATGTGCCCCCTTAGATGTACCCCCTTTCAAAGTATTTCAAGCTTTTAAAAAGCAGGTAGAGAATGCTAGGCAAAAATAACCCAATTTTCAAACTAATTAATATAGTCAGTAGCCCTCATTTATCTGCATACAAGCTGATTTTGTGAACTAGTACCATCTCTTCACATGGGGCCTTTATGTGTGGTGACTTGAAAATCAGCTACTACATATGCGGCTGCTGTGTGGAGGCACTGATTCATACTATTAGAATCCTAATGTGACCAGGCTGATTGCAAACCATCCTGAAGACATCATACTGTAATGCACAAGGCTGCTGACTTTATAAACTAGCTTTTATTGAGTTGTACAAGGCTGCTCAGTGAACAGGGATGTGAACCATCTGCCCATTGAATTTTGCCCTACTATACCAAAGTTCTGAATTTCTCTCTCTGCTACCATCTCTCGTCAGTTGTTGGCACTTTTTCCAAAATGAGGATTTGCTATACTCAGTTGTACAGAGCTAAGCTTGCTGGGATTTATGGTTGCTATAGACATGACTAGTTTCATATGCTGGTGTTATTTAAATGTTAGAAAGTGAATATTGGACTTAAAGTAATGTTCAATTACTCAATGGAAGGAGAATATCCAGGAACCTGCAACTCCTCCAGTCTGATCCTAGCATGTTTAACCAGGGACAGAACTAGTTTTAATATCCTTCAGTGGTTGGGATATGCCCCTCTTAGTCATGGTCACAAGTTTGTTATGTTTATGTTGTCTAATTATCTTCATTCTGCTGAATAGAATTAGTATTTATAATTAATTCAATATTCTGTCATCATTCAGTGGAGGAAGATACATCGAAATGTCAAAACAGCAACATCACTTCTGAAGCCTTATCCCTTGCAGGAAAACAAAGAGAACATTCTAATCTTCCTCTATCAGTACCTCCTTTTGTTGTTGTTGAGGAAATAGTATCTTTGTATTCGTGACGATATCTAGTGTTACCTCTGATTCCTCTTGAGCATTGTGATGGTACCTGTAGAAACTAGAGACTGGATTAGATAATACAACAGCTATGAGGATTTTCTCTAAATTCCGTCCCCCCATTTCAGATAGTATGGCTTCTGCTTTCACATCTTTCCATTTTCCTGCTGTGAAATAGCTGTCAGGAGCATCATTTGTCTGTGCAGCTCTGCATCAGTGCAAATAACTCCTCTCCCAGTGCCATTTTGGGGCAGAAAAAGAATCCTTCAACCCTCCCATGCTGTATTCCCAATCCAAATCAGACTGTGTAGTGCTTGAGGAAAGAAATTCCCATCAGCTGTTGTCTGGCTTCAAGAAAGCAAGTTGGGGAAAGAAGGACTTGATGCATAGTCAAATGTATCATCTAGTTTGATCCCAGATTATCTGGGCATCTTGAGTCCTCTTGGAGGTATCTGGGCACAGAGATAGTATTACTAGATTTGGAGTGAAGAGCTGGACCTGCCCACACCAGAAAGTCTTAGGGTTTGGTTAGAAGACACATGATGCAACAGCTTTGCTAATGGGTTGAGTCTGGTCAGTGCTTGGATTGGAAGCATCTTTATAATCTTATGTTGGAAGAAAGATGGAATATTAATGTAACAGGACTGGATTAGATTAAAATGATAGGTCGGGCTGGAAGACCTTCCATCCCATATATCAAATGTCCATGGGCTACTATACAGTCACTTCATTCTGTGCATATGTGCAGCAATTATCTAAGTATCATCCCCTTGTCTAGGTAGGAAAAATTGAGGTTAACAGTTTTCTGGGATACAAAAACAAATAAGGTATTAGAATGTGAAATATTCATAAATGAAAACTGGACATTAAGTGCATTTAAAAGATATCCTCTTGCTTCAGGTGATGCAGTTAAATACTGTACACTCATTGGGGCAGAGGATGATCTCCTAGTTGCTTGCTGAAGTGTTGAAATGCTAGAGTTATCATTAATATAAGACATTGGTTGTTACAGTATTCTTTTATTTTTCTTAATTAGCCTGGACTTTATATCTTGTAGAACCATTTCATGAAATTCTTCATCTTTGGCATCTAAAATATTTAGTCCATTTTGTCTGGAAAGTTTTAGCTCATGATTCACAGGAAAATAAAAACCACATTTTCTGTTAGTTGTTTTTTGCATGAAAATAAACTTTGAACATTTCAGCCATTGACTGTGCTTTCGGTTTTGTTTTGTTTTTTAAGATGGGAACAGAGGAAGGATCCTCATGGTAGAACCTATTACGTTGATCACAATACAAGAACTACGACTTGGGAACGGCCACAGCCTTTGCCGCCAGGGTAACAGTTCTATATTGATTTGAATATGTTATAGGGTTCTTAAAATTTTTATTTCAGAACCATACATTAATAAAACATAACAAAGAAAAAAGCACAAAGGCATCTACAAAAAATTGAGAGGGATAAAAGTTATTATAAATTTTGTTTTATAGCTTGAAGAAGCAGTTTTTCAAGATTTATCTATACGTACATCATTTATTAAATCATGTATTTCCATAAGTTCCTAGTATTAGGTGGAGGATGAAGAGTTGTTGAATGTTGGTTGGCAAAAGATGTAAATAAATTCCAAAAAATGTAAAAAGCATTCTCAGTCACTTCGTTTTTTTGCTAATCTAATTTGAGTTAATTTTTCCAACAGGGCTGTATTCCACTAACTAAACATAATTTTTGGTGTGGGTTTCCAGTTTTGAGATATGATGGATTTCCCACCTACTTAAAATTATTAATGATTGATATGCTAATTTCTTATTTTTCCCTCATAAATAAATGGAATAAAACCATATTTGTATCATATATTAAATTTAATTTCAAAATTTTGTTGACGTTAATATATCAATTCCATTAGACTCCACAACCAGACTTCATATCTCTCACTGTTCAGGAAGGAAATTATTCAGCTCAAAAGAAAAATTAAAAGGACTGAGGTTTCAGAGCATATGCAGTGTTCGATGGCTCCCTTAATATATCAGTTTCCACAGAGCATTTAATTTTTTTGCAGCTCGACATATGGAAGCATGCTTCTAAATTATGACATTTCCAGCATCGTGAAGATGATGTTTTATTAGATATACTCAAGTTTTATTGGTATAAAGTACCATCTATATAATAGCTTTGAAGGGGTTTTTGTATTAGTCTAGCTGAAATTGATTTAAGAGGGAGAATTCTTACAGGTTTTTAAACCTATTTCTTTAAACTAAATATGCCAACTGTTTGTAATTACTTTAAAGTTCCCATAAGTTATATTAATATGTTATGGAGCATACTATACAATTTTATAAAAATTGTTAGCTGAGATTAATAAAAAATGTCTTCCATACTTTTATGTTTTTATTTTAAAAATCCAAAGGAGTTAATAAGTGCTCTGTTGGTTCCATTTATATGCAGTATTCTTGAAAAAGATTCCTGTATGTGCAAGGGATTATGATGTATAAATGGTGGCAGTGATATCAGATCTGAATAGCAGAGATGAACTTTGATTTTGAAATTTTATATGCTGAAGTTCAGATTGAACACTAAGATCTGCACATGTAAATTAATTCAAGACAAAGCACTGTAGCTTATTTTGGGATCGACTTGCTTGCCCTCACTGGATTCTTTCTAGCAAGTTGCTCTAAAGTGTAGAGATAAGAAATCTGTATCCAGCACTTTTACTTGTGCCAGTTCAGAAATGAGCAGTTTTTTAAAAAGATAAAATGCCTTTCTTGATTTTCAAAGGTGTGGTGCACTTCCTGTGTTTAGATCCAGTCACTGCTGTTTTTTTCTCATTTTAAAACTTCTTGTTATGGGTAGGGGTGTGTGCTTTGGGTTTCCGATTCGGGTAAATTACGCGAATTGGACCCAATCTGTAAAGATTAGGGATATTTGAATTCGGAATGCTTCGGAAAGCTTCGGGGCTGAGTTTAAAGGGCCCTGCCGCCGCTTGCAAGGAGCGGCGGAGCCCTTTAAACACCATCCCACCCCCAGACCCCTACTGTCATCCCCAGCCCCCCAGCCCCACCCACCTTGGCAGTGGCAGCGGTGGCTCTGGCTCCTCTGCTGCCACACTGCTGCCTGAGCCTGCGAGGCGGTGGGGAAGGTTGGAGCCGCTGCCGCCTCCTCCAGCGCTTCCTGCCCCTCAATTGGCCGCGGTGTGCTGGCGGGCAGGAAGGGCTGGAGGGGGTGGAGAAAGCCCTTCCTGCCCCTCAAATGGCCGCTGTGGCGCCGCCGCACTGCGGCCAATTGAGGGGCAGGAAGGGCCGGAGGAGGCGGTGGTGGCGGCTCTGGCCTTCCCCACCACCCTGCAGGCTCAGGTGGCGGTGCAGCGGCAGAGGAGCCAAACCAGCTGGCTCCAGGCCATCGCAACCTCATGCTTCTGCCACCCCTGCTGCTGTGGTGGTGGCAGTGGCCTGCCGCCCAGCTGTCAAAGACCCTCCCGCCAGGTAAATGGGTGGGGGGTGGAGGGGTTGCCCCAGGGTGGGGGTGGGGGGTAGAGGGGTTGCCCCAGGTGGGTGGGGGGTGGAGGGGTTGCCCCAGGGGTGGGTGGGAGGTTGGGGTGTTCCCCCCCTCACTTCAGTATGCTCCAAATATTTACGGAACATACCAAAGCGAGTAAAATACCTTAATTCCGAAGCGGCTTTTCCTGAAGCAACCTGGCCCTGCACACCCCTAGTTATGGGCATTGTTCGCTGATTAAATCAGTTTAGACTGTGTACTTATAGCACCCTAGCTAATAGTATTTCAGTTGCTAACTATTTTGAGAGAAGAATAATGTCAGTGCAACAACTGCAATATGTGACATATTAGTTTCGTGAGGTAATGCTGGTAACATAATACTTGAAAAAACACTTGAATGGTTGCTTAGAACCAATTTTCTAATTTTTTGTGGGGGGCATGTCAAATTCCACTTTATACCTTGTTAATTTAGGGGGGTAGACTTAGTTTTGTAGCAAGGACAGACTTGGCAAAATGATATTGGCAAAGGAAATTCCATTGCCTATAGAAATTTATTTTTGTATAATAGCTGGGTAGAAGATAGCTACTAATGTTGGCTTTTTGCTTGGGTAGGTGGGAAAGGAGGGTTGATGATCGTGGAAGAGTTTACTATGTGGACCATAACACACGAACAACAACATGGCAGCGACCAACAATGGAATCAGTCAGGAACTTTGAACAATGGCAGTCTCAGCGCAATCAACTTCAGGGAGCTATGCAACAGTTTAACCAGCGATACCTCTATTCGGTAAATTTACAAAATGAGATATTGATCTTTTTTCTCTCATGGCTTTTTGTTGTATATTAACTAATTATGCAAATTACCAAGACATAGTTATTTTCCTAATATCTGGGCATATTCAGTAACAGGTTCTACTTTATAACATCTGCTCATTTTAATAATGTATTTATCATTTATTTTGTTTGAAATATATATCATACCCTTATCCTCTTTTAGGCACCCCAGTGCCTAAGTAACCACCACCTGCTCCACAAAAAAAGCCATATCAAACCATAAAGATAATTAAAAATTTGCACAAACGATAAAATAGCTAAGCTATATTATAAAAAGGCTTCTTGTATCAGAAGACTAAAGTAGAATAGAACCTATGGATCCAACCTAACTGTAGTAGTGCTTTTTGAAGTTTCCCCATGGCTTGTATATTGACAATAAAACAATTACGTTCTAAAACATGTATTAATTTTTCTTTTTTCTTCATTAGGCCTCAATGTTGAGTGCAGAAAATGATCCTCTTGGTCCTTTACCACCAGGCTGGGGTAAGAAATGTGTTTATTTGAAACGAATTTGTGAATTATTTGTTTTAACTGTTGTTTTACATTGTCTTGTTTCTGTATTTCAGAAAGGAGAGTAGATTCAAATGATAGAGTATATTTTGTGAATCACAACACAAAAACAACACAGTGGGAAGACCCCCGGACACAAGGGTGTGTTGATATATGCCTTTCATTTTTGTGTTTAAATGAAATAAGATTAAAATAGATGAAAAGATTACTAGGATTTTTTTCCAAAAGTGTATCTCACCTTTTTTGTGCAGCTTACAAAATGAGGACCCACTTCCTGAAGGCTGGGAAATTAGATACACCAGAGAAGGTGTTAGATATTTTGTTGATCATAACACGCGGACAACTACCTTCAATGATCCTCGTACTGGTAAATCCACTGTGTAAGTCAAATTTTACTAGGATTCTAAAACATTTCCTATCTTTATTCCTGTTAACCAGGGCTAGCCTCTTTACAGATTTTTTTAAAAACCTCAAAAAGGGGCCATGTATGGCTACAATTTAGGTTTCTTCAAAGAAAGGGAACCCCCAGTTTGGAGAAAAATTGATTTGTAGAAAAAAAATTAATCTGGAGGCAAGTCCCAGATTAAAAGTGATACCTGTGGAATTGCAGACATCACAAAATACTCTGATATTAAAGCTTGTAGGAGAAATCATTCTCAGTTGTGGAAGTAAATGCCATCAGTATGCAGATGACACTCAGCTCTATATCTCGCTATCCAAATCCCCTGGTGATGCTGTAGAGTTACTGATTCGCTGCTTGATAGCTTTTGTCAGTGGCTGAAAGCAAACAAAATGAAATTGAACCCAGACAAGATGGAAGCGATGCTGGTTGGAAAAGCAGACTTCTTGAAGGATGTTGAGCTTCCGACCTTTGAGGGGGTCCAGTTGACTTTGGCTAAAAGCCTAGGGGTTATATTGGATCCAGCACTGCTGCAAGAGAAGCAGCAGCAAAAAATGCCTTCTCCTAACTTAGGCTAGCCTGGAAGATGGCACCCTATTTCTACATAGCTGATCTGGCCTCCTGGATTCATACTACGGTAACATCGAGACTAGACTATGGTGATTCACTTTACATAGCTTTCCCCTCAAAGTCAGCTTGGAGACTCCAGCTGCTGTGAAACACTGCAGCTCTTTTACTTTCAGAAACTAGATTGAGCATGCATATATCTTTCACTCTGCAGTCACTCCATTGGCTTCCCATCAATTACCGGGCTCAATTCAAGGTCGTGACTATTATATTCGAAGCCCTTCATGACCTAGCTCCCTTATATCTGTGCAATCACCTCCCTATGTTTTGCCATGGCAGCTTTGTTTATCTGAACAGGGCCTTCTGCGCATACAACCCTGCAGTTGGGCTAAATAAAAAACTGCCTGTACAAACACTTTCTCTGTGGTAGCCCCCACCTTGTGGAATGGGCTGCCTATGGAGCTCAGGAAAGCTCCCAGTCTCTTGGCTTTCCACAAACTATGCAAAACTGAATAATTCAGGAGGGCTTTCTACTCAGATTATAGAGCTGCCTCATAATAAATAGCTGAAAGAGATACCTTGGAGAGGAACAGGGACTATAGTCTAGGCTATTCAGTACTGTCTGCTGATGTAAATATGCTCCTACTAGATAGTTCGATGTTGCTAAAGATGTCATGTTAATCGCTTATACTTTAATTCAGAAAGGTTTCATCTATGTGTTCAGCTTTATGCTAGTTTACAAATTTGTGGCTACCATATTGTATCTGTTTTCATTGAATGTCCTAACTGTTGATCATACTGCACTTTGCTTTGTGAATGTCCTAGCTATTGATTATAGTGTATTCACTTGCAGTATATAATCTGCCTTGGATCTCAGTGAGAAAGACAGACTATAAATAAACAGCAACAACAATAATAATATTCAGACAGCATTTTGAGTTGTCATAGCAACTGGTTCCTGATGTTGTAATAGGAATCACCATCCCAATCATGAAGTGGTATAAAGGAGACGGAAGCAGATTTGGAGCCAGTGCAGGGTAGGGGGACTGGAGCCAGAAGGAGGGAAAGAAAGCAGAGACTAAAGTGAGAGGGGATCATTGTAGTCTGTGGGGGACAAGAAATTAATTTCCAGCTTTTTTGAGTCCTTGCAGGTCCTGTTCTTGTAGAGTACAAATTCTATGTAGTATATTTTTTGACAGAAAAAAGTAAAGATGCTGTACGGTTGGAATAATGGCTTTATTTTTTTTTTCGTGGATAAAACTGGGTATATGATCTTTTATGTGGTGTCTTATTAATTTCAAGGTTTTTTATTTATTTACATTATTTATAGTCTGCTTTTCTCACTGAGGCTCAAGGAGGATTACAGTGTTAGTACAGTCAGTTTCAAAGCCATCTCAATAAACAGTGTAATTGGGTATATAAATGGAAATTTGCAAAGCTTTAAAACTAACTGGAATCTAATATAGAGTTGAAGAAACGCTAAACAGAGCATAAGTAATTCTAAGACTGATGTATTAAACAACATATAAACTATCCAGGAGGATTATATTTACAGCTACAGACAGTACATAGAAGTAAAGTCTATAGTCCCTTTACTTACGCATCTGTTTGGGACCACCTCCCTACAATACAGCCTTCCTATCTGACTGAAAAGTCCTCTTGAATAATTCAGTTGAGCATCATTTGTGGAAAGCCAGAGGAGTGGTAGCTTTCCTGACCTCTTCTGGTAGCCTGTCCCATAGGGTGGGGGCCACCATAGAAAATGCAAGTGTACAGGCAGCTGTTGATTTTGCCCATGTGCGAGGTGGCACCTGCAGAAGGCCCTGTTCAGATGAGCAAAGCTGCCATGGTAGAACATAGGGAAAGAGGCAGTCCTGTAGATATGCTGGGCCAAGCTCATAAGGAACTTTTGTATGTGATAGCCAATACCTTGATTTGCACTGTTAAAAATATGGTAGGTGGTATTTTAAATCTGATTAAGAACATGAGACTGAAGTATGCAGTGATTCCTGTATTTCTGAAGCTGAATGAGATATTTTAAAGTTTTGGGGTTGTTAGAGTGCCTTTGAAAGTGATATGAAATTTTAATGTATTTTTTTACTTAATGTATTTTGATATTTTGTTTTACAGAAATAAAGGGCCACAAATTGCATACGAACGCAGTTTTAGGTGGAAGCTAGCTCATTTCCGTTACCTGTGTCAGGTATTGTAATTATAATAAATTCTGTCCATTTGAATATATTCTTTGAGTATATATTTGATATTTTTCCGTTTGTTTATAGTCAAATGCTCTGCCAAGCCACGTGAAGATCAATGTATCCAGACAAACGCTGTTTGAAGATTCCTTCCAACAGGTAACAGCGTTTACTGTTTTCAAGAATGGTCACCAAAGTGAAATATTATGCATCTGAATACTTTTAAATAGGGATGTGCTCAAGAAGAAAATGCAGTTGATTCTGTTTGGTAATTCCAAAGTGAAAAAAAATTGGAATTCAGGGAATATCGAATTCATGTTGCAATTCAGTTCAGTAATACAGAGCAAATATGGTAAAATTTGGCCATTGTTTCCTTTGGGAAACTCAGTTTGGAAACTTCTGGTGGCCTGGAATGATGTGTCATTTTTTTGACTAAATTTCACCAAGTTGCAGGGGACCAACTCCTAATGGTCCTCCAGTGACCATTTGGGTGGCATTTTATGGCTCCCCCAAAGAAGATGTCCCCAGCCACCTCTAATCTCCATTGTTCTCTGTGGGGAAAACCTACAACTAGCCTATCTTAAAAACACTTTTTAAAAGTTCACACTTAACAACTCTCTCAGGATACTCAAACAGCACTAGGTTAAGTTAACAAACTGAACCAAGCACCCCAACAAACACATCTCCCAGAAGAACAGCCAACAACAATTGAACACCTGACCAAACCAAACTTCTTTGCCAATAAAAAACAGAACCCAGCAAAAAAACACCAACCAAACTTCTGTAAAGAAAGCCCAACCACAGGGGAAAACAGCCCCACCAGAAGAAACATGAATTTAATAAAATTAACGTGAACTATACAACTCCAAACAAATTATCCACAACAGGAAAAAAACAACTCCCTCCCAGAAGAACAAACAGCAAAATGAACAGTAAATTTAACCAACTTCAAAAGTCAGAAATTAAAGTCCCACCTACACAAAAGCCCAGCGAAAGCCCCCCCTTACCACAGAGCTAAAAAGCAGTTTTTAAAACGCAAAATTAAAAACGCTTTTACCTTCCCCCCCCCCATCCCTATCCCATACACCAGGACATTCCCCTCCCCCCAAAGAGAGAAAAAGCCCAATGAGTCTACAACACTCAAACCAGGCAGCAGCTGGGAATCCATCCACTCACTGGGCAGCAGGATCCATTCACAGTCCAAAGCAGGCCAGGAAGCCAATAGCCAACAGCAGGAAGCAGTGAGTGTCTCTCAGTTTCCAGGCCAGAGCGAAATGGAGGCTGACTGAGGCAAGCCTCTTAATTTCACAGAATCACAGAGTTTGAAGGGGCCATACAGACCTTCTAGTCCAACTCCCTGCCCAATGCAGGATGAGTCGAAAGCATCCCTGACAAATACTCATCCAGCCTCTTCTTGAAAACTACCAGTGAAGGGGAGCTCACCACCTCCCTAGGCAGCTGATTCCACCTTTGAACTACTCTGACCTTGAAAAAGTTCTTCCTAATATCCAGCCGGTACCTTTGTGCATGTAATTTAAGCCCATTGTTTTGGGTCCTACTCTCTGCTGCCAACTGGAACAGCTCCCTGCCCTCCTTCAAATGACAGCCTTTCAAATATTTAAAGAGAGCAATCATGTCCCCCCTCAATCTCCTCTTCTCCAAACTAAACATTCCCAAGGCCCTCAGCCTTTCCTCGTAGGGCTGTCTCCAGCCCCCTGATCATTCTCATCGCTCTCTTCTGCACCCTCTCAATTTTGTCCACATCCTTTTTGAAGTGAGGCCTCCAGAACTGCACATAGTACTCTAGGTGTGGCCTGACCAAGGCAGTATAGAGAGGGACTATGACCTCCTGCGATTTCCATGCAATGGCCTTTTTGATACAACCCAAGACTGATTTTGCCTTTTTTGCCATATTTAGTTTACAGTCCACTCTTACCCCAAGATCTCTTTTGGATACACTACTACCCAGAAGTGAATCCCCCATCCAGTATTTGTGCTTCACATTTTTGTGGCCCAGATGTAATACTGTGCACTTACCTATGTTGAATTGCATCCTGTTCACAACTGCCCACTTCTCCAGAGTATTCAGGTCTTGTTGAATTTGAACTCTATCTTCTTGGATGTTTGCCACTCCTCTCAATTTAGTATCATCAGCAAATTTAATGAGTAGCCCATTTACTCCTTCATCCAGACCATTGATAAAAATATTGAAAAGTACTGGGCCCAAAACCAAGCCCTGTGGCACTCCACTGGACACCTCCCTCCACTCTGATGAAACGCCATTGACCACCACTCTTTGGGTGCAGTCCTCTAACCAGTTCCCTATATACTGAACTGTCCTATAGTCCAGTCTGCTTCTTGCATCAGTTTAAAAAAGGCACTCTCCTTCTTGAGAATCATGTTGGCCAGAGAAGGAGAACTGCTATAAGGACTGGCCATTTTAAACCCCCCTCCCTTCCCCCTTCTGCCTCTGACTCACTCCACCCCTTCTCTCCCCTTTCATCTGGTAAAAAAACCCTGAGAAGCGGTGTTTATTTGCTGTTCCTTAGCAAAGGAACAAGGAAAAGCGCTGCTCCACTTCCCGAATTTTGCCAAAATAAAATTCAGTAATTTTTACTGAATAACAAACCCGAATTGTGCATCCCTAGTTTTAAAGCTTACATGGTTATGTAAAAGTTGCTACCTGTTTCTGAAGTGATGCTTCAGTAAAACTGTTTGGAATTTTTTAACTTCTGATACTGTATTAGCTAGAATTCAATGTAAAAGATCTTTATTTACTACATTTCACAGTCAGATTGGACTGTACTTTTTACACAGTTTCTCCATGGAGACTTGCAGCCATACTGTAGCTTCCTGACAGATTGAATAATGTGGTGCCCATATCATTTTGGCTGCCCAAAATAGGAAGGGGAGCAGAAGCTCCTCTTCCTCCTGCGCCATGGTCCAAGTCAGAATTGGGCCTGCCCGTGCTTTTTACCCTCGAGTTGCTACTGGGACCTGCAGGAGCAGTATAAATGCCAGTTCCCCATTGTGGACTCATGTAAAAAGTAATGTCTAGTTTGGCCCTTAGTCTATAGTGTGTAAAATTATTCTCAGATGGAAGGTAGAGCCTATTTTATGAAACAGTTTATGTAAAAAAAAGAAAAGGTGCCTCCCCATTTTACATCTTTTAAGGGCACACAAATAGAGGTGAAAGTGGTTTTCTCATTGTGTGAGAGTAGGAGAAGAGGAATGTATTTGCACATTTTTGAGACATGCAGGTGATGCTGTGTGCCTCTACACACAGTTACAAAAGTGGCTTCTTTCACCCTGCACAGGAGGAGGGGGGCACAGAAAACCTCCTTGTTGCTTTTATCTTGTTGCATACAATAAAACAATATTTATCTCAGAGTGTCCTGGAGATCTGGGACTATTTATTCCCTCCTTGGTAGGTTCTGTATTGTTTTGGTTGTCCTTGGTGACAGTGTTGCGTAGCCAGGTATGATCAACTTTTTAACATAGTGATGGCATTTCACTCGTTACATCCATAATTGATTGGAACCACATGTTGAGAGAAAAGACAGTGGCACTAGAGAAGGAACAAAGTGACTGACAAGAGCCATGTAAAATGGTTTTGGGGTATGCAAGGTGTGTACTTGTGTGTGTGTGTGTGTGTGTGTGTGTGTGTGTGTGTGAGTGAGTGAGTGAGTGAGTGAGTGAGTGAGTGAGTGAGTGAGTGAGTGAGTGAGTGAGTGAGTGAGTGAGTGAGAAGTCGCCTCTTTTACCCTAGGATTTTGTTTGTTTGTGAAAATTCAGCACAGCTGTATGTAAAATAAACAAAGGTGTTTTAAAATTGAACAATTTGTTACCTATTTATCCTCTATTCAGCATCACTTTCTGTTTTATGTTCAACTTTATATACAGATCATGGCCTTAAAACCCTATGACTTAAGGAGACGACTGTATGTGATATTCAGAGGAGAAGAAGGATTGGATTATGGTGGTTTAGCCAGGTAAAATCCTCATTTAAAACTGAAAAAGTTGCAGGAAACATATCTTGCGAATATACTGCTATATATGAAGAGTGTGTGATCAGGGGACATATGTTAGCATGGCTCACTTACTAGTTCATGCCCAAATTCACACAAGGATACAGAAAAAAGAACGTGGTCCCAGGTCCTGGGAACATTTCTAAGTCAGGGAGAAAGGGACAGGCAGGAGGCATCCTGGAGTCAATCTCAGTTATGTAAACTGAGAGAATGTTGAAGCAGGAGATTCCACTTGTCTAAATGAGTTCATTGTGGTCTGAGAAACTCTTACTGGATGTGTCATTTTTTTTATTAGGGTTGAATTCTATGGTGACCAGATGCTTTGTATTGAACGTACTTTCTGAAACCCCATGATTAATGATCTGAAGGCTATATACTGCTGGGCTTTGGTTACCCTCTCGAGCTGTTAATCTCATTGTGGTTGCTGAGTATAAGAGTGAAGTGGAAGGAGGAAATCTGACAAACTTGTATGCAAGAAAAGAGAAAAAAAACGGATATTGGGTCAAAAGGCTATAAAATGGAAGAGGTACAGGCAGCGACCCCTCAAGTAGTAATTAGTGATAGTGTGTTCTTCTTAGTTTTGTTAAGCTATTTTTGTTATGTGTATTTGGTGAGAAGTATGTGTTCATCTTCGTTCTTCTGTGCCTCCACACATGGCTGGCCTGCGCCTGCGCAGTCCCATGTGTGTCAGCACAGAAGAACTCGATGAACATAAGTTACAGGTATGTTAACCCTGTTTATTTATTTATTTATTTATTTTATTTATTTATTTATTCAATTTATATACCGCCCATCCCAGGGGCTCTGGGCGGTGAACAGTTAAAATTGATAAAAACAAAAACTAAAATCAATATACAAATAATAAAACAAATTAACAAGGTGCAGTGGTGGGGAGAACCTTCCCCACCCCAAAGGTGGGAGGCCGACATGGCCCGCCCCCTTCAATCACCAAACGCCTGGCGGAACAGCTCTGTCTTACAGGCCCGGCGGAACGATAATATGTCCCGCTGGGCCCGGGTTTCCATTGACAGAGCGTTCCACCAGGCTGGGGCCAGGACTGAAAAAGCCCTGGCCCTGGTTGAAGCAAGGCGGGCTTCCTTAGGGCCGGGGACCACAAGTAAATATTTATTCGCTGATCGGAGCGATCTCCGGGGAACGTACAGGGAGAGGCGGTCCCGAAGATATGCCGGTCCCAACCCACTCAGGGCTTTAAAGGTAAGAACCAACACTTTGAACCTGATTCGGAATTCAACTGGAAGCCAGTGCAGCTGGCGCAGGACAGGTGTGATGTGTGACTGGTAAGGTATACCAGTCAGGACCCGTGCCGCCGCATTCTGGACCAGTTGTAGTTTCCGGATCAGGCCCAGGGGTAGCCCAGCGTAGAGTGAGTTACAGTAATCTAGCCTGGAGGTGACCGTTGCATGGATCACTGTAGCCAGGTCCTGGGGCGTCAGGTAGGGGGCAAGTTGCCTGATCTGACGAAGATGGAAAAATGCAGACTTGGCAACCGCCGTGACCTGGGCCTCCATCGATAGGGAGGCATCCAGGAACACACCCAGACTCTTTACCACTGGCAAAGTTGCCAGTGGTGTCCCATCCAGGGCAGGGAGCTGGATCCCAACATCTGGCAGCCCCCGTCCCAGCTGCAGGACCTCCGTCTTCACTGGGTTCAATTTCAGCCTGCTCTGTTTCAACCATGCCGTCACAGCCTCCAAAGCTCTGGCCAGATTGTCTGGGGCCGTGTCTGGCCGGCCGTCCATCAACAGAAAAAGTTGGGTGTCATCCGCGTATTGATGACAACCCAGCCCAAACCTCCGCACCAACTGGGCGAGGGGGCGCATATAGATGTTAAATAACATTGGGGAGAGTATCGCCCCTTGGGGAACCCCGCACACCAAAGGGTGACGGGCCGATAGATCTCCCCCGAGCGCCACCCTCTGTCCCCGACCCTGGAGAAAGGAGACCAGCCACTGTAAGACTGTCCCCCTAATCCCCACGTCGGCAAGGCGGCTGGCCAACAAATCATAGTCAACCGTGTCAAACGCTGCTGTGAGATCAAGTAACACAAGCAGCGCTGACCCGCCTCGATCCAGATGCCTGCGAAGGTCGTCTGTGAGGGCAACCAAGGCTGTCTCCGTCCCATGGCCAGGACGGAAGCCAGACTGGAATGGGTCCAGGACTAGAGCATCATTCAGGAATTCCTGCAGTTGTACCGCCACCGCCCGCTCAATCACCTTGCCCAGGAACGGGAGGTTCGACACTGGGCGGTAACTGGACGGGTCGGTGGGGTCCAAAGATGGTTTTTTCAGGAGGGGCCGCACTACCGCCTCCTTTAACACTCCTGGAAAAACCCCAGAGCTCAGGGAGATGTTAACAATGGCCTCCAGATGGTCCCGTAGCCCCTCCGAGCTGGCCTTCACCAGCCAGGATGGGCAGGGGTCCAGAGGACAGGTGGTTGGCCTCATCCCCTGCAGGATCCTGTCAACATCGTCCTGAGAGAGCAGGCTGAAATGGTCTAATATGGACCCAGAAGACGGCCAAGGGGTCTCCAGTTCCCTTACTGTATCAACAGTGGGTGGCAGGCCACGGCGAAGGGACAAGATTTTACCCGCAAAATAGCTCGCAAAAGCCTCGCAGCCGATAGTCGAATTAAGAATTTGGTGGTCTCCCTGAGAGAGGGAGACCAAGGACCGAACTGTTCGAAACAATTGAGCTGGGCGTGAGCTAGCAGACGCAATGGAAGTAGCAAAGAAATCCCTCTTTGCTGCTTTCACTGCCACCTCATAGGCTTTCATAAACGTCCTATAAGATGTTCTTGCCTCTTCGTCGCGCCCCCGCCTCCACACTCGCTCTAGTCGTCTCAGAGACCGCTTCATCTGGCGAAGCTCCTCGGTAAACCAAGGAGCTACCCGTTTGCGGGCTCGGAGAGGACGGCAGGGGGCAATAGCGTCGATGGCTTCGGAAAGACGGCCATGCCAATCATCCACCAGCTCATCTAACGTACTGCCGGGGGGCATCGGATCCCGCAGAGCCGCCTGGAAACCAATTGGATCCATAAGCCTCCGCGGGCGAGCGTAAATCCGCTCACCGCCCACCCGGGAAAGGAGCGGCATGCTCAGACGAGCCTTCAGAACAAAGTGATCTGACCATGGCACTGCATCATAGGCATCCAGGACCACCATCATCCCTGCCCCAAAAATCAAATCCAGCGTGTGACCTGCTTGATGCGTGGGAGCCGAAACAAACTGGGAGAGTCCTAGGGCCGCCATGGAGGACACCAGGTCAATGGCCTGCATGGAGGCATCGTCGTCAGCATGGACGTTGAAATCCCCGAGAACCAAAAGTTTCGGGAATTCCAAGGCCCAGCTGGCCACCGCCTCCAAGAGACCAGACAGGGAAGATGCAGGTGCAGTAGGCGGTCGGTACACCACGCATATTGCCAACCTCTCCTCGGCGTCCAACACTAGGCCCACACAATCAATGCCAGTAATTTTTGGGGTGGGGAGTGGTCTGAAGGAGAAAGACTCCCGAATGAGCAAAGCCACGCCTCCCCCCCGACCACTTGTCCGAGACTGGTGGAGGACCGTATAACCTGGGGGGGCTAGTTCTTTCAAAGCGACCGTCTCGCCCTCCCTCACCCATGTCTCGGTCACGCAAGCCAGGTCCACATTCAATGCTGCAAGATAATCTTGCAGCGTTTTGGTCTTATTATTTATGGACCTGGCATTGCACAGCGCCAGTGTCGGAGAGTGGTTTAATATCCTAGCCCCACAACAGGTATATCTTGGGATGGGACGCAGATTGGAAGGGCACCGAGCCCTACCATGTCTCAATGCCCTTCCCTTCCATAATCTGCTCCCACCACCATACCTCCCGCGTCCCCGGATCACTGGGATCCCCGACCCCAAGCCGGCCTCCTCACCAATGAACATAGTGCTAACCCACCACCCTCACAAAATCAACAGCCCACCAACTATCACAGACTAAGCTATCAAACATACACAAAACCCCAATACCCTACCAAATTAACAACATAGACTACAGTAACTAACACACATAGTATAAAAACAATAAACAGTAACAAGGCGAGCAGTCCCCTAGCAGCAGTCTTATAGGCTGGAGCAACAAGGGGCGGGGCCGGGCAGATGGAAAGCCCAGCCCTTGATGGAAGCAGCTCCCTTGGCAGCAGCGGCAGCAGCAGCAGTGCAGGCTACAACAACCTTTGTAGGCTGGAGCAACAAGGGGCGGGGCCAGGCAGATGGAAAGCCCAGCCCTTGATGGAAGCAGCTCCCTTGGCAGCAGCGGCAGCAGCAGCAGTGCAGGCTACAACAACCTTTGTAGGCTGGAGCAACAAGGGGCGGGGCCAGGCAGATGGAAAGCCCAGCCCTTGATGGAAGCAGCTCCCTTGGCAGCGGCAGCAGCAGCAGCAGTGCAGGCTACAACAACCTTTGTAGGCTGGAGCAACAAGGGGCGGGGCCAGGCAGATGGAAAGCCCAGCCCTTGATGGAAGCAGCTCCCTTGGCAGCAGCAGCAGCAGCAGCAGTGCAGGCTACAACAACCTTTGTAGGCTGGAGCAACAAGGGGCGGGGCCGGGCAGATGGAAAGCCCAGCCCTTGATGGAAGCAGCTCCCTTGGCAGCAGCAGCAGCAGTGCAGGCTACAACAACCTTTGTAGGCTGGAGCAACAAGGGGCGGGGCCGGGCAGATGGAAAGCCCAGCCCTTGATGGAAGCAGCTCCCTTGGCAGCAGCAGCAGCAGCAGTGCAGGCTACAACAACCTTTGTAGGCTGGAGCAACAAGGGGCGGGGCCAGGCAGATGGAAAGCCCAGCCCTTGATGGAAGCAGCTCCCTTGGCAGCAATGGCAGCAGCAGCAACAGTGCAGGCTACAACAACCTTTGTAGGCTGGAGCAACAAGGGGCGGGGCCAGGCAGATGGAAAGCCCAGCCCTTGATGGAAGCAGCTCCCTTGGCAGCAGTGGCGGCAGCAGCAGTGCAGGCTACAACAACCTTTGTAGGCTGGAGCAACAAGGGGCGGGGCCAGGCAGATGGAAAGCCCAGCCCTTGATGGAAGCAGCTCCCTTGGCAGCAGCAGCAGCAGCAGCAGTGCAGGCTACAACAACCTTTGTAGGCTGGAGCAACAAGGGGCGGGGCCGGGCAGATGGAAAGCCCAGCCCTTGATGGAAGCAGCTCCCTTGGCAGCAGCAGCAGCAGCAGTGCAGGCTACAACAACCTTTGTAGGCTGGAGCAACAAGGGGCGGGGCCAGGCAGATGGAAAGCCCAGCCCTTGATGGAAGCAGCTCCCTTGGCAGCAGCAGCAGCAGCAGTGCAGGCTACAACAACCTTTGTAGGCTGGAGCAACAAGGGGCGGGGCCGGGCAGATGGAAAGCCCAGCCCTTGATGGAAGCAGCTCCCTTGGCAGCAGCAGCAGCAGCAGCAGCAGTGCAGGCTACAACAACCTTTGTAGGCTGGAGCAACAAGGGGCGGGGCCAGGCAGATGGAAAGCCCAGCCCTTGATGGAAGCAGCTCCCTTGGCAGCAGCGGCAGCAGCAGGAGTGCAGGCTACAACAACCTTTGTAGGCTGGAGCAACAAGGGGCGGGGCCGGGCAGATGGAAAGCCCAGCCCTTGATGGAAGCAGCTCCCTTGGCAGCAGCGGCAGCGGCAGTTTTCATCTTCGTTCTTCTGTGCCTCCACACATGGGACTGCGCAGGCGCAGGCCAGCCGCTGGAAGATTCTTTATCGCTTTTTTGAGCTCCGAAGGGGCTGTTGGTCGTGCGCCTAAGCGACTGTTTCCCGCCCAAACAGTCACATGCCCTAACAGCGACCAACGGCCCCCTTCCCTCAGTTCTCTTCTTGCCGCTGCTTGAAGTGAACGTCCGCTTCGCAGCTCCGTGCTTGTTAGTGTATGTTGGGTTATTTCAGTATTGAATCAGGCTTCGGATTTGACTTACTCTTCTTCTGACTGATTTGGACTGATTCTGGACTCGGTGTGTATTGACTTGGACTGTTTCGACGACGCGTATTGCCTGAACCCCTTGATGGCCTCTAAGGCCTTATTCAAGCACTGTGCTCAGTGCCAAATGAAGATGGCCCAGACCGATGGGCATGATCTGTGCCTGTTTTGCCTTGGGGAGGGTCATAATGTCCCAGCTTGTAAAATCTGCCAGAAGTTTACCCATAAGGCCAGACAAGAGAGTTCTGCACGCTTGAAGGCGTCGTTGTGGCAGAAAGTGCTGGATGGGGAAGAAGCTCCCAGACCCCCCTCGGTGGTGGAAAAAACTCCATTATCCTCTCCAAAGGCTAGCCACAGCTCTACTCCTGCCGGAAGGCAATCTAGAGCAGGTTTGGTGGCATCTGCTAAGTCAGTGTCGGCATCTCGGCCGATGAGTAAAGCAGCCTCAAAAGCGGGGTTGCAGGTGGCGATGTCTCCGAACTCGCCCAGACAGAAGGCGTCGTCACATTCGGATCTGAAGAAGTCAGCGTCGAGATCGGAGCCGAAGGGGTCGGTTCCTACAGCGTCGGCTCTGATGTCGGATCCGAAAGGTACCGTGACTCTGAGACCGGAGGCTGCGGGTAAGAAGTCATCCACCAAAAAGGCTTCGGATCCGAGGGCCAGCTCGGAACCTCCGTCAAAGAAGCCGAAGAAGTCCAAGCATCGGCATTCTCGGTCCCCACAGCGCCAATCGGCTGATGATGTAATGCTGGTGTCTCCACGTACGCCTTCGCCTCATCTGAATTCTCCGGTCCGTTCTGCTCCTGAGGAGGTGGTACTGGATCCGGGTGCATTCGTCGTGATCTTGAGTGGACATCGTTCCCCTTCACCGGAACCGAGCCCGACTACCCACAGTCGGACCCGACATGCAGCCAGAGAGCCATCTCCCGCGTCTCCGGCTTCCTCCACTCGGAATCGACGCTGTTTTTCCGATGTGGAGAGCGCAGGTTCAGAGCATTCCCTAGCATCACAACACCGATAGGCCTCCTAACTTCCGGCTGCATACCGTTGCCAGTGGAAGGGGGCCCCGGCAGGGTATGACTCATCGGATCCGAGAACATCAACATCAGGGCAGTGTGGATGGCTACCTCCGCCGTTTCCAGCAGACAATGTGTCGGCCCCTGCTTCCGAGGAGAAAGAAGCTGATGTCGACTTCGAGTATCGATCTGAATCGTTGTCGGAACCGTCTCCAGATGACAATGTGGGCCCGAGTACGAGTTCCCCCTTTGAGAACCTCCGTATCTACGCTGACCAGATGGCCCGTATGGCAAAGGCATTGGAGATTGATGTATCGTCAGCGGTGCCTAAGACGAAGGACAAGCTCCTGTGTCACATTTACGGTGACAACCCAGCTACGGTGGGTTTCCCCATGTTGGAAGGCTTGGAGGAGATAGTGGAAAAGGTGTGGAAGGTACCTTCGGATCTGCCAGCTACATCAAAACGCATTGAGCAGATGTACAAGATCAAGCAAGGCACATGGCAATCCCTTATCAAACATCCTCCTCCATCATCCCTGATAGCTGAGGAAATCCAGCACCGACGGTCTGGCTCCTCTTCCGCCCCGCCAGATAAAGAGGGAAGGAAGCTTGATGCCATGGGTAGACGCCAATACTCCACCTCGGCACTGGCCCTCTGGATAGCCAACTACCAAACCATCATGGCTGGCTATCAGTTGTACCTGTGGGAGAAGCTGGCGCCATATGTCGCTGACTTACCTGCGGATAAGAAGGCAGTGGTGTCCCTGCTGCAGAATGAAGCCATTCGCCTTTCAAAGCAGCAGATGAATGCGGGGAGTCATGCAGCTGATACTGCCGCCCGTGGTATGTCAGCAGTGGTGATGCTGAGAAGGCACTCTTGGCTGCGGTCAACGGCTCTCCCACAAGAGGTGAAAACGAAGATTGAGAATCTGCCATTTGAGGGAGATTCCCTGTTTTCCAGCACCACGGATGAGGCGCTGAAGAAGAAGAAGGAGGATAGGCAGACGGCTCGGTCGTTGGGAGTGACCTCGGCAGACAGGTCTGCATTTAAGCCATGGTACTCTACAAGATACAACCCGTATCAGTACCATGGAAGATACCAGCAACGTCCTTACTTCCAGCAATTCCCTGCTTCTCAACGCCATTTCACTCCTGCGCAGCAACCCAAGAGGCGTAGGCCTTTCAAGCCCCGTCCATCTCAACCTCCTGCTCAGCAAAAAGATCAGCAAGGAGCAGGGAGGCAATTCTGACAGAATGAACCAACCACAGCCCTGAATTTCTCGGACAGGCTGAAGCCTTTCCTGTTTGAATGGGAGTCAATAACATCTGACTCATGGGTCTTAACAATTGTGAATAAAAGGTATGGGCTGGAATTCACTGAACTGCCTGTGTGTATTCCACCATCAAGGGCTGTGAATAATACCTTGGTGGAACTAGAGGATGAGATCATGTCTCTGTTGGCCAAGGGTGCTGTGGAGGAAATGGCATATGAGGAGTCTGAGAAAGGCTTCTTTTCTCGCTTCTTCCTGGTTCCCAAAAAAGATGGGGGTTTACGTCCCATTCTAGATTTAAGGGGACTTAATGCCTTTCTTAAAGTTACAAAGTTTAAGATGGTCATATTGTCTGCAGTAATTTCCTTGTTAAAGAAAGGGACTTGGTTTGCTGTCCTTGACCCGAAGGACGCCTATTTCCATGTTGGAATACTAGAGGAACACAGAAGATTTCTGGGGTTCGTTTACAAGCGAAGGGTGTTCCGTTACAGGGTGCTTCCCTTTGGCCTATCTACGGCACCACGAGTATTTACTAAGTGTGTGGCGCCTGTGGTGTCTTTCCTTTGGGAGAATGGCTGTACCATCTTTCCATATCTTGATGATTGGCTTATCGTGGCAGACTCAGAGACTAAGCTGTCGCAAGATGTGGACTTAGTAGTCAGGACTTGCAAACATTTAGGTCTGCTTGTAAATTTTGAAAAATCAAAACTGGTACCAAGCCGTAAAGTGCCGTATAGGACTCAGTGAAGGGTAAAGCACTACTACCTCAAGACAGAGTTAAGTCTCTGAGGGGATTAATTTCCATGTTTAAAAGAAATCGTTTCCAATCTGTGCGCAAGATACAATGCTTACTGGGTCATATGGCAGCTGCTACCTCAGTGGTACCCTTTGCGAGACTGCATATGCATCCGCTTCCAAATTGGTTTGTGCGGAAGTACAATGCTCTGCAGCACCCTCCATCTCTCAAATTCTCCATACCTAGGGTCATATTATCCTCGTTTGATTGGTGGCTGTTGGATGAAAACTTGTTTAAGGGAACCCTGTTTGGCTATCTGCATCCGGAAGTTGCAGTGACCACAGATGCATCCTTGCAAGGATGGGGGGCCTATTGTGGTGCTGCATGTGTGCAAGATGTATGGTCGGAGAGGGAAAGGAACCTGCATATTTATGTTCTTGAATAAAGAGCTATTTGTTTTGCACTTGTGTCCCTTGCAGCGCTTCTGCAGAACCGTCAAGTGTTGGTGCAGACGGACAACACGACTGCCATGTATTACCTAAACCAGCAAGGGGGCACAGCATCTATGATTCTCTGCAGGGAGGCCATGCTCATTTGGCAATGGGTGATCCAGAATGGTGTGATGCTTCGGGCTATACATGTAGCGGGAACAGACAATGCTCAGGCAGATGCCCTTCGCAGAGTACACATGTTGGACCACGAGTGGGAACTAAACGTAAAGTACATTGGGCCGATCTTCCAGATGTGGGGCCAACCGAACATAGATGTGTTTGCAACGTCAGCAAACACCAAAGCCCAGATATTTTGTTCAAGGGCAGGGAGCGACCCCCTCTCTATTGGGGATGCCTTCCAATTTACGTGGACCCACAGGTTGCACTATATGTTTCCACCATTCCCGCTAATACCAAGAGTGTTATGCAAAATAGAGAACGACAATGCAGATTGCATTCTGGTAGCACCCTTCTGGCCAAGACAGGTGTGGTTCCCCAAACTGTTGCAGATGTCCAATCGGACGTATGTGAGTCTATCTCCCCGGCAGGATCTCCTGCTGAACGGGAGCTTGTTCCACCACGAGCCCAAGAAGTTGCACCTGTCTGCTTGGCGGATTCTACCCCACCTGTGACTTATTTTGAGTAAGTGGAGAAAGTCTTGCTAAATGCAAGGAAACTTCCCACTAGACGGTCTTACAAAGCTAAGTGGCTTAGATTTGAAGCTTGGGCAGTTTCAAAAGATGTAGTGTCTAATAGTAGCCCCTTAGGGTTAATCTTTGACTACCTATGTCATTTGAAGGACCAGGGGCTTGGGGTTACCTCCCTAAAAGTACATCTTGCGGCAATCTCCGCATTTCACCATCAGGTTGACGGTTGTACGGTATTTTCACACTACAGGTCTCGCCAGTTTTTGAAGGGGATGTTTAATCTCTACCCACCGGTAACACCACCGGTGCCTCAATGGTCTCTCTCCCTAGTGCTATCTAGGTTGATGCCACCTCCCTTCGAACCGTTGGCTACATGCCCTTTAGACTTATTGTCCTACAAGGTATCGTTTCTGGTGGCTGTAACGTCTGCCAGAAGGGTTAGCGAGTTAGCAGCATTTAGGGCTGACCCTCCATTTCTTCGTTTCCATACAAATAGGGTGGTTCTGCGACCATGCCTTAAGTTTCTACCTAAGGTGGTGTCTGCCTTCCACCTGTCGCAAGAGATCACTTTGCCTGTGTTCTTTCCGAATGCATCTACTAAAGGGGAAAAGGCCCTTCACAATTTAGATTTGAGGAGGGCTTTAGCCTTTTATTTAGACAGGACTAAGGAGTTCCGTAACAGTCCCCATCTCTTTGTCTGATTTGGGATCAAGGACAAGGGTCACAAGGCATCGTCACAGACGGTATCCTGATGGATAGTGTCGGCTATTACTAAGGCCTATGCTTTGGCCAGGGTAGATTGTCCATTGGGATCAATGCCCATTCCACACAGTCTCAGGCAGCGTCATCAGCACTTATCAGGGGTGTGCCGCTGGTTAGCATTTGTAAAGCGGCTACGTGGTCATCTGCTGACACGTTTGTAAAGCATTATGCTATGGATGCCAATGTACAACAAGATGTTGCTGTGGCCAAGGCTGTCCTACACTCCTTGTTCTCATAAGGGTACACTGGAATGCCTTACTCCAATGATGAGAATGAAACTTTGTGTGTGTGTGTGTGTGTGTGTGTATATATTATTGACCAACTGTAATAGTTTTGAACAAGTATTTTTTTTGTACTACTGCTTGTGGTATATAATAAAATAGAGTTGGATTTCACCCCGCCTTCCTTATTGTGTGAAGCTTGGTACTCTCCCATGTGTGGAGGCACAGAAGAACGAAGATGAAAACAAGGTTAACATACCTGTAACTTACGTTCATCGAGTTCTTCTGTGCTGACACACATCCCTCCCTCCTGCCCCGCTGTGAATTCCACAAAAAAAAATTAAAATTCTATGTATATATTTCAAAGAGGCAGAAAAGAAGAACTGAGGGAAGGGGGCCGTTGGTCGCTGTTAGGGCATGTGACCGTTTGGGCGGGAAATGGTCGCTTAGGCTCACAACCAATGGCCCCTTCGGAGCTCAAAAAAAGCGGTAAAGAACCTTCCGGGGGCTGGCCTGTGCCTGCGCAGTCCCATGTGTATAGGCACA
The DNA here is from genome assembly GCF_028583425.1 of Eublepharis macularius. NCBI lineage: Eukaryota > Metazoa > Chordata > Lepidosauria > Squamata > Eublepharidae > Eublepharis > Eublepharis macularius. The sequence goes on from NC_072796.1 coordinate 104,904,133, forward strand.
GAAGAACGAAGATGAAAACAGGGTTAACATACCTGTCACTTATGTTCATCGAGTTCTTCTGTGCTGACACACATGGGACTGTGCAGGCGCAGGCCAGCCATGTGTGTCAGCACAGAAGAACTCAATGAACATAAGTTACAGGTATGTTAACCCTGTTTTATGTGCCATCAAGTTGCCTCCGACCTATGAAAAAAAGACCTCCAAAACGTCCTATCATTAACAGACTTGCTCAGATCCTGCAAACAGGAGGATGGGGTTTCTTTTATTGAGTCAAGCCATCTCCTTTTAGGTCTTCCTCTTTTCCTACTGCCTTCCACTTTTCCTAGCATTATTGACTTTTCCAGAGAATCTTGTCTTCTCATGATGTGATCAAAGTATTATAGCCTCAGTTTTGTTGTTTTAGCTTCTAGGGAGAATTCAGGCTTGATTTAACCTAGTACCCACTTACTTGTCTTTTGGGGCATCCATGGTAGCCGCAAAACTCTCCTCCACAACATTTCAAATAAATCAGTTTTCTTCCTGTCAGCTTTCTTCACTGTCCATCTTTCACATCCATACATAGTAATGGGGAATATCATAGTTTAGATTATCTTGGTCCCCAGAGAGACATCTTTATCTTTAAGGATCTTATCTAGCTCCCTCATAGCTGCTCTTCCAAGTCTCAGTCTTCTTCTGATTTCTTCATTGCACTCTCCGTTTTGATTGATGATTGAGCCAAGGAATAGAAAATCTTGAACAATTTCAATTTCCTCATTGTCAATTTAAAATTGTGTAATTCCTCAGTAGTCATTACTTTTGTCTTCTTGATGTTCAGTGGTAATCCTGCTCTGGCACTTTCTCCTTTAACCTTCATCAGTAGTAATTTTGAGTCTTCACTATTTTCTGCTAGTAATGTGGTGTCATCTGCATATCTCAAATTCTTAATGTTCCTTCTGCCAATTTTCACTCCACCTTCTAGATCTAATCCAGCTTTCCTTATGATATGCTCTGCATAGAGGTTGAACAGGGAGGAAAATAATATGCATCCTTGTCTGACATCTTTGCCATTGGAAACCATTCTGTTTACCCATATTCTGTCCTGAGTAGTCTGTTGTCCAGAGTACAGGTTGTGCTTAAAAACATTCAAATGTTGTGGCAAGAAGAGCATGCCTTTATTCAGAACTTGACTGATAAAGACAAAATAAAATCAAGTAATTTCATGCTGGAATTTCCCTTTGAACTTCTTTTGTTGAAGAATGGCTACTCAAGTTAGCAGCTTACCATCTTGGGAGACTGAAATGTTCTCCTGCTGGCTTCTGAATGTTAATCATTTTTCATGTCAGATTTCTTCTTCTGTGTAGAAACTGATTTGTTTGTCCTATGTTGGTGGCAGAAGAACATTGTTTATAGATGATTGCATATAGGATATTGGAAAGTGAGCAGATGAATGCTCTCCTAATGGTATGGTTAATAATATTTGGACTTTCAGTAGTGTTGCTGAAATAATACGGAAACTGAATTGTTATTTCTGTTCGTTGCAGATTGCGGTCCCTAGGCTTGTTTGAGTTTTACATAGAACATAGCAACATTGAGTTTTACATAGAAATGTCACAACCTGTTCCTCTTGCATTTCATGGCCTTTTGCTGTCAACAGGCATGCATGCAAACATTGTATTTATTTAAACACATAATGCAGCCTTTCCACATGGCTCAAGATGGCTAAATTTTTAAATACTCATCTCAGATATTTTATACTGGAATTCATTTTATCAGATGCATATGACTTTTTATTTTTTATATGAACTGTCATGGAAAGAATGCAGTTCACAAAAGTTGAGGCTACAAAAAGTCTGTTTTTTAAAGTGCCTCCAGTCTCCTTTTCTATGATTGTTGCTACAAAAAGCTATTCCCCTGGGATCTTCCTGCACTGGTGATTGTAAAATTTTGCCTGAAGAAGTATAAACTACCAGCATTTTCCAGTTTGACACCTGTAGCTTTGGGATCAAATGAAGGTTTCTTACTTCCTAACATTTGTTTACATGATTGTTTAGCTTTCTTTATTATGGAGTAGATTTAAGCTTGCTTTGGTTGCAGCACTACAGAGTGATATGCATGGGAGGAAAATACACATGACTGGGCAGAAGTGTTTTGAATGATTTTACTGCATTTAATCAATGTATAACAGATTTGCTGTTTTAAAACCATATTGTCTTTTTGGTGCTGTGATTACCTGTAGAAAACATTTTCAAAACATACTCTGCTGAGCCCTATGTAAGATTGTAGCTTGTGGTTTAGATCCAGTGATTTGTGTGTGTGTGAGAAGGGGGGTGGGATGGATAATAAACTAATGATGTTAGTTTATTATCCATTCCCACTGCAGATCTAGACTTCCCCTTCATCCTGTTCCTAGGGAACCCAAGTTCTCCAGGAGCAACATTGCAGGTAGCATTACTAAAGGAAGGAGGTAGGGAAGTCTCACGCTGTTGACAGAAATCCCTTTTGTCAGTAGAAATTATTGCTGGATCCAAGCCTATGTATTTCATGTCCACACAGATTTGTCAGTGCTTAAATAGCTGTGTTGTCTTTTATCCTGTTGTAAATTTTTGTAGAGAATGGTTCTTCTTGCTTTCCCATGAAGTATTGAACCCTATGTACTGCCTGTTTGAATATGCTGGAAAGAGCAACTACTGTCTACAGATAAATCCAGCATCAACAATCAATCCTGATCATCTTTCGTATTTCTGTTTCATTGGGCGGTTTATTGCCATGGTGAGTGTTTTTTTTTAATTGTTTGTATGTTTTGCAGTTTTTTCTACTGGAATGTTTAGTACTCTGTTTGGAAAGATCTGCAGTCCTACTGGGATTGTGTTAATCAAAAATTCAGGAATAGATCTGATTTCATTGACATGAATGGTTTTTCAGTTCTTTGTACTATGAATTTTTTAGGCTTGTTAAAAACCATGTGAGGTGATAAATATTGGGGTGCATATCAAACATTTACTGATGGGTAAAACTGTTGAAATTACTAGGAAAATAACTTTGGGTAATAGTTCTGGATTTCCTGGATGTGTTCTGTTAATGTGCTTTCCTGTGGTGGAAGGCACAAGACAGTAGATGTGTTCCTGTGCTGAATGAAAGCTCCATTTTAGTGAAACAGGACCATGGGAGTCAGCCCAATATTGAAAGTTAATTGAAGTTACCAGTTTAGCATATTTCCTCAGCAAAAGAAAATCTCAGTGATAGTATTAGGTTAAAAAAGATTGAAAAAAATAGCAAGAATGGTTGTGCCTATATGCAATTCTGTGATTTTATGAAACTTTGTTCAGTGTTGGGTGCCCCATCTCCAAAAGTATTTTGAAAAGCTGCATTAGTGGAAATGGCAGTTGAAATAACTACAGAGTATGGAGTCTGTTCTTTAGAAGCTTAAAAATGTCTTCTTCTTGATTGATGCCATTTTCTTGCCCAGATAATGAGATAGTCTCCTCCCTGCTTCTACAAGGAAGAAGGAAACAGTGTAGGAAGAAGAGAATATTTATTTGTTTTTTAAAATATTTATATGTCCCCTTTTCACCTGATTGTCTCAGATTGAAATTATTTTCTTTAAAAATCCCTCAAAAGCTAGACTTGGGATAATTAAAGGATCAGATATCTTTTTTGCTTACAGGTATCTTGTCAGTAGGTGAGAGATGCTTTAAAAGCAGTGTCCATCAGGCAACAAGGGGGTAAGACGTGCTGTATCCCCAGAAAATATTCAAACTTTAGTACATGAGAGAGAGGGGGCCTCTCCTGCCTTATTCCAGTATTCTGATCTCTGTTATATTCATAGATCAGTCTCCAATATGAGCAGCACAATTGGAATCCAAATCTTACAAAATGTAGAGGAACCCAAAGACAGATCTACAGGGGAGGTGGGAGGGACTGTGAATGTATATGATCCACTCTTGAAGAACAAGTTATATGTAAGCAACCTTGTTTTCTTCAGGTGGTCACATACATGCACATACCATGGGTGGCAAATTTTGTTTCAAGGATAGAAGGACCCAGTGCATTAAGTAAAGTGGCATCTCTTTATATGGAAGAGTTTGCACCAAGATGTCGTATCATTATTCCACATTGCGGGTTCTTTGGTTGGACATTGGTTTCCTTCTTTCACTTTGATACTGTTGGGCTTTGTTGGTTCAGCTTGCATGGAAGAAGGACTTGTGTTTGGGACTGGCTTTTGGCCAGTGGTTGTGTTGTGTGTATCCCCCATAGTGGTTGTGTGTATCCCCCATAGGAATGGTGAGTGGTTACGGTTAGCTTGTTCAGGAAGCCCACATGCTTGGACCCCGGGATCCAAGCTTCTTGAAACTTGGGGAGTCTTTGGTGGACACGAACATGTAGGTTCCTGGCAAATTTGGTGGACTTTGCTTGAAAAATGACCCAGCTCCCACCCAAGTCAGGATTCTCTATTTAGATTAGAGAACCTGACCCAAATTTCAGGGATACAGAATCCTTGAAACCGTAACCACTCACCATTCCTATGGGGGAAACATAGCTAATGCTTTCCAAGCAAAGGGAAATCTTAGGTAAACACAAGTCCTTCTTCCATGCAAGCTGAACCAACAAAGCCCAACAGTATCAAAGTGAAAGAAGGAAACCAATGTCCAACCAAAGAACCCACAATGTGGAATAATGATACGACATATTGGTGCAAACTCTTCCATATAAAGAGATGCTACTTTACTTAATGCACTGTGTATATATTGTGTTTCTCTTTTATACTGCCCATACTATTCTCTGAGTTTTGTATGCTTTTGGAATATACATTTAACATCTCAACACGGGACATTTCAGATGTGTGAGATTTCTTACATACAAAGAACTTCCATTTACAAAACAATGTGTATTTCATGTAAACATTGTCACTCACGACTTTCTCATACACTCCTTGACACTTGTGCAGCATTCATATGTGATAGTTTTCCTGTATGAATTGTACATGTGTATGTAGGAAGAAAATTGTGTACATGATCACATGTACAGGTCCTGTGTTTTGCCATATGTGTTTGTGTAAACTGTCAGTTGTGTGTGACACTGTGCCAGTTTTAATTCCTATATATTTATTTATTCATTTAATTCATAGTCTGCCTTTCTTACTGAGACCCAAGGTGGATTAGACAGTGCAAGTCAATATAATCAACAGCTAGAACAGTGTAAAAGTTTTTTAAAGGTTTTCTTTTGCTGAATTTTTTTTGTGGTGATGACTGAACTCATTTTTAAAGGGCTTGAATTTTTACTGAGTTTCCCATTTTATGTAATTATGGTTTGAAAATATTTACAGTAGCTCAAAATACAGTCTTGAGGTGATAGCCTAATCTGAGTACCAAGAGGATCGGCCAGGATTTAATTTTTCTTCTGCCTTATATGAAAATGCCTGTCAAGTCCTGGATATCCATGCCTAAAAGTGGTGCCCATATATTCCAACTGGGAAGCATTTTTTTCCAGAAGAAAAAACAGTGGGCAGTGATGCAGGAAAGTCACTGAGGAAAGCAACAAGTGAAGCAAGTGTCTCTTCACACATTAGGGATAAAGAGGGTGTCCTGTTTACAAAACTATTGTACCAAATCTCTTTGTTTTCTAAAAACATGTGAACATACCTGCTCATTTGCATTGATGACAGAGAAAGAGAATCTGGTTAAAAATTATGAACAGTTTTGAGATATGCCTCCTGGATTTAATTATCATGCTTGATCTCTTTGGGATACAAGTTCTAACTAAATCATTGCTTACACAAATCATTAGTTTTTTGGGGTTCTGAAGGATGAGAGAGCCACAGACAATAGCTTAAAGAGGAAGCATCAGCCTTGTTCCCTCTTCCAGATCAGATACCAAATGATACAATGTCTTTGGTGCTGATAAGAAAATAACGAATGGCAGCTGCTTGGAAATGGAGGAAATAGTTGTCCATCCTGATGAAGAAATGGTATTCTTCAGCAGGATCATAGACAGAAACTAGGAGACAATGGCATCCTTTTTCTTTTACTGATAATAAGGATGAGGATTCTTTCTTGAAAGATAAACAGTGAAGAAATAGAAATCACCAGGGTAGCATAGGGTTTACTGAAATGTAGGCTGCTACTGTTTGTCATAACTAAATTTGACATTACAAATGGAGTGTGATGATGCTTTATCTTTAATACACATGAAAAAGGTTATCTATGTTACCCAGGAGATTCAAATATGTGAAATCGATTAATATTCGATCAATTTCTTGTGGTATAAACTTATAGGTAGTTGGTTGTTGTGGGTTTTCCGGGCTGTATTGCCGTGGTCTTGGCATTGTAGTTCCTGACGTTTCGCCAGCAGCTGTGGCTGGCATCTTCAGAGGTGTAGCACCAAAAGACAGAGATCTCTCAGTGTCACAGTGTGGAAAAGATGTAGGTCATTTGTATCTACTCAGGAGGGGTGGGGTTGAGCTGAGTCATCCTGTGAGAGTTTCCCAGGGTGTGGAATGCTAATGGCGGAAGGCTTCACTGTATCCTGAGGAGGTTCTTTTGCATATGGATTGGTACTTGATGTGCTAATCTTCTCTGCAGGGCTATTGTCAAGGATAGAATGTTTTGTTAGCCTGGTGTTTTTCAGAACTGGCAACCATGCTCGGTTCATTCTTAAGGTTTCTTCTTTCCTGTTGAAGTTTTGCTTGTGCTTGTGAATTTCAATGGCTTCCCTGTGCAGTCTGACAAAGTAGTTGGAAGTGTTGTCCAGTATTTTGGTGTCCTGGAATAAGATACTGTGCCCTGTTTGAGTTAGGCTATGTTCAGCCACTGCTGATTTTTCAGGTTGTCCAAGTCTGCAGTGTCTTTCATGTTCTTTTATTCTTGTCTGGATGCTACGCTTTGTGGTCCCGATGTAAACTTGTCCACAGCTGCAGGGTATACGGTATACTCCTGCAGAGGTTAGGGGGTCTCTGCTGTCTTTTGCTGATCGTAGCATCTGTTGTATTTTTCGGGTGGGTCTGAATACTGCTTGAAGGTTATGCTTTTTCATAAGCTTTCCCATCTGATCAGTAATTCCTTTGATATATGGCAAAAACACTTTTCCTGTGGGAGACTGTTTTTCTTTGGTTGTTTGCTTCATCCTGGGTTTGATTGCTCTTCGGATTTCATTTCTGGAATAGCCATTTGCCTGAAGTGCGTGGTTTAGATGATTAATTTCCTCATTGAGAAAGTGCGGCTCACATATCCGTCTTGCACGATCCACTAATGTTTTCATTATGCCTCTTTTCTGTCGGGGATGGTGATTGGAGTTTTTGTGTAGGTACCGATCAGTGTGAGTTGGTTTCCTGTAGACCTTGTGACCTAACTGAAAGTTTGCTTTGCGGATGACCCAGGTATCCAGGAATGGGAGTTTTCCCTCGATTTCTTTCTCCATGGTGAATTGTATGTTCAGGTGGATGTTGTTGAGATGATTCAAAAACCCCATCAATTCTTCCTCCCCATGGCTCCAAATGATAAATGTATCATCCACAAACCGGAACCATACACTAGGTTTGTGGGGTGCTGATTCTAGAGCTGTTTTTTCAAAATGTTCCATGTAGAAGTTTGCTATAACTGGGCTGAGTGGGCTCCCCATGGCCACCCCATCCATCTGTTCATAGAATTCGTTGTCCCATTGGAAGTAACTGGTTGTCAGGCAATGGTGGAATAAGGCTGTTACATCCTCTGGGAAAATCTGATTAATAAGTGCAATGGTGTCTTTTACTGGAACCTTGGTAAACAGGGATACAACATCAAAACTGACAAGTATGTCTTGTGGATTGAGTTTCAGAGAACTGATTTTGTTGATGAAATCTGCTGAATCTTTGATGTAAGACGAGGTTTTCCCGATGTGGTCCTGCAGGAGATCTGCCAGATGTCTAGCTAATTCATATGTCGGTGAACCAATGGCACTCACAATGGGTCGGAGTGGGACTGAATCCTTATGTATTTTGGGGAGTCCATATAGTCTAGGTGGCTGTGCTTCAGTCTTGCATAGTTTTCTGTGCGTGTCGGGATGTAGTGAGGAATTCTTGATCAGCGCATTTGTTAACCTGGTGATTTTGCAAGTGGGATCTCAGAGCATGGTTGCCAGTTCTGAAAAACACCAGGCTAACAAAACATTCTATCCTTGACAATAGCCCTGCAGAGAAGATTAGCACATCAAGTACCAATCCATATGCAAAAGAACCTCCTCAGGATACAGTGAAGCCTTCCGCCATTAGCATTCCACACCCTGGGAAACTCTCACAGGATGACTCAGCTCAACCCCACCCCTCCTGAGTAGATACAAATGACCTACATCTTTTCCACACTGTGACACTGAGAGATCTCTGTCTTTTGGTGCTACACCTCTGAAGATGCCAGCCACAGCTGCTGGCGAAACGTCAGGAACTACAATGCCAAGACCACGGCAATACAGCCCGGAAAACCCACAACAACCATCGTTCTCCGGCCGTGAAAGCCTTCGACAATTATAGGTAGTTTTTCATAGAACACATAATCACTGTAATGGGCTCTACACTTGCCTTCCTTCGAAAACAATCTGGAAACTGCAACTGGTTCTAAATGTAGCATCCCAGTTATTGACAGTCTAGCCCATGGGAAAGTATGTTGCCTATCTTGACTGCCAGTTTGGTTTGAATTCAGTTCAAGATGCTGATTATAACCTTTAAAGCCCTGATGGCCTATTACCAACATATTTGAAGGACTTCCTGTCCCCGTACATCCCCATGCACCAGCCCTGGTTCACAAGCTGCCATCTTCTGGCTCCCCCCCCCCACCCCCCCACATTTAAGTTAACTTACCTGGCATTGACGAGAACCTGTGCTTTTTCTGTTATAGCTCCCACTCTAAGGAATGGGCTTGCTGAAGGATATGGGAGTGGACATTAATGTTTTAGGAGGCACCGTAAGGCCATTTTATTTGCCACAGCTTCTAGTGGATTGCAGTCTGCAGGCATTTTAGGGGGAGAAGTTTGTTAGGAGTTTTATTGTATTTTGTATGTTTGAATCTGGATTTGCAAGCTGCTCTAAGCCATAGGGAAGCGTGCAATATAAATATTTTTAAAAATAACCTAGTCATTATTTATTTATATTATTGTTAACAGCCACAGAAGATATCTAAATTTTTGCAACTCTCCCTAAAGCTATCCTGTAGTTGAATTTAGTTATCATCATGGATATAGTGTCTTGGATCACTTTTCCTTATTCATTCTAAATAAGTCAGAGAAAGAGGGACATGATCTGTAATAGCAGATTCATACTGGAGAATGTTTGGTTGCATACTTATTTCTAGAGGGAGTGTGTGTGTGTGTGTGTGTGTGTGTGTGTGTGTGTGTGTGTGTGTGTGTGTGTGTGTGTGTTAGGGTGTCTACAGATTTTTTTTTTTACTTTTTCATTAAACTGAGATGCTTGTTCAAATTGGTGCATGAAGCCCTCTGCTGGCTGACATGTTGAATTTGTATTTAATCTGTTTCTAAAGAGAGACTCTTCAGTAGATTTACAGTGTTTAAACAGACCTTTTTTCCATTACGTTTCCCCCCCCATATCCTGAGTTACTTTATTTCTCATTCATTAACTGTGTAATATCCAGCAATTGCTCTGGGAGATAGCTAAATTTGTTTCCTGCCTTTTATAGGCTCACCCTTGCATTGGACAGTAGACCTGCTTAAAGTAGTTTCCAGCCAGTGTAATTTGTATTTGAAGGTATCTTGCACTGGTAGTAACATGTTGAGGATCATGTTACCTGATCCTTTCCTTAGTGTTTCCATTTCATCATGTTGGTTTCTACAAGCTTACTGTTTTATATATATGCCTGTTCTGAGAGCTTTTAGAGCAATTCATTTTATGCCATGAACAAAATACTTTATGCTCTTTTTGTATCCAATACCAAATTGATGTTTTATCCTCAACAGGCATTGTTTCATGGCAAATTCATTGACACTGGTTTTTCCCTGCCATTCTACAAGCGCATGCTAAATAAGAAACTCACAATAAAGGATTTGGAATCTATTGATACTGAATTTTATAATTCCCTAATTTGGATAAGGTTTGTAAATCTTTTCAGATGACCACCATTTTTCCATCACCTCAGTGTAATGATTATATCTGGTTGATATTTCTTTCCCCCCCTCCTTTTTGTTAATTTTTCCTCCTAGGGACAACAACATTGAAGAATGTAATTTAGAAATGTACTTCTGTGTAGACATGGAACTTCTAGGGAAAGTTACTTCGCATGAGCTGAAATCAGGAGGTTCAAACTTGCTTGTAACCGAAGAGAATAAAGAAGAATATATTGGGTATGGAGACCAAGGAGCTGAAAAGATAAATGTCAATTTTTTTAAAAAAAATTCTTCATTATTACATTTCTACATGAGTATAAATGTTTATCTTTTCTCATTTGGAGGAAGAGAACATGTTATGGAGTCTGAACCACAAACTCTGATTTGTTGTGAAACCAGAAATTATTAAGTAGGGAAACTACATATCCTTCTGGCTCAGACCCAACACATGAGCCATGTGAATAGGTATATAGAATGAAGAAGAGAAAAAAGAAAAATTTTTAGAGGATATGCAAAAAACACCATAATGAACTATCTTCTAATACTCGCCTGGTTTTCTTTCCTACTTTAAAAAAAATGCTTCTCAGATAATATATTTTAAAAGCACATAACATTTATGCCATGGTTTTCATGATATTGTGCCAAAAACACAGCTTGGGATTTTTAGCCAGTTGTGCTTTTGAGGCGGATTTACATATCTTCAAAGTGTTTTCGTTGTGAAAGCTCAGAGAACAGATAAGCACTGATGCACATAATAAATTTAAATAGAGGGGCACTTGAAGCTCAAGATAGGGATATGAGGTACACAGGAGAGTTCCAGATACAGCGTTAAAAATAATGTCTACAGTTTATAAAGATACAGAATTCATAAAGCAGAGAAGTCCATCTGTATGTTTGTTTTATAAATGAGACCCAGTTTAAAATTTTAAACATTTGCCTGTTTCAGTTTAATGGCAGAGTGGCGGTTTTCACGAGGAGTACGAGAACAAACCAAAGCTTTCCTTGATGGATTTAATGAAGTTGTCCCTCTTCAGTGGCTGCAGTATTTTGATGAAAAGGAACTGGAGGTAAGATTTTAGTCTTGGAAGTGGGAAATAGAGCAAAACTAATATTACTACATATAATAGGAATCAAAAATCAATTATGTAGTAATTTTAAAAAGACAAATAGATATGATCAAACAAACCGTTGTGCAGCAGTTTATAAGCATTTAATCTTTTTTTAATATCAAAAACCACAGCTCTCCTGAATCCTGCTTTTTTTTTTTTAAAGGTTATGCTCTGTGGCATGCAGGAGGTTGATTTGGCAGACTGGCAGAGGAACACTGTTTATCGTCACTATACAAGAAATAGCAAGCAAATAATATGGTTCTGGCAGGTATGGTACTTGTGGAACTTCAGCAAGTGTCAGATCAAAAATTTTGTTGTTGTTTTTATCTTTGCTATTTTCCTAAGTTTCTGCTACTAGTTTCACAGTGGGAAACTGTATGTGGTTAGAGCAGCTGCAGAACTTGAGAGTGTTCCTCTAAGAGTGTGAAGTGTTCCCCCTCTTCTTGGGTAATGGTTTTATTTACCTTTCTTCCCTTATAACTAAGAGGTTGTTCAGAAAATAATAATGTCCTTTCTTCTAGGAAAGACAGGAAAGTAGGACTGAAGACATTTTTGGAACCTCCTCTTAATTTCCAGGTCTTCATGTATAGATCATATAGAGTTTCTTGAAGAGTTCTGAGAAAAAAAAATAAAAGTAAGCAAAGCAAACAGCTGCAAAGAATAAACATAGTGTCTCTCAGTTCCTTCAGCTTTTGTGCTAGGTTGAACTGAGAAGCCAGAGCCTAGGCAGCTGACTTCTCAGGCGCTGTGCTGTGGAAAGCAGAAAATCCTGATGGGCTATGCATATGGCTTGGTGCACAGGAGCTCTTAGGTGTTCCACATTTTTCTTCTCAAGATCTAGACCTGCTGACTAGGGATGTGCACTCCGAAAATATTCGGGTTTCCTGCTTCAGGTTTACCCGAAGCAGGAAAAACATTCGGAAATACCCCAAACCCGAAGCGGCAAGCTGCTTTGAATTCGGGTATTTGAATCGCTTCAGAATGCTCCCTAAAGATCCAGAGCATTCCAAAGTGATTCAGGGGGCTGGGTTTTCTCCCAGAACCCTCACCCCCACCCCTCACCCTCCCACTTAGCCCCCCGTCCTCTCCAACCCACTTACCTGGCCCTTTAAAGGTCCCTTTAAACTATCAGGCGGCAGGGGGAGATCCCTCCCACTTCCCAACAGCTGATACTTTAAAGGGCCCCTTTCCTACCACTTGCAAGCGGCAGGTCCCTTTAAACACCCCAAATCCCTAGCACCCCCCCCCCCCACTTACCTTGGCTCTGCTGCTGCGGTGGTGGAGGCCGTGGCCCAGCAGCAGCGGCTGTTGCCTTCTCCACCACCCTGTGGGCCTGCGCAGCAGCAGAGGCCAAAAAGGTCCTTCCTGCCCCTCAAATGGCCGCTGCGGCAGTCATTTGAGGGGCAGGAAAGGCCTCCTCCACCTCGTTCACTGAGGGCTGAAGGGAGAGGGGAGAGCTTAAAGGGTAGAAGGCTCCACACACCATTTGCAAACAGCACGAAGAGCCTTCTACCTTTTAAGCTCTCTGCCTTTCCAGCCGGCTGGAGGGAGGGGGGAAGAGCTTAAAGGGTAGAAGACTCCATGCACCGTTTGCAAATGGCACGGGGAGCATTTTCCCCTTTAAACTCCCCCCCCCCTCCAGCATGCCCTGAAGGCCCTTTAAACTTCAGCTGGCCTGGAATCACTTTGGAAAGCTTTGATTCGGCTGTTCCGAATCTTTACAGACTGGATCCAATTCGGGCATTTTTTCCGAATCGGAAACCTGAAGCACACACCTCTACTGCTGACTACTGTTGATTACAGCCCACTTCTCCTTAGTTCACACAAGAAACTGGTAAGTCAGGCATCTTCCACATCTCCTTCCATCCCTCCACCCTCTCTCCTTGACTTTGCAGGGAGAAGTGGTTATGTTTTACCACAGATTTAGACCTCATCTCCCATGGTGAAATTGGTCTGAGCTACCAGTTTAACCTTGCCATGCTATCTCTTGGGGAAGTGAGCTCTTCCTTTCCTGTCTTTGTTCCTCCTTGCATCAGGAGGAAAGGGTGTGATTCTTTTTTGTTAAGGGGAGTCATAAGCAGTAATGTGATTTTTGCCTCTCACTGTAAAGGGGAAATGTTTTCCTGACATCCTGATTTTTACCCAGATATAGATTTCCAGTTTGATGCTCCCTTTCTACATACTCCAGGATAGAAAAATGTTTAGATTCCACATGGGTTTCCAAGTATGTAGAGATGGTGTTGCAAGTTACTTCACTGTTGCCAACAAAATTCTAAGGGTCTTGCTAGGAAACAAAGGTGGCCTTCACCTCCCCATCCTTGGAATATGTTCTGCTTGCTTCATTTTTATTTTTTTGGCAACCATAGTGAGGGGCTTCCCACAACGTTTCTCCAGTATAGGACATTCATGGCTCTGACCTGATGTTTTTCTACCTGAAACGAGGAATTAGAAAAGAGGATTTCCATTCAAGGGGTTAAAATTATTTAATTTCCAGGCTTGCTGGGGAGGAAATGTAAGATGACATTTAATGCACATTGTTGGGGGGAAGGGGGCCTTGTTCTGAGCAATATTCTCAATGAGCCAAGGGATATTCAAGACTGTTCCCTGCTTTCAGTAGATGAAGGTAGATTTTTCAGCTATGTTCTTTTGTATGCTCAGTTTTCACAGAACTAGTAGTGGTTCCACAAGATTAACTGGAAGTCAAATTCTGAATTTCCGTAAACATACACTGCTTCTAAGCAGTAGAAAAAGCAACTTTTCTACTGCTACAGACAGACTAACATGGCTACCCATCTTGATCTGCTTCTAAGTAAAAACTGATGACCATTTATCTGAATCAATGTTCATGTGTGATTAATTGTTCCACTTTAGAAAACAGTGGGCAAATACTATGACAGATCTGTGAGTTTTTGCTACATAACTTTAGGCTACACAATGAAATTTAAAGAAATTCAGGGAACAATTCTATTCAAGACAGTTTAAACCAGCAAGAAGAGAGATGGAATAGAAAGTGATCCATATTGGATTTGGGGACACCCGACAAGACAATAAAATTCAGAATAAGAGCCAGTTTAGTGTAGTGGTTAGGAGTAGAGATGGGCACCATCAGCATTACAATAGAAAAATACCCACGATAATGGTGTTTGTGCGATCGGGACCCAGCGGTTCGGTGCCGTCCACGGCGACCGATCCAGCGTTCGGGGGGGGGGGGGTTCACCGGGGCTTGATTCGGGCCATCGGGATCTGATTGGGGATGCAGACAATCAGGCGCCAGTAATCTATTCCCAGGGCAACGGAGCCAGGGGAATGCCTGAGCTGTGTTTGCCCTCCTTCTGTCGCCCTGGAAACCCGAATAGAAGCCCAGCTTTCCTTGATCAGGAGGGCTTCCTTCCAACCACGGAGCAGCAACACACCACCAGTTGGGAGAAGAGACCCAGGGGAGGGAGGGGGAAGGTGGTGTTCTGTAGCTATGGGCACTCCAAACATTTTTTGCTTTTTTAAAAAACGGGGCTTTGTAGGAGGAATGGCTGTTTTTCTGTCTGTCACTCGCTGTTTTTAACCTGCTTTTAAAACACTGTATTTTGTGGGAAAACCTCATTCACGGCTCTGTGTGTGTGTTTAAAATATGCTTTTGGAAGACTGGCTGCTTGTTTTTAAAATTGGGTGGGGAGGAATGGAGGATTCTGTCCCTGCTTTTTTTTAAAAGCTGGCTGAAACATGTTGACGGGGTGTTTCTCTCTCTCTATTTGGAGAGGCAGGGACGGGTTAAAAACTCCCCCCCTGCTCTGTGTGTGTGTGTGTGTGTGAATGTCCCCTCCCTGAGGGGAGGCGGCTCGTCGCCGGGTTAAAAACTCTCCCCCTCTGCTCTAAGTGTGTGTGTGTGTGAATGTCCCCTCCCTGTGCCCGCCAGGCCCGGTGGTCGCTGCCACCACCCACTTTCCCACATAGCTGGGAACAGCGGGGCGCCCCTCCGCTTTGGCCTCCCCGATCCGATCCACAGATCGGAAACGGGAGTTGATCAGTGTGGATCGGTGATTTGGGTTCGTCGCCGGTGCGGATCCACGATCAGCTTGATCGGTAATTTTTTTTGGATCGTTCCCACCTCTAGTTAGGAGCACGGGACTCTAATCTGGAGAACTGGGTTTGAGTCCCCATTCCTCCACTTGAAGCCAGCTGGCTGGCCTTGGGTTAGTCACAGCTTCTAGGACCTCTCCCAGCCCCACTCACCTCACAGGGTATTTGTTGTGGGGATAATAATAACATACTTTGTAAACTGCTCTGAGTGGGCATTAAGTTGTCCTGTAGGGTGGTATATAAATCAAATGTTGTTATTCATGAAATATTTTTCCATTATTAGTCATTTTGTTTAATGAGATTATTATTAGTAAAGGGTTCTTCTATCTTGCATTTTTGTCCAAAATGAAAATGCAAAATGTATATAATATAGAACTAGTATAATATACACGAAAACATAATTAATATATGTACTTCTGTTAAACCAACACACTACAAAATTAGATCATACTGTTAAACTATGGATGGCTGCTGAAGCAAAGATTTTCACTTCTATAACTATGATTCCATAAGGGTCACTGTGTGTATGGTGGGGGAGGTATTTGGGAATTTCCTGCATTTTGTAGGGTGTTGGACTAGATGACCCTAGAGGTCCCTTCCAACCCTGTGATTCTATGAATTGAGAAAGCCTCTTTCTCTTACAGATCTTAAATGGATAAGGGAGGTAACATGAAATTTTTATATACATATTCAACTTTTCAGTAGTTGTTTCTTAAAGCTTTACTGAACATAGAAATCTTAGGGGTCAAGTTGTAATTTGTGTACTCAGTCCTAAAATGTGTCCAGAGTGCCAGGAAATGCATTACATAGTTATAATAAGAAAATGTTTTTGAGCAAGAAGTGCACCTGCCATCATTACATATGTTCAGTTTGTTCTCACACATATGGAATTAGAGATGAGATTTCTTCCCTGATCGTTGGCTGTAGCTTCCCAGGGGGCATTAGTTCTGATATTATTTCTATTGGTTGCCTAAATTAAATCAGAGTGTGTACTTTACTACCTTTCTTGAATTTGTTATACACTCTCCATTGTTTGCACTTACAGAAGCTATGCTATTAAATCTCATATCTGAACTGATATAGTATAGCAAATATATGCAATTATAATTTATTGCATATATATCCTGCATTTCTTTTGTCAGAGGACCGAAGGCAAATATGTATAGGTTCCCAGGAAGTTAATCCAGGCATTAACTAGAACTAAGCCCTTAATTTTAGCGAAGTTGCTATGTCATGTGCCCCTCTAATCATACCCTCGGAGCATCGATTCTGCTCGTCATGCTAGGAACATAGTCGCCATTCTTCAGCTACTAAATACAGGGAATTATAAGGGATCATAGGAAAGGGAGAAGTCTGAGTACACTCTGCATTATCATCTTGCTAGATAATTATGCTACAGCAAAAAATCACTTTAGGCTAGCTGGCCTAGCAGGATTTGAGTCCTTTACTTGTTTTAGTCTACTTACCTGATGTTTCTTTATATACACACTGGTATGATTTGTATGCATTAAAAACCATAACGATTCATGAATAAGCCTGGGGAATCCTTCTATTTGTATGTTCTCCCTCTGAGGTGGAGGACATCTTGGATGGTGGGAATCACCCAACATGTCCTCCTTTCCTCAGAGGAGAAGGACCCTTCACGGTAAGTGTCCAAAGGTCTGTTCTCCCTCTGAGGCGGAAGACATCTTGGGTGATTCCCACCATCCAAGATGTCCTCCTTTCCTCAGAGGAGAAGGACCCTTCACGGTAAGTGTCCAAAGGTCCATTTCCTGCTTTCCCTTATTGTTTCATTACAGCCAAGCCACAAATTACAGTTTTTTGTGTTCTCTACAAATCAGAATTATGAACTGATATAATCCTAGACTTCATTCAGGAGTAAACCAGGGCTTGCTTAAACTGTAGTTTGTGCAATAGATCCTGGTTAGTATACCACATGTAAATAATCCCAGTCTGCTTCTTCACCGTTTCCCAGCAAGGGAATATCCTCCATATACTGTGGTCTGTATGACTGGGAAGCTTCAAGGGCACACTCTTTAAGTTTGACATCAAGCTTTCATTCCAACTGGATTATTGATGTCTCAACTAAACTGGGTTTCAGCAAACCACAGTTAATCATGATGTCTGAGTGCAGCCCTCATTTGGATTTGTTGGATTGGATCCAAAGGGTTCCTTCCGTTGACAGAGGACTTTGTGCTATTCTGGTCCCTTATTTGTAGGAGAAAGCAAGGAAGTATAGATCAGGTGTATTGACGCATTAGAATTTGTCACAGGGCTACAGGCATTTCATCTGTGGGCCACGTATAAATGCAGGGAGGGGGGAGACAAGCTTAAGGAGCCCTGAGACTCATTCACCTAACAACAAACCAAGGATGCTTGCTTCATCAGAATGCTCCCACTATTCTAAATATACCTGTGATTTCTTCCCTCCGTAATTGTTACTTTCAATGTGACAGAGGTGGATCAAAGTTACAGAGGTAAATCCTAAATGAGACTTTGTGTTTTTGTTATTTTCTTAACACTTATTTTTCACTCCATTTATCTTAGAAATATGACAATAATCTCTGTATATAAAGACAAGTGTTCTAACTGACTCATCAATGCCCAGCCCAAATCCCTGGACCTAGAAACATGAAATTTGGGGAGAACATTCCTTTCATGATGTATACACCCACTAAAAAGAGATTTTAGGAAATTTGCCCACTAAGGGGGGTAAAAAGGGGTAAAATATGTTTTCCCAAAGGGAAACAGCTTCCTTGTGTGGCTTGCAGGCTGCTGCTGCTTGTGCCTCCGCCCACTGCCAGCTCAGCCACTCTTCCCTGATTGGGCCAGCCTTTCACGGTCATTTGCATATGCGGGCTGATTGGGGCTCACAACATTCTACACCTCATCCCCACCCCTAGAGACAGTTGGAACACAGAGGTCATTTGCAAATGTGGCCTGATTTGTCCTCACTCCCCACATTCTAAACAGTATGCAGTTGCTATTGGGAGCCATTGAATGTGTCCTGAGGTAAAATGCACCTCCCAGTCTTCCTCTAAAAGTTCACTAGGGTTGCCAAGTCAAAAAAAATACCCATACACAGAAACCAAAAAATGTTACATACTTGTAAGTATTATAACTGGATTTAAATACTTAAATAGCGTAGCGAACCATGGGTATCAAACGAGTATAGATACAAATATGAAGAACTGATGTCTTGATGTACTTACAAAGTGTAAGGAAAAATAGGCTTGAAATGTTCAGCTGATGTCAATGCAGGTATCCTGTACAATAGGTCATGCTTACAGATAGCAGTATGAAGTGTCCCAAAGAACTCTCATTAAAATAACTCATATAAAGCTTACAATCTACAAAATACTTTATCTGATGCATTTATACTTGAAGTCATTACATCTGAAATAGCTTTTGTTAGCTCTTAATGTTGATGCTAGCATTCTTGTATCAGTTGCCCCTTCTTTTTATTGATCAGCATAAATAGAAGTCTGGAAAAGGGAATGTGGTCTCAGAATGGGAAGGAAAGACCCCTGGGAGAGATTCTACTGTTCCTGCTAAGCCTCTAGTAGTATAAGATCTTTTATAGATTGTGGACCAGCATGGCATATAGTGAGTAGAGTATCAGACTACGATCCTTGTAGACTTGGGTTTGAACACCCAATTCTACCATGAAAACCTTGGGCCAGTCACAATCTCTCAGTCCAGCCAACCTCACAGGGTTATTATTATGAAAGAATGGAGGAAAGGAGGATGGTGTTCCAAGGGAAGATGTTGTCCCAAGCCACTTTGAGTCCCAACTGGGGATAAAAGTGGGATATAAATACAACTGCAGTTCTCAAAACATCAGTTTAGAACAATGTGCAGAAATACAGTGTATGCTGCCTAACAACCAAGATATTTTGCTTCGTTTAAATGTGTAGGGACAAAATATGTGAAGCATAACTTTTAATAGAAACAGCGTCTATTTGTAGCTGGATAGACTAGCTGGCACTTTAAAGTAATGAAATATACACTTGTATTTTTGTTAGTTTATAAAAGAAGCTGACAATGAAGTTCGTATGCGACTGATGCAGTTTGTCACTGGTACTTGCCGATTACCACTGGGAGGATTTGCAGAGCTCATGGGTAAGAATAGCAGTGTAAATTATACTATAGTTTTATCTTCTTCTAAACCTACTTTTTCCCATTAGAAAAAATATTGAGACTCAGCATGATTATGACTAACACTTGAATCTTTGTTGTTCAGGAAGTAATGGTCCTCAGAAATTCTGCATTGAAAAGGTTGGCAAGGAAACATGGTTACCAAGAAGTCATACCTGGTGAGTTGTTATACTGGACGTATAAGAAGTAGTACGTTGGTTTCCATGTTTTGATCTTTCCATTATGTGTTCTCTAGCAGTCCACTGCTGCTTCACTTTTTCCTGACTGATGTTACTGCCTGCTATTAATTTATGAGATTAACAAGAAAACTGCATTTGTTTGGGTTGGGGAGGCATCACTGAAGGCAAAATTGGCTGCATCCCCTTGTACCATATGTCTGGGCACAGCTTTTGCCCTCACAGTTACATTTGTGACTGTAGTCAGTAAGTTTCTTCTGTACAAATCATTTCTATGGAAGAAAATACAGCCTGTTCTATTTCACTGATACCTAATTAAGAAGTGTAAGTAATAATTATCTTTCTTATTCACAGTTGTGAAATATTTACAAATGAATTGGCTAAAAACAACTGACTTATCTACTTCCATTTGCTTGTGCCAGTTGTCTAATACAATAAGAAATTAATGTGAGAATGTAGTATTTCTCTGTACTAGTTACGTGTTACATTATTCATAATGAAAAATGTCCTAATTGGGTAAAAATAAATGCAATTTCTTTTATTTCCTGGAATGGCTGGGCAGGGGGGAATTCTATCATTTCAAATCATATTGAGAATAGTGCCAGTTGTTGTATGACATTAGAACCATATCAGGAAACCTTGGATGGCTCCAGTCTATATACCATTTGTGACTATGGGAAAATGTTAGCTGGTTTAGAGTTTGGAGCCCAGAGCAGGAAATCATGTCTCAGCTGTTGTGTCCGCAGCCACCACACTAAAAGGATTAGTTATTGTAGAAATGCAAATCAAATATTCATACA
This sequence comes from Eublepharis macularius, assembly GCF_028583425.1. Classification (NCBI taxonomy): domain Eukaryota; kingdom Metazoa; phylum Chordata; class Lepidosauria; order Squamata; family Eublepharidae; genus Eublepharis; species Eublepharis macularius. The sequence continues at coordinate 104,924,509 of NC_072796.1, forward strand.
ATAGTTGTGACTAGGGGTGTGCAGCAGGGAAATAGTCGGTTTTCCCGCTTCAGGTTTACCCAAAGCAGGAAAACGATCCGGAATAACCCAAAACCAAAGCGGCAAGCTGGTTTGGGTTGTCGGAAATCGCTTCGATATGCTTTGAAATGATTCGGAGCATACTGAAGTGAGATTCCCACCTCTCCCCTGAGCTCCCGTTCCACCTTTGTCCAACCTCACTTACCTTCCGAAGGCCAGAGCAGGCCTTCTGCTGCCACCGCCACAGCCAGCAAGGTGGCGGGGAAGGCTGCAGCCGGTGCCTCTGCCGCACGCGCTGCCACTTCAGCCTCTGCAGTGGCCTTGAATGCCTGCGCCACCCGCGCTGCTGCGGCCTCTGTGGTGACCAGCACAGTGGCAGCGAATGCCGTTGCCCGTGCCACCACTTCAGCCTCTGTGGCAGCCAGCAGGGTAGCAGTGAACGCTGGCACCTGCACCACCCACACCGCCGCCAGAAGGATACCCCAGGTAAGTGGGGTGGTGGTGGGAGGGCGGGCAGCTGGGTACCCTTTAAAAAGGCGCCGAAGCAATCCGAATTGCTTTGGGAAGCTTTGATTCAGTATTTCTGAATCAGGGCCATCATACTGGCCCTGATTCAGAAATACCGAATCTTTAGTCTAGTCGGGACCGGTTCGGGGTTTTTTTCCGAACTGGAAACCCAAAGCACACACCCCTAAATGTAATCCCAGGGCTGCTCCATGTAGAGAAGTTTTGTTTTTCAGAGGTTATGGTTGTCTCTCCCTCATGATTTTTGTCATTTTAGAAAGTAGTTATAAGTATTACTATTACTTTATTGCTTCAAATAAAGTGTGGTTATATATTAAATCTTCAGAAAACGTATGATTTATGTAAACAATCTGATTCTTTTTTTTCTTTTTCTCCTTAGTTTTAATCGTTTAGATCTTCCACCATACAAAAGCTATGAACAGTTAAAAGAGAAGCTGCTTTTTGCAATTGAGGAGACAGAAGGATTTGGACAAGAATAAAAAGCAAATTATATTCAAGTTGTTCTTTAACAGACAAACTGGAGCAACTAAATTGCACAGCTAGTTGTATATAAGCTGTTTCTTCTGTACAGTGATTTTTTGAACTCTTAAAAAGTTCTCTGTTCTTCCACAAAGATATGCAAAACAGTTCAACCTTCTCTACTTTATTTATTTCCCCCTCAGAGACTGACCAGAATAAAATTGAAGCAGAAAAAGACTTTATTTAAAATGTGTATAAAGAAATACACATTAATAAGCTCTAGTTTTATAGAGCTTTAAATTTGCATTGCAGCCATTCAGAAGAGTCAGGAGGTTCTTGGCTTTATACAGAATATGTTCAGACTGCTCTGTGTTCTCACTTATGCAACATCTCCAAGATTATTTCTATTGCATGGCTGTTATAAAGGTGTTAAAGGCTTAGGCCAAACGTATCCTCACTATGTAGAAAATGCTGCTGGCTTTTTGAAATGATGGAATATAATATTCTGTCAGCTTAATTTTAAAGAACTGTAATAGTTGATAACCCTTTCTGCTACATCAGTGTAGCCAAGGTCATGAGTAAAGCCTTTATTACTTGCACAAGAGTAATGTACAATAAGATGAATGTGATTAATGTTAAGACATTGGTGCCACTGTTCTGACTTACTGTAGAGGCTGAACAGACTCATTAAGCAGCATTGAAAATTGTTTACATATTACCTTGGGTTATTTCCAGGAGGACAGTAGGTAATCTTCAAGGAAAAAAATAATAAAAGATTCTTACATATTCTCTTCTGGTCTGATATCTTACAAGCTTTTTAAAAAGATATGGATGATATACTTCAGTTTCATAGGATAAATTAATGTTTGCGATTTAGGAGGATATGAAAGGTAATGTGAATGGCTCTGCTCATTTTTGGTAATGAATCCAAATGGAAATACAGTTACATAAGCTTTGCACAATTGAACTAATTTTGTGTTCATTTTTAAGTTGAAAAAAATCACGTTCCTAATTAAGCATCTCTAAATCCTTTTATTTCATTTAGGACAAGGCTTATTTGTCATAAGTGCACAATATAAGTGTGTGTATGTGTATGCTCTCTCTCACACACACATTTAAATTGTTTTATCAGTATTGAGGGCATTTGCTAAATTGCAAAGGATATGTAATAAATTCTAAAACATACTGATGTGAATTATTAAATGCTACTTTTAGCAAATTGTGCTTCCTTATTATAGAGTATCATTTTAAAAATTACCATTTGTATCATGCTTTCAATACTCACTGTAAATTCCATTAAATTTAACTTATACAGTTTTGTACACACATGAAAACAGATTTCCTACAAGTAACATTTCTGTAACATATCAAACTGTAAATGCAGTAAGACACTGCTATATTTGCTTTCATTTTCGCAGTATAGCAGTTGAATTCTGCCAAAATCTTATTTTTCTACATAATGCTACACTTTGTTATTCATGGATATTAACCTGTGAATGCTTGGTAAAAGCACTGAATTGGTTAACAGACCTCCAGTCTATTTTGTTAGTTACCCTATACATATTAAGGTGGTTTTAATATTAGGTTGCCCTCCCACAATACACATCAGAAATTTCAATAAATTGTTTTCCATAAATATGCATAAAAGTAATGAAGTTTGGAATTTATCTGAATTATTTATCTAAAGTTTGGAATTTACCTGAATTATTTGTGATATCTTATATGGAAGAGAGCTTTAAAGTGTCAATGAAGGAAAAAATGTGGTATGCCTGAATAATAATTAAGAATGGAGGACTAAATTCAGTACAACAAACACTTGATTAATTTGCACTAATGGATGATGGGGAGAACCATTATAACAACTAATCTTGTAAATTGGTAATTAACAAAATAAAAGACAAAGACAGTGCATCACACAATGTACTCTGGTATTTTATCAGTTCTTCTCCCCTCCTAAATGGGAGTAAAGGGTAACAAATGGATTATCAGAGGTTGGGAGGGTGAGGCGGAGTTAATTAAAGTGAACTTCAAGATAGTTGCTTCAAAACAAAAAAAATACATACACGTATTTATCCAAAAGTAAGCGATTTGTATTTTTTCTGGAAGGTTTATCTGAACTTTGTGTGTGTTATGTGTGGTCGAGTTGCTTCTGACTTATGGCAACACAATGAATTAACATCCTGTCATTAAGAGCCTTGCTTAGGTTTTGCAGAGTGAAGATACACATCTGTGTTATCATTCTATGGCTCTTCCTAGTGCCCAAATCTCTCGCTACCCACAGTCTTTTTATCACAAGGAAAGCTTGCTGCAACTGACTGCTTCCCTTCCCCAGCTCCTGGTTTAAACAGTGTGTTAAAATAGTGGAGGTCTGAGGGGTATGGATAATATCTACTGGCATTTAAAATAGTAAATAAATATTAAAAGTAAATTATCCATGCACATACTCTCTGCATGGCAACGGATTTGGCAAGGAATACAAAGGAAAGATGTAAACACAATCCTCTGTCTCTCAGCCTTATACATGCCTTTCCTGATCTTGTTCTAAGACATAGATCCAGAGGAGTTAGCCATGTTAATCTGTAGTTACAAAATAGTAAAGTGTCCAGTAGCACCTTTAAGACTAAACAATTTTATTGTAGCATAAGCTTTCGAGAACCACAGCTCTTTTAGTCAGATGCATACTGAGAGCTGTGGTTCTCGAAAGCTTATGCTACAATAAAGTTGGTTAGTCTTAAAAGGTGCTACTGGACTCTACTATTTTGTTCTAAGGCAGGCTCTTTAACTTAGAAATTACAGTGTTCTCAAAGCTTTCCATTACCTTGGAGTCTGAGTAGCCAGCATTTGTCTGCTTCACATGGCAATGGCCATTTCTGCAAATTATCCTTAGATGGAATCAGCCAAAATGGACCCCCTCTCCCTCTATGCCAAGGGATTTTATTATCTCTGTTTGTCCACCCCTTGTGAACTCAGATCTTCAGGAAGATAGTCTATCCACGTGTACTCCCAAGCCTCTGAGCCAAACTAAAAGTGACGTCTTACACAGGTTGGACACTTGTCAGCTTCTCTCAAGTTTTGATGGGAAATGTAGGCGCCCTGGTTTTACAGCTTGGCTCTCCATTACAGCTGCAAGACCAGGATGCCTACATTTCCCATCAAAACTTGAGGGAAGCTGACTAGTGTCCAACCTGTGTAAGACGTCACTTGTAGTTTGGCTCTAAATTAACTTCTAGGTGTCAAATTCTGGACGAGGTGTGAGCAGGCCATTTCATTGACTCTGACCAGGGTGGATGTGTTAGCATTGTAAAACATTGATGGTTAATATTTAGTGATGCTTGGGAGGAATTGATTTCCCCTGCCCATGCCTGCTTTTTGAGGGGTGGGGTGGGGGAGAGAAAAACATGCAAAAGTGGGTTTTTGTCATGCCCAAAGTAAAAAGGTATGTCTCCACATCTTTCCTTTTTCTTTAATGATACTGCTCATTTGGCCAACAGGCCTTGAGCAATGCCATACTAAATACTACAAAAAATAAAAAATAAACCATTTTGAAAAGTCCTGATATTACATTTAAAATACTTTGAATTTAAAAACATAAGCAAACAATTTGGCCACAGCCAGTGTTACGCCTAAGCACACCTTCCAGAAGTATTTTTACCTTGTCTGATATGGCCACAGAAAATAGGGACAATTACTTTCCAATAAACAATGCTCCAAAGTTTCTATCTGTCCAATAGCACAAAGTCTGTTGGAATATGGAAACCTTTGCATAACTTGAGAAGGAATAGAATTTAGTCTTGCAAACATAAATGCTCTCCTGTAGCATGGAACAGTTAAAAAAAATTAAGTATGACAAGCATGCCTTTGGATAGGATAGTCAAGATCTAAAGGACAGCATACTCTATGTACTGTCTGTACAGTACTCAAAAGATGCAAAGTGTACAAGTGTTCATTTACCAAAGAGCATGCTGCTAATCTTCCCATTCACTAATTCACTACTGTTTAGCCCCAACAATTGAAGTCTAGTCTCCATTAATTTCTTCCATGGAGTGACATATAAATCAGATTTTAATAAACAGAGACGCGCGCCCGCACTTCCAGAGTTGCAGGCCCAGTTCCAACCCGAGAGAGAGATCAGCCACACAATTTGGCATACCAGGGATCTTCCACAAAAATAATAGCAAAGGGGAATCTCACATCTCTCTGCAGGCCTCGATACATACTAGAGCTCCGTAAAGAAGCTGACCATTTACTTTTGCATTAAAAACTGAAACAGCAGCAGGGACTGATCACCTTTATTATAGAAAAAACATGGCCTTTGTCTCAACCAGGCCCAGTTATGAGCATTCTTAAGATGGGCCCTCCAAGCCAAATTAGCTTGAAAATACACTCCTAAATAACAAAACCAAGTTACTTGTTCTACAGGTTTCCCATTAACTTACCAATTGTATTTCTGTATATGATTAGATTTAGAGAATACCATAACCTTCCCATGGTTTATTGTCAACCCTTCTGCATTGCAATATTCTGAAAAGGCCTTAAACAAATGCTGAAGGCCCACAGGAGACCTAGCTAGCAAAAGTGTGTTGTCCACATATAATAACACCGATATTGAGGCATCAGTTAACATTGATGGGTGAAATGTGGGGTTTCTCAAAAAACGTGCCATATCGTTTATATACAGATTAAACAATAATGATGCTAATAAGCAGCCTAGCTGAATACCATTCTATAAAGGGAAAGAGTTGGACAAATAGCCTTCTTTATTAAACATAGCAGTCTTTGATCAGTTGTGGATTTCCCTAGTTTGTCCCACAGACAGTCTCTTGGAAATGAATCACAGGCTGCCTGTAGGTCTATAAAAGCCCCATATAGTTTACTTTTTGGTGCTGATGTATATTTCCTGGCTAAGTGATATAAAACTAAATTGTCTATTGTAACCTTCTAGTAACAAAGCCTGCTTGCTTAGGGCCTAGAACCTTTTCAGAAGTCACCCAATCTAACAACTTTTGTAATAACAAGGAAGCATGGAGGGATTTGCGCTATCATCATTTTTATGGCTATAATAGCTTTTCTCCAACCACCTGGAATTATTCCAGCTTCATTAATCACTGAGAAAACTGAAGCCAAAATAAAGCTCCACCAAGCAGTTATGCTGGTACAATTCAATAGGGCTCAAATCTGGACCAGGCACTTGCCCAGTTTTAATATGAATCATTGCTAAATTTTATATATGGGCCAATGAAGAAGATTCCTTCTGCTCTATTGAGATACACTCTGTTGTGTTCAAACAATATTGTGTAATAAAGTCTAGTTTCTTATAAATTTTTCCAAGGTTTGTGCCATAAGCATTGTCTGCTTTGCTGATAAATCTTGATTGACAAGGCCTTTCAAGAACTGGTGAAGGAGACTGAAATAAAGGGTCATCATTAACACTTCCTTAACACTATCTGCTGACTGCTCTGACAAAATAGAAACATTACTAGTTGACAAAAGGGCATAATTCAAAAGGCTCTGGAATCTATTTGAGCACACGGAAGTCTATCTTGTGAAAAGACCTCTATTCTACTTTGCTTGCTCAGCAAGCAATGTTATCCTTAAAAAATACAAAGCTGCTCTTGAGGCTTTACTACCTGCCACCAGCTGTCTTCATACACCCAAAGTACAGCTGGCAATTTTATGTCCTCTTAAATAGTTAAATAATATTTTAACAAGATTAAGTAAATAATGAAACAAAGCAAAAACTAAAGCGGACAAGCCACTTTCTCTAAACAATGACTACTTGTACTGGCAGACAAGTACTGACAGACTCTCCTGCAAATATGAGCTGGAAAAAAAAGAGAGAAGAAAACAACAGCTGGTCAAAAGAGACTCAGCAGCAACTTATTATGTTCCGTCAAGTTAGTTTCAATCTCCCTTCAAAGAAACAAAACCAAATAATAGGGAAAAGATTAAAAATATAAAATCAAATTAGAGCATGCCACCAATAAATGCCCTGCCCGAGCAAACAGAACCTCTCTTTTCACATCTACTAATAAGTAACAGTCTACTGAAATCTAACCATTTATTATGGCATCGGCTTTTGCAGACTAAAACCCATGTCCCCACAAACATGAAGTGTTATCCTTAGTTGGCAGGTTATATACATACATATACATACACAGAGGTTTTTTTAAGCTGGATCTCCCTGGATCTGAGATCCGGAACCTCTGAAAAAAGATCATGTGAGAGATGGCCCCGCCTTCAGCGCCCAAAGACCCGTGGGCCATCTCCCTTGGTGGAGCTTTTCCTGGGCCACCTGCTTCCCTGGCCTCTTCCCCAGTCTTTCCCTCCCTCCCTCCTTTTCTCTTTCCATGTCTTTTCTTCTTCTCTTTCTTTACCTTCCTTCCTGAGGCATCGCTACTGCCTGGCTGGCTGAGAGGCAGGCCGAAAGGGAGAAGAAAGGAAGAGAAAGCTACCCTCCTGTTGCTCTTCCCACTGCCGCCGCCGCACCAAGCAAGGGGTGAAAGGAGGTGCGCGGATGGCTGGAGGCGGTGGCAAAGGAGCAGCTCAGTGGGGCACTCCCCCTTCAGCCTGCCCTGGTGGGCAGGATGGGAAAGGCCCCCATCCTGCCCACCAACTTCATGGTGGTGCTGGTGGAGACACCTGCTGAGGGGGAGAAGGAGGAACGCCCGGGGGGGGGGGACAACCACCGTTGCCACCCCCGGAGGAGCCAGGTGAAGAGCCCAGCAGCAGGGGCCACAGCAGGTGAGGCGGCAACGCCCGGTGGCGGCAAGCCGAAAGCGGCCATGTGGAGCGAGGCAGGGGTGAAGGTGAGTCTTGGGGCTTCTTCACTACCTGTGCAGGGCAGGTGAGGCAGCCACCTGGGCTGGCCCTTGTCGGGATTAATGGGGCAGGCAGCCACTTCCCTCCCACTCCCCACACCAGTCTTTGGGAGCGAAGGAGCCTCTCGGAAGGCTTCCCCTCCGAGAGGCAAGCCATGGTGCTGCAGCTCGCGGCCAGCTCTTGTCCAGCCAGCCAGTCTCATAGCAGAAAGAGGGGGTTGTTCTATGAGCCCCCCTCTTGGGGTGGGGTTTTTTTAGGAGAGAGGATGTAAGAGAACAAATGGTCACAAATTAGACATTAAAAGTGAAAACACTCAGAAACCTGGAATTAAAAAGGATGAAATGTTTCAGCAGAGATCCTGTTCAAGAGCTGGTGTCAACCTCTCTAAGCGTGTCGCTTCATTGGTCAAGTGGAGTCTGTGGAAATGAGAAGTAGATGCTTATAAGGGATCTTTACTTCCCAGCGTTTTTTTTTTTTTTTTGCATTCTGCTGACTCTTCCATGCAGTCTTTTGCATAGCATGACTTAAATGGTCAAGAGACGAACAGTATGTCATGTTTTGGCTGTGTATCTGCTTTCTGCTTGTTTTCAAATTTATGCAGTCCATACCCTATTGTATTATTGAATGTTCCAGCCGTAGATCGTATTGACCTACACTGTAATCCGCCTTGAATCTCAGTGAGAAAAGCATACCATAAATAACATAAATAAGTAAATAAATTGGACATTACCTAGTCCCACAACCTAGGAAAATAGAATTTGGATTTAAGACTGTTTAATGCCACTGCTTTCTGTCAGATTTAAGTGGAAAGTCATAAACTACTGATGGGTGGCTATATCCTTTATGGTATCTGGACAAGCCAATCTAAGCCATGAGATATTGTTGCTCTAGAGTTTCCTGTTAAGCTGAAGTAACATAATTGCTATGGGCTGTGATCCAGGAGGTCCCTGGTTCAAATCTCACTTCTGCTAGGAGCTCACAAGGTGGCCTTAGGTACTCTCAACCATCCATCTGCAATATGAGAACTACACTGGCCTACCTTACAGGGCCATTGTAAGGGTTACTGATCATATCTGCAATGCGCTCTGAACAATGAAATTGCTATAGAAATGGACTTCCTGTTTGGGATCCATGGAGGTCTAACGCAGCTCCACTTGCGGAGCTGACCGGACTGCCGTTTTAACCGGCCGGCGGGGTGAAAATAGCCCGCGGCCGACTGCTCTCAGGCGGGGAGCAGGCAAAGAACGCTCAAGACCCTAGGGTGAGCTAGATCTCGGACGAGGGGGGGCTCTACACAGCGAGTCTCCCCCCGATCCTTGAGGTCCCACCTTGCGACGGGTCGGCTATAATCTCTGCGGCAGTTTTGGGGCCAATTCGGCTGGCATAAGACCTACATACCCAAGCATCGATTGGGGGAAGAAGCTGAGAGGAGAACTTAAAATCGAAACAGCGATTACAACCCGAGAAAAGTGAAGAGAAGGTAAAGATCATTATCTTCTGAGACGGGACAGATTGATAAAAACAGAGAGGAAAAAAAGTAGATTTTTAAACTGCAACAGACTAGTGAAAAGGAGGGGAAGACTCGGCAGGAATCGAATTTAAAAAGAGACTAAGTTTAAAGAAGTTATTAAAGAAATGGGACTATTGTTTTGAATACCTGTGGCTTTGGAGCTGTGAGAAAAAGACACCATCGCGAGATCTGCTGTGGGAAGACGGGAGACAGGAAGTGCGTAATAACAATAGAGTGGCTGGAGAGAAGCGGCCCTTGCTGGAGGGCAGGAAGTAGGGAATCGCCATTTTTGAAAGGGTCGCGGCTTCAGCGGAAGAGGAAGTAGGCCATCTTGGATTACAAAATCATAGAGAAACCATAGAGAAAAGACGCCCGACATTTTGGACTCTTTAAAACTTAATTTCTATAAGAAGACCGGGACATTTAAAATAGAAAAACGTTAAATTTTACGCCACGGAGTTAAGGAAGAGAGCGGATTCGTGGGAGCGAGCTAAAGCAAGCCCCACGATGTCAAAAAAAGAGTGGCAATCGGCAATAGAAAACCTGGATAAAAACCTGGACAAAAAACTTTTAGATATGATTAAAGAACTTAAGGACACGAAATTGGAGCTGATAAAAGAGGTTAAAGAGGTTACACAGACAGTAAAATCGGAGCTGTCAGAAGTGAAAAAAGGTATGGAAACAATACGAAGTGAATTACAAGGAACGCAGCAGAGAGTTAAAACAGTAGAAGACGCGATGGAGAATTTAGCAGACACGCAACAAACAGAGATGAGATTGGTGAAGGGGAGAATGTCAGTTGCAGAAACTAAACATATGGAGAAGCAGCTACGTTTTCGTGGTTTGCCAGAAGTGGAAGGAAAGTCAGCGCAAGAACAGATGACTGAGGTGTTGGCTGAGTACCTGGGGAAGGAGGAGGAGGAAGTTGTGGCTATCCTAGATGTGGCATACCGTGTGAATTCGAGAATAGCAACCCAGAGGAAACTACCAAGAGATGTGTGACAAGAAAATTGAGAGATCTGGACTCAGGGCAGTTCAACACAGACTGGGAGAAGCTGAAACAATACCTGGAGAAGAAATGGGAGGTGGGAGGAAAACTGTGGCAGTTTGAGAACTACTGAAGTATTGAAGTAGAGGGGGGAGACTTTACCGGGGGGAGAAGAGATAAATGTGAATTAATAAGCAGTCAGATTAATAGATTGACATATATATAGATATATGTAGGTTAACAAACAGAACATAGAGAAAATAATTAATTATAAGGACTAAATATAAGGAGCGATTAACTAACAATATTTTCTTTTTTTTCTGACAAGTTTTGTACCAAACTGAATGTCTGAAGATATAGATGGGTCAAATTGATTGACTACGTGAGGAGAGATATATAGAACTATTATAAAAAGATAGAATGAGTAATATATATAGAGAATAAGTCAAATTGTTTGATATAAACGAATGTATGATCTATATGGTTTATGATATATAGAAATACCTGAAATTGAAAAATTGGGATAAATTGTTTATCTAAGATAGAAACAAAGGCTTACAGTTTGGGCATATAATGTTAAAAATAGTTAAGGATGTACTGCTTAGAATAATGGAGAATATATATTTGTTTTAGATAGAGGAAGCTAATAAAAGTAAGGGAAAGGGGACAAAGGGTTGGAAAGCTGTTGGAAGTCAACAAAAAGGGGGGGGAAAGGGAGGGGGTTAGAGATGAAAAAATTGGGGAAAATTGAATGTAAATGTGGAAATAATGGATTCTAACCCAATAAAAATTTTTCAAAAAAAAAAAAAAATTGCTATAGAAATGCAAAGCATTATTATTTCACTTAGAAAAAGTGCAATAATACAAAGCACTGTAGCTTTGTTTTTATTTATTCCCTTATTGGACTTCTATCCCACCCCATCCCAAAGGCAGGGTAGCTTGCAATACTTTAATTATCACTCTCATTTATATACTAGCAAAACTGCCGCACTGGAAAAGCAATCATAAGCAAAACCTACTTAGCTTCCAAGATCTAAGATCAGGCTACCCTGTCTATACTGCCCCAGTTAACTCTTAAGCTAAAATAACTGGGATTAGATCTTTCATCCACACATTTCTCTAATCATTTTTAAAGTCCCTAATACCCTCTAGCAGTTGCCACTTCATGTGGCAGTGAACTCCATATATTACAGATGCACTCTTTAATATCCAGAGGCAGGGCTTTTTTTCAGCAGGAACGCGGTGGAACGGAGTTCCGGCACCTCTTGAAAATGGTCACATGGTTGGTGACCCTGCCCCCTGATCTCCAGACAGAGGGGAGTTTAGATTGCCCTCCGCGCTGTGCGGAGGGCAATCTAAACTCCCCTCTGTCTGGAGATCGGGGCGGCGCCACCAGCCATGTGACCATTTTCACCTAGTGTGATTTAAACTTTAAAAAACTCCCCCCTTGTTCCAGCTGACCCAAAGTGACATCATTGTGTGGTCCTGAGTTCCACCACTGAGTTCCACCACCTCTTTTCCCAGAAAAAAAGCCCTGTCCAGAGGAGTTAGCCGTGTTAGTCTGTAGTTGCAAAATAGTAGAGTCTAGTAGCACCTTTAAGACTAACAAACTGTATCGAGGCATAAGCTTTTAAGAACCAAATGCATAAGTAGGTGTCATCAAAATATTGATGGCACCCAATACCAATTCCTCAGACAATCTAAAGTCTTTTAATCAAATGGATTCTGGTTTTGGAAAAGACGTGACCAAACTTGCAATTTGCTGCTCACAAAGGAGATTTCTGGTTCACAACACTGCACTGCTTAAGAGGGAACACTACGCCAGGTAAGAGGCAAACGGGCCCAAATCGAAGGAGTGCTCTGGGGGTGGCTGCACCCCACGTGATGACCTTGTTTCCAGGAAGTGATGTCACTTACCAGAAGTGACGTTGTGTGTTTCTGGCAGCACAACCTGAGAGATCCTCCCCTTTTACTACTTGCTGGCCAGTCTGCTCACTGTACCCATCCTCAGCAGCACAGTGCTGCTTCCAGTTGTTTACATATGACCAGATTAAAGGAAATGCTGATGTGCAGTGGGGAACACTACTTTATGTTGTTTGGCAGGACTTAAACCTTGCCCTCTATTTTAACTTCACATTTTCCTGCAAAGCTGGGGGAGGGGGGCACTGGATCTTAAGAAAATGCTGTCTGTAGAGGGCCCCAGCATCTGGATTTAAGGATCCACAACTGGGGCCATATTCAGATTTAGTTATGAAAATGTGTGCTTCCTCAATGATGTGTGAGATAAAGTGAAAATTTAGAACAGTAATTGGTGAGGACTCGATCTTCCCAGCATAGCTAAACTTTTCCTGACTCAAATCTCAAGACAATCCAATTAATTAATAAATACATCAGTAATTTTATGTTGGAATGTCTCTTGTTGAAGCATAGTGTCTGATACTACTTATTGATGCTTGGGAACTGGGGGTGGGATTCACGTTCTTACATTCTTTTTTTCTTTGAGTAGTTGATATGTGAGATTTTAGCTATTTTAAAAGGCCCTGTGAGTACAGCTCCAGCAATTCTGTCTATACTCTGTTGGAGCAGAACCCTAGACTTCTGCTCAAATATAATAAGTCTTACATATACCCTATTGAAAAGTAAGGTAGTGGGAGTTAATTTGTCTGGCTACTGGCTACTCTGAACAGGACTTACAGTGCAATCCTATGGAGAGTTACTCCAGTCTAAGCCCATTGACTTCAATGGGCTTAGACTGGAGTAACTCTCCATGGGATTGCACTGTTAGACGATATTAGAAATGGGATTTAGCAGGACGCAGACAGGATTAACTTTCTCTAGATCAGAACCTTTGGGCTTATTTGCAGTTACACACTATTATTGTGTCAAAATATCTCACAATAGTGGCAGACAGGAGGCCATGTCCACCTCAATTATAGGTTTATAGAAATCAATAACCAGGTACAAAGAATATATGCATAAGGATGAAACATGCAGATCCTCAAGATCAACATCAAACAACATTCCTCTCTAGAAACTGTGTTTCTTTGAGTATAGCAACATTTTCCCCAGGCTAAGAGAAATTTTCCTAAGGTGTGGAAGAGGGTATTTCCTGTCAAAAGAGAGAGATAATAAGCAGGTATCAATCTAGCTTTGCCAGCTTCAAGATAGCTGTATTTCCAGTTCCTCTATGTTGTGGGTATCAAGTAGTAAATAGGTTTCCCCTTGCATGATGGTCCCCCTGTGGTTCAAATGCATGCAGACTTGGCTGGCATCATCTTTTCCTAACGGGAGTAGCTCCTTACATTTTGAGTTCTGAGGCTTACCAGTATCTGTACACAATCCTGGCATTAATTGTAAGTTTCCCTGAGACATCTACTCGAACCAAGGGTGAGTGGGAGCTATGCTTAGTGGAACTGGGGAGACGACTGAATTGCTCTTCTTTGCAAGTGTCCTGTTCTGATTAGTCTTAACATGAAACTAGAGGAAATCTTTGAAAAATAGGTCATGTACACTTGAAAGGAAATTTTCTTTACCAGAACTACACCCAGTTGTGTTCACTAAAGCGTTTATTACATTGCTGCTTTTCTGCTTTTTAGTCTCCAGTTTTTGTATTTTCAACACACTTCCCATTCTATCTTTTTTCTGAATTTTTATAGTCACCTCCGCTACTGGGCATTCATGGGGGATGCATTTGTCCTCATGTTTAAAACTAGGATTAGAGTCTTTTAAAATCTTTGGTTTGCTCCCCTGCCCATCCCTGCCATTCCCCATCATCAGACTATTGTCCAAAAAGTCAGCTTGCAGCACTGACAGAAATAAAATCTCTGAGAAGTAACTGAACGTTGCTGGAACCAGATAACAGCCATTTGGAAGTTTCTGACCTTCTCTGTCAGCACTGCTGTAACTAGGTAAAAGGTCAGCTTCAGGATTATGCCTTGCACTTGCACTTCTGTGTATATTCGAGGCACTCTGCATTCTCAGCTACATGCACTTATCTTTAACATGCCTTATAGCCCTAACACCTAGATAAACAAAATAATGTAAGAAGGCAGGAACATTATATGCATCGTTTTAATCTGACCCCCTCACACTAGTGCCAGGCTGCCAGGAAGAGATTGCAATGGCAGAAAAAACTCACCCCAAATCTTGAGATATGCCAGGTGGCCTGGAGCATTCCAGGACAGAAACCCCTCCTTAAAAGAATGCCCTTAGGGATGTAGCTACCACCTCATATGGTTAATCCATTCCAATAATCATTTAGGGGTAGCTGAATTCAGGGGTATAACTTCTGGCACACAGGCTGAGGGTGTGAAGCTCTTCTACTTGCATAAACTTTGAACCCAGCAATGCTAGCTGCCACCACGGGTAAGACACCTCTGTTGCACGAACGAGGGACCCTGAAGCAAAAACTCAGAAGTGGGGTTTGAGGTATGTGACCCCTTCTGAACAGAAACAAGTTAACTGGAATGTATTCTATGTTATTAGCCACTGTCGTGTTTTTGTAGAACTTCCACACTGAGAACTAAAATTTGGTTAGCCTTTGTACCTTGAGTGGACATTGAATCTGTTCTTTAAAAAAGAAAACAAGATTCTCTTATCTTGCATCAGTCTACTGGCCTGATCAGCCCAAAAGATCAGATAAGAAGCCTGCCTGAACTATTGCTAAAAGACTACAATCCCCCAAAGCCAGGATTTTGTCAGCCCCTGGTTCCTATTTCTAACAGCACTACCCCAGGAAGGGTAGTTCAAGGAGCCTTGTTCTCTCTCCTCCTGAATGGCAGGTTGTTGATAGGGTCTAAGAAGCTCTATTCATGATCTCTGTTTTTTCATTTTTAGATTGAACCTTGTGAGTTCTTTTTCTCCTCTCTCTATTCTGAACTCTATTTTGCAGGGAGGGCAGGATATAAATCCAATAAAATAAATATTTTAATAGTAGTTTTATTAGATTGACTAGTGAATTTGACAGCTCTGAAAACTTAATCCATGAGTTAAACTGCTTGCCCAACTTACCTTCACCATGACTCAGCCCTCCTGAGGGGCTTTTGGATGGGGATGAAGCTTCATGAAGCTCTAACAGTAACAAGGGTGGCAAGACAGGACTGAACTTAGTTCAAAGTTCTCCTGATCTGTCACGGAAGGGCTACTGAGGGAAGCAGCTCAGTCCTCATAAATGCAAGAGTAAGCGATGCTTTCGTAACTGTATATGGACGCGTGTGGAACCACACATTCCTCCTCTTCAGGATCCTCCAGAGAAGGAAGGTGAGTTGCCAGGGTTACAGCCTAAAACAAGTATGAGGCTTTTCTTGGATTCAAACATATTTTTCCAAATGCCTGAGAGATTTTAGCAAAGAAAGGAAGAGTCTAGGATCAGAAGATACAAAGTGTTATAACAGAACTGTCAACTGCTTAATCTGTTTTGCAATACTAACTTTTAAAACTGTCCAAAATAAAAACATTTTTATAAAAGCAGACCTGTACAGTTAACCTTCCAGGTATGGTTTATGTAGCTTGTGCTCCAATTTAGGGATCATGCCCCTATATGTAATGCTAAAAATGAGCATGTAGATTAAGAGGGCTGAGAATCTCTGTAGGTGCAGCTCTTGGCCAATTAGAGCTGAAAGGAAATTTTCCTCTAGTACAACTAACTACCCTCCCAGCCACACATAAATGTCTCAAAGCTGAAAGGGAGATGGAACAAGCTGGGGAAAATCATGCAACGGAGCCCTGAACGCTCAAACAGTCCTTTGGGCACAGCAGCCAAACCAAAATAGATTTCGTTACATTTCACAATTAGATGCTGTGAAGCTCAGATATGAGATGATCACCTAGCCTATCCAGTGAGTGCCAAAGAGGTGCAAAGCCAGCCTATCAGTTTGCACCTTTTTTTTGAAAAACTGGGCATGCACAAAGACACTGCCTGTCAGGGCTTGCCGCCGCTGCCACTGGGCGTGGCACTGGGCGGTCTGCTCCTGACGTCATAGGGGGGCCAGGGATGTTGCAGGACCCTGCTCTGTGGAAGGAGGGGCGGTATACCTCACCCAGACTCCCTCTCAGTCCACTCACTGGCCTGCTCAACCTGGCCTGCTTGCCCCGTGTCCTTCTTCATCCCCTCCTTCCAGAACTCTCCTCCAAACCTCCTCTTGCATTGCACCGTTCTCACTCCACATCATCACTCCTCACTCACACCCACCACCCCAGGGCTCTTCCCAGCCAGCTTTTATAGGGCTTCCTTCTACTGTCCCACCCCTCTTCCAGCCTGGTCTTGGGCTGCACCAAGCAGTTGCAGCTGGGGTAGCTGATCTGGCCCCACTGACCAGCACCAGCTGTGCCTTGTTCCCTGGCTGCCCAGCCTCCCTGCCTTGGCTGATTGCTGAAGGCCTGTCCAGCTGCAGTTCCCTGGCTAGCAGCCCGACCTCCCTGGCTGAGCTGATGGCTGAAGGTGGGTCCAGCTGCGGCTCCTTGGCTGGTTGCCCAGGGCTTCATGCAGAGTGCCTCCACTAGCCCCACCTGGAGTGGCTTGGCTTTTGGCAACTCCTGGGCCAGGCTACTATTTTCTAGCTGGGGCGTGGCTTTGGGTTGTTGGGGCTGCTGCTGCTTCTCCTCCTCAGGTAAGGCCTTTGGGTGGGTGACTGCTGGGCCCCCAATCCCTCTTCCCTTGCCCCCTTCCGCCTTGCTTAGTCCCCTTTCCTTCCCTAGGGGAGTGGGACTCGCTGGCCTCTCTCTGTCTCCCCCTGCCTCCTGAGGCCCTGGGCCTTTGCCCCTTGCCCCTGGCACTGGCAGGTTCTGGCCCCATTTGCCCATGGGAGGGGTTGGCCTGCTGTCCCCCAGCTGCCCCCTCTGCCTGCCAGTCAGACCAGTTGACCTGCTGTCAGCTGGCTGACCAGTTGACCTGCTGTCTGACCAGTTGACCTGCTGGCTGCTGGCTGCCCCCTCTGTATGCCCGTCCGCCCGGTTGACCTGCTGTTCCCTCCTACCAAGTCTGGGGGCTGGGACCCAGACCCCGGACACACACACCCTCTTGGCTTTGAGTTGTGGGGGTCCGGTTCAGTCTCGAACATGCGGGACATGAAGTCTGCGTCCACATGCTGTGCCCCCTGGCGGTATCTGATGGTAAATTGGAAGGGTAGGAGAGAGAGGTACCACCGTAGCACCCTGGGGTTGTGCGCCTTCATGCGGTGGAGCCACTGCAGTGGCGCATGGTCCGTCAGCAGTACAAAGGGGTTGTTGGCCAGGTAGTACTGCAGGGCCCCCACTGCCCACTTGACCGCTAGGGCCTCCCGCTCCACTGTGGCATAGCGCTTCTCTGCGGGCTGTAGCTTCCGACTCAGGAAGAGAATGGGGACGTCTACTCCATCACGCTCCTGAGTCAGCACAGCCCCAAGGCCGGTGTCTGAAGCGTCTGTGGCCAGCGTGAAGGGTCGGTCAAAGTCCGGGTTCCACAGGGCGGTGGCGTTAGAGAGGGCTGACCGCAGGTCTCTGAAGGCCACCTCTAGTTCTGGGGTCCACTGGACTTGGTTGGGCATCCCCTTCCTTAAGCAGTCCGTCAGAGGTGCCGCTCGGGAGGCAAAGTGGGGGATGAACCGCCCATAATACCCCAGCAGTCCCAAGAAACGCCAGACCTGCTTCTTGGTCTGGGGCTGTGGGGCATCGGCTATAGAGGCCACCTTGTCCGGCGGTGGTCGGACCTATCCTCCCCCGACCACGAAGCCAAGGTACTGCAGCTCCTGGAACCCCAGATGGCTTTTCTTTGGGTTGGCCCGCAGTCCGGCCTGTTGAAGGGCTCTCAAGACTGACTCCAGGTGCTGGAGGTGGGTGGGCCAGTCCGGGCTAAAGACAATGATGTCGTCAATGTAGGCCATTGCGTATGCCCGGCACTCGCCCAGCACCTGGTCCACTAGTCGCTGGAACGTGGCTGCTGCACCATGGAGACTGAAAGGCATTTTCTTAAATTGAAAAAGACCTCGGGGGGTGGCGAAGGCTGTTTTCTCCCGATCTTCAGGTCACACGGGTACCTGCCAGTACCCCTTGGTTAAATTGAGAGCTGACAGGTAGAGAGCAGACCCCAGGTGATCCACCAGCACATCTGCTCGGGGCATGGGATAGGCGTCGAACTTGGCCACCTTATTCAGCTCTCGGTAATCGACGCAGAAGCGGGTGGTCCCGTCCGGCTTGGGCACCAAGACTATTGGACTCCTCCAGGCACTCCGTGAGGGCTCAATCACCCCCAGCTGGAGCATCTCGTCCATCTCCTTTTCCACCGCCTCCCACCGCTTTCTAGGGATGGGTCGCCACGTAGTCCGGGCCGCCTGCCCTGGCTCGGTTGGGATGGCATGCTGTATCAGGCTGGTGCTACCCGGTTGGCGGGAGAAGACGCCGGGTACCTGGGCCCATAGAGCCTGTAGCTGGGCTCATTGAGTTGGGTCGAGCTGGGGGTCCACCTTGGGCTCCTCGAATTCTGGGCCTTCTGTGGTCCACGGCAGTTCACTGGATGGGAGTTCCAGGGGGTCCTCCGCCAGCTGGCACTCCTCGCTGTCCCGCTCGTACCACCTCTTCAGCAGGTTCACGTGGAGCGTCTTCCTCTGGCGTCGACGAGGCCCACACTGGACCTCATAGGTGGTGGGTCCTAGTACCTTTGTCACCACATAGGGGCCTCGCCAGGGGTCCCCCTCCTCCCTGGGGAAAACTGTGCGGTGGACGAGGACCTTCTCCCCCAGCTGGAAGGTTCTCTGTCGCGTACCCCGGTCGTACGCGGCCTTCTGGCGTGTCTGGGCGTGGGCCAGCCGTTGGCCTGCTTCTGCTTGGAACTGCTGCACCCGCTCGCGGAGTTGGCTCACATACTCCTGGACTGGGGGAGCTGGGGGGCTGGCTTGGGGACCCTATTGCTCCACCAGGCGGGAGAGCATTCCTCGTGGCTTTCGCCCATAAAGCAGTTCAAATGGGCTAAAGGCAGTGGAGGCCTGGGGGGTCTCTCGGAGGGCAAACATCAGGGGGTCGATATACAGGTCCCACTGGTGAGGTTTGTCATGCGTCATCTTTTTCAGGGCCTCCTTAACTGTCTGATTCAGGCGCTCTGCCAATCCATCTGTTTGGGGGTGGTAGGCAGAGGTGAACACCTGCCGGATCCCCAAGTTCTGACAGAGCTGACGCATGGCCTTTGCTCGGAGGGGCCCTCCCCGGCCCGTCAAGATTTCGCTGGGCAGCCCCACCATCGCGAACAGCTTGGACAACGCCCGGACCACCCCCGGGGTCTGCATAGTTTTCAAAGGAATGACCTCTGGGAAACGTGTGGCGTAGTCCACGATCACCAGGGCAAAACGGTAGCCCCGGGGTGTGCGCGGCAGTGGGCCGATAAAGTCCATAGCTATCCTCTGGAAGGGCACCCCCATCAGTGGCAGCGGGGAAAGAGGGGCCTTTGGCGGGCGTCTCGCTGCCACCCTCTGGCAGGTGGGGCATGAGCGGCAGTGTGCCTTCACGTCTGCATTCACCGAGGGCCAGAAGAAACGCTCGAGGATCTTCCTCAGGGTCTTGTGGTGCCCCAGGTGCCCGGCCCAAGCATGCTCATGGGCTGTGCGGAGGACTTCCGCCCGATAGGCTGCTGGCACAAGTAGTTGGCGGACCTCTCCCTGGCCATTCGGGGCACGAGCTATGCGAACCCAAACCCCTCCTTGCTTCTCGATGCGAGGGAGCCGTTGGGACCTCCGTTCATCCCACACCTGCTCCTCCTCACGAGCGGCTGTCTCTCGCAAGCGCTGCAAGGACTCATCTGCCCCTTGGGCATCACGGAATGGGCGGTCTGCCGGGGGTCCAGCTGGGTCTTCAGTCCGTGGTTCTGCCCCGGGTCTGGTGGAGGGACCCTCTCCCGGGTCGTCGGCCTCCTCCACTTGCAGGGCGGTGGCAACTTGTGGGTCTGTCAATTCCCCTGCCGCCTCCCGCCGAGGCCTGGCGATCCCTGGGGCATCTCTTCCCAATTTCTTCGCTGCCTGCTGGAGGAGCCTGAAGAACCCCGGGGCATCTCTTCCCAGCAGCATTGGCACGGGTAGGTGAGCTACCTGGGCAACTTCCATTTGGTGGCAGACCCCTAGGTACTCTACCGTGATTAGGGCCGTAGGGTACGGCTGGGTGCGGCCCATCACATCCGTCACCGGGATCCAGCGGTGCACTGGGGTGGCAGCTGGGAGGAGTTGGGGCCGAATTGCTGAGACTGCGCTCCCGGAGTCCAACAGGACTTGTAGGATCAGCTGGCCTATCCTCACGGTGGCGCATAGACTCAGCACCTGCTTGCTGGGCGGTGGGTTACTTTCCCAAACGAGGGCGCAAACCCTTGGCAAGGGCTCTAAGAGTGCACTGTCTTGCATCCGCGGCTCCAGTGCCTGTGCTAGTTCCGCCGGAGCGGCTTGGTAGGCTGTCTCCAACTTTCCCCATATCCCATCCAGGGGTTCCCCCAGCCATGGTCCGAGCTCTGCTGGGGCGGCGGCCTTGGGAGGCCGCCCCTTGACTGGCACCTGCGTCGGAACGTCTCTCCCCGTACGGGCCACCAACTTGTCAGGGCTTGCCGCCGTTGCCGCTGGGCGTGGCACTGGGCGGTCTGCTCCTGACGTCATAGGGGGGCCAGGGATGTTGCAGGACCCTGCTCTGTGGAAGGAGGGGCGGTATACCTCACCCAGACTCCCTCTCAGTCCACTCGCTGGCCTGCTCAACCTGGCCTGCTTACCCCCTGTGTCCTTCTTCATCCCCTCCTTCCAGAACTCTCCTCCAAACCTCCTCTTGCATTGCACCGTTCTCACTCCACATCATCACTCCTCACTCACACCCACCACCCCAGGGCTCTTCCCAGCCAGCTTTTATAGGGCTTCCTTCTACTGTCCCACCCCTCTTCCAGCCTGGTCTTGGGCTGCACCAAGCAGTTGCAGCTGGGGTAGCTGATCTGGCCCCACTGACCAGCACCAGCTGTGCCTTGTTCCCTGGCTGCCCAGCCTCCCTGCCTTGGCTGATTGCTGAAGGCCTGTCCAGCTGCAGTTCCCTGGCTAGCAGCCCGACCTCCCTGGCTGAGCTGATGGCTGAAGGTGGGTCCAGCTGCGGCTCCTTGGCTGGTTGCCCAGGGCTTCATGCAGAGTGCCTCCACTAGCCCCACCTGGAGTGGCTTGGCTTTTGGCAACTCCTGGGCCAGGCTACTATTTTCTAGCTGGGGCATGGCTTTGGGTTGTTGGGGCTGCTGCTGCTTCTCTTCCTCAGGTAAGGCCTTTGGGTGGGTGACTGCTGGGCCCCCAATCCCTCTGCCCTTGCCCCCTTCCGCCTTGCTTAGTCCCCTTTCCTTCCCTAGGGGAGTGGGACTCGCTGGCCTCTCTCTGTCTCCCCCTGCCTCCTGAGGCCCTGGGCCTTTGCCCCTTGCCCCTGGCACTGGCAGGTTCTGGCCCCATTTGCCCATGGGAGGGGTTGGCCTGCTGTCCCCCAGCTGCCCCCTCTGCCTGCCAGTCAGACCAGTTGACCTGCTGTCAGCTGGCTGACCAGTTGACCTGCTGTCTGCTGGCTGACCAGTTGACCTGCTGGCTGCTGGCTGCCCCCTCTGTATGCCCGTCCGCCCAGTTGACCTGCTGTTCCCTCCTACCAAGTCTGGGGGCTGGGACCCAGACCCCGGACACTGCCGATTCAAACTGATCAGCAGCCATTAGCATCAGACTATTCAGATGACTACCAAAGGGTAGGACTTTAATAAAATGCAGCATTTAGTTACAACTGATTTATATAATTAGTGACTAATTTAATTGTCAATGTAAACAATTGCATGCTGACTGCAGCACTTATACAGTAAGGCTAGGGATAGTAGAATTCATTGGGCTGTATGAAAATGCACATGTGCAAAAAATCAATTGTGCTGTACTGCATGGTAAAGAAGAAATACAGTGAAGCAACCTGTGGAACAGCCATGAATGGGTCACCAAACAGTCAATCTGATCATTTCAAGAACAGTTTGTAGTTTGACTGGTGAACAAGGCATGAGCCGAGCTGGTGGGCACTTGAACATCCCTAATTATGCTCCTGTCTTAGCCATATATTTTAGCTAATTTCTACTGGCAGTTGCTTGTCTCCTCGTGACAAATATTGTTAAGAATTTTGGGGAGGGGATGCAGCTCAGTTGTACAGCATCTATTTCGCACGCAGAAAGTCCCAAGGTAATGCCCTGGCATCTCGCTGAAAGGATAAGGTGGTAGGTGATATGAAAGACCTCTAGCCGAGACCCTGGAGAGCCACTGCCAGTTTGAGTAGACAATACTGACCTTGATGGACGAAGGGTCTGATTCAATATTAGACAGCTTCATGTATGCGTCAAATAGTACTTAAAGCAAGAACTGCTGTCTTGGGAATCGTATTGTATGATTGCTATGATGATCTAGTCTTATGTTTTAAATGTATTTACACTCTACTGTGACCCACCCTGAGCCTGCTTGCAAGAAGCATGGGCTAGAAGTCCAATAAATGAATGAAGTGATAGTGTCCTTGCCCTTAATGATTCTATACTTTCACCTGGTTCCCCTTTTCTTTCAAAATTTTGATTCCTGCTGACAAACCCAGCACCACTATGAAAGATCCCAACATTTATCACTATTTAAAGGCCTTATAATAGAAGGCTTTCTTGGTTGTTATTTTTTATGTTTCAGTTTCTCTGAAAACAAAATGAGAACTGACAGGTCACCCTCTGGAGGATGACCTGTTAATACATCAGTAAGGGGGAAAAAATCCTTGGAAAAATATATTAGTAGTTTATAAGTGACCAGGAAAAGAGCAATTAAGATGCATTTTTTGCCTTTTAGCACATCACATCTATAATTTGATACAGCAAAGATAAATGGGGAAGAGGTGCTTCACAAAAATTGGAGCTTCCATATTGGCCTCCTATGCAACATACCAAAAAAAGAAAAAGAAAAAAACCTAGCCTAGAAGCTCACTATCGATAAACAATGGGTCAAAGCAGTCCACATATTTTAATTAGTAATCTTGTCACAGAGAATTTAGTAATTCCAGAGCTTCTTTTTGGACCTGAAAATAAAACAAGTGAAAAAATTACAAAGTTATTATTATATTATTACAGAGTAACCCCACAAATAAAAATTTATCTGTAATCTTTATTCTTACATGCAGAAAACCCTGCCTGCATTTGTACAGGATACAACTAGACCTGGAAAATCTGGGTTCCAAAGAGAGAGTCCCTAGGTGACCTTGATTCGGTCACTGCCTCTCAGCCTAAGCGAAATCACAGGGCTGCTGCAAATGGACAAATATCCACAAATGAGGCCAGGTTGAGAATTAGATATACTGATGGATTTTCATTATAAATGCATACGTTTCCAAGCATTCAAGTGATTAATATACTGCACTTGTACAGTATATTGTTCTATTTCCCCAGAACATCTGAAATGTTTTTTTAAAAGCCTGAAAAATAAGTACAATTTTACATTTCTGTTGGATTGCAGTGACAACTGCTGGATAGTTTACCTGCTTATCTTCCTCTGTGTGGGCTAGCCGTTCCTTGGCCTTTGTCAACCACAAAAGGGCCATCTTTCTGTTGTTTAACTTCATATATGTCTTTCCCAAGAACAGTAAGTTTTTACTGTAGAAGTTGGGCTCAACTGTACAAAAATAACAAAGGGAGATGTTGTTACCTTGTTACAGTGTTGTCCAACAGTTAACTGCTATTTATGACACATTTGTTTTTTTAAAAGAACATTGCAGATCCAAGAACATACAACTCAGCTTACTTTTAATTGTAAAATAATGCAGTATTTAAAATTCCACCATGATTTAGTATGTAGTTTTGAACAGAGTTCAAGACACAGGTCGTAGCACTTTTAGGAAGATTTGACACATGAATTATACTGACTAAAGTTTTTAATCATAGAACAAGTCTTCAAATTTTAATGCTGTCAACGCTATAAGCTATCTAATTTACTATGCATTTGGGGAATATAGGAAACACAGCCTCACTTCCTTGTGCAAGATCTACTAAGATTCCTCATGGCAGGCCAGTTTAAGAAAGTGGAGACTGCCCTGGAAGATACAATGTATCCACCTAGAACCTTATTTTTAACTTCAGGAGAAAGTTGCATAAAGACATTTCCTGCCTCAGTATTTCCAAGGTTACCTAAGGTGTTAAAGCTTCTCAGAAATGTACCTGAGGGAATATTTGTGCTGTTTGGTTTTTAAATCTGAAATGACCACAGACAAGTGTACCAGGTTTACTACAAACTTACCATCTTCAGCCTTCTGAAAGTATTGTAGAGCCTGGAAAACATTAACATTAAAGTTAATCACGTATTGCTGAAGTAATCCAAGTCCCTTTAGCATTCTATAGGACAACAAGCAGTGCAAGATGACCGATGGGCTTAATACTCTTATGCTTCTTTTTTTTATTAAAATGTGTTTTTGAGGACATATTTATTCAGAAAATGCCATTTAAATCAGTGGAATTCTGTTTTGCTTAACATCTGAGCTGTTTTTGCTGTTTAGTTAACAGCTTATCAGCTCCAGCGTAATGACATTTCTTTAAAAGGTCAAAGTTTGTCTATTTACTGCACTACAATCTTACCTTTTAAATTACTTTTTGTATCCTTGTCTTACAATGATACACCATACCAGCAAAGAAAAATGTATGCAGGGGCTATTATCACACTGTACCTCATCATAGGTGGAGCTGGGTGGGGTTGAAAATAAAACTGCAGCTATTTTGCTCTGGTACCATGGCATTTCAGCAAATGTGTAACACCTACAACATATGAAACAGATGGTATATGCCTTAGATCTTACATTTTGTTTACATACTTGGAAGTATATAGAAACTTCAAAAAGCATGTTTATCTACCTCAAATCCCAGTCTCCACCCCCCTCTTACAACTTACAGGTGAGATAGGATAGGTTGAGATCTACGGATTGGCTCAAGGCTCAACCTAGAAGTTTCAGAGCAGAACGGAGATTTAAGCCCAGGGCTCAAGCCAACTGCTACTGCACACTGCTAACACATTAAACAACACTTGTGGCACAGCAAAACCATTGGAGGACTTAAACGGTGGACTGTATCAGCTTTATGCCTCAAGACCTCCAGCAGTGCCATGAAGAAGGCCTCATCATTTTTTTAAATTGCAAGTCTTGTGTTTTTAAACTGCGTTTACCACTTCATCATGGGTACCAATAATCAGAGGAATGCAGGGTACAAATGTTCAAATTAAACACAGAAAGTTGCTAGCCTGCTGGTCCAACTTCATGATTCTCCTCACCCAGCTTGCCCACCCATTCACTGGCTCCTATGGTGGTTGTTGGCAGCATTGCTGGCTCCTTCTTCACCTGACTGCCGGCACTGCTGCCCCTCCACTACAGCTCAAGTAGTGGCAGCTTCTATCCATTTGCTTATCTTTTCTTCCCCAATACTTAGTAGTGAGGGGGCAGCAGCAGCTCTTGCCTCCCCCATCTTCCTGCTAGCTTTCGGGCTAACAGAAGTAGGGGACATGTGGCAGCAGTAGTGCCTGCTCCTTCCTAACTGCAACACCGCCTGGGGTGTGTGGTTCCCACTCCTCCTCGCTGCCCACTGATCTTCAGAGGAAAGGTGTTGGTGGGCTGCCTCAGGGCACATGGGATCCACTTTCACTCTGCTGGTGGTAAGTTGGAGAGCAAGTTGGAGGAAATTTTATTGACACTTCTAGGATGATAATGATGAAAAGGAGTGAGGGGCAGAAAGTTTTTGTAGCAAATACAGGCCCTGTTTATACCAAGGTGCTTTTACTGGGGTTACCTTATAATACCGTTACAAGCCTGAAAGGAAAATATTTGTGTCAAAAGTTTGGTTTTGTTTAAAAATATTCTCTCTTACCAAATACCCATAAGATGAAGTGAAGTAGGATCCTTAGGGTTCAGCTCAATTGCTTTCTGCCAAGAAAAGGTAAGATATAAAAGCCATTCAGTAAGATGAGGTTTGAAATTGACTCTCCCCTACAACTACTCTCCCCAATCTACAGTCATGGAAGAATTGTATTTCTGGAGGTTGTAATTATGTTTGAGAGAATGGTAATATCTTCCATATTCAATAACATTTATCTTTGTACACCTGTGTAACTGGTGATACACCTTTGTAGCAGATCACCAGTTAAACAAACAATTCACCAAACTAAAAATATTGTTTCTGATCCATTAGGCCTCCAACAAGAGCAGTACTTCAGGTATGGTCAGGTAGCAAAATATATTCTAAGAATATTGAAAAAAAATCCTGACAAGATGAAAGTGATGCTGACACCCATTTAGAATGAGGGCAATGCAGGATCATTTGACTATTAATAAAATCAGCATTTAACCAAATAGAAGTAAAGTGGCATCATCATGCATTTGAATATCTACAATCACTTCAAATAGGGATAACGTTTTTTTTAAAAATAAGCTAATCAAAGAGGAAAATAACAAATATACATAGCTTTGAACAGCCAACTCCTCTAAAAAAACTGTTGTTGTCACTTTTTAAATTGGTGGTGATAAATACACAGTTCCACTAAGAAGCACTATGTTTTCTCTTACAGTGTTGGGGAAGCAATGATTAGGTTGGAGCTTGTGAAGAAAAGTTAAAAGTCTTGGAATAACATAACACTTGCAGCAGAATCACTGAGTACAGGCAAGGGAGATAAGTAGAGATTATGTAACACAAGATAATGGCTGGAACATGAACCAGCAACTTAACAATAGATAATGAGAAATGCAGTAAGGTTGTGAAAAACTGAAAGGGCAGGTATTTAACTGTAACTTTAATTCAACATGCAAAATTATGAGGGAGGAATAAAAAGATTAATTCCAGGCTGTGACTTAGATCCTAAATAAACACAAGCAGAGAGGTGTATGCATAAGCAAATTTCTCCACTTCCCCTTTCTTACTCCAGCCAACTGTAACTCCTGAAGTTATGCCTCCTGGGGCGGGGGCGGTGGCGGGGGAGGGGGGGGGGGACTCTACGGACCCCAGGAATAAAATGGCAAGGCAAAGTGTTTACAATGGTATGGGAAAACAATGACATCCTCCTGCCCCATTTTTCCACTGGTAGAAATGTCTTTTTTACCAAGGAATAAAATACAGGACACAGAGTAGGAAACAAAAAGGACACAATGGTTGTTGTGGGTTTTCCGGGCTGTATTGCCGTGGTCTTGGCATTGTAGTTCCTGATGTTTCGCCAGCAGCTGTGGCTGGCATCTTCAGAGGTGTACACCTCTGAAGATGCCAGCCACAGCTGCTGGCGAAACGTCAGGAACTACAATGCCAAGACCACGGCAATACAGCCCGGAAAACCCACAACAACCATCGTTCTCCGGCCGTGAAAGCCTTCGACAATACAAAAAGGACACAAGTAGTAAATTATTTTAAAATACCTGGAAGTGTTCCTTGATAACAAAAGCATTTGCAATTTTTTTCTTTATTCCTTCATAATCACCCACATCACTAAGGCAGATTGCATACCACTAAATAAAAAAGAAACAAAACGGTTGTTTAGAAATACAGAAAGTTTAGCTTATCAATAAACTGTATCAATAAATCTACAATTACTACTCATTTGGATAAGACAGCAAATATACAATTCTGTCTTGAAAACAGTATATTAAATTTTAACTCAAAGCTCTGCAGTTCAATAAAATCACCAATATTAATCAAAAGCAGTGAAGATATTTCAAAAGATAAGTCTTCTCTACATTTTCTACGACTTGTGTGTTACTCATGTGAACATTCTCAAGAGATACATGAATGGTATGGATATGGCCAATGAAGAAAAATACCTTTCCCTTCAATAACACTAGAATTTCAGGTCAACCAATCAAGCTATTTTGCCTGTCTTAAACATACTGTCAAAGAAAATACTCCTTCAAAAGAACTTCTCTCAATGTGGAATTCTGATTTGCAAGGCAAGCACAAACCAGTTTAATGGTTCAGGTGTATCCATTAATCGTTTATTTCAATATATATTCAAAATAGATATTTATTATCAGTGTACACAAAATTCAAGTTAAAAACAAGTTAAAAACATAGAGCCTAAGTAGCAGGCTACATACGTATGTTGAAAATAGGTAAACCATTCTCCATATACAGTTGATGATACTGTCAAATGACCAACACTAAAACAGACCATATGTGTTTCAGCCCCAATGCCTTCCTCAGTGGTCAATTGTACAATATTTATGGTAAACAAACAAACCCACAAATCCAGAAACCAATATTAAAAATGCCCCTGATGTTCTTCTCTCTTATATTGTGTGGTATAATACAGATTGTTGCAGCAGGCCACAGACAGCTTCACATAGTGACTTGCACTTATACAATGCTCTTTGATGCAGAGGAGTTAGCCGTGTTAGTCTGTAGTAGCAAAATCAAAAAGAGTCCAGTAGCACCTTTAAGACTAACCAACTTTATTGTAGCACAAGCTTTTGAGAATCACAGTTCTCTTTGTCAGATGCATGCATCTGACAAAGAGAACTGTGATTCTCAAAAGCTTATGCTACAATAAAGTTGGTTAGTCTTAAAGGTGCTACTGGACTCTTTTTGACAATGCTCTTTGTCTGGTATTATATTCTGAGGCTTGGTTTCCAATGTTTTTGGATGTATATCATCAATCTGCAGATACCCCACAATACAAGAGAAAAGAACATCAGGAGCATTTAACTGTTTATACATCCATTTGAGTGATGGCAGCCAAACAAGTTGGCAGCTGGCAGCAATACTGTTATGGATATTGGATGCGTGGACCCTCATGTTCTTCAGGAGCTCTTAACTGGGCCCCTTTTCATAAAGTGCATTTTTGGAACACAAATATAGAAAATTCTCTTCTTATTTCTACATACGAAAGAGCAGTAATACCACCATTTAAATTACACTGCCTAGCTCACCTTGTTTACTGCAAAACACGAAGGGTCTTTTTCAAGAGCTTTCTTTGCATAAGCAAGGGCTTCGTACGTCAATGATTTCTTTTTCTCTACAGAAGTCTGACTAAGTTGAGCTAGGTCACGTGATGCTCGCGCCAGGCGCCACAGCAACTGTGCGTTCTCACTAAACAGAAAAACACACAATCAGGATGCTTTAACTCATTAAACAAGTTATTAATTACTGGATCAGGAGTAGCCACAGGCTCACACGAACTCCTCTTTCCTTTTCTGAGAAACTGTATTTTTATATTTTATTTTTTTATCTAATTTGTACCCCATCTTTCTCCCCAATGAGGACCCAAAGCAACTTACAACATTATCCTCTCCTCCATTTTATCATCATAACAACTCTGTGAATTAAGTTAGACTGAGAGCGTGTGTCCCTCAGCAACCTTCCATGGCGGAATGGAGATTCAAACCTGGGTCTCCCAGATCTTAGTCCAGCGCTCTAATCATCACACCATGCTGGCTCCCTAATTATACGTTGTATTACAATTGTGCCACTATTTTCATTAACCCAGGTAAGCACAAAAACCAGTTTGTAGCAATAGTTAAAACTGGGCACACAAATAATGGTTTGAGCTTACCATGGTTAGCCATTGTAAGCCATGCAGACAATACTGCAATACTGTTAGCTCCAAAAGGAAAGGAAAGGCAAGGGGGAGAATCTGCATGAAACACTGTTGGAAAATCACATAGCCTTTCACTGGCATCTGGCCTACAAAGCACATGTTACGCTTCAATCCATAAGCCAGGTATCATCCAATGCCTGTATGCAGTTTTACAGTGTGATCAGGAGATGGTGTTCACAAACCATGTGATCCCACACAGGAAAACTGACACCATTTTGACAGCACTCATTATAGCAGAGCATTTTAACTGCAAAGTCTTGTCACTAGCTGCAGTAATTTTCTGAAAACCCACTTCAGAAGACTTTATACTTGTCATGTTACTGTACATCAGATCCAGCGGGTGATAGGTATGCGTGAATTTCTCAGACCAAACGCAACCACTTTTCCCCCTATTATTTTCTGACATTAACCATGTTAGAAGTCAACAGATGACTAAAAATAAATTTGTAGCACACTGTAAAGATATAGGTTTGGTGTTAATAAAACATAGCAGCAGCACATTTGCATCACCAAGATTACACCTCCCCCTACTAATCACGGCTAGTCACACCCATCTCACCTTTTCCTAACTGACCATTTTTCACTGCTGCCAGGATCATTACCAGCGCGATCAAGCAAGTAGATAAAATAAAGATTAATTTTGTAAATCAAACTGGAAACCAAAGGACTTGTATTAATCTAGTATTTGTTTCCAGGATTGTCCCATACTCTGCATCCAAACACTGCCTCAGATTTTAAAGCTGTCTCTTATTGGCAGTGGCCAAGTCAGTATGCATGGTCACTAGTCAGGGCGGGCGCATCAATGGAGGCAAGTTGGAAAACTGCCTCGAGTGCAGAGGCGCCAGAGGGGGCACTGAGGGCGGGGGCGCGCCCTGCGGAACAACTGAGCGGGAGAGTTGGGAGGACGCATGCACGCCAAGAATCCTCCCCCATCTCCTGTCTGTTGCCTCACAAACTGAAAAGGAGCGAAGGAAAAATGAAAGTTTCTTTTGGGGGACTGGGGGGGGGATGGGACGGAATAATGACACCCAAAGGCTGGGCTGCTGCTGCTCTCTCCCAGGGCACCCTCGTGTCAGGGGTGGGGAGGGGGGCTTGTGCCTGTGTCTTCAGCAGCTCATTCAAAGTGCACACCCTGAGGCGCAGCTGTTTCTCTAGGTCCTTCTCGCTTTCTCCTTTCCCTTCCTCTTTGTTTTCTTCTGTCATTATTCCACCCCAAAAGAAATTTATCACTTTTCCTCCACTCCTTTCCAGTTTGTAAGGCGACAGGAAGGATATAGGGTGGGAATGCTTTGGGGCTCCCCTCCCCCAAACACACATGTTCAGAGAGGGCAGTGAGCAGTGGCAGAGAGGGGAAAGCGTCTCCTACATTTTCCAAGAAAACTTGTGCGACTCTCGTCTCATTTGGTGTGGCTCTAAGTTGCCCCGCGCTGCTGCCACTGACGCCACTAGCACACAGCTGTGGGCCAGGTGCAGCAGGTGGCCGAGGCGGATCCGGGGCAACTGAGCAGTCTGGGTGTGCACGCGCACGCGCACGCGCACGCACACGCGGGAGTCGGCAACACCCCTGAAGCTGCCCCTGACCTCAGGCGCCAGAAACTCTGGCACTGGCCCTGTCACTAGTACTTCTCCTAAGAACTACATATCCTTCACTCTTTTGTTTTTAAGTCACAAGGAAGCAGAAAGCAGTCTATTTTTAAAAGAAGTTGTGTGAAGTAGATAACCAGTCAGTTCCCCCTTTGGAATTGCCTAAAGATTATGCAGGGCCAGGGTGCAAGGTTATCTCCCCCCTTCCTGAAAAATATCACAATAATTAAATTTAAAATACTATCTCGGCTGGCTTCATGGAATATTTGACCAGTATGTTGTCTCTGATTTCGGTGTTAGTTTTGCTAGACTATATATATTTTTCCATACACAAAGTCTTTTATTCAGAATTATTAAAACTGCACAAAAGTATGTTGTTTTACAGAATTTTCAAAACTGATTTTCAAAACTTCATAGAGGTCATCATTACAAACAAAAAGTCCTACATCATTTCAGTGGTCTTCCAAAGCTGGTAGCTCTACTGAACACACTAGATGATGAGGACATGAAAATTCAGAGTTGTAAAATCTTTCAATTCACCAGCCTCCTGCTTTCCAAGAATCCATTATCTGTCTTCAAATTGCTTCCTAAGTAGTGATGGAAGTGATTTTAATGAATTAGAATATTCTATGTGCCTTTACTATTATTATGCAACTTTATTTTATTCTCAGGTGCCATTATAGTATTTTTACTGCAAAGAATGAACACTGAAGCAAAATGACCAAGCAAAAGACACATGAATGTATGCTAGGGGCAAATGGGAGGATCTGAATAGTTACTCTTAGACAGAAAAGGATACTTGCCTAACCTGGGAATGGAAAGAGGAGTGGGTGATAAACCACTCATTGAAAGAAATAAGCTTGCTTCAGGTTAATTATATTAGCAGAACTTTTCAAGGCTATGAGGAGCCCCAAGCAATAGAAATGGGGTGCTTAACGCAGATTCAACCACATTCCTAAGGAGGGGAGAGTGCTCCCCTCTCACGGTACCCAATGGAACAATCTCTGCCTGTAAAGTACAAGGTTGCTGAAGCAACACTAAGACACCCTTGGCAAAATGTTACACTGTCCAGGGAGAAGGAAATAATAAGAAGTCTATGAATGGGAAAGTGTGAGAGAGGAAGAGAGATGCACGAATGTGATAAGCAATGCTAATTGGGAAATATTATAATTATGTTGCTGACCAGAATTATTCTTCCAATAGGGGACCACTGGATCATTGGAGGTGGTCACCTACACAGACCAATAGGGGTCACAATTATGTTCGAGCCAATGGGACCCCCAACATTGTAACTACCCAAAGGGTATAAGATGCTTTGCACAGCTATTGTAGCTTTGATGGGCATTGGACACAAGGGAACCTTTTACTCTCTGTAACCGATGCTCCTCCATGTTTAATAAACATAGTAGACTTGCTTCATTCACAGGACTCTGCGTCCGTCTCTTCTTGGAATTGGTTAAGGGACATTCGAACCACTGATTGTGTGGAACAGTAGCCTTAAGCCACTAGATTCAGGACAGACAAAAGAAAGTACTTTCTCACATAACATGTAATTTATTTTACAGAATTTGTAGCCTGAGGGTGTAGTGAATGCCAGTTCAGAAGGTCTTAAATGGAAAAAATGGAAATCTGACCTTAAAAAGACAGAGCGGTGTATGTGTGTGTGTTGCTACTGCCTTCATGCTCCGCTTGTCAGCTTTCAGGAGGCATCTGGCTGACCACTATTAGAAATCAGACATTGCACTAAAGATTTTATCTGATCTAGCAGGTCTTATGCAAGTTATTATTCTCATAGTTTCTTTGCCTACTCTGTTCTATTACTCACATTACATTTACAGTATGGAGGTATACTGGCTTGCCTTCCAGCGCTGCTACAAAAAATACTGGGACTTTGTGAATCATTTTGAACATCTTCAATGTGCTGTATAAGTATTATTAATCCTAATAATAATCATCTTGTAAGATAGGACAATATTGTTATACTCCATTATAGAAAGCAGACTCATGCTGAAAAATCTGGATCAAGAATTTTCCAACTCATAGCTCATTACCTTAACCTGTTACCAGAACTGCTTTTTATAATGGGGAAATTAGCTTTAGCAGTCTGTAACTAAAATTAGTGAGGATCTAACCAGTGTTTACGGAGGTCCCGATTCCAGACACTCTAGTGACAAAGAGGCAGACTACAAATAGGTTCAATAAACACATGTATTTACTAATAGTGTGGCGTAAGCCTGAACTTGCACATACACACAAGAAAGCATACAAAGGACTAAGAAATACAGAGTAAGAAATATAGAGACGTTTGCATTAGCAGGTTCCCAACGATGATAGGGGAAATACTCACTATCCTGAAGCGGAGCAGAGACACAGCGGGGTGGTCCAATGCCAGCAATGGATCCACGGACAGACAGCAAGGGGTTCTGGATAGGAATGGGCTGGGCACCATGCGGTCTGAGAGACCAGCTTAAATACCCCAAAACGTACCCTGGGGCTGGTGCTGTACTTGGTGGTTCTCACAGATTAAAACAAAGGCTCTAATGGGTTACTGAATGGCTTAGATGGGCCACTTTAGGAATCTGATTGTGATAAGTGACACCTCAGGAAGAGGGGACAAAAGAGGGAGGGGGAAATCCGAGTGGGCTGAATGGATGTTCCAGCGGACAGGGCTTGCCCTGATGTCATCAGCTCTGGAATGCGGAGGTTTCTTTGAGATGCATTCTCTAAGTGCTTGGGATGGTCGGCACTTAGTTCCTTCTCCGGGGCGGCTCCTAAGATATGCAGAGCGGGTTGAGGTACTCTCGCTGTGGACGTGGTGTGCCCGCTTCGCCGAAATGGCTTCTCAAAGCAGTCTTCTTCCCTCGGTCTTCTGGCTGCCTAAGAACATGGTTGCCGGCAGGGCATGGCGGAGACTGGTTTGCAGGTTGCCCGGTAGCGAGGGCAAGCTCGGGGACCGACCCGCGGGAGGCTCCAGGCGGGAACTGACCAGGAAGCGCCTAGCCAGGCTCGCTGGAGGTTTCCCCGGCAGGCGCCCGGCTGCTAGCAGCGGCTTGGGCCCAGATGAGGCAGGCTTCCATGGAGGCAGAGGGAACAGCACGTAAAACACAGTCCAAAGCAGGGAACAGGCACGGTCCGTGGCAGATGGCAATGCAGGCACGGGGCACACTTGTAACAAAGTCCAAACACACACTGGGAGGTCTAGATATAGGTCTGGGCAGGGCTGCCCAGGAAGAGAGTCCTTTGTGCAGTTAACCAAACATGGAGTCAGGGAACTACACAGTCTATTGCAGCAGCAGGGTAATCAACAAGCAGACAGGAAACTGACACGTGTATTAGAACACACACGTGCAGGGCAATCTTTGTGTAGCAACAAAGCAGCAACGCAGGAAACTTTAACACAGTCCATGGCAGGCCTTAAAGCAGGAGAGGGGGCCTACTTGGCAACAAACCACTACACTAGCTGTCCAAAAGAACCCACACCCATCCCACTATAATTATAACGGTCAAAATCAGGGAGAGTAAGCGAATGAACACAAAGGTAGAAGCTCTCAAACCAAGCGTCCCTGAGTTCACTTTCCACAGAAGCAGACATATCAAGAAATAGATACGGAGCACATGCTGCAAAAGAACCACAGTTTGTTAGTTCACTAACACCCTCTCAGAAGGAAGAACAGATGCCAGCATACAGTATCAAACTATTCATATTTATTCCCTCTTAGATAATCACAACCCTATACAGCACAAGTATCTCAAAGAACAAAAGACTGAAAGATATGAAATATACCTCTTCCTAGGAGTAGGGTGTATAGGTTTTGGTATTAACCTATAAAGCCCTATGTGGACTGGGACCGTCGTATCTGTGGGACCGCCTCTCCCCATATGAGCCCCAGAGGACCCTTTGCTCGAGCGATAAACATCTATTAAAGATCCCTGGCCCTAAGGAGGCCCACCTGGTGTCGACCAGGGCCAGGGCTTTTTTGGCCCTGGCCCCAGCCTGGTGGAACGCTCTGTTGTAAGAGACAAGGGCCCGGCAGGATCTGTTAGCATTTCGCCAGGCCTGCAAGACGGCGCTGTTCTGCCAGGCATATAGTTGATGCTAGGCGGTTGATGCTAGGCGGTGCCCCCCCTAGTGGGGGGTTAAACTATATGCCCTCCTGTTCAATGTCATCTCCCATCTCTCACATACTTTGCTGAAAAATGCTCTATAGATGGTGAAAGGTGAGCGTCTAAATTATGTGCTGCTATGCTTTTGTTTTTATACTTATATAGATGTAGTATATTTTTAAACTGAATGATATGTATTATTTTATGTTTTTAATGGTAATGCTGATTAATTGTGTAGTGTGTTTTTAAGCTTTGTTGTGATCCGCCCTGAGCCCACTGATGTGGGGAGGGCGGACTATAAATTGAATAAATTAAATAAAATAAAATAATAGGAAACCATTGTGCCAAGAGACCCATGTCACACAGGATTGTGATATACATACACAATTAACTGAAGTTTCTATATATTCAAGCTACACAGCATTAACTAGGTGTGTGAAGCTTTTCAGTTAATGCTGAGTTACAAACTGAGAGCCAATTTGGTGTAGCAATTAAGAGCAGTAGGACTCTAATCTGGAGAGTCAGGTTTGATTCGCCAGCTGGGTGACCTTGAAGCCAGCTGGGTGACCTTGGGTCAGTCACAGCTCTTTCAGAGCTCTCTCAGCCCCACCCACCTCACAGGGTGATTGTTGTGAGGATAATAACAATGCACTTTGTAAACTGCTCTGAGTGGGCGTTAAGTTGTCCTGAAGGGTGGTATATAAATTGAATGTTGTTATTCTTAAGAACACACAAAACCTTTTCCCCCACTTTTGCTGAGCCATTTTTTTAAAGTTCCAATTATGCTATCCTTTTCAGTTATTCCAAGATAAATACATAATTTGTAATACAATAATACTAATTCCATTTAACATTGCACAGTAACTTTTCCAGCATAGGAAAGAGGACAATACCAGAGCGCATTCCAAAATTAGGCCATGAACTCTTTCTTCAGAGCAATAGCTTTCTGAATAATATCTTGCTCCAACCTCCAGCGTTTTGCACACAGCTCATATAAATGTCCACCACAGCAATTAGTGTATTAAAGGGACTAAATGGAATGCACAAAAGACAGTGTGGTTTCAAGACAGAAAGGGAATAATGAACAGTAACGTACCTGCTTTTGTGCTGCTCTAGCAAATGAAAGAGTTTTTCAGTTTCTCCACTCCCATACAGGTAGTCTGCTTGATCTAGAATATCATCTATTTGGGGTGTTAAAGCAGAAAAAAATGGCAATATAATATCCAAACAAAAGCCACAATCAGAATAAAATTATACACAGTAATTCTATCATCTCTCAAGAAAGCTATAATTTTCTTAATTCACAGCAACACATGAAAGATTAGCAATAAGATTCTATAATACTAAGAAGATAAATTTACATCTTTAATACAAAAATCTTACTTTGGTTGTCAGCATGAACGATAGAAGCCTGGGAGATTAATACATATGCTTCATATCCCATGTAGGACAGTACTGAGAATGCAAGCCCTTTTCTGAAAAACCTGGGTTTTCCATGCACCTGATAGAGAAAGACATAAAGGCTAAAATCCTAAATGTAGAGACTTGGAAAAAACAAGAAATTTACTTTTAAGTAAACCTGGATAAGCCTGGGCTGTTGACATACAACCATGTACATCAAATTGGAGAGAACTCCCATTCAGTGACTCTTCTCTTTTGCATGGTTCACGGTGAATAAACCTGACTTATAGGAAAGCTCAAACTACAGTTTTCTGCTTTGGATGTATTTTGTTGGTTCCCTGTCACAATCCACAAAGGAAGAGGGAATGTAAACACAGGAATCATTCATACTGCATCATGCTTTGGCATTACGTCTGAACCACTATATTTGAAACTGCCACAAGCATTTATTTTGCTGGACATATATGCACCATGGCACATACATAGTCCTGATATTTCTCTCTTCATACTGAATCAGTAACTTCAGTTCAAAGCAATGCATATTTGCACACATTCACACAGATTAGTCTGGCTGGTTGAGAGCAAAAACAGGCTCAGCTACAAACATTATGTATCACTATCAATGACAGACTCCTATTTCATAAGCTGAGTATTTTGACAAAAACAATAGCCAGGTGCAGTAACATTTTTTCTCACAACGTACTGTAAATACCAATTGCAATTCAGCTGTATATACATCTCACATTTGGAAGGTGGGTCCTGCTGCAATGTGAAAAAAAATTGAAGTTCCTAAATGTCAGCATTCAGTTTAGGCCTTGCCTTGCATTTGAGCCCTGATGAGCAGCACCTGAAGGTCAGTATAAGATAAAAGTTTGCATTTATTTTCAGCTTTATCATTAACTAAGGGCCCCGTGGCACAGACTGGAGAGCTGCAATACTGCAGCCCAAGCTCTGCTCACGACCTGAGTTCGATCCTGGCGGAAGCCATGTTCAAGTAGCCAGCTCAAGGTTGACTCAGCCTGCCATCCTTCTGAGGTTGGTAAAATGAGTACCCGGTTTCTTGGGGGTAAAGTGTACTGTAGATGATTGGGGAAGACGATGGCAAACCACCCCGTAACAAAAATCTGCCAAGAAAATGTTGTGATGAGATGTCCCCCCATGTGCTTGCACCTTTACCTTTTTTATCATTAACTAGGCTGCTGGTATTCAAAATATATCTTAATATAGACAGAGTCTGATCCTAACCACATTTACTCTGAAATGGCTTCCATTGATTTCTACACAACTTACTTTCAAATAAACATGCTTAAGATTTTTTCTGGTGGATAGCTGTGTTAGTCTGCAGCAGAACAGCAAGATTTGAGTCCAGTGACACCTTAAAGACCAACAAGTTTTTCAAGGTATGAGCATTTGAGAGTCAGAGTTCCCTTCTCCAGATACCTATATTTAAAGAAGGGACCTTTGACTCTTGAAAACTTATGCCCTGAAGGTGTCACTGGACTCAAATGTTGATGCAAAAGATTGCTTCCTAAGAGACTTTAATCTTACTGCAACTTCTCCCAAATCAGTCTATGAAGCTATATCCAATTTATTTGTGTTTAAACAAAATTTCTATAGATTCTGAAAAGAAAAAAAGTTTTTATTCCAAGTCATATTAAAAAATGCAGTCAATACTCATTTAAGCAAAACTGCATGTGCTACACTACACATGTAAATCAAACACTGTGCATACACTTATAATCAACAAGCTTGGAGCCCCTCAAGTAATCTGGGGGCAGGGGGAATTAGAAATCACACCTATTTCTCTCCAGTAGTCTCCAAATTCTCAGGGCATAAACAGGACTTTTCCTGTCCCCCTTTGTTTCTTTTAATTGACAATGAACTATTCTCAGTAGTCATTTTCAGTCCTCACCAGGCTTTGGGAAGTGTTTTTTTTTCTTCTGATTAATATATAGTCTTATTTTTCTGCCTATCTGGATCCCCTTAAGAAAGAGGCCCTCCCCCAACCTTGCTTGCAGGTGGCCTTCTTTTGCTGCTTTCATCATCTGCACAGAGGCCAGCATAATCTGAACATTGCCCTGAGCATGGATCAAAAGAACCACACAAGGATGGAAAAGACAAAATGCAAGAAATCTATGCTACGGTTTGGCAACCTTTGAAAATTATTGGGACAAAAGGAATCCAAACAGAGGAGGTTAATGAGGAGATTCTGGAATGTATATAATTCATAATTATAAAAAACTGGTATGAGGGAAGACGTAAAAAATATGTTGGGATTGGAATATATGCATAATTGTGGGGTTTTTCCCTCTTGGAAAACTAAAAAATAGTATGAGTGTCTCAGAGTTTGATAGCTCCTGCAAGAAAAGAGTTGATATTTGATGTATATTTATATTTCATTGGATGTAATGTAAGATTATTAAAAAAAATAACTAATGGAGAAAAAAAGAACCACACAATGGGGCCAATTACAAAGGGGGGGTATACAAAGTTAGGTTTGCAGAATAATTGGGGGAGGGAGAGGTGATCTACTAAGCAGCAGGGAAAGGAAGTAAGCATGGAGCTGAAAGCATGTCCTATACATCTCCTCTGTCTTTGCTGGCCAGGTGATTAGATGGGCAGGGCTTGGAGAAGAAGCATGTCCAACAGGCATTCTGCTCCAAGCCTAGACCATGGTAAGGTGGGAGGGGGAGGTGAAACCAGAAAACACTTCCCCACCTCCACCAACTGAGCAGTGGCAGTGGTTAGGATTTTTAAGGCCAAGTCTCTCGCCCAATTACTTTATGGGGCGCCATTGAGTATAACACCGTATCAGTCCTATTGACAGTCTCTAGAAAAAGTACAATCAAAGTTTTTAAGGCATATTCTGTTCCCTTTTGTGCCTCCAATTCAGGTATCCGCTTGGAAACCGGTATAGTTACCTTAAAAGCAGGCTTATGGATCGTTGTCATCCTTTATTGGTTTAAATTAATGACTAAACCTTCTGGCTTAGCCATCTTAATAGTAACAGGTTCTAGTATACCGTATTGGATGAAGGAAACGGAGCTTAAACTGGGTTGTTATGGTCTCTCTAAACAGTTTTTGCTGAATATGGAACACAGCTCTGTTGAACCTTTTCTTAAACAAAGAATTCTGGACATTGAAAGATAACCTTTAACCTGACTCAGGTCATGCTATCTTCCAGAAATGGAAAACTTAAAGTGACAATAATGCCATATTTACAAAATCTGGACAAACTTGACTACAGGAGAGCAGTTACCCTTCTTAGAATGGATGTTACCATCAGCGGCCATAGAGGGTAAATATACAAAGCAATCATATGAGGAAGTGCGTGTATGTGGGACTGGGAAGATAGAAATGAGGGAATATGTCCTTTTTGAGAGTAAACTTTACCAAAATATCAGAGCTGCCTACAGGGGTTTTTTTCTGGGAAAAGAGGTGGTGGAACTCTCAAGAGAGAAATGAAGAAAAAACACACGGGATTCTTTGAAATAATAGTATTTTCAAGCACTATTGCTGAGTATTTTCAAGAGGTGCCGGAACTCCATTCCACCGCGTTCCCCCTGAAAAAAAGCCCTGTCTGCCTATATAACTCTGATTCACAATCTGTTCCTGGGAAGAAATTACAGATTTTATTTAGATAAGCTTTTAGCTGATAGAGACCAAGAAACCACCTTAAAGGCAGCAAAATTTGCTGTGCAGGCCATACGGCTCCTAAAGTATTTTGTAGGGGAAAATATTTAAATATTTTATTAATTTTAAAGTTTTAAATATTTTAAGAATTTGGATCCCGGAATTTCAAAGTTTTTTAGATGTATAGATCTGTTAACAATACGGTTTACCTGGACTGTATGTTTTAATTAGATTGTATGCCATTATTTGTCTGGTCTTTGACCATATTAAACTTTGATTGATTGATTGAACTGAGCCATGGGGTGAAGGAAATGAAGTCCAGTGAGTTTTCTGCTCCAAGCCATGCCCTCCCTATTATCTTCTTGGTTGGGGGGCATAAAGCTAATCACAGCAGGAATCACAGGGAGCAGCAGGGGAGAGAAGAACAGGATTCCCTTCCTCAAAAGTCCTCAATGGTTCCCCAACTATAGTGATATACTTTCAGTTTTCATTAATGCATTTACCATAAGAATATCTCCAGTATTAAGCTCCCAGTAGTTCCTTTCATTTCAAAGCTCTAACATTTGAAGAACTTTTGAACGTTTGAAAAACTTTGACATTGGAAGGAAAATTGTTAGTTTTTCAAACACTATTAAAGCTACATTTTCATTCTGACTAAAAATTCATAGGGATTATTTCTGTGTTTAGGCCCTGATTAATGGGCTAGTAAACATTTTAATGGGGGCGGAGCTTTAATTTTTGCTGAGATATTTCTCAGCTACCACTTTTGTTATACAATCACTAAGTAGACATTCCACCAAAGACTTAAAGGTCGCTGTGGTTCAACAGAAACCTTTCAAAAACAAAATCCAACGGGAGGCTGCTGAACTGGAATTCATATGCAAATTTGACTCTGTCAAGCGGGGA
This sequence comes from Eublepharis macularius, assembly GCF_028583425.1. Classification (NCBI taxonomy): domain Eukaryota; kingdom Metazoa; phylum Chordata; class Lepidosauria; order Squamata; family Eublepharidae; genus Eublepharis; species Eublepharis macularius. Next base: position 104,966,018 of record NC_072796.1, read on the forward strand.
CTGAATAGAGACTATGAATGGTTATCACATTACCACAGGTAACAGATTCTCTTTACAGAGGCGTGATCTGGGGGAGCCCAGTGACGCCTGGTGTGAGCTTTCGGGGACCACAGTTCTCTTTGTCAGATGCAACTGGCAGGGAGAGCTGTGGTTACCGAAGGCTTATACTACATAGGAATTGGATACCTTCACTGCTACAAACTGACTGCACACCAAAAGGAAATGTTTACATTTCCAAGCAAAGGAATGTTTTGATTGCCTCTATGCTAATTGCATTCTGCCTTCTTGTGATTTATGCTCCCCTCCTTCCCTCTCTTTCCCCCTCCTCTTCTGTATCTGCCCAGTTTTGATCAGGCATCTGACGAAGAGAACTTGATTCTCGAAAGCTTATGCTATAATAAAATTGGTTAGTCTTAAAGGTGCTACTGGACTCTTTTTGATTTTGCTACTACAGACTAACACGGCTAACTCCTCTGGAACTAAGTAGAATAGGCCACTTTCCATAAATTTCATTTCTATATTTTTTTCACAGAAATTAATGCTCCTGCAACTCTGGTGCTAGTGCCTAGCACTGAATCCTCCCTGCCCCAATCACCCTGGTGAGGCTTAAATCACTTCCTATCCCTATCTATATTATACTCATAAAATTCTAATATTTATTTACTTTGTTTATATCCTACCTTTCTTGCTGAGATTCAAGGCAGATACCAAAATTTAAAAAACAAGTCAACCAGACAGCATAAAACATCCAATAAATACAAAAGCAGTAGGATTACAGAATCAGAAAACAATGCAAAAACTGCCTAATGTGTGACATACCATAAACAATGCAGAAAGTGCATTACAATGATACAACACAGCGCAGGAAGGAAAAAATGATATGTGCAAATACCCCTCCCAAATCTTCACTAGGTTGTTCTTGAGGATCTGTTCTCTCTCCAGGTTAGCTGCTGCACAAGGATCAGGACTTGGGGGAATTCCCCCCAAAGGTGACAGTATTCAGTACTGATGAGTATCTCACACAAAAGCACTGACCGCAATAGTCTACAATCCTACTTCCTCCAGGTCTGTTCCTTTATTTTGCATTTCTAATACCTTTATAAAAATGCTCTCCTGAACATTTCTGTTTTGCACATTCTGTGGAATAAAGTAGTAGTGTAGGGGCCTTCCTGATCTGAGTAGTTCAAAGGTGGAATCAGCTGCCTAGGGAGGTGGTGAGTTCCCCTTCACTGGCAGTTTTCAAGAAGAGGCTAGATGAATATTTGTCAGGGATGCTTTAGGTTCATCCTGCATTGGGCAGGAGGAGTGGGTTAGAAAGTCTGTATGGCCCCTTCCAACTCTGTGATTCTGTGATCTCAAACAGGCTGTTTCCATAAGGTGGGAACTACAACAAAGTATGTGCATGAACCCCAGACAATCAGAACAGCCTGCTGTGCTGCACATGATATTTTGAACAATCACCTTTGATTTTATTGGTTTAAGTATATCAGTGTTATAGTAAGGGTAGCCATTTGGGCACCTTATAGGTGAAAACAGAGAGAAACTTTTTTATAACCATACATCATACCAGTGTTCATTTAAAAACGTATCAAATACTTAAAAGTGGCAATGGTCTTATTCCCATTGTACACAAAATATAATTTAAGAATATCATGTAACAGAAGCCAACCTTTGTTAAAGTAACATTGATGATACTTGATTAAATTTATGAATCTGAAAACTTTTGTTCTTTTAAAATTTACAAACAGATAAAAGTTTTGAACAACCACAACATTCAATTTATATACCACCCTTCAGGATGACTTAACACACAGAGTGGTTTGCAAAGTATGCTATTATTGGTTGTTGTGGATTTTCCGGGCTGTATAGCCATGGTCTTGGCATTGTAGTTCCTGACGTTTCGCCAGCAGCTGTCAGGAACTACAATGCCAAGACCACGGCTATACAGCCTGGAAAATCCACAACAACCATCGTTCTCCAGCTGTGAAAGCCTTCGACAATATATGCTATTATAATCCCCACAACAAAACACCCTGTGAGGTGGGTGGGGCTGAGAGAGCTAGAAGCTGTGAGTGACCCAAGGTCACCCAGCTGGCTTCAAGTGGAGTGGGGAATCAAACTCGGTTCTCTAGATTAGAGTCCTGCTCTCTTAATCACTACACCAAACTGGCTCTCACTAGGAACTATCACTGGGAAAAAGCATGCCATAATATAGCAAAGACATCTTAGATACAAAGGAATTTGATATTACTGTGATTTGGTTAGCAGGATTTGAGTACAGTGGCACCTTAGAGACCAGTAAGATTTTCAGGGTCTGAGATTTCAAGAGTCAGAGCTCCCTTCTTCAGACACGAGTAGGAATGGTGATACCTGAGGCTTTATATCCCAGCCAAAGATGAGTGGTGTGTTACAAGGGAGGGCATCAGGATGTAAAGATAGAATGCAGCTTGATTAGAGCAGAAATTTGGCTAGTTTTTATGAATTAATCGATTTATTTCCCATACTATTATTTGCACAAGGTTTAATTTGTATTCGAGTTCAACCTCATTTGGAGTATCTTAAACTTTTTTTTAAAGGTGTTGACACACCTGCTCCTCGTAGTTATAGAACAAAAAGCAGTCAGGCACAAAGACGGAGGGGGGATGCGTGTGAAGAGAATGAAAGGGGAGAGGGAACGTCCCATAGAGTTGCGCTTTCTACTGACAGATCAAAGACAGCGCTGAACTTGTCATCCTCCGCAACAGAACACAGGATCACACTGAAAAGAAGCAGAGAGCGAGAAAGAGTCCCAACACAACCGCACCTCACTTCCTTCTCGTCCCGCATGAACTCGGCGCCACCAACCGAGCCGAATCCCTGGAGCCTGGCAGAAGAGCCGTGCCAAAGTGGCGCCCCGGCGCAGTTGTCGCGCTGCAGCCATGACAAATAAGCCTTCTCCTTTCCAGTCAACTTTCAAACAGCCAACTCACCCCCTCCCCGGAAACAGAGTTCAAATTGTCTCCACTCTAAACTGCAGTTTCTTCTCCAGAGCCTCTAGAGGGTCACATCCTAAAAGGACCGAGTTGTGCTAAAACCACCTTCTTTGAGTTCCACTCCTCGTAGCGACCGCCCAAACGCCGTTTCGTAGCAACCGTAGATTCCTCTGTCGTCTCGATGACGTCACGAGCTGCCCGCGGAGGGGGGGAGAGAACGAGAGCGATCATGTGATTTATAGTGGCGTTTGGAAAAGGGCTGGCTTTGCGTGGAAGTTTTCTTTTTGTATTAAAAATGTTGTAGGAAAGGGAAGCGCAACGCATGCGCCGAGCGATTCCGGCCGCCTCGGTTGCTCTGGTTACACAACGGGGGGAGGGGGGAAGAGGAGGAAAGGAGGAATTAGGAAAGAGCCACCACCCCAGACTGAGCACCTAGGAGGCCTTCCTTGCTGTCTCCGCTGGCGACGTGACCTGGGAGTCGGGTGAGGCTCTGTCCGGGGAGAGGGGACGTTGCTGAGGAAAGAGACATGCCCTGCCAAATTTTGTACAGCGCCTGGCGCTCCGCATTGATATACACGTGAAGCAAATGCAGTGGCAGGGATATGTGTGTGTAATGAGCAGCGGAGCCGGTAGCAACGGGTACGCTCATGGGAATTGTAGGTTTGGATGGCCGAGACCCAGAGAAAGTGCTTGGATGCCTCATGAGACGAGGAGGAAAGAAGAAATGTTCTACAGCCGAAACATAGCGGGGGGCGGGTCACACATAATTGTACTAAGGCGTTTGTATTCCCCCATTTGGCTAGTGGTTTTTTTTTTTGAGGCTTTAAGAAAAAATAATGTAGGATTGAGTTAGGGGGCTATTTGTCTTAGGTGGGTTTGCAGACGATGTCCCTGGAAATTCCTTGGCGCTGAGTGATGCATTTCTTGGGGGCATTTGAAAATTGAAAGTGTGTTTTTAAAAAGTAGTCAGATTCCTAGAAATTGCACTGCCCTGAACTACAAGGGAACGATGGGGGGTATGTTTTGGCCGAAAAAGGAGAAGGGCTGGCTGGGGGTGTGGCTTTGGTGCACTGATGCTGTTGTGTGAGACTGGAGGCTAAGGTATGTGAAATTTGTTTTCCTGTGTTACTCCTCTGCATTGTGCAATGTGAATTTCAATTCTGTGTCTATCTTCATGCAAACATACTTTGCCCCAACAATGGTGTAGTCATAGTGGTGTTCAATACATACTGTCGTTGATGTGCATGTTAGTTAGTCATTTGTGTTTAAAACCATATTAACAGAATAAGAGAAGGCAAGTCCTTGCCCTGACAAACTTACAAATCTAAAGTTTGACACGAGAGACAAGAAAAGAAGGGGAGGAATATGGAAGTGTGGATAAAGCATGTGCATTTACTTACATGTTTTTAGATTTTGTTTCAGCAGGGGAGGGGATAAGGGTGTGAGGAATTTTGAGGAAGAATTTTAAGACCCTGAGAAAGGTGACATTGTGTAGGTATCTGTGGAGAAGGCTCCTGCCATAAGGGGATGGAAAAGAGAAAGGGTGGGATTGTGTGGAAGAACAGGAGACTTTGGCCAGCCGAGGGTGGCGGAGCAGGGAGGTGGGGTGAATCAGGATATGAGATTGGAGAGATAAAGGGGACAAGGCTATAGAGGACTTTCAGCATAAGGACAAGAAGTTTTGAAGCCATGGGCAAAAAAAGTTTTTTTTATTTTTTTTAAGAATGGAAATTTTGGGAAATATAGAAATACATGCAATGTTTTTTTCCTTATCAAGCCTAATCTATTTTGCTGTTTTAATGTTTACATTACTTAATGTATATATATATGAAATATAGATGTATATATGCCTTAGGCCACAATCCTATAAATACTTTCCCTATTCTACTAGAAGACCTGTTTTGGGTTGCTCCAGAGAGAGAGAGAGAGCCTGCAAACTGCTGCACCCTATGCTAATTTAGGGCTTGCATCTTAGTCTTTGCCACCTGAGAGGCAGGAAGAAACAACAGTGCTGTATATTGGGAGCAGGGTGTGTTATTTGAGTAGTATTTATCACATTTACTTGCTGTTTTAAAATTATTTGATGTTTTATGTATTTATTTAAATTTTTTCCTGATTTTGTCACCCATTTTGGATCTCAGTTTATTTGGAAGACAGGTTGGTCTACAAGTATTTTATGTAAATGACTGTCTTACATAAAACAGTTTCTTTTTCATAGTATTTTTCTCTTGAGCCTTCATATCTCTAAATGTGTTTCAGGATACCGTGGTCAATTGCTGCTTCTTAGCACATGCCCAAGAAGCAACATGTACTTCTGTATGATTTAGTCATTATACATGGCCATCTACATTCAAACTATGTGCTATTTCTTACATGGAAGCAATGAAAGGAATAATAATCTGACTTATACTGAGAGGGATGAAAGACCCTACTTGACTGTTAAGTGTTTGTGTCCCTCCATCTTTATAAGTAACGAGGAGTCCCCACAAGTACTTGTGAGGGATATTTCATTTTCTCTCCTCCACTATTACATCTTTTCATTCTCTAAAAACCCCCATAGCCTCTCCCCTTTTTTCCCTTCCTTCTCTCCTTCCCACCCACCAACCTACCTTTATGTGTCTTCTGCTTTCTCTGTCTCCTCTCCCCCTAGCAGTCTCTCTAAGGCATAACTCCAGTCAAGTTGCATGGTGCCCATCACCAGGTAGGCCAGCCAGGTACAGTAGTGCAGTGGGGAACCTGCAAGTAATTGTGAAGGTCACCTTATTTCCCCCTAATTCCCCCCTCTCCACATATTTCCTCTCTCCCTCCTGACAAACACCCATATCCTTACATTTTCTTGCTTTCTTCTCTTCTTCCCATCCTCCAACCAACCAACCTTTTTATCTACCCCATATATTTATTTATTTATTTACTTTATACCCCACCTTTCTCCACAATAGGGATCCAAAGCAGTTTATATCATTCTCCTCTCTTCCATTATTTTATCCTTACAACAACGTTGTGAGGTCAGTTAGGCTGAGATTGTGTGATTGGCCCAAGGTCACCTATTGAGCTTCCACAACAGAGTGAGGATTCAAACCAGGGTTTCCTAGATCTGAAATTCAATCCACTACACCACACTAGCTTTTGTAGATGGCTGCTGTTGAACTGTAGCAAGCAGCCAAGCTTGGAAGAGTCATGTAAGTCAATGGTATTAAGTCACTTGGTTGCTGCTGGCCCTGGCCCTGAAGAGTTTGTGTGAAGAGTGGAACTGAATGCTATCCCTTTATCAGGTTTCAGAGGGAGACAAGCACAGATTCAGGGAGATAGAGAGGTTAGGGATTTGTTCATTTTGCTTTCTAATACTCTTATGCTATGCTTTGAAGTGTAGATTGCTATTCTCAGGGACTTCCTCTTCGTGACACCTCATCTTTATCTCTTTGTCACACTCTCCCTCTTTTCCATTTTGCAACCATGGATGCAAGACATCCAATCCTGCAATCTTCTGCCATCTTTAGATTAGCTAACTAGAAAGAGATCTGTCTCTCATCTTTCCTATCCTATATGGTTTCAGGGTCCAGTAGCACCTTAGAGGCCAACTAGACTTCCAGGGTATGAGCTTTCAAGAGTCAAAGCTCCCTTTGTCGGATACATGGAATGGTGAAGGAAGCTTTGACTCTCAAAAGCTCATACTCTGGAAGTCAAGTTGGTCTCTAAGGTGCTATTGGGCCCAAATCTTGCTATCCTTGGAGTTCCTACAATAAAGAACTCCTTTTTTTTTAAAGCGTAACCAAGGCTCTGAGTGTAAGTTTATTTTTTTTCCATGAACACTTTGCAATGCAGGCTGCCACGACCCATGTTTCTCTGCTTACTAGGCAGCTCTGTTGCCTGGAGCCCCCTCCCAGAACCTGGTCATGGACTTCGTATGAACTTCACAACTTGGCACTAAGGCCAATCATATGCATGGAAGGGGAACTTTGTGGGACTGGCAGGGTACCCCCCAGCCAGTGCCCACAAGCAACCCTCCCTGGGACCATTCTGGAGTAGCCACTCCGCACCCAGATTAACGTGCCTGCTTGCCAAGCTGCCAGCCACTGCTGAGTTCCCTACCGGAACCAGGACCACATCAAGATAATCGCTTGCACCCATCAAGCTATGGAGTATCAGAAAATCCAATCATTCTTCACCTGTTCCTTTCCCTTGCCCTTTTGTCCCTTCTGAGATGTCACAAAAACAGACATTAGATTCCAAAGTGCCCACCCCAGTTTTCTTATGTCCCACTAAAATGGCACATTAATTACTTTTGTTAAATTGCCTGAGAACTACTTGCGAGACGTGAAACCCACCCTGGGTCTTGCCTCAGGATAGAAATTGGCTATTTAAGACCACCCTTTCTGGTCACAGATCAGATGCTCAAGATCTCACTCCCATTCCGCCCCACCTTGTGTAGTGCTGGTCACTCCACTAGGCATTCTGCTCCTTGCTGCTGAATCTGCTTCTCAACTGACAGGTAACGTATCACCAACCAACGATCTTTCCTGCTAATGCAACCGTCTCTATATCCTTTGATTTCCTAGTCCTGTATTGAATGTGTGTGATTCTTAGACCCTGTAAGCTTAAATGTTCTTAAGTAAAAGCCATGATTCATTTCAAAGTATTAGTCTCCTTCTTCATTGTGCGTGCTCCAGAAACTCTGACCCTGGTATACACAGGTTATGATCCAATAATATATGCCCATTGCCTATTAATTCCCCATCTTTGAGGCAATTCGGCTAACAGCTCTCCTAACAGTTCTCCCTCAAAGGCCAGAACAGCTCTGGAAAGGGTCTTCACCTCTCCACAGCCTTTTACGGATGGAAACCAATGGTGGAAGATTGGCAGTTCTATAGTAGTAGTCTAGCAACAGCCAGTGAAGATATTTTTTTCTTAAAGCTATAGGCTTTTTTTTTTAGGTTTCAGATTTTTCTGCAAACCTGGGCCTTTTCTTAGGTTTATAGAAAGATTTGTCTTGTCTGTCCATGACTCCAGTCTCCAGATTTAAGTTTCCACAAATTTGACCATGTTGAGATTTAGCTATATTGATTCTGAGCATGTTTTTAAAAAAGGATTGGCTGAGGGGAAGAGAAGAAACATGGCAGGAAGGTTGAGACAAGGAAAAGGACCCAATGACAGAGGGAGGGTTGGAGAGAAAGAAAGGTGGTGGTGGCAGTAATGGAGGTGGGGAGGAGAGGAAGCAGGAGGAGTGAAGTAGCAGAGGGGGTGGAGTAGCAGAGGAGGATGGGTGTAGGGTGAGAGAAGGAACAGGATACTAGCAAAGAGGAAATGGAGACCAGTAGCAGAGGCTTGGAGAAGAATGTATGCAGGATGGGCTTTCCTTGTTAAAGGTCCCCCTACCACCACCCCATCAGCTTACTGTCAGTAGCACAAGGCCTGGATTTGAAAGCATTTCCTGTATTTTCAGTTCTAATCCGCTGAAAGACCCCTCCCCACCATCTGGCTGGCCCCTTCAGCTCTTCTTCAGAGAACAAGAGTGGAAGAAGCAGGGGGGGATAGGATTTCCGCTCTCCCATGAGTTCCTGTGGGTCCCCTTTTTGTCAGATCCCTTTTCTGAGTCCAGTAGCAAATTACTTTTTATTTGAACCAAGCATTGGAATACTTATGTCCCAGAATTTGAGTTTTATTAATGGTAAAAATGCTGGTGGAAAGTGCTGTCAAGTTGCAGCTGACTTAAGGCAACATCATAGGATTTTCAAGGCATGTGATGAATAGAAGTGGTTTGTCATTGTCTGCCTCTGCATAAGAACCTTGGACTTCCTTGGTGGTCTCCCATCCTAGGCTGATCCTACTTAGCTTCCAGGAGCTGCCAGGATCAGGCTAGACAGGGCCATCAAGGTCAGGGCAATGGTAAAAATAGTGCTGAAGAAATAGGGCTCTGAACTGGTGATATCACCTGAATCTGGAATTGACTGGAATACAAGTATGTTAGTGTCCTAGCCTACTGGATTTACAGACTTTTGGGAAAGCTGTCTGGGTGGCTAGATGACTCTGATCTGCACAAATATAAGTACATGTTTAGAAGAGATGCAAATGTCTGAGTAATGACTCCCGATACACATACAGACATCCTAACACACGTACAGACACAGACTTTCAAGAAGATTCCATCCCTCTTGGATATAGAATGTGACTTTCTAGGAAATTTTTGTTGATGATTATTTACATTTCCTGAAATGTAAATGTGAGTCATACCTGAAAAGTACTTCCTTTACTGTACCGTTTGAAATGTTTCCAGGCTTTAACTTAAGCTTTATTGTTTTTTAAGATCTGTATTTTATTAGCCATTTTGCTTATGGTTTGGATAGTGAATTGAGTACAAGTTTGTCTCAGGTCTCATTAAAGTGTAATAGAGCTTGATGGCTGGGTGTGGCATGCTTCATCACAGACTGTGAGAAACTTTTCAAAGAAAAACTGCTTCGGAGAGAGGTAGAAATGTGATTTGTTGGCCGTTATGCCGTTGCCTTTCCACAGTGTCTCTATTTACCAAAGTAACTATGAGGTATTTATTTTATAGATGCATAACACAAGAGGTGGGCCAACCTGTCAAGCAAGTTAATACTGCAAGTTTATTTAGTGAATATTTGACCTGTGTGACTGCGATCTATCTTTAGCACAATGATACTGTTTTTGTGCATGGAAATATCTTCCCATGAGTACTGTGGCAATAGAGCTGCATCTCTGTTTCTGTGTATGTTGATGACACCTCCAAAGTTATGAACGATTCATCTATGGATTAACATAAAAATTAAATAACACTGGTGAGAGGAGCAAAACTTGTGGCACACTAGATGCCAACTCTCAAAGAGCTGGTTTGGCATCATCAGTGACACAGTCTGAGTTCATTAAGGCAAAATGACTGAAACAGTTGAAGTATCAGACCCTTCATTTCTAACCACAGACAATGCAACAGAATATCATGATTCACCGTATGAAAAGTAGACATCAGATGTAACAAAATTATCAGGGAAGCATTACTTCTATCCATCTGCAAATAGAGACGAACTTTCAGGGCAAGTAATGAGTCTTCTGGCCTAAAGCCAGATTGAAAAGAATCGAGGACAGATATGCCATCCCGAAAACCTTGAGTTGTTCTGCTGCCTCTTAATCTTCCCCCCAGATGGTAGATTTGGTGTCAAACTCGGTGTGAGTTCTCTGCTAGCAGTGTTCAAGACATCTTCTCATCCTCTTTTGCACCTGTGCTGTGCCATGGAGTAGGACTTGTTTGATCGGAAGAGGACGCTTGTCTAATGTTATTGTTTGAAGAGAGTAACTCTGCAATTGCAGATAGTCATGGTTTATTGGGGACCCCTGCATCCAAGGAGAAGAAAGCCAAACAAAATAGTCTTATTTTGTTTCTAATCTTGCTATTTTGAGAAACCAAATATATTTTTCTGAAATAGATTTTTCTTTGCCTTTTAGTGAATAGGAACGTTTCATCTGGGAAGATATTTCAGTAAAATCGTTACGTAAGACTTATTTCTAAATGGCTTTTAAAACTCCATACTGTATTAATATTCTTCATAATTATACCCCTTCCCCTCATACTCCCTTTCATAGTAAACTATGTTGGTTGCTTTCTTCTTTTCTATTCTAGCAGATGGCGGCACAGTGTGTAACAAAGGTGGAACTAACAGTTTCCTGTGATAATCTCCTGGATAAAGATGTTGGCTCCAAGTCTGACCCACTGTGTGTGTTACTTCAGCACACAAGTGGACAGCAGTGGTATGAGGTACTGGATGATTTAAAAAGTTAATTGTATTTTTATTTTTTGTGAGCTGCTTTGATAAGTTTTGGAAAAGTGCTTGAAATAATAATAGTGGAACTGCTTCTCGAATACACCTGATAAGTAAAGATGAAATCTGAAGGCTAATAAAGTTTATCAGGTTTCTTTTTTCAGGTAACATTAACGTCTGCAATTTAGGAATATACGTCTTTAAAAGGCCCTCTGTCTTGTTCTTCCTCCTTCCCATAGTCACATCATTCCATGTTTATTCTCCCACTCCTAGTGACAAACACACCTTTCTTGATTCTTTCCTCCCCAGCCCCAAACCTTGTGCCATCACCTCATTATCCTTTCTGCACACTGTTCCTTTTCTTTCTTCCCTGAGAGCAATCTGTTCCTTCATCCTCACTTCTTTATACTTCTCGTCCAGTTCTTCTCTACACCCCCAGAGCACCCTTTTTAATCCTATTTCCACCTCCCTTTAACTCCTCTTCCATTCTCATCTCTACTCAGCTGCACCTCTTAACTGCCTCACCTGTTTCACGGCCCTTGCCTCAAGACCCACATTGCCTTTCCATCTTTGCTTGTTTTCTTCCCCAGACTCTTGATACAGATACATAGCCTACTGCTTTAACTTTTCCCTTCACCACCATCCTTTCAAATCCACTCAGGCCACTTCTCCTCCACTCAGCACTCCCAGGACCATCTTTCCCTTTGATCTATGATGTGATCCCAGAGAAGTACAGCAGCATGGTTTATGATGCTTAAGATGGCATAACAATCCCCTCAAACACAAAGCATTTCGGGTGTAGCATGAGGCTCTTCACCTTGAAATATATCACAGGTCCTTAGTTGAGATACCTCAACATCAAGCTGATGCTGAATCTATGGCATCTGAGTGGTCCTTTGTCCCACAAGAAGCCTTTGGGTGCAGGTCAAAAGCAAAACACTCAAAAATGGGGAGTGAATCCTCACTGCCCAGGGTGGCAAGCCACCATCAGTCTCTAAGCTAGCCCTCAGCTGTGTGACCAATAGACCAAGTCCCCAGCCCTACTGGGTGTTAATCAAGAAGTCAACCCTGCAGGGTACAATGCCTAATAATACTAATAATAACATTCGATTTATATACCACCCTTCAGGACAACTTAACGTCCACTCAGAGCAATTTACAAAGTATGATATTATTATAGCCACAACAATCAGCCTGTGGGGTGGGTGGGGCTGAGAGAGCTCCGAGAGATCTGTGACTGACCCAAGGTCACCCAGCTGTCTTCAAGTGGAGGAGTGAGGAATCAAACCCAGTTCTCCAGATTAGAGTCCTGTTGCTCTTAACCACTACACCAGACTGGCTTACAAGTTGAGATCAACTGAACAGTTACATGGTGGTGGGTAGCCAAATATGCTAAAGTACTGGGATCATATTGAAGCTCTAAAACCCAGATAACACCACAGAAGTATAATTAATAAAGTTTATTGAGGAAAGGTGCAAAATAGTAGAATGATAGAAGCAGTGCAAAACAGCACAGAAAACAGTAAAACTGAATAACTAACCTAAAATGCTATGCAGGCATGAATCCTCTAATATAGATGTTACCTTTGTTGGACTAAAGGTACAAAGTCCAGGTAGAGTCCTAAGTCCCAAAATCCAGAGGCAAGAATCCTGATCTGATACCTATCCTGGTACACAGAAAGGCATGTAGCAGCAGGTATTCACCAGCAGCTACAACAGCACCGATCCAGAGGAAAGGAAGGGTACAAATGCGAATAAAGATCCTTGCTTTATACCCATGTTGCCTACAGCTGGCCTGCTCCTGCTCCACCAATCAGCTGGCACGTAATTACACACATGATCCGGGCAGGAATGAGATGGAATGCAAATGTGAATCTCTGAGTGCTTGGCCTTGAAGCTTTCAGATCCCATTATCTTTCTGTACCCATCCCTCAGTTCCATCCCATCCTTATCTCTCTGGGAACGGCAGACTCACAGTGGCAGTACTTTTCCAGAGAGGGGCATTCTGTAGCTTAACTAGGCTGTGAAGCCTGAACCAGAAACTTGAAAAGGCCAAGAAGTGCACTTAGCAAGGCCAGTTTCTCAACAGCTATGGCACCAAGGTCATCACTCAAACTCTCACAAGAGTTTAAGTACTATTTTGGTTTTGATTGCCTGAGCAAGCTCATCATTTCGCATTGTGTCCCAGATGTATGCCTGCTCCACCAAGCCCGTTGGGGTTGGGTGGTGGTGGGGGTTTAACCCCAGAAAGGGGTCAGAGAAGGCAAAATGTTTTTTTCTGGATACCTAGGGGGTCCCCCAGTGCATAGAAGCTTGTCTCTTCTTTTTGCCTTTCCCTATTATACAGATTTTTCTGTCTGTACACAGGCCAGTACTCAATGTCCTTTCTTTTTGCAAACATTCTTCCATTGATAAAGTGCTGAGAAGTAAAAGTAATCATTCTGTCAGTGTTCCTAATATTGGTAATTTTATCTTTCATAGTCTAGCTCCGGATGTACATACTTGTGCACATGATTAGATTGAGTAACATTCTTTTTTCTATATCTAGGGTGTGTGTGGAGGCAATATCTTTGACATAATCAGAGTTTAAAGCCAACTGAGAAAAGTGGTTTTTCTATCTTTTTTTGTTACCTGATGATGAACTTCTGCGTTGTATTTGCAGGTTGATCGAACAGAAAGGATTAAGAACTGTTTGAACCCCAAGTTTGCCAAGAAATTTCTAATTGATTATTATTTTGAGCTGGTCCAGAAACTCAAATTTGGGGTTTTTGATATTGACAATGCAACTGTTGAACTGAATGATGACGACTTCTTAGGAGAATTTGAATGCACCCTGGGACAGGTAAGCCTAAATAGTTACTAGATATTTCCTAGAGCCTTCATAAGGTTGTAGTGGCTGCTTCAAACACAGTTATTGTCCTGATGAGTAGCATTTCACTTGAAATCCTTGTTCTGCCCATTTTAAAACAATAAACATATACAACATTGTTTTAAGAACCTTTATGTGAAAATTCTCTAAAAACATTGTGAATTTTTCACCATGTTTCTAACTGTAAAGGGGAATTTTGTATTTAACTTTGAATTGCACCTTTTGGTTTTGCCTTTTCAGCATTAGATAAACAGATAGCTATTAATGTTTTACTGAAAACAAAGGTGAATTACAGCCATGAGCATAAATAGGGAACAATATGAACATAAAATTACCATACTTGTCATTAATATATGTACAGAAGGAAAAAAAATAATTGGTGTGTTCAAGTTATGGAATAATGAAAGGCAAATGCACAGGTTACATAGTTTTAACTCAAAGATATAATAAGCCATTTGCTTCTTGAGCTAAGAAGAAAAATCTTACTTTGCAGTTAGAACTATTTGTGCATGTTCTTTTATCTTTGGTTTGTTGATATTCCTGTTATAAATTTGGATAAATTGACAGCTATGATTTTCTTTTGTATCTCTTCTGGATGCTTCTGTATTTCAATAGATTGTTTCCAGTAAGACGCTCACCAGACCGCTTATATGGAAAAATGGCAAACCTGCAGGAAAAGGAAAAATTACAGTATGAAAATATTATTTCTTTACTGCTGGTCTATAGATTTGACCTTAGAACTTGATCTTTGATTTCTGTTTTTGATTGCACCCAAATAGGACAGTCAAGCATTTTGAAATCTTATTTAACTGAATATGTGTTTTAAAATTCAGTAATTCTATTTATTTTCTCTGGTTTGTTCATGTTTTCCCCTTTATTTCTGTGATCTTTTTTTAAAAAATAACTTACAAAATGATACTCTAAGGTTGGATTCAGATTAAATTTTTCACTAATGAAAGGTAAAGGGCAATTTCCACCAATTCCTTCTTCCTGCTGCAGGCCCCCTCATACTGTTCCCTGGGGGCTCCTATGCCCCAGGAACAGCATTTTCTGGAGCTCAGTGACCTGCTGTCGGCATCAGGGAGGCAAGAAAATTCCGTTCCACTGATCTAAAATTTAGTCTAGATCCAGCACTTGGATCCAGAGACCTCTTTGCATAGTTCTCCTTTGGGTGAGTTTTTCAAAACTACAGCCCAAAAGCCACATGACAAACTTCTTTCTGAATTTGAGGCATTGTGTGTTGTTTAGAACAGAAGAGATAAAGAATTCACCATGTGGCTGGACATTTACAGTGCAATCCTAAAAAGAGTTACTCCAGTCTAAGCCTATGGAAATCAATGGGCTTAGACTGGAGTAATTCTTCTTAGGATTCCACTGTTAATGTTCTCAAATACATGAGAGAAGTTCTGTGGCTGTAAAATCATAATTTTTTTCAAATGGGAAAAAGATGTCCCTGGCTTGATAGAAACACAGGAAATCCATCTTTCCTGTGTTCATATGCTTGTTCTAAATGCCCTACTAGGTATATTATCTTTTTTTTTTTTTTTGCAAATGGAAGAAATGAAAAATTTACTTCCATAAAACCTTCTAGAATTGTCACATTTGAACCACATAAAAGGAACTTATGCATACTTGTATTGGAATGCATTGTCTAAACAAGATAAACATTTGCTTTTATGTTTATTCAGGTTACAGCTGAAGAAGTGAAAGATAATAGAGTCGTCATTTTTGAAGTTGAAGCAAGGAAACTGGACAACAAGGTACTTGAGTGCCTTTCTTCATGATAAATGATATCACTTATCTTAATTTATAAGATTCTGAGAACAGGTATGGGGAACAACTGCTTTGTATTGGAGCACTTGGGACATTTGAGGAAGATCTTAAGATACATCTTATCAGTAGGATATTACTGCAATAAGATTTGGTTATGACTTGCAGATGAACTTTATGAACTTCCCTTTATGCTATTTTTATCTTTGCTGATTAAAAAATAACCACTGGTACCTGTGGCTTAAACAAATGAGTTTAACTTCAGTGAAGTTGTAAAATCTCAAATGTTTTTAGTTCTTTGGGGAATTATATACTTAATGCCTTACATTTTCCCTATCTTTTTTGGTCTTCCTTTTGGGCTTACTGAATTTTGGAAAGAAGCAGTAGATCAGGCCTTGAGTTTTAAACTGCATATTCCATACCCAGACAAATCAATTACAGTGCTCATGTCCTGAGAAGATATGCATAACATTGAAAGACCCTATTTACCCTGCTTCTGAGCATACTTCAGCTTCTTGGGTGGTACTGATTGCCCCGCCACTGTTTTTGATACTTAATTCTATGTGACGGCAGGGCAGGAGAGAGACAGGACAATTGTTTCCCTTCCATTGGTCTGAATATAGCTGCAACTTTCCAAGGAAGGAATCATATTCCTGAGTGGAACCACCGCTTGGTTGTGGGCCATGGCTCTGGAAAAGGGAAACACCAAGTCATGTGTTTGTTGTTGAGGCAAAGGTGATGTCTACTTTCAGTAGAGGATGGTATTTAAATAATGTTTGCAGAAGTACTTGCAATAAGATAAATCAATAGCTTCATTGGAGGACTTCTAATTCTTGCAGGACTTTTTTGGTAAATCTGACCCTTACCTGGAGTTCCACAAGCAGACCTCTGACGGAAGCTGGTTGATGGTGCACAGAACAGAAGTTAGTTGGTTGTTATGTTTTTTTAGTGGGTTGGGCAAATTTGACTCGCACGAAAGTTAATTTTTCAGAGCTTGTACCAAAGGTTTTAGAAGGGACAGCACCTTCCGAAAGAATAAGCTGCTGCTCTAAAGGCACCTGGCTGCAACTTCCCATATACTGACTGTGCAGTTTGGTTCAATTAACAATAGTTGCGTAGGGTACCTCACACTCAAAGGTATTAAAGATAGTTAATGACCCCCCCCCACACACACACACACATTTACACACTGATGATTTTTCTAACAGATATTTTGTATTTGTTTAGGTTATTAAAAATAACTTGAATCCTGTCTGGAGGCCATTTAAAATCTCTCTCAACTCTTTGTGTTATGGTGATATGGACAAAACAATCAAGGTAACATTTAATAGATCCATTTGGTACATTTACCATGCAAATGGTGCATTTATCATTTAAAATCAATCTGAACTAACTTCTTCCTTTTTAACTACTTTAGAACATAAATAATATCTCCAATAGGAATAAACCATGACAATTAAATAAGATTGGCAGTATATGTATAATTCCTTTCCAAAAATCTAGAGGTTTGTTAAGAAGACTGCAGCAATTGCCCTGCTGTGAATGCCTTCATGTATGCTTGAGGTAGATGAGGCAGTTAGTAGTACACAGGTTGGCTTTTCTTGATATCAAACAAATGTTTTAGAGCCCTTCTCAAGGCTTTTGTTTCTGCAGACTGTAAGATGGCAATGGTGCCTAGTAAATCAGTTACTTTTGATTAGGATCTAGTAGACAGTCTTAAAGCTGTGTATTTCTTTATTACTCACAGTTTTTGTGAGATCAAGCTTCTTTGTTTATAAACCTTAGACTAAACTAACTTTTGGAAGTCAGAACGGTTGAGGTCAGTAAGATTTACCTCTGAATAGACATGCAAAGAAGCATACTGGCAGATATCTAAATGCATCAATCTGTAGCTACTCTGTTTATTCCCTTTCACCTTTCTTTCATACTTTTTTCTGTTTAATCTGACCCTTTATTTTTCAGAATTCTTGTGTTGTCTTTGTACTGTGCAGTCTAAAATGCTTCCAGTTGCAGTATTGGGTGGCTGCAAAAATTTTCTGGATATATGAAGCAATAAAATGTATATATGGAATCATTTGCCCAGAAAATGTATTTTCATAGCTTTGTTAATAATAAAAACTATTTATCTGTCTTTGCCTACATTTATAATAATAATAATAATAATAATAATAATAATAATAATAGATTTATATACCGCTCTTCAGGATGACTTAACACCCACTCAGAGTGGTTAACAAAGTATGTCATTGTTATCCCCACAACAAAACACCCTGTGAGGTAGGTGGGGCTGAGAGAGCTAGAAGCTGTGACTGACCCAAGGTCACCCAGCTGACTTCAAGTGGAAGAGTGGGGAATCAAACCCGGTTCTCCAGATTAGAGTCCTGCACTCTTAACCACTACACTAAACTGGCTCCTTGAATCCAGGAAGGAAGTATTTCTTCAACTCGTTTATGTGTATGTCATCATTCCTTACTAATTTTAATGTTGGTTAGTGAAATACTCATCATCAGTTCCTTTCTTAGTCTAGCATACCTTTATGTCTTTTTTTGTGTTTGTTCCTAGGAAGAAAGGGAAAAAATAGCTAAAGCTTACTAGCGATTAGTGTTTTTGTTTATAACAATAACACCTTGTATTCTGTTTCTGTAGCAAAATAAATCCCTCTAGGTAAAGTTATTTCCATCCCTGCAGCAGTGATATGCAATGTGATAATTCTGTTTGGCTTCATTCCCAACTCACCAGGAACAAAATCAGCACTGCGGAACTTCATGAATTGGGTCTGATGTATTCTCTGTTGGGAAAATCACAGAAAAAAAATTCTAAAGAACTTTGTGAGCTTCTGAAAAGCAGTTTGAACTAAACTAATTTTTCTGTAATTAGTAAGAAAAATATTCAGTACTATAATAATTGATCAAACCATGCTTTAATACTTTTATGCACACGGTGTCTTACATAACTGGCTGCTGCACTGTAGTAAGTAAAACAACTTTTGTAGGGCACAAGTGCCTCTTCGTGTGTTAAAATGGCTGTTTGTGTATTCAACTATAATACACAAAACATTTGCTTTGATCTCTCATTATGTTATCTTTGTGTGAGTTGAAGTGAGTCGTTGAAGGTCTCTCTTACTTGGAGAAGACATGTATTCATTCACCTGTTCTGTTGTGACTAGGAAACATAACACATGCTTCAAAAAGACATTAGCAAGCTTGAGAAGATTGCACCTAATGACTTTTGGTAGTGGAATTAATTAATGAAAATCTCACGCCATTTTTTTTAAAACATGCATGTGGGTGTAGGCATTTTTAAAGCATGTATTTAAAAGCCAATACTAAGATACTTGCCTTCCACCATGATTTTTTGTTTACTCCAGTATTGTATGTATTCACCTATTTTTGCAGAGATTAAATCTGTTTTCACGGAACTTCTTGTAGTAATGGTGTCTGCATGTCTTTTACATTGGTGATGAGTGCACGTGCATGCTTGTCGATACTGCTGAAGTAGTGCTTTGTGGGCACTAGTCCAGATGATTGCAAACTTCATAAACATTGTAAAGTTAAAGGCTTGACCCTAAGAATTCAAATACCATTTTTAAAAACTTGAGCTTGTAAATAAAAATTTGAAAACTCTATTAGGTGTTGAGTGGGAGTAATAACAGGAAAATTACACATAGTATAAGTTAACCTTACTAAAAACACTATGTTGATTCTGAAGGCAAATAATTCCTTTAGTCTTACCCTCATAATAAGCAAGTGATGGCTGATATTCAGGTGTGGCAAAGGCCAGTGACGTTGGAATCCATGAAGCAAACTGCTTTGAAAATGAGTGATTCCCATCTTAAATGGCAAAATGAAACATTGTTAACATACTTAATGTGTATGTGCAATTAGAGTGCTTTTTTCAAAATTCTAGGTCTCGTCTTGTCTTTGGTTTCCTACCTCCCCCTCCCAGTCAGTGTGAATAAAATACATGAAACTGTGATGCCAGTACTATTATTGGATAATATTGAATAATGCTTCATTTTTAGGTTGAGTGCTATGATTATGATGGTGATGGTTCACATGACCTGATAGGCACCTTTCAAACCACAATGTCAAAACTGAAGGAAGCATCTCGACAGTCACCAGTAAGCCCACATCTTTCTTAACCTTTTCATTAGGCATTTGTCCATGCTTATTCAATAGGTAAACAGTGTGAACTATAAGTCAGACATCAGTCATACAAGTCTCTGATCAGCCATGAGCTTACTTAGCCAGGTCACTGTCTCTTAGGTTCAGTGTTCCATGAATAACAGTGCTATGGACTTGTCTTACTGGGCTGTTGTAAAACTGAGAACACGTGAAGTCCTTTGAGCATTGGGAGAAAAGTGCTAGACCACAATATTCTTTCATTATACTGCAAACGAAGCTGAGTGGGTGGATTCAATTTACACCACTTTATTACTTGGTGATTTTTTAAATACGATATTGATAGGAAATTAGTATCCCAGATGCCATTAAAAATATCAAATTTTAGAATAAATTTTAAATGTCATTAACTTTAAAACACCAGTTTTGCAAAGTCTACAAAATAAGAATAACAAACAATTGTAATGTAGCAGATGTTTCTTTTTCTTTTTGAAGAAAACCTGCTGAAAATATATGTTCAGTCTGAGATTTTCTACAGTTGCAGCAGTTATTAATTTACATTAACTGATTAGAAACCTTTTGAATAGGTGCCCCTTATTAAGGATTAACACATTTAAAACAATTGTTTTAATATAAGTAGCAGCTGCAAGAATAAGTATGAATATGTCAGAGCAATAAATGATGGATGCCATCTTAGCCCTAGTCTCTACATGCAACAGAATGACATAGCAGACTCCTGAAGTGCATCATTCAAAATATTATCCCTGATCTGCTCTCTGAATTGCTACAATCCATTTTACTGTCTTAAGATTCTTATACCTTATCTTACTACATATGTAGATAAGGTGGGAGAGGCACCCCCACATACCTTTTGAAATATGCTGCATCATACCATGCATCAACTAAAATCAAAATGATAATATTTTTTTTCAAAAGCATCATTTTATTCATATGAAGATTGACAATTTAAACTCCTGTGTAGGGCTGTGCAAGCCCTGGTCGCTTCGGGTTTCCCGCTTTGGGTTTACCCGAACCGGGAAACAGCTTCAGGTAAAGTGTATTTCCGAAGCGGCAAGCAGCTTCGGAAATACAGCTTTGTAATGCTTCGGGTTTGCCTCGGAAAGATTCGGGTGTCAATTTCACTTCCGGCTTTCGGGTGCCCTGGGGGGGGGGGGCAATTTCTTTCCGAGGCAAACCAAACTTGGTGGGGACCTTCTCCTACCTCTTCTCTAACAACCCCCAAGTTTTGGAAAGTTTGGACTTTGGGGGGGCCATGTTATGGCCCCCCAAAGACGGTACCCCCATCCTCCTCCATTCGCCATTATTCCCTATGGGAAAAACAGGCGACCTTTCTAGGTTGCTAGGGGTGGCATTTTGCAAGCAAAATGCACCCAACTTTCAGGGGCCCTTCTCCTACCTTTCCTCCCACCCCCCACCAAGGCTCAACCAGCTCCCACTTTGGGGGGCATTTTATGGCCCCCCAAAGAAGGTGCCCTTAGCCCCCCTCCTTTTATCCATTATATCCTATGAGGGGAAAAAAAGAAGAGGCTTGTCTGGCTAGGGGTGGCATTTTGCATGCAAAAAGCCCCCAACCCTGAGGGGACCTCCTCCTACCTGTCCTCCCACCCCCCACCAAGGCCCAACCTGCTCCCACTTTGGGGGGGCATTTTATGGCCTCCCAAAGAAGCGGCCCTTAGCCCCCCTCCTTTTCTCCATTATATCCTATGGGGGGAAGAAGAGGCTTGTCTGGCTAGGGGTGGCATTTTGCATGCAAAATGCCCCCAATCCTGAGGGGACCTCCTCCTACCTGTCCTCCCACCCCCCACCAAGGCCCAACCTGCTCCCACTTTGGGGAGACATTTTATGGCCTCCCAAAGAAGCTGCCCTTAGCCCCCCTCCTTTTCTCCATTATATCCTATGAGGGGGGAAAATGCCCCCAACCCTGAGGGGACCTCCTCCTACCTGTCCTCCCACCCCCAACCAAGGCTCAACCTGCTCCCACTTTGGGGGGCCATTTGGGGGGCCTAACACGAAACCCCGAACAGCCCCACACAGCCCCAAAGACACCCTCCCCAACATTCCCACACTTGCCCTTACCCCAAGAGCAGGATGGCCAGCCATCTCCCATTGTTCCCTATGATGGGAACTTTTAAACTCTCTTTCCCAGGGCAATTATGCACATCCCAGGGGTGCCATAATGGAGGGCACACTCCTGAGTGCAAGCTTGTCCCTGTGAAAGCACACCTGAACCACAGACACCCTCCCCAAAATTCCCCCACCACCTACAGAGAGGGCTGGCCAGCCAGCCCCATTGTTCCCTATGATGGGAACTAACCTAACACCAAAGAACAAAACCACAAACACACACTGAATAAAGTTTTAAATCTTTATTTTTCAACCTTCAAATACAGAAAAAAGGCACGGTAGTGTGACACAGCACAGGATTCCCCGCACCCCAAAGGAACACAACTCACTACACACCAGAGAATCTGAAAAACACAGTTACATGCAAAAAATCTTTATTTCCTGTTGTGATTTAAGTTACACAGCAAGAACACAACACGGAGGGCATCACAGCCGCCCCCCCCCCAAAGGAACACAACTCACTACACACCAGAGAATCTGAAAAACACAGTTACATGCAAAAAATCTTTATTTCCTGTTGTGATTCAAGTTACACAGCAAGAACACAACACCAAGGGCAGACACACACACACGCACACCAGGAAACACTTCTCCCCCCCCCCCTCTAACCACACACAGAGTATGGAATTTTTTTTAAAAAAAATTCACTCCCACCCAGTCAAGCCCCTAATCCTCCCCTCCGCTCCCCACACCCACCAAGACAATCCCCCCCAAGAAAACTTAAAATACTTTAAACAGGTACAAACCCCCTCCCCCAACCAACAACAGTAAAAATGAATCAAGAAAAATTCTGAAAAAAATTAGAAAAAATGTTTTTTTTAAAAAAAAAAATCACTCCCACCCAGTCAAGCCCCTAATCCTCCCCTCCCCTCACCACAACCCACCCACCCCCGAGAAAACCCTGTGAGTCACTGACTTGCTCACCACTCCTGCAGTCCAGCGATGGTCAGGCGACAGGCAGGAATTCAACGGGGGAAGTCCTCCTCCACAGCAAGACTGCAGAGACGAGATGCTCGACCAGCCACAGCAGCAGCGGGAGACTCTCAAGTCTCTCAGTCTCTAGGAAAGAGCAGAATGGAAACTGGTTATTAAATAAGTATATTATCTCTTTAAAAACTACTTCTAAATTCTAATCCCTCAGTCCCAAAGTGTGGAAGCCAGAGTAAAAAACTAGGCCAAAGCCTTGGCACACACCAGGGAAGCCACCCACTGTAGAAATGAAAGGCAGGCACAGTAAAAAAAAACTTTAAACAGAGCGGCAGTGGGCCAGCTTCAAGTTAAACCCCCACCACCACCACCACCACCTAGGCCAAAGCCTTGGCACACACCAGGGCTTGGCATGAGTCTGCCCCTAGGAAGCCACTGTTAAATTTAAAAAATAAAAATAAAATGCAAACTTAAAACAAATCCTTTCCCAAACCTATTGCCCCCCAACCCCCCCCTCCCCCAAAGATCAAAGAATCTTGTGAGTCAGTGAGACTCACTTACTAGTGAGATGCAGGGCCAGTCAGCAGCACTCCGCAGCAGGGTCCTCCTCTTCCAATTTCTGTCCAGGCAAGCCGCTCTCTCAATGTCAGGGTAAACTGGAAGATTCCTAAAGGGAAGCCTCCAATTTATAGCCTTGCACTGCAGCATTTTAAAAAAGGCACTCTCCTGCCAGAGAATCCCCATTGGCTGGGCTGGAAGGAGAATGCTACTGCAGGATTGGCCACTCCTAACCCCTCCTCCCCCTTGCACTCCTTGCAAAGTCTGCAAACAGTGCAAAGAATCCCTCCAAATGTGCAGGTTTGCTTGCTGCTTGCATTGGCAATGGAGATCAGCAGCAGCAAGCAAAAGCTCCCACCACTTTTTCAGGGATGGGAAGGGGAAGGAGGAGGTTAGAGTGAGTCACTCACTACGCCTCCCCTCTCCAAAGCTGGAACTGGAAGCCTTGAATAGGCTTCAAAACATTGCCGTGTTTTGTTTTGTTTTAGCATAGGAAGCTTTTGCTTGCTGCTGCTGATCTCCGTTGCCAATTGCAAGCAGCCAGCAATAGAGATCAGCAGCAGCAAGTAAAAGCTTCCCGTGCTTAAAAAAAAACAAAGGCGCTCGAGCGGCCGCTCCAAAGCGACCCGAAGCAACACAAATCGCTTCGGATTGCTTAGCTTTGGTATTTCTGAAGCGGGGCCATCTTGCTGGCCCCGCTTCGGGAAATTCCGAAGCTACACGAAGCGGGTCGCTTCAGGTAACTTTACCCAAAGCAAAACCCGAAGCGACCAGCCCTACTCCTGTGATTTAAGGCAAGGGCTACAGTTATGACACTTAATTAAATTTCATCTCATTGGGTGACATGCCTAGGCATTCCAGTAAAACTGTAGATTTATATATTTTGTTTCTAAATGCAAATGTCTGAGATGTTTGACTTTGTTTTCCTCATTAAGAACTGTGGCTGACAAGTCTGCGGGCTGATTATAACAGGGCAAATAATTGTCCTTAACCTAGAGTTTGAGGAAACGTAATAGCTTTCTTCATAAAAAACGGCGCTCATATCATGTATTTTGAAGCATGGTAGCCAGCTGAATAAGCAGTTCATGCTTTGTGTGTGCAAAATATTATCAACAACTTTCTCTAGTGTTTACCAAGAAACACAGACTACTATATTTCTCTGGGATAACTTGTTTTCCTGTTACAAGTTTACACAAATGTCTTACAAAGGATTCTTTATTTTCTTGACAGCCTGAAAGCATGCTATAATGTTCCTCCTCCTCTTTCCCCCTTCCTTGTCTTTAAACAGCAGAAATGGCATGAGAGATGTTTTTAAAATTCAAAAATAACTATTTTATTTATTTTAGAGGGGAAAGGTCAGGTGAAATCAGGGGTTGAAATTTTCTGAGGAAATTCAGTATAGAAATCTCTGAGGTAAAATCAGTACAGGCAAACACTTTAGTTCTTTTTCAAAAAATAATTCAATTAATAAACTCAAAAAACATAAGGCATGGACTATAATCATACAGTCATCTAAATCATATCTCTACAGTCATCCACTACTGCAGTCATCTGCAATCATCTAAATCATACAAAAATGGATAAACTACTATCATTTAAGTCATAATCATCAGTTTAATCATATATCTACATAGAAATTGCTTATATACTTAATTTTTCACTTCTATTTAAATATCTTTCCATCTGTCTTCATATCTAATAATAATTTTTTCTGAATTAGTCTTAATTATTTTTATTATTAGACTTAATTATTTTTCATTTTCAGCTATATAATCAAACAATACTTTACATTTTTCTTGCAATTCTAAGATTGGGCTATTGTGTATATAAGATGTTAATTTTGCCATTGTCGCATATTCTTCCATTCCTTCAATTCTGGACATTTTTCTGCCTTTCATTTTGCTGCAAATACTACTCTTGCTGCTGTCACCATATGCTTAAATAATTCGCTATGCATTTTTGTAATATTACCTGGTAAAATATTTAATAACATATTTTTGGGATTCATCACAAGCTTAACTTTTAATATCTTTTGCATTTTTTCATGTACTTTTATCCAATATTTTCTTGCTTTCTTGCATGTCCACCACATGTGATAAAATGTTGCATCCGTGTTCTGACATTTCCAGCCTATTATAGTCCTTACTAGCTTTTACAATGTCTTTGGGAGTAATACACCATCTAATATGCCAACTTTTTTTTTTTAACTTAAGCAAGTATTTTATTTTGGCTAATTTATAAAGTGTTTGTATAGCTGAAGATTCCTCCCAAGACATCTGTCTTGTCTGTGCCTTTTGTTTTTGTTTTTGTTTTTTTAAATTAAATTTTATAAATCAACATAACAGTAAACAACTTCAAACATTATCACATAAACAGTAAATACAAAGGGTAAGGTATAGAAGTAACAATAAGATGTTTTACATAGAGAGATTGATAACAGAATACTATTATTTGCAGTCATTACAGTTAGAAATAGTATACAGAGTCTAGTGAAACAACTTATCTTATACCTAACTATCAAGAATTTTCTGATATAGATGGTTTGGAGGATTTGCTTCTGTTCTGTCAATGTAATCTAAGAAATGTCACAATTTTTCATAGAAGTTGGATTTGAGTACTTTGCTGGTTAAATTATCTGTTATTTTATCTATATACCAACCCTTTTTAACCATCATATATTCATAAATTATATAATCAATTTTCTTATATTAATGTTACAGTAGGCATCAATTGGAGATATCAGTGGTGAAGTTGGTGGCCTTATTCTGTTTCTGAACTGACTTTAGTTCTTATGCTCTTCACAGATACTTAAATTATTATGTTTAGAGGCTTTTGTCCCTGTCTTTTCCCTATACACTCTAGTACATTTTTTTTAGGATTCTCTTTCTCTTTTCGTTTTAAGGATGCTGCTACCCACTTTCTAGTACTCCAAACCCCTTCTCTTCAAACACCAGTGCTTTCCTTCAGTTTTCAACTGAATCTAAAGGTCTCCAAAAGGCAGTTTCCAACCATATCCAACTAGGGATCTCTTCCCTCTCCAGAGCTACCTCCCTGTTTGACTGAGTAGGGAAAATCTCCTCTCCTGAGAAGATCTGTCCCCTTTCTCTGGCCCGAATGGGAGTCTGCACCTA
Source organism: Eublepharis macularius (assembly GCF_028583425.1). Classification (NCBI taxonomy): domain Eukaryota; kingdom Metazoa; phylum Chordata; class Lepidosauria; order Squamata; family Eublepharidae; genus Eublepharis; species Eublepharis macularius. Next base: position 104,992,280 of record NC_072796.1, read on the forward strand.
CTTCCCAAACTTTCTTGCCAACTTTTCTCCAGTTCTTCTGTCAGCGTTAAACTGTTTTCAGTTAGGACTCTGCCTCCCAACTGTTCACAGTGAGTTCTTCTCAGCTAGGGCTGAAAACAGACCCTCCACTTTCCAGCTCATGCTACCAATCAGGTTCCTTGAAGTAACCTGTCACTCAAACCTCTCTATCTCTGTCAGAATTACCCCTTAACAGTCCTTCAGCTGTTTTTACAGCACTTCCAGGCTTTAAAAAAGTGCTGTCTGTCACACATGCATATTACTATGATGCCAAAAATAATTTCTTTAAGATGCCTTACATCGTTGTGCTTAACTTGTGGATTTCCCTCCTTTTCACATTGATAGCAATTACGGCCATTTCAAAATGTATCGGAGTTAGCCGTGTTAGTCTGTAGTAGCAAAATCAAAAAGAGTCCAGTAGCACCTTTAAGACTAACCAACTTTATTGTAGCATAAGCTTTCGAGAATCACAGTTCTCTTCGTCAGATGTATCTGATGAAGAGAACTGTGATTCTCGAAAGCTTATGCTACAATAAAGTTGGTTAGTCTTAAAGGTGCTACTGGACTCTTTTTTATTTCAAAATGTATAGTGCTGATGTTACTACTTACCACCATGATCTTCTTCAAGCAGGGAACAGACTTTCCCTGTTGCTTTTATTACATTGGTATTCGTACACATATATTTTGAAATGCAAGCCAATTAATACATCACATTCTTCAGTTTAACTTTTTTTTTCTAGTTCAGACTAGTAGTTTGTTAATGTGAACAGTGTAATTTATTGATCAGGAAGTGACAATACACTGACAGCAGCTGCTTCAATGACCATTAGGCAAGTTTTCTCTTGCAAGTTAAATCTTTTGTATAGTCTTCAAAGGAGAAACATTGCAGGAAGTAATATGTGAGATGGCCCTAAGCCATTCTGAAATGCTTAAGATCACTACTTAAAAGTGTGTGATTTTGTTTGGCTACTCTGTTATGTTTTTATAGGTTGAATTTGAATGCATCAATCAAAAGAAGAGACAAAAGAAGAAAAGTTACAAAAATTCAGGAATTGTGAGCATTAAACACTGTGAGGTCAGCATCTTAGAATATTCTGTTCTTACTCAAACATGTCGTTCATGGCAGCAACAGACACATTTGTTGTTGTATCAACCGAGTAGTCAAGGAGTGTGCAAGGGGAAAAAAATCGGATTTCCCGCTTCGGAATTTCCAAAGCAGGAAAAAAAGTCAGAAATAAGCAATTTCTGAAGTGGCAAGCCGCTTCAGAAATTGCTTATTGACTGGCTTTGGTATGCTCTGTAAAGGTTTGCTGGGGGCAGTTGTGTGTGTGGCTCCTGTGGTGTTTAAACATAGATTTCAGGCATTTAATAGAAAAAGGGCTAAATAGAAAAATGGGCTAAATGCGGTCATCCATGGGTTCAGCAGCTAGATATGGAGACATCCCCATAAGTCATAGCTGAATACAATTGCTTCCCTTCCCCCTCAGTTTTTGGGAGCTTGGTGAGCCAGACCATTCTAGAGCATGAGATGTCTGAATGCACCTCCCATGTTCCTGACTACCCAAGTACATCTGCTGTAGCTTCAGTGGATTATCAACCCCCAGATTTTCCCATCAGATAAATATTTCACTTACATTTCTGCCATCACCACCCCAATTTTCCCCTCTTACAAATGTTTAAATTGAAAAGCCTGCTAATAGTTTAAACTACCGGCATGTATTCAAAAGTTAACCAAAGTAGTTCAGTGAGTACTTAATGATTTTTCTCCAGATTATCGTGGAATGTACTTTCCTGGACTACATCATGGGAGGGTGCCAGCTGAATTTTACTGTGAGTACCATAGAATTAATCTTTTCATGGAGAAGTCGAGGATCCTAGCAACTGGAGACGAATTGGGATATAAAGAGTGATAGATATGGCTGTAGCAAAGTTCTGGACCAGGAATACCCACAACTTGAAACCGCCTCTTAACCAAAAAGCCACCTAGATTCCAAAACGTATAAAATACATGGGTTTTTTGCTGGTTTCACTTCTACCTTACAAACAGAAATTGGAAAACAGGAAGCTTGTGTTGAGAAACATCTCTGCATTCTTACTTTTTTTAAAGGGTAGGTGTTGTATAAGGATAAAGTTGATATAAATACCTGTGGAGCCTGTAGCTGGAAGTAAGGGAGGGTGAACCTTAATCTTCTAGGAGAGTGTTCCCAATATAGTGAGAAAATGGGCTGTGTCCAAGAAAGGACTTTATTACAAATTGATAGTCATGTGATGTCCACAAAATGGGACACAGTTAACAGTTTTATAAACCATCTGTTTTTAGTGTTGATGTTTTTGAATTGCATATTTCGTTTAGTTCTTCCTATTGCTTTCTACTACCACCATTAATCAGGAGCAAGCTGACCCACTCCACATTAATGTATCTTTTGTCAGGTTGGCATTGACTTTACTGGCTCTAATGGAGATCCTCGTTCTCCAGACTCCCTACATTATATCAGCCCTAATGGAGTGAATGAATATCTGACTGCAGTTTGGTCTGTGGGAATGGTTATTCAGGATTATGATGCGTAAGTTTCCCAGCAATCTTGTTCTGTAAATTGAAAGAACAATATGCACAAATCAAACTTTGTAATTGTGAACTCATTCATAATTAACATACCGCTAACATTGATTTTACAGAGATAAAATGTTCCCTGCTCTTGGGTTTGGTGCTCAGATCCCCCCCTCGTGGCAGGTAAATGATATGTGGGAACATGATTTGGGAGAGAGAAGGAGTGAAAATGGCCCAATAAAAAGTGTACATATTCAGATTTTCTTCCATGTATTCACAGGTGTCACATGAGTTTCCATTAAACTTTAATCCATCAAACCCATTTTGCAGTGGTAAGTTGTTTCAAAATATTAGGATAAAAATCTTAAAGAATGTCCTGAAACTTAATAGCTTATTGGTAGGAGTTACTGTTGCTATTAATTTTGCATAATTGATCATGGATATCTGGTTTGTTTTAAATTTATAAATATAAGTAAATAAATGAGGGTAGGCTAGTAACTGTTGACTTGAAGAAAGCAATTCTTTGATTAAAACTACGAGACTCCTTTTTAAAGAGAAAAGACAACATCATGGCCAAAATAAAGGAAGAAACCTTTTATAAAAAGCCTCATGAATGTAGTGGAATATTAAAGTACTATATAAAGCAGACTTTCAGGCACTTGGGTAATTACGATTTCTTATCCAGGTTTATTCTGTGATGTCAGCATTTGCAGTTCTTCATTAAAATGTCCTAGTGGAAGGCGGGTTTGAAGAGCTTGTTACTGTCCATTGCACTTACTTGATGTTGACAGTAGTGAACAATCCTGTATGCTAACGCTGCAGGCATTTAATACCAATCTGGAAGAAACTTCCTTTATGGGGGGATGTTGATGATTTTCTTCTTTACGGCTATGTAGTTTTAATAATTGCTGACAAAGGCGTATCTTCTCAGACTATGGGGGACTAGCTGCCTGGGTTTTATCTGATATCAAGTCTTACCCCACTAAGATTAGCAGTAGTGTGATGCTGTGGTATGGCAAATCTTTCTTCATAATGGCAGCTGAAACTATTCTTTATTTAGAAGCGAAACAGAGCATAAAAACAGCATAAATACGCTGTCAGCAAAAAGCATCAGCTCTTTATAAGGTATGATAATGTCGCATTAAAGCATGCTGAGAAATGTCCATTTTATTTCCCTCAGGAATCCAAGGTATTGTGGATGCCTACCGGGCCTGCCTCCCTCAAGTGAGGCTGTATGGGCCAACCAACTTTTCTCCAATAATAAATCACGTGGCTCAGTTTGCTGCTGCAGCTGCGCAACAAAAAACAGCCTCTGTGAGTACTTCATCACTCCTCCACCTAGTTATAGTTTCTGCATTTTTCTCAGCTGGGGCTAGAAGATGATGAGCAGGAGATGGAATGATCTTGCCAACCAGTTCTGATGGCTGTTTCATAGATGTTTCGCTCTGCATGCTGCCTTATCATGCTTGTGTGGCCTTTCTCTTCTAAGAGTTCACACACGCACTGATGATCTTTTGGTGCTACACCTCTGAAGATGCCAGCCACAGCTGCTGACGAAACATCAGGAACTACAATGCCAAGACCATGGCTATACAGCCTGGAAAATCCACAACAACCATCGATGATGATTATTATTACTGTGTTCATTATTACTGCCCTGATGATAGAGTTCATATTTGGAATACATTGAGATCCTTGAGGCCCAAACCTTTGTTTGGGCCTCTTTTATTTACTTATTTTTATTTACATTATTTCTAGTCTGCCTTTCTCACTGAGACTCAAGGCGGATTACACAGTGTTAGTTAGTATAGCCAGTTTCAAGGATAGTTGATTACTGTCCCTGAAAGAAAACCTGCAGAGGTCAGTATGTTCTACTGCGTGCTGTCTGTTGCCTTGGGTATAATCTACTGGGTAGTTCTATGTTGCTTAATGTCATTCAGTCTTAGAACTGCTTGTATAAACAGTTCTGAGACTGAACAGCATAGAACTATCCAGTAGGCTCATACCCAAGGCAACAGATAGCACAGAGTAGCACATAATAAGGAAGTCTTTGGTCCTTATCCCTCTGCTGATGCATCCCCCGGAGACCACCTCCTTACAGTACAAGATGGATAGCTGCATTTCTCTGTCTATATTGGTGTATCCTTACAGTACAGCCTTCCTTTTTGTTCTCATGTTTGTCTGCAGACGTCGTTTTGTTTCAGGCATATCTTTTTCTTTTCTCACTTGTAACAATGCATATTTGTTCCACAGCAATATTTTGTGCTCCTCATCATCACCGATGGTGTGATCACTGACCTTGATGAGACCAGAGCTGCCATTGTTAATGCAGCCAAGCTCCCCATGTCCATTATAATTGTTGGGGTTGGAGGGGCTGATTTCAGTGCCATGGAGTTTCTTGACAGCGATTGTGGTGCTCTGAGATCTCGCTCAGGAGAGGCTGCTATAAGAGACATCGTCCAGTTTGTGCCATTTAGACAGTTCCACAATGTAAGTTCTCTTCCTAATGATGCTAAGAGTGACTGATTCTTGTCTTGTTGAGGAATACCTTGGTCACAATCTATTAATAAATACAAGTGATGCACATTTAATCCACTCTGAGTTGCTTGGAGAGGGCATTGTGTGGATTAAGTTGTAGATGAAAAGAACATGGTTGTTTCTTGGGAAGGGAACTTCCCTTTTCTGCGAAACAAAATTCTTCAGTTGCAGTCAAGTGTGATGTGAAAAGAAAAGCTCACCAGTCATCTCAGGGTGAAATAACAAACATTCCTATTGGGTCACACAGCCTGTTGTAAAAATATAATTGATGATGATGATGATGATGATGACTTTACAGATCTACAAATTCTAGAAACCAGAAAACAGCTGCTTTCAAGAAAACTCTTAAGGCCTGTTCTGATTTATGTCTTAAATCCAATAACAAAACTGTACATATTTAATGCTTCATTTCCGCTCTCTGTTGAAAAGCTGAAATTAGAGCACAAGTTTTTTTTCTTGACTTCCCATTATTTGCTTAGGCAAACTGCTGTAAGGCAGAGGAGAAGAGAAATATTTGTCCTTTCTTTCTAAATGACCAGCTGTTGTTGGTTGTACGTTAACTTGGCAGTTAATAGTTTGCCTTTATTACCCGTTTTTGTAGCTGGATTTGCTTAATATGTAAAACAGAATCCATTTATAGTGTCTCACGCCTGAATCTTTAAATACGCAAGCCTTGTTCTTGGAGTTACCGTGCAGGCTAAATTATGCATCTGCTTCAAGGGAACTTTGAGGCTGTAGACCTGGAAGAAATCATTAATCAGACTTGGCTGCTTAATTTTTGTGTCATGATACAGCACTGGAGAGTGGCAGGGCTTTTTGTGAAACGCATAAAGAGAATAACCCTGAGTCACCTTGTAATCTAAACCACAAAAATGCCAACCAGCTTTGAACCAAGTAAGCAACAGCGAGCCAGCACACAGTATGGATAATTTGTGGGCAATTAAATTCTGCCTGATACTATTCTTCAAGATAATCTCCTTAAATCCACAGAAACTTGATCACATGCTTTCTATATCTGAGGGTGCTTAAAATTCTATTTTCCTGCTTTTCCTTCAGGCCCCCAAAGAAGCTCTTGCTCAAAGCGTCCTGGCAGAAGTGCCTCAGCAAGTGGTGAGCTACTTCAGCTTGTACAAGCTCCAGCCTCCAAACAATCCTGCTGCAAAGCAAATCGGGAGCTGAGTAGGAGATACAAGGATCGGCGAGGGGATCCCTATGCCCCATGTCTCTGCAATGTCAAAAGACTGTGGCAGATGAGAATTTCACACATTGCATATATATGCATTGCAGCTATGCAGTGCATATATATGCAAACATATTCTGCATTGCCAAAGATGCCATTATGTTTATCAATCCACTCTTGGGCACATTTTGAAAAAATATTTCTAACATATGAGAGACATGAACATTACACATCTGTAGGAGGAGCAGAGCACCTGCTTTCTTTCATACTCTCTATTTTTTTGCTCCTTCACATGGTGCACAGGACAAAGCACAGTGACTTGCTAGTAGTAATTAAACAGAGCTTTGCACAGGCTTTAGTGTGGCTTCAAGAAGCTTATGCCGAAGCCATTTTAACCTGTAACCTTGGCTGTTCAAAGCTTAGCATTGATTGTATAACATGTTCAGCTGCTTCTTCAGGAGAAGGTATAAAGCTCTGAAATCTTTCTTCATTCTGTCCTAATGACCGATATATGGTTCTTCTGAATTATTTCTAAACATAGCACCTTGGTCAAGTAATCAACAGTTGACAAATGAGTATAATTTGGAGTCTGGAGTTGAAGTATATTCAAAAATCCAGATAGATCTTATATTTAAATATTAAAAAAAATGCATGTCTCTTGTAACTTTGCCCCAGGTGATACCTTTCCACTCTGTATAGAAGATATAAAGAATCTAATTGTGCAAAATTATAGCCTGTGACTTGTGGACCATGAAGCACAACAAAGAAGCTCACATCCCCCTCCCCCACCCCTGTATATGTTTCTATTTTGTGCCTGTATATAGGAATAGGTCTACGTGCTACTGAAACTGTACTGTTTGCACACATCTAAAAAAAATTATACTGTCCTGGTTCAGTAGTTCTACAATGCCTCAGCCATTTTTGTTCAGTTGTGCATAATTATGTTGAGCTGTATTACAACAGCCAGGCCAAAATGGCTGGAATTCTTTTCTTCTTTCTTTCAGGACAGCTACTTGTCTAATTCTTTGGTTTGTTTTTTGACAGTCACTTTTCCTTATGTCTCCTTTTGCTTCTTTGTTGAGTGCAAGGGAGCTTTAACCTACCTTCTGCATTTCTTCATCTCATATGCACATATATAGGTAGCTCATGTGAAGATTTTTTTTTTAAACACCCTGTAGGATCCCAATAAGTTTTCTGCTAATAGAAAGCACTTCCATCAGTCAAATGGAACTTCCCTCCCTCCCTCCTTCCACTGTAGCCTACTGATCTCCCTGAAGTGCTGCTCCTGAAGGACAGCATGAAGGGGAAATGTGGGGACCGAGGGGGGGGGGGGGAGTCTGCAGTGGAAAGGGGAAAATTGGCAACCCCCTCCTTCCCAGACAGTTTAGTCTGGATCCAGCCCATCTTGTATTTTGTCAAAACTATGTCATAAAGCTAAATTGTACATAAATGTTTTTATGTCTATTCTGATGCTGTAAGTAGAAATTGATTGGATGAAATTAAACCTGTCTGTAAACTGTGTCATACTATAAACCATTGTGGGCTTGATAGCTGTATTGGGAGCAGGATCTAGGATACATGAATTTGTATTCTTCTGAGACTGGAACTACTTGCTTTAACATATTATCATGCTCCTCAGTATGTTGGGTTATTTGTAGATAAAAGCTCAGGACGTATGCACATGTGTACAAATATCCATTATTGATCTGACTCAAGATAATATTCCCATACAGCATATTTTACATTGAAGCATATATTTGTTAGGTTTGGAACTTCAGTTTCTGCTATTTAGATTTTGCTGACTTTCGGGTAGTTTTTTATTTAGATCACTTTTCTCAATAAATAGCAAAGCAAACCTGGGCCCTTAGAATGTGGAAGTATTTTGTAAAGCCAAATTGTCATTATTACTTACTGGATTGTGACGCTTTCAGCATTTATTATCTTTGAAATCCAAGTATGTCAGAAGCAAGAGCTGGAAAATACAGTGTTCTCTGTGGTATGATTCACATGCAACAACAAACTGGAGTTCATCATTATAGCCCCTCCCATTGTACTTGGCTCAGAAATTATTTCCAGTTTTGTGGCAAAGAGTAAATTTTTGATACACTTGTAACCATTCCATTAAAACCAGGATTGACTGTGGTTTGGACAGAAGAGAACAAACTTCTTCTCATGTCTGCATCTCAAACTATGGCTGCCTGTGAAAGTAGAAATGATTCATTGCCAAGCTGCATGTGAGGAAAAGAGGCAGGAAAGGGAGCCCAGTGTTTTCCCAGTCTTGTTACCATTTTTTAAAAAGATTCCCATTAAAACTGAACCATGTCTGGCTTTATGCAACAAAAGTTCAGCAAACGCTGCCAGATCTGCAGTGAGACTGCAAGCCATTCTCCTGCCCTCTATTTGCACTATTATCAATCTGTCACATATTTGCTTTCAAACATAATGAAAAAGGGGAGAGAGATCCCGATATGAATCCCTCCAGTCAGTATCATATGTGCTATATCTTTCTCTTCACAAAAAGAACCATCCTATAGTTGTAGCATGGCTTGGATCATGCAGAGTTTATAATTGATTTCTAAGTGTATTTGGGGTGGGGGCTCTTGTAAATAATAAAAAGATGTCATCTAGAACAGTATACTAAGGAACAGTATCAAAGTTTGTATTTCCCTCATTCTCCACAGTATTAAATTCTTGATGATGCATTAGCACCACCTTGTGGTAGAATGGAATTACTGGCATTTTTTACTAAAAGAATGGCCTTTTTCTGTTTAATATTTTCTAGTAAAATACAGCTTTTTATGAGGAAAAAAATCATATGGTGTGGTATTTGTATGTTTTATACTATTTCATATGTTAACCTCTTTATATTCAACGTTAACTTCAGTTGAGACTGCTTCTGGTGCCATATTAAACTTACAACTCTGTATCCTATAGTTTTGCTGTCTTTCATGTGTTGTCTTTTTCTGGCTTTGCCTAACAACAACAATATTTGATATATTGTCCCTTCAGGACAACTTAATGCTACACTCAGAGATTTACAAAGTGTGTTGTTATTATCCTCACTACAATCGCCCTGTGAGGTGGGTGAGGCTGAGAGCTGTGACTGACCAAAGGTCACCCAGCTGGCTTCAAGCAGAAGAGTGAGAAATCAAACCTGGCTCTCCAGATTAGAGTCCTGCGGCTCTTAACCACCACACCAGTCTGGCTCTCACAAAACTGAGTAAGCATTAGCTCGTGGTTGTAATTTAATAGGCATCACCATTTATGCCTGTACTTTAAATAAGGTACTCTGAATAGTGGAAATGGAAAAGAGATTCTATTCTCTTTGGGGGCACTGAATTTTTAGAAGTGAGCAATTATTGTGGTGAAAAAGAAAATGTAAACTGGTAGGATTGTGGGAATAGGAAGCAAAGGAGACATCAAACATTAGCTGTGGAGCTTAAAACACCATTTCCTGATTCATATCTGCAGATTGGTAGTTCCCAAACATTTCTTTCTGACTTGAATGTCATCTTGCTGTTATGAATACCTTGTACTGTGTAGTCCTCCTTATGCTGGCCTACTGTTGCCATAAACATATTTCTTAGTGATTGTCCTTCAGCAAATTGGTTTGAGTCAAATTGAAAGAATAGATTCTGAGTTAGAAGCCAGATGTAAAGTAGAGAGAGGCACCATCCAGTTCTGAAGTACTGCCTTTCAGAGCTTTCGTACTGCTGATGACTTAATGGTCAAATGGGGATTGAAGAGATGCTACATGTATATCCCCAGATGGAGCAAAATACGACTTCAGAAGTTTAACCAAGTGACTTTTGGGACCTTTTCCACTTGTAAATAGCCTGAGCGTCTCGGATACCTCTCTCAGATGATTCCAAAAATAGTTGTGCCTTATTTTTAATAGTTCCATTTGTTTAATACTGTAGGTTTTGGCACTCTGACTTTGAAGCTGTGTTTCCTCCCTATTTACCTCTTGCCTGTGCTTAATATGGAGCACTGACCAAGTCACCTAGCTCTAGATAAAAATACCTTGTTTTGATCTACCTTTTATCAACAAGGAAGCCCTCATGTTCTACCCAAGTTGCAATTTCTGCATAGAGATGAGGAAGGCTAAAAGCCTTTTTTTAAAACAAAAAGGATTTACAAAAGGATGAAGGGCTTGCTTGCTTTTCCACCAGCCTGAAAAATGGGATACTGCCCTGTCCCAAAGTTGAAGGAAAGCAGGAGGCCTCCTAAACAGAAAACCAACTGGAGGGACCGTAGTTCCATTGTAGAACATCTGGTTTCTATACAGAAGATGTCAAGTTCAGGCTTTGGCATCTCCACTAGTGGGAAAGGCCATTGTGTGAAACCCTGGACAGTTGATGCTAATCAATAATGGTACTGGACGTGATGGACCAAGGATTTGGCTTGGTTTAAGCCAGCTTTGTACATTAATGCTCATTAGCAGGTATCACGACCTAGAGATTCTCACCCCCATCCCTGAATGCTGAGACCCAACCACTCAGGACTAGAGATGGGCATGAACAGAAAAAAAAAACTGAATATGATGTTCGTTGTTCGTTGCCATCCATGAACATGGACTTACAAACAATCACGAACATGGCCCTGTTCATGAACATGTTCGTGGTTGGCTGTTTGTGGGGGACAGCAGGCTCTCCTCCAGCCATCCAAGTCAAGATCCCTACTGCACCACTCCCAGAAACCTGACCTGAGCAGGCACTAGGAAAGGTACCAATAATAAATAATAGCTTGGCCCAGAGGCTGGCAGCAGTCCTAGAACTTGAAGGGGTAGATCCCTATCCCACCACACACAAAGAAAATTCAAGCTCCAATGCACTCTATCAAAATGCCAACAGCAACTGTCTCTCCCTCTCCAAAGCCAGAGCTGGGAGCCCCGAGCCCCCCTCCCCCCTGGTCTTTGTTCCCTTGTAACAAATTTGGAGCTCCACACTTGAAAGGAAGCCTGCCTATCAAGCTAAATTGGGCTTAGATTGGGGTTTCCAGGGCAACAGTGGGAGTTCAGACAGAGTTTAGACAATCCCTGCTTAAGTTGCCAAGGGAATTGATTGCAGGTGCCAGACTGGCTTAGACGAACAGTAACAAACGAGGCTTACAACAACCACCTGTTTGTTTAGAATGGGGCCTCATGAACAGCTTGTTTGCGAACAGCAGATTGGGCTGTTCATGGCTTTTTTTTGTTCGTATTGCTGTTCGTGCCCATCTCTACTCAGGACCCCTAGGAGTATCCAAGAGTTCTGGTCAAGGATTTGTGAAGCTCCCTGGCTTCCTGGATTCGTTTTGAGTGTGCGTACGCCTTAGGCTTGTAACACTGGACACAGGTAGGTAAAATATATTATTGGAGTTTATTAGAAAAAGAACTCATGAGCATATGTAAAGCAGGAATCACTCCTTAAAGACATTTAAGCAAGGCACAAAAACAACTAATGCTATTCTAAATATCTAAATAACTAAAATTACTGCAAGCTGACTAGCATTCTCTGACTTAGTTCCAAGGCTGGTTGATCTAACCAAGGCTTAGCAAAGATCCCATCCATGCTAGCCAGCTCTAGGCATCCTGGTAGAGTGGCATGGAACTAAGAAGCTCTCACATTGTAGATGGGAAACAATGGCTGAAAGGTAAAAGTTGAGATTTTGTCTAGAGACAATGAGGCTTCTTGAGATCTGGAAGAGTCGGCCCACCAGCCTGGGCATTATGGCATGTGAAAATGCGGGGAGTGCTGATTAATAGATTTGCCAGATTCCTATCTCCTGGCACTTACCTCATACTGTTCATGTGGGTTCTCTTTCTGTGCGTGCTCTCCAGTGCCTGCATGATGACACTCCAGGAAGTGATGTTGTTACACCAGCCACAGGAGCACTCCCGTGCTCCATGTGGGCCAATTCGTCCCATTTGGGGCCAAAATCGGCCCCAAATGAAGTGCAGGACGCTCCCTCGGGCAAATTATGATTACAGATTATGGTTGTAGATTATGACCCTCTTGCATGTGAGTTGTGAACCAAAGCCAGGATGGAAGAGAAGCAGCAACAGCAGGGTGTTGTGTTCTTTTCCTCCCCAGTACTAACCCTGGACTGCTCGCAGCTGGGTTTCTTGAGCCCGGACTTGCAATTCTGCCAGTACCCCCAAGGGCCTGGCTTGTTCTTAGACACCAGGGATGAGGAAGGCTGTAAGCGTAGCCTACATCCTTTGCCTCCTGGACTCATCCTGCCAGTGACCCATCTAAGCCAGACCCCAGCCTATATCATTGCATCAGTGGATCCAATAAAGTATAATAAAATTGCCTTACAGCATTGCTTGCATCTCTTGAGAAACCAGAAGGGGTGGTGTGAGATATAAATCTAATGCCTAATACACTGTAGCCCACCTTTTCTGACTTTTGAGTTTACTATAGATACTTAGCTTAATATTCAAGAACTTTGATAAGTCTGGAAAGTGTATGGACTAAATGATGTCCTCTTCTTGGGAATCTTCTCCCTAATCTGATGACACTATGATAGAAGAAAGGTTTATAAAGCAGTATATTGTGTTTAAACTGCCCTATTAAATAGGAACAGATCGTGTATATGTGCATTTTAATTATTATTCTTTTGAGCTGTGTTTGAGTCCTTTGGTTGGAGAACGGTGAGTAAAAATGCTTTAAGTAATTTAATACAATAAACATACTCTCAGTTATGCTTAACAGTTGCCTCAGGGCTTAGGAAAATAGCAAAGAGTCCAGTAGCACCTTTAAAACTAACCAACTTTATTGTAGCATAAGCTTTTGAGAGCCATTGCTCTCTTTGTCAGATGAGAGGTCAGGTGCTACTGGACTCTTTGCTGTTTTGCTACTGCAGATTAACATGGCTAACTTCTCTGGATCAGGGCTTAGGGGAGAAGATAGCTTAAGGGACACAAGACCTAAGGCTCAGCCAACACCAGATCCCTGTGCAGACCTTGCATTACTGACATTATTAGTCTGGTACCTGATGCACACATGAACATCTTCCCCTCCTCCAGCAATTAACTTTCTTCTGCACCCATTGCTGTCCCAAATGGTCTTCAAGAAAAACACCAAACAGACCATAATTCAGAAGTCACTTATTATATGGGCACAAATAATATTTATTTTGTTTATGTGCTTTTCTATTCTGATCAAAGTAGTTCACAAACAATACAAATACAGTATAACCATAAAACACAAAACAATTAAACCTTAAAACTAAGGATAAAACAGTCCAGGTGGTGAGAAGGCTATAGGAACTGGTTTGCAATAAGTTGCTGTAGCAGAGTGGTTAATAGAGATGGGCACGAACAGCAATACGAAAAAAAAAACAGCCACGAACAGCCCAATCTGCTATTTGCGAACAAGCTGTTCGTGAGGCCCCATTCTAAATGAACAGGTGGTTGTTGCAAGCCTTGTTCGTTGCTATTCATCAAGCCAGACAGTCTGGCACCTGCAATCAATTCCCTTGGCAACTTAGGCAGGGATTGTCTGAACTCTGTCTGAACCCCTGCTGTTGCCCTGGAAACCCCAATCTAAGCCTAATTTAGCTTGATACGAAAAGCAAATAAGAGGGCTAAACCAATGAAAAAATAGTAATATATTTCAATACAGAATACTCAAGCAATAAAGTGCATAAAGGTGCAATTTTGCTACAATTAATTCAATGTGCAATATAGCAGGAACAGCAGCAACCACAGGGTACAAAGAAGGGAAGCAGTAAAAAAAAACGCACAAGGGCTAAACAACTAGACCCGAGGGTGGTACAATGTACATACTATTACACAGACATATTTCTAAACCAATTTTCTTATATATTTCTTATAACCACAGGTGCAAACAGGCAAAACAAGGGGCACAAAGACTCCCCTCCCCAGACTCTACAAGCAATTAGCTTGTTTTGATCTTTCTTCCTCAGGAGTCGTGATAACAGTTACACCTGAACTGTAAAAATAAAATAAATATATCATACAACTGGTCAACTCTTCCTTATGTACATACCAACATACCAACCACAGCCACTCTTTTCGGGCTAATTCTTTATGCATACGCTCCTGTGAAAAGGACTCTTGAGTGTACGCATAAAGAATTAGCCCGAAAAGAGACCTTTTGGATTCATAGGCTTGGTTGTTTGAAACCAACTGGACTTAATTCTGAAATAACGTCCTCTTGTTTTTTATGTGTTTACATCTGTATTGTTCTGTCACTTTAAGATCTTGATATATAGTGTGGGGATTAACGGGCGTTTCCTCGTCAGCAGCTGTACCTTTTGAGGTGCTGACCTTCCCACCAAAGAGTCTCATGGTGGTGTTTTGCTTGTGAGTAATTCCTGAGGGTAAAGGGTTATAAAATGTTGATATGTACATAAGGAAGAGTTGACCAGTTGTATAATATATTTATTTTATTTTTACAGTTCAGGTGTAACTGTTATCATGACTCCTACGGAAGAAAGATTGAAACAAGCTAATTTCTAGCATCTTGTAGAGTTGGGGGGAGGGTCTTTGTGCCCCTTGTTTTGCCTGTTTGCACCTATGGTTATAAGAAATACATAAGAAAATTAGTTTAGAAATATGTCTGTGAAATAGTACCATACATTGTACCACTCGCGGGTCTAATTGTTTAGCCCTTGTGTGTTTTTTTTTTACTGCTTCCCTTCTTTGTACCCTGTGGTTGCTGCTGTTCCTGCTATATTGCACATTGAATTAATTGTAGCAAAATTGCACCTTTATGCACTTTATTGTTTGAATATTCTGTATTGAAATATATTACTATTTTTTCATTGGTTTAGCTCTCTTACTTGCTTTTCAGTTCACTCTCTTGAGGGTTGCTCCTTAT
Organism: Eublepharis macularius; assembly: GCF_028583425.1. Taxonomy (NCBI): domain Eukaryota; kingdom Metazoa; phylum Chordata; class Lepidosauria; order Squamata; family Eublepharidae; genus Eublepharis; species Eublepharis macularius. Next base: position 105,007,395 of record NC_072796.1, read on the forward strand.
TGGTTGTTGTCCAATTTAGCTTGTTAGGCAGGTCTTCCTTCCAAGTATGGAAGTCCAAATTTGTTACAAGGGAGCAAAGAGTAGGGGGGAGGGAGGCTCCCAGCTCTGGCTTAGTTTGCAGACAGTGGAGAGGGAGAGACATTTGCTGTTGGCATTTTGATAGAGTGCATTGGAGCTTGAATTTTCTTTGTGTGTGGTGGGATAGGGATCTACCCCTTCAAGTTCCAGGGCTGCTGCCAGGCTCTGGGGACAAGCTATTATTTATTATTGGTACCTTTCCTGGTGCCTGCTCAGGTCAGGTTTCTGGGAGTGGTGCAGTAGGGATCTTGACCAAACTTGTATGATGGCTGGAAAGCCTGCTGGCCCCCACGAACAACCAACCACGAACATGTTCGTGAACAGGGCCATGTTCGTGGTTGTTCATGAGTCCCTGTTTGTGGATGTCAACGAACATCATGTTTGTTTTTTTCTATTCGTGCCCATCTCTAATGGTTAAGTGGCTGAACTGCATATTAGTGCTCTGTTGGCTTGAATCCCACTTGTCTCATGAGCTCAGCAGGTGGCCCTGGGTAAACCATTCCTCTCGGCCCAGCTCCCCAGCTGTTTTATGGGAATAATAATAATTGACTTTGTTCCTTGCTCTGAGTGGAGCACTAATCTGCCTAGAAGAGCAGTATATAAGCGCACTGTTGTTACCTTGTCTGTCGTCAATTAATGGTTAGGGCCAAACAGCAAATGGTGTGGGAGTTCCATGATAAGATCTGCCATTTTTTTCACATTAAAAAGCAGGAGTGTGTTGGGCATGATTTGAACTGAGGCTACGGCATAAGGGAAGGGTCTTTAACCATTTATGCCCTATGCTGTTTCCCCAGTTAAAAATAATTTTCCAGAGAAGCTGTGTGCTGCAGTTGGAGGAACAAATCCCTTTTTGTACCTGTCTCTCCTAACCTAACATGTCTAACATCAATTCCAGAGGATGATTTGTATCAATGAAATGGGAGTTAGGTGGAAGGATTACCTCTTCTTCTGTTAACCTCATCACATTTCACCTGGAGAGATTCAATGGCAGTCTTTCCATGGCTTCTTTTAAACATTAAGTAAACAGGTTGCAGACTTGATCATAAATCTCCTATGTAAAGTGTAACTTGATCTGTAACTGGGGCAGGAACACAGAGTTCCTTTTTCCTATATTATCTTGCTAGTCCATCTAATTTTTCAGTCTGGATTACATGGTAATAATTAACAAAATGGGGAGTCATTGAAGCTGAGAATAGTCGGTGAACTTGCAGTGACTAGATTGTTTGCACTGCAATCTCCATGGTAATGGGAAAGTCATAGCAGCACACATTGCTTTCAGATGGTTTGTACCCACCTATGGTTGGATTTTTCAAGGTCTCCAAAGCTGACCAGAGTGGAAAAGTAGGAGTGGTAATGCCCTTGGTTATGCGTAATCTGCCTTGGATCTCCATGAGAAAGGTGGACTATAAATAAATATAAAATTAATAAATATAAAAATTGTATTTTAAAATTTTGTAAGTCATCTGAAGTAGGTTTCTGGAGAGGTGGCATATGCCCTGTGGCACAGAGTGGTAAGCGGCAGTACTGCAGCCCAAGCTCTGCTCACCACCTGAGTTTGATCCTGGCGGAAGCCAGGGTCAGGTAGCTGGTTCAAGGTTGACTCAGCCTTCCATCCTTCCAAGGTAGGTAAAATGAGCACCCAATTTCCTGGGGGTAAAGTGTAGATGACTGGGGAAGGCAACGGCAAGCACCACATAACGAAAAGTCTGCCAAGAAAACATCGTGATGTGACGTCCCCCCATGGGTCAGTAATGACTCGGTGCTTGCACAGGGGACTACCTTTACCCTAAATAAATATGAATACTTTTTGTTTTTGGTGCGTGTCTTTTTGTTCCACCCATTTTTGATGCTGATACTCCCAATTTGTTTGTTTCATTTATGCCATTTTTATACAAAAAAAGGTTCCCTTCCCTCGACAGTTTTGGAGGGTAGATACAAGAAAGTATCATATGCTAACAGAACATGCAGATGTCCGTATGATAAAACTGAAACCACTGAACATGTGATTATAGAGTGTCCCATATTTAATGAGGGCTAGCTTAATCATCCCTCTACTTTAAAATATTGAATGACCTAATATGAGAGCACAGGTGATGTGGTTACTATTGGATACAAATAGTTCCATTACTCTTTCTGTGGCAAAATATATACGGCCAATAATTAAACATTAGAGACATGATATCAAGTAAGATGCTTCCCATTTTGATTTCTGCTTAAGACAATAGTCATATGAGCAGTGGTAGATAGATAGATACAAAAAAGGTACTGGGAAAATCTGTTACAGAGAAATAAAAACAGTGCAAAAAATAAAGATTTACAAGTTTAAGGGAAAAGAAAAAATTGAAACTTTCGAGTTAAACAAGAGGAATGAGAAATTCAATGGCATCCTCAGCAGGAGGAATAGGAGAAATGGGCAGGTGTACATTCATCAGAAGGTAGTGATGATTATAGAAAGCCCGTACAGAAATCGACACTGAGAAGATGAAATCATGTCCAACATTTAGCCACACTTTAAATGGAAAGCCAGCATGGTGTAGTGGTTAGAATGTAGGACTAGGATCTAGGAGACTCAAGTTTGAATCCTCGCTTTTCCATGGAAGCTTGTTTGGTGACTTGGGGCCAGTCGTACATTCTTGGCCTAGCCTACCTCAAAGGGGTGTTGTGAGGATAAAATGGAGGAGAGAAGAACAATGTAAGCCACTTTGGTTCCCCATTTGGAAGAAAGGTGGGGCACAAATTAAGTTTACATAAATAAATAAATAAATAAATAAATAAATACCAAGCAAAAAGAAAAGTAAGAGGAAAAGCTGCAAGAGAGAGAAGGAAAGAGAAATAAAAAAAATGTTAGTTAATGCTGGCATAAAGCAAGCCATTAGGGTTGGAGTGCAATGTCACCTTTAGCTCTTAAATGGATTAAAGAATATTTTTGGTTAGTTAATACAGTTCTATCAGTGTATGTAGTTTCTACATGATACAGACACAGACAGTCCCTACCCCCAAGGAGCTGCATTCAAAACAGAAAATTTAAATGTCACATCTTCAGGATAAGGAAAGTAGTAATTCTTCTGGAAACCAGGCCATGGCAGATGACAGCTCACTCTTGCAGTTTGGGTTGGTATCCTTTACATAATCAGAACAGTGTATATTCTGTTCTCAAAACAAATTTAAAAATCCATGCTAAAAAAGCTGTTTTCTGCAGTATAAATTAGTACCCCTTAATTTCTTGTGGAGAAAAATGGATGCTTTGAAGAGTAGACTCCATTGCATTATACCCCACTGAGGTCGCTCCCCAAACCCTGCCTTCCCGAAGGTCCACATTCAAATCTCCAGGAATTCCCAGATCAAAGCAGACAACCCTACTTTGGAGATTTTTCTTGGAACTGCTTATGCATTGTTAAGTACTTGAGCTAGAAACCTGCTTTCTAAAAACTGAACTCAAATTCTTAGTAAGCTGAATGGTGGATCAATAGCTACTAGGGATGCACACTGAAAGAAATTCCATTTCTGTTTCAAATCTGGTTTAAATAATAATAATAACAACATCCAATTTTAATAATAATAACAACATACGATTTTTCTGAACAAACTATGTATCGTTATTTATTTTTCCCAGGTGGGGCAATGGTTTTTTTCATTATCATGAGTTTAAGCCCTGTTCTTTGTAATGAGGGCTTCCAGGCTTTTGGAGGCAGGTGTTTTTGCACTTTTTGGCACCAAAATTGCACAGAGCACAGTCCTTCCTCTAAATCATCAATCCACTGAGTTCTTTCTCAGGGCCAAGCTACATGTGACAAATGACACTTGAACGGCAAGTGGATTGAGTGGAGGGCAAGTGAACAGGGTGGAATACACTTGCCGTTCAAGTGTCATTCGTCACTTGTAGCTTGGCCCTCAGTTACACTACACACACACACACACACACACACACCAGATCCTGAAGAAGGGTCAGCAGATGCACACTATGGCAGGAGAGTATGGGGTGGTGGTAGCAGCATTAAAAACAATCTTGATTTATGTTCACTTTTTTATTTTTCTATAATGCCAATATATCATTTGGAAACTTCCTGGGTTGATCTTGCTTTCAGCCTAACCTACCTCACAGCGTTGTTGTGAGGAAAAAATGAGAACAGTGGGTCAATGTAAGCTACTTTCGGTCATGATCGGGGGGGCAGGGGGGAGGCAGGGTATAAATGAATCATTGCCTTTGCATCTTGCTGTTGCCTGAGGTGCTGTAGCATACTGGTTGGATTGTGAATCAGTATTCTGCTGGTTCAAATCCCACTACCGCTTGTGCTCTGCAGGAGGCCTTGGGTAAACCACTTCCGTTAGCCCCAACTCTGCCTTTGTTCACCACTCTGAGTGGGGCACTAATCTTTCCAGATCAGTGATATATAAGTGCATTGTTGTTGTTTGTTGTGCCCTGTGCCCTTGTGCTTTGCAGTTTTGTTCCCACAATGAGTGATAAATCCTTGCTTTTGATGCTCATCATTCCACTGCAAAATTGAGTGCTCTTACATTATATCACCACCAATCTCCATCACCCAAATGCAGGCAGGTAGGCATGAGTGTTTGAATCCCTGCCCCACCCTGCCTAAACAGACTTGTATTTTTTCCCTGAAGTTTTCCTTTTGCTGTGCGTAGGCAGGATAGTTTTTGAAAGGGCAGGGTAGGTGAATGGTATGTGGGATGCTTGACTTAAGCTTAATGTGGATAATTTGTTTTTAGATAATGTTTTGGCAGATGCTGAATGGAGGAAGGAAGCAATCCTAAACAGGTCTGCTCAGATGCAAGTCCCATGTTATTCAGTAGAGCTTGCTTCCAAGGAATTGTCTTTAAAACGGCTGCCTATGATTTAAGCCTTCCAGCGCTCTTATCTAGTTTGGTTGATTGAACATAGCAATGCACCTCCCCTCCCAGAGACACTTTTCCTCTCAGTAACCAACCAGCCAAGTGCCCTGATGAGGGTAGGGGAGACAGACCAGTGCCCAAGAAGTGCCACAAAGCAAACCAAGATGCAACTCCCATTAACAGATCTACTCAGAGGTAAATCCCATGTTATTTAATAGTGCTTACTCCCAGGAAAATGTCTTTAGAATTTCAGCCTATGATTGAAGTCAATACATTCTCCTTTCCAAAGGTTTCCAAAGCTGATAGGCAGAGAGGGATCTCCCTTTGTGAGGACCTGATTGACAGGGAAACAGTGTATTTGCCTGGTAGGGGTCCCAGTCCACCAGTGAGAGTGGGGGATCCCTCCTCCCAGCCTCTGCCCACCACTGCCTCTTACCTGGCTGGCAGGGAGGGGAAGGTGTAGAGAATGGGCTGGCACCTCTGGAGCATGCTTTTGTGCTCTCCCAACCCTTTGTTGTCACACCAGGAATGACTCATTCCTGGCAAAATCAGCCAGTTTTAAGGAAACCATCCCTCACAGCGGAGCCTTTCCTTCGTTGTCATGCCAGGAATGACATCATTCTTGGCGTGACAATGAAGGCTCTGGAGCATGGTACACAGTGAGTACTCTCTCAAGTGACTCCACCCAAGACACTCGTCCCCCGGTTTGGACCCCAGGGAACCTGGCAACCCTATTGCCCAGGTAACAACAGAAAAATTAAGATGCACTCGTGCATTGCACACATTCTCCCTTCCTAACAGAGTTAATAATAATGTAAGGACTCTATCCCCTTATGACCTGATGGGTGAATGCTGTCAAGGAAAAAAAAGGTGGTGCCATGAGGCCCAGTGTCCACCTGCCTGCTGCTGCTGCTGCTGCTACTTTTTGGTGGGAGGATGTCATCATAATTTGGTTTCTCAGATTTGGTTCACCATTCCAGAAGCTGCTTAATGAAATGAAACATCATTTTCCAGATATATTTCTGACTTATTTGTTTTGTTTTGTTTTGCACACTTCTAATAGCTACAGCCCTAAGTATGAGCCCTAGCAAGAGGATGTGTTTTTTAATCTTGCTTCTTCTCCTTGAGTTCAACTCTCAGAATGTCTCCCTCTCCAGGTGTGGTTGAAGGAGTCATGGTAATGATCAGGGACTCATTAGTGATTCCTCTAAGCAAAACTGGCTTCGGCGGTGACGGGGGCTGTCCTTCTGTATCCGGCTCTGCTTTAGGCCCAAGTGCTTCTTGTGCTTCTTGTGCTGCATCTTCTTCTATCGGCTTGGTTTGGAGCAAAGCTTTCTCTTTTTCCTTTTTTTCTTCCTCTTCCCTTTCTTGTCTTTCTTTCTCTTCCCTTTCTTGTCTTTCTTTTTCTTCCATTTCTTTTCTTTCTTTTTCTTCCTGAAACAAAAACAATTAAATATTAAGATTTTCTTTTTCATTTGTTTTCTATTTCATTTTTCTTTTTATTTGTTTTTTATTTCCTCCTTTCTTTTTTCTCTCCTTGCTTGTTCTTCCTTTTCTTTCTGAAACATAAAAATTAAATATTATTCAGTAATGATGCACATGGGGGAAATCAAGGCATCAGAACTCTGACTACATTGTCCAGCATAGCCTGGCAACCAATTTGAGATGGGAACTTAAAGGTATGTGGAGGGTGACTGTCATCCCCAACATGATGACTAGGCTTGCCATTCCCCCACTGGGGGTGGGAGATCCCCCGCTCCCAACCTCTACCTCCCCGCCACCTCTCACCTGGTTGGCCGGGGGGGGGGGAGGTGCATGAACACATTGCTGTGGGTGAACCTCACTCCCATGTGCACCAGAGCACACCTGCCTGCACCCACATTGCACCAAGGGTGATGTCACTCACTTTGTGAGCACAAAAGGTAAGTCCCCCCCCCATGTGACTCCCTCCTCATCCCTTTGTTTGACCCTCCAGGGACCTGGCAACCCTAGCAATGGCACAACTTCTGGTGCCACTTTAAGTGATGTTATCATACTGGGGGTGACTCTAGCATTTATTCCAAACTCTACATTTTAACCATAGAGTCTGGGGTGAATGCTACAGTATCACCAGATGTGATAACATCAGTTCTGGGTCACATCAGAAGTTGCACCTTGCATTGGAGATTCTGATTGTGGCCCCCTTCACTGGCTAGTCTCCTCCTGCCACCCAGCTGAGTGTTGCAGGCAGTGTTGGCAAAGGGTAGGAGATCTCACACTATAAGCAGGAATATGGCAAGTCTAGACTGTAGTGAAAAGAATCAGATCAATATCAGTATTTCCAATCCTGTTTCGTTGTCTTTCATTGTCTTTCTCAGTGCAGTCACATAATCAACTCCCGAGGACGCCCACTTAAGAGCAAGAACCACCAGGATCGTTATGGAGTTGATTATGTGACTGCACTGAGAAAGACAATGAAAGACAACGAAACAGGATTGGAACCGGACGGCCTGTTCAGTCACACAACACTCTTGGGCTCTAAAGGCTGGCTGTACAACAGCTTGGATTTTTTGACTGGACTCATTGAACTGTTTCAAATGCTTTACAATTGGTTTGCCCAGAGCTATTTATGGACTTATACCAGAAGGGGTCTAGTGCAATACTGATCTGATTATTTATTGTATAGTATTTATCATATAATATTTATTGTATAATGTATATTTAAATGGTGAATAGTTGGTAATAAGCACTAGCCCTTTATGGGTATGGAATGACACAGACACCAACATTGTGGATGAAATGTGATATAGGTACTCTTTATTCCATAAACAGTTGTTGTTTATGCATGTGATATTTATAAGACATTGTTGAACAATTATTGATTATAGCAAACTTGCTTGTTAGTAAGCGATCACGATTTGTTTTTTGATAACCTATTGGGTCTGCAAGTAGCATGTATTCAGAAATGGCTGCTTTGTGATTAAGCTCACATAGCAGCCATTTTGTAGCGTTGTCCTTAAAATAAAATACTGCTCACAAATTTGGGGACTCCTGCTCTAATGTTTTTATGGAATTTGTTGTTGTTGTTGTTGTTGTTGTTGTTGGTGGTGGTGGTGGGGGAATCCTACTTGTGTATTGGCTAACAGTCCAAATGGTGAGATGTGGACTTACTGCAAGATGTGTTTTCATATGCCATTTAATTTCTTACCACTGTCCGATGTAACAGCAATTAGCATGAGAGCCCAGCTGACCAGACTCAAAGTCTGTCACCAGTTTCTGACAGTGGAAAACCAGATGCCCCTAGGAAGCTCACAAGCAGGGCAAGAAAGCAATAGCCCATCCCTGTTGACTGCCTGCCACCATTCAGAGGTATACTGCCTTTGCTTCCACATGGGTATCATGGATAATAGGTATAGGTCCTATATTTCATGAATGTGTTTTGTTCTTTTCTAAAAGCCATTTTATCGGCAGGCCATCTCTGTGAATGTGGTAAATTAATTACTTGTTATATGAAGAAGTATTTTCTTTTGACTGTTCTGAATCTACTGTTAAACTAGTTATGCACCAAACAGGCCCAGTCTGTATATATCTCTGGGAGATATCAGTGAAAAGGAGTGGAACCTGTTCACCAGGGTGAGCACTATTAAAAGTTGCCCTTGGGATTTGTTGTTGCTGCTGTTCTTGAGGTAGAGTATCTGCAACCACGGAGATAAATTAAAAGAAATCATACTTATTTCCTACAACAACATGACCTGTTAATTTCTGTTCTCATTTTCAACATTATTATCTTTTGTTCATTTCTCTGTACCTGTGAAATGACTAGGAGCGTCTGTGCCTGCTCAGACATTCCTTTGTGGGACTGAAATACTTAAAAATGTATAACATAAAATATATAACCATGGCACCCGTTATACTTTTTGGTATTCGCTGTTTTTATTATGTGGTTTTATATTTTTAACTGACTGTTGGTAGTCCCCTTAACAATCTAATGAGAATTGAAGAGTGACATTAAAAAAAATACATCATCCTAATAAATCTGTTATCCAAAATTCACATGTCCCCATACATGACACCTCCTATTAAACTGCCACATGGTATTGCAATGCTTTTTTACCTACTTACAGCAGTGAGGATTCTTACTGTTGGCTGGGCCCACCTTCAGTTGTTTGATGGCCTAATCAAGTCAGAATGACAAACCCAATGTGCTGCCTGAGCAGAGTGCCATGGCAAACACGGAGGGAGGTTTTGTAACTCAGGAAGGATTGGTGGTGGTGGGGAATCCCGCCCTCTCAGAAGGATTTAGAAAGAGCTGCAGCCCTTTGCCTCTATTTCCTAAGGCTCCTCAGACGCTCGTCTGTTCATGTCACATTTGGGATGTTGAAGTAATATTAGCGAGTAGCGCCTGAGGATGTTTCTTTTCCTGTCTTTGCATTAGCCACTTAACCTACTCCAAATGTTCTCTGCATTTCCTGAATTTGTGAGTACCTGGGCATCTTGCTCTCTCTTCATCTCGAGAAGCATAGCAAGGCCACTTCGTCCTTTCCTACCAAATACTGCTTTGAACATCTTAGGTGTTTCCAGTCTCTTTACGAGCAGGGCAAATCCTTTTGCAGGTTCAGGTGGTCCTCCCACAGGCTTGCCCTTCTGCCTCAAGAGCACTCTAGATCGCAAGAAGAAACAGGAAACACTAGCAACTAGAAACAGTATAAAATCTTCCAAAATACCCATTCCTTTTAAAAATAATTCTTTCTGTCTCTTTTAACTTTTCCGAGGCCTGTTTTCCAACCATACACAGCCCTTACTGTTACTTTTGTTGGAGATTCAGGCCTGAGATGCTTGCTATCCCTGGATACTACAAGTGACACCTGACACAGGTTGGACACTTGTCAGCTTCCCTCAAGTTTTGATGGGAAATGTAGGCAGCTTGGCGGAATGTTGGACAAGTGACAGTTGAAAAGTCCATTGGAGAGCAGTCAGAGAGCAAAGCTGCAAGACCAGGACATTTCCCATCAAAACTTGAGGGAAGCTGACAAGTGTCCAACCTGTCTCTGTCACTTGTAGCTTGGCCCTCAGCTTCTGTTTCTATAAGGAATGATCTCATGGTACCTTACTGCAGGGCTTTTTTTCTGGGAAAAGAGGTGGTGGAACTCAGTGGTGGAACTCAGGACCGCATAATGACATCACTTTGGGTCAGCTGGAACAAGGGGGTAGTTTTTTAAAGTTTAAATTGCCCTTGGCAAAAATGGTCACATGGCCGGTGGCCCCGTCCCCTGATCTCCAGACAGAAGGGAGTTTAGATTGCCCTTTGTGTCGCTGCACAGAGGGCAATCTAAACTCCCTTCTGTCTGGAGATCAGGGCGTGGGGCCACTGACCATGTGACCATTTTCAAGAGGTGCCGGAACTCCGTTCCACCGCCTTCCTGCTGGAAAAAAGCCCTGCCTTACTGTATACAGTAAATTCACTTTCTGTCCCAAGTCAGTAGGATTCAGTGTTCTAGGAGAGACAAGCATCTAGTCAGGCTTTCTCCTTTGAATTCAAACAGCAGCTATCCTATGTAATGTGGAATAGTCAATAGTTGTTCAAATTTAGAGGATATATAGCAATTCCTTACTGAAGGGTTGTTGCATAATAGGGATAGATAGACATGCTTGAATCCATGCTTGCGATGGAGATTGATATTAAATATTATGATTTGTATATGTTAACCCATCCAATAAAAAATCTTAAAAACAAAAAACAACAACAGACTATGTCTGGATCAGGCCCTGAAAATGACTTCCGGGCAACTATAGTTGCTTTGACCATTGAAGTACTGGAAATACATTGATAGGTATTATTTTTAGAATCCAATAGTGCTTCTTCTTTTGAAGAATGGAAGCTATCCAAGTATATTAACTCCTGAAGGATGAATATTAAGATGTTCTGATGTACAATTTTTTGACGGTTGGAAGAAGTCCTAAAGGATAATCTAGCCAAAGCTATGTAATTGTTTTATTTATTGGATTTTTCACCCAATTTAGGATCTCCAAGGCTGTGAACAATCAAAAACATTCAAACAAGCTTAAAAACACACACACTAACATAACCATTAAAAAAACAAATAAAACATGCACAAATGAGAAGAATGGTCAGTGAGAGTCAGTTGTGGAAATAGCAAACAAAACAGAAACATTTTTCACTTGCTGGCAGAAGACAACAATATAATTTACATCTCCCTTTATATATCAAATTTAAAGAGAATTAAAATGTCAGACCAATTATGAAATTACGCATCTATAATTTTGGAATTTGAGAAATACACGCTGTAATATAACTGTAACATAACATGTCATTTTATTTACTTATTTATATGTTTGAAACTATATTTTCTGGGATGTCAGAGCTGAGCTGAGCAGTTACTCCGACAATTTGTAGCCGTATTCAGCAATATGCATATAAATATAAGCAGCAAACTTTTTTTTCAGTACACACAAGAAAAGACACTGGCGCCAACTGTTCTACACAGAAGGTGGAATACTTACTTTCCCTTCTTCTTCAAGAGCCTTTCAGAGTCAGGGTAGTGCACCATTATTTCACTTAGATCCTTCTTGTCGAGGATAAAAAGGTTGGCAAATCCATGAGCCACCACGTTTGCAGTTCTTCGATTTCCTCCACCTGCTGCTAACAGGCTGAAACAAAACTGTTTCCCTTAGTTCAAAATTATGAGAGGTGCAGGTGAGCTTTTTTGTCACTAGGTATTCTATTAAGTTAACTTGGCAGAGTATCCCAAGTAGGGTCTTTAGTACCTTGAACCTATTACTTCCTATCCTGTTTTCTGTGGGCATGCTAAATGTGTGTTCTCCAAACTTTCTGACAATTTTAGACGTTTGAACATGCTACTATATATCTATCACCCCATATTCTTTTCTGTTCCCTGCATGACATCAGTATATTTTTGGAAGTGCAGAACCATTAGATAGCTGAAACCAGCAATGCAATCTACAAGGTAACGTAGGATTGTGTGTATCCAGATGAAGATATTGGTCACCAGTCAAAGTTTGTTTACTTACTTCACTGATACCTCACTTTTCTCCCCAATGGGGACCCAAAGCAGCTTACATTGTTCTCCTCTCCCCCATTTTATCCTCACAACAACCCTGCGAGGTAGGTTAGCTTGAGAGTGTATCACTGACCCAAGGTCACCCTTCCAACAAGCTTCCACAGGAGAGCAGGGATTTGAACCTGATCTCCCAGATCCTAGTCTGACACTCTGCTATACCATGTACATTCCCATTCCATTGCTTGTGTTTGGCTGGATCATGTCCTTGTCTTATGCCCTGCCCTTAAAAGCAGTTCAGAGTTGATAAAACTCCAGAAACTTGCAGAGAAGAACAGAAATCATTGGCTTCCTCATTGTCTGTTCATAGGAGACCATGTTATTCATAGTGTGCCAGCTGTGCTTAATTCAGCCTGTTCTTCAAGATAATAAACTTTCCTTATTAAAACCTTGGAATGAAATCCTGTAATCCTGTCTGCATGGCTTTTTTGTTTTGTTTTCAGATCTGAAATATAATGGTAATCTGTAGAGGAGAGGAGGATGGAACACTTATGCATATATCTATTTGTTAAGTTAAAGCCAGCTTTGGATAATGTCTTAAGTCATTGAGAGATTAATGAGGTATCAGGTAGAAGCACAGTATGTTTGTGATTGCACTAAAAAAATAACAGTTTTGTTAATTTAACCTAGGTAATCATGGCAGAATCAAAACCTTGACGTAAATGCAGACCATGGTTATTATTCACTATGAGAGCTTCAGTTTTAGATTACTGAAACGAATCTTTGCTGAAGATTATATGTTAATGGGAGTTTAAGAAAACTCACCTGGCCTATGGACTGCTGGGACGGTGCTATGCTGTTGGTGGTAATGGGTGCAGCAGAGAAAGGAACAGGCAGCACTTTGACCAACTGTTAGTCTGGTCAGATGCTATATCCCCTCACACACACTTGCTAGGGAAAGGGCCTGAGAGCAAGAGCTGCCGTACCTCCCTACTTCCAACAACATCCATCTTTGGTGTAGGAGCTACGTAAACGGGGACAAATCCAACATGAATAGGTCTGATTTCACAGGTGCTTCCCCATCTGGAAATCAATTGATGGTATAATACTGGACAGACAGGTATACCATGTGGGCAAGTATACCATGTGGATAAGACAGTAATACTCACATACACCCACACCACCCATGTGGTGAGGAACATAGCATCTGATTGCCTACTTGTGAAGAGGAAATGCTTGTGCAAGAATGCCATGTGCAAAATGGGTATATGAATATGTGCATGGGAATACATGAAAGAATGAAACAAGATGGACCAATCATGCAGAATCCAGGAACTGTTGCATCCTATCTTTGCAAAAAGGTGGCTTATGAAAGCCACAAATAAAGGCATGTACAGCTTCTATAACCAGATGGAATTTCTGTATACAGAAGACAGGGTGGCAATTTCTACTGATCTGACCCAATGCAGATCCCCTTGCCCCTGGAAGTCAACAGGCCCTCGGGAACAAAATTTCATGGGTACTTGTTGGGGTGCAGCAGGAGAAAGAGGTCGGCTCCACGGAGTCTGTGGTGGTAGGAGAGATGTCATTATATACACTAAACTCTATAGTGTTTTTTAAATTTAAAATATTTATACTTCTCTGCCCAGGTAATTCATACTGAATACCACTTTAAAAACAACAACAACATTGCAGGACCCAGGTGCTAGTACTGCATATGATAAACTGGAGCCCAGTTCTCTCACAGCTGCTGTTCTGTTATTGTAAATCTTCTGCTGGCACCTTTAATCTGCCTTTGGAAAACAGGTGAATAAACTCTGTGCCAGGCTTAAATTTATCCTCTGCTTGCAGCTCCCCTTGCAGCAATCCAAATATGCCAACGACATTCAACAAAAAGAAAACAGCTCCCGCCAGTCCACAGTGAGGCAGTTAACAAACATGTTATGTAAAGTTTCTGAAACACAAAGGGCACAGAACTATCAGAAATCTATCCTGGAAAAGCCCTATTGCAATGAACTGAAGCCCATGATGAGCCCATAGAAAGCTTCTGCAATTGGTCCTGTACTGAAATTCTTAAAAAAACAAAGACCCGCTAGCTGTGGAAAGTGTAGTCAAGTCACAGCTGACTTATGGCGACCCCTGCTGGGGTTTCCAGGGTGAAACACTATCAGAGGTGTTTTGCCATTGCCTGTCTCTGCAACCCTGGTCTTCTTTGAAGGACTCCTGTCCGATTACTAACCAAAGTTGCCCCTGCTTAGCTTCTGAGATCTGATGAGATCAGGCTTGCCTGGGCTATGCAGGACAGGATCAGACCTACAAATCATTTAATATAGCACCCTATTTCTCACAGTGACAAGCCAGATACCATAGAAACCCCATAAGCAGAGCATGAAGGCCATGATGTTAGCCTCAGTAACTAGTATTCAGTAGCATCCTGCTTATAAACTTGAAGTTCTTAGAGGGGGAAACCCACACATGACAATCCATGGCAATCTTGCTCCATAGACTCTCCACCCCTCTGTGCACTGATTGAACTCACATAGAAGGGGTGTGGGCATGAGTGTGCTGGCCCCTCTCCATGAGATCCTGGGTTCTCTGCATAGTGTGAATGTGCAAAGGAAGTGTCTGCTCTATACATATGCTCCCTCCCTGAGATCTGGGACAGTGCTTTCTGAATGTTGTGAACCACAGGGAGGGAGCGTACATGTGGACACTCCCTCTGCATGTATGTGCCATGCTCACGCCAGTGCATTCATGCTTGTTGTCCCTCTCTATCCGTACAGTCAATGGGAAGAGGGGTCATGTGTCCAAGGCTGCCGACTGGAATCCTGGGCATAGGATCTCACCCTATATTCCCCGGAAAATGCTGCAGTCAGCAGAAAAACAGCTGCTGGTGATCCCTGGCCCCAAGGAGATTTGCCTTGCCTTGACCAGGGCCAGGGCCTTTTTGGCCCTGGCACCCAACTGGTGGAACTCTCTGTCCTTAGAGATCCAAACCCAGCTGGACCTGTTGCTGTTCCACTGGACTTCTAAAACAGAGATCTTCTGCCAGGCTTATGGGGGCTGAGGTGTGCGATTTCTCCAATCAGTCTCCTGCTGGGGGGGGGCATGCACCCTCCCGATTTAGGCTGTCATCAGATTGATAGCCACCCTGCCTCACAGGCTCTGATATTTAGAGAATGGGGATGCATTGTGTGTGCTGTATTAATGTTTTTAACATAGTGTAATTGCTACCATTGTCTTTATTTTTATGCAAATTATTGTGTTGTGCTGTACTCTGAGCCTGCTTGCGGGGAGAACAGACTAGAAATCTAATAAAATCAATCAATCAATCAATCAATCAATCAATCAATCAATCAATCAATCAATCAATCAATCAATCAATCAATCAATCGGTCACCATCCCAGTGGCTTTTCCCTTAGTGGATATAAATTGGCATAAGAATGGTCCACATTAGTAAACTACGTACTCAAAACTTGATAACTGGCAGATGAATAAAAGAACTAATTCCACTGAAAAGTATTGCACTTTATGGCATTGGATGGTATAAAAGCTTTGCTGCATTGATTACTCTGGGGTAACACGTGCACACACAAACACACAATCATCATCTTCACCAGGGCTTTTTTTCAGCTGGAACGCGGTGGAACGGAGTTCCGGAACCTCTTGAAAATCTTTTTTTTTAAAAGATAGTTTTTAAAACACACACACACACACACCAGATATTTCCTTAGAAGCCGGATCTGCAGTAGCGCTGCTTCTGAGGCCAGATAGATTCTAAAATTCCTGGGTGAGGTATGATTCAAACATGATTGGTCGCTCGCTTACAGTAAACCTCAGCCAAGCAGCCAACAGAAGCCAAGTATCTGTCAGTGCCATCCCCCGTGCACTTACGTTCTGGGAGCATGGAGTTGCTGTCAAGATTTGTTTCCACCTGTGATGTTGTAGTTAGAGTGTCAGAATAGGATGGGGGCGACCCAGGTTCCAATCCCTATTCTGCCATGGAAACTTACTGGGTGACCTTGGGCCAGTCACTCTCAGCATAACCTACCTCACAGGGATGTTGTTGTGAGGATAAAATGGAGGAAAGGAGAATGATCCTGTAAGCCACTTTGGGTCTCCATTAGGGCAAAAAGTGAGATATAAATATCTAAGTAAAATATGTGGAGGTGCTATTTGTAGGAATGAAAGAGATCTTCCATTCAAGTCTGTGGAGATTACTGAATATGTGAATTAGCCTAAGGTAAGCCAAGCTACAGGACGGTTGTAGGGTTACTGAAGCAAAAATTGGATAGTACACTGTATACCAAGAAATTAATAATAATAATAATTTTAAAAAATACAACAACAATAATGAGTGGCAGTCTTACTTTATTTTTTATGTTAATATATAATCTATGAAAAAGCATTTTGTCCAAAACATCAGAAAGGTACCTGATCTCTCCAAATACGGCTCCTGCTCTCAAGGTGACCAGAACCTTGGTTCCATCAGGTCCCCCAAGAACTTGAACTTCACCTTGTTTTATAATGTACATTTCTCTACCAATTTCTCCCTAGACACAAATGCACACGGGAGAAAATATTGTAATTGCATAATGATAATTAATTACATCTGACTAGCTATTAAAAGTTTGCTTTAAAAAGAGCTCATTTTGCCACCTGCTGAACTTGCCTCTGATAGGTTTTGCCACTTTGCTAGTTTGGCATGACAAGTTTGCCTTTTGAATAGTTCAACAAGATTGCAATTATCAGAGGTCTTTCTCAATCCACTTTATCAGTGCAATCCTAAGCAGATGCATTGATTATCCTGTCTTCCTTGATACTGCTTGGCTTTACTGCATTACAGTAATGTTGTGAGGGTAAGTGGTTTCATTCCAGCTCTAACACTTTGGTCTCTTTGATGTGTTTCATTGCACTCTCACCAGGTTTTCTCAGAGACTGCTTTACTAGTTGCAATCTATATAGTATGGTGTGATGGACCATCCAGTTACTATTGGAGACTGGCCAAGGAGATGGGAAGAGCCCTGTGCTTATCATGAGGGGTGCATGCGTGCATGCGGGGGGGGAGGGAGAAAAACTTTGAAGCCAGGAGGAAGGCAGGGAGAGAGACAGATGGCATCAGTGAGAGAGAAAAACCCCCTAAGAATGCCTGTTTGTTCCTGGTGCATTCTGGTCCCTTCTGTCAGTGCCAGGGTTTAAGTTGCCAAATCTGATAACTCGGTAGGTCAAAGGGTGAAAAGGTTGGGGAAGCCTTGGATATGTTGGAGTATAGCAATGTCTTGTGTACAAAGAAGAGAAGAAGATCTTGCAGAGGGCAGCAAGCTCCAGTTAGACAGGACTGTAAGGGGAATACTTCTTTCTAATAGGGGATGTATCTTTGTTGACAGAATTCTACTGTCAGGGTAATCTCCTCCTATGAACTCTCTAAAACTCTCCCAGCTAAGAAGCCAGCAAGATTTATTTTCTTCTCTTTCCAATCTAGTTTGTTAGTTCTATTAATAAAGCTTTTGTTGCTTTTAATCAGTTCAGTGTCCTCCTGACCTCTGCATAGTATTCTACCCTGTATGGATACGGAATAGCCCCTACAGCTGGAAAAAGCATTGCCAGACTCTGTCCCAGAAACTCAGATTTTGCTGCTCTTTCTCAGGGCCTCAATCTGGCAGACTGACATCTCAGAACTGTCAGCTGGGCCACACATTCAACAAAGTTTCTTCTGGGCATGCCTGCTTGTGGTAACTATTGCACATGTACCTTGGAGATGAAACTGCAATAATCCGGCACTAAAAGCTCAGCTATGTTTATGTTTAGTATGCAATTAATGTCTATGTTATTTTTAAAATTTATGCATGTGGCAAATATAGGGCCAGGTCTTCCTATTAGTCCCCCCATCCCCCAGTGCTACTGTGTGGGGGGGTGGGGGAGGGGATAGAGGGGAAATCACTAACCCTCTTGGTTTACCACAGAATTTTGGGCAAATACTAGAGCATCACTCTAACACAGTGACTTCACTTCTGGTTTGTGCTGGAAATAGCTCTGCAGTGCTGGGGATGCTGGAACTGGTAAGTCCCCACCCCCCCACCCTGCAATCTTTCTGTTAGTTGCCAGTGAGCTGCCAAGCCTAGGTCGCTGCTACAAAGCCACGTTCTTTATGGCAAATTTCCTACTGATGTGAAAAAGTACTATTAGGTCCTAACGATTCTATCAGGCCTTCCCTTGACAGTAGCAGCCGAATCCCATTTGTCTCAGAGTTTAGCAGATGCTGCCACCAGGCATCCCTAGCTGGCATTGCTATGCTATCATGCTGCCACTTACCATGGGGTGAGTAGCTATGGAGGATCCACATACTCACTCACCCTACTAATCTGGAAACTATAGTTTCTGGCTTAACTTCCAGACATGACATCACTTCCAGAGCAAGGGCTAGCACTGAGATTCTGGAACTGTGTTTTGGGAAGTCTTGCCTCAAATTAAGCCCTGCTGTTTCCAGGGATGGCTGTTCTGCAACCTGGGCTCCATTAGTTATTAACAGAACGAACCACTTGCATATGTGTAGAATAATTCTACAGATTATTAGCTCCATTCTGAATTTTGGTTACATAAAACATTTATGCTGTTTGGAGGAGAGAAAGGAGAATGATCTTGCTGCAGCAAGTTTGCATCACCTAAATAACATCTGGGCTACATTAGTTCTGACAAACTATCTTCCTACAAGTATAAAAAGTGCGGCAAGAGAGGTGTGAGCTGAAGGACATGAGCTGAAGGGACTCTTGGCTCAAAGCTCCAGGATCACAGTCCAGGGCTCACATTAGGCAGCAGCATCCATCAGGACCAGCTCCGGATGAGTATGTCTTCTACATTTTGTTTTATTGTATTATTTGTTGCAATTGATTGTATTTGGTATTTCTTCTGTGATCTGCTTTGAGTCACAGCTGGGAGAGAAGTGGCCTACAAATGCCATAAAATAAATAACAAAAGTAAGTCACCAATAACAAAAGAGGAAGTGGGAGAAATCATTAGGGGAATGAAGTCTGGAAGAACCCCTGGGCCGGATTTAGTTCCACTGGAATTTTTCTCATCTAACCTCGATTGGTGGTGCGATATTCTAACACCCATTTTCACTATCATTAACCAGACAGGACAAATTCCTAATATATGGTGAAGAGCAATAATTGTCCCTATCTATAAGAAAGGGAATAAAAATGACCCGAGCAATTATCGGCCCATTAGTCTATTGTCGATCTTGGGAAAAATATATGCCTCCATTCTGTTACACCATCTACTTGATTGGATTCTCCTTGAGAATATTATTGGCCCTGAACAGGCAGGTTTTATAAAAGGGCGATCGACAATTGACCACTGTATACTATTACACCACCTGACTAAGAAATATATAGCTGCTGCAAAGGGACACCTATATGTGGCTTTTATAGATCTACAGACAGCCTTTGATTCAATACCAAGAAAGCGCTTATGGGAAAAATTAGGGAAGACATCGATGGACTGGAGACTTCTGTGGCTAATACAAAGGATTTATGAACCCTCGGCTGCCCAGGTCCATTGTAGTTCGAAAGGGCATTTGACAAATCTTTTTCCTCTGCAGAAAGGAGTGAGACAAGGGTGTTTGCTGGCCCCTATTCTGTTCAACCTCTATATTAACAATATGGCTTGCAAACTAAATGACAAACAGTTCCATCCCCCTGTACTATCAAATACTGCTATCCCAGTATTACTATATGCTGATGATACTGTGTTGTTATCTAGAACACCAGTGGGTCTACATTGACTTCTATCCTCCTTTGCAGAATATTGTTCCTCAGAGGGTTTGGTTATAAACTACAACAAATCCAAAGTGATGCCGTTCTCTAGAGCCTTACACCAGAAGAATTATCTTTGGCATGTAAATGGAAACCTTATTGAATTAGTTACTATGTTCAAATATCTTGGGATTTATTTTCACTCAAATATGTCCTGGACAGCTCACATTAGAAATGTTTGAACCATAGCGCTTATAACCATGAAGGCAATAATCCGGTTTTTCTATTCTAAAGGCAGACAATACATCCCAGCTGCCATTGTTGTCTTTAACAGTAAAGTAGGCTCACAATTTTTATACGGAGCACCTGTGTGGATCGAAGTCTGTGGAGAATTGATTGACTCCCTCCATCATTTTCTTCGGAAAATTACTGGTGCTCCTGTGTAGCTGTAGTATCATTGAGGGCAGAATTGGGATTTAGGTCCTTTGAAGCATGGGTATGGGTGGCAACGTTTAGGTTTTGGATTAAAACCCTGTTCTCCACGGAATCAAATGGCTATTTGCATCTGCTACAAACCAATTCTTACCAAAGCCCTTGGAGTAAGCTGATCGAAAACCGTGTCCAGGCCTTGGGTATTAACCCTCATAATCTGAAAGAACAAGGGCCTTCAGCAGCTCTTTCCTCGATCTTGGGTTGTCTGAGTAAACTGGATTACAGAAGTACTATGATAAGAGCACGTAGAGTATGCTCACCGATATACTTGGGTTTAACATTGCCACAATCTCTTCCAGCTTATTTTGATTTCTTGACAGTTCCACGTTATCGACGATTATTTATGTTAGCCAGACTGAGTGCCATTCCATCAGGAGAGTTGCTGGGATGCTTAAATAGGGTTCCCTACTCTGAGCGACTCTGCCAATGCGGCTCTGGCCAAATAGACACTCTTCAACACTGTCTATTTGAATGTAATATTCTAAATGCGGCAAGAGACAGATGGATTAAGCCCTATATCCAGGACCCAGGAAGTATAGAGGACAATTTGAGGCTCCTTTTAGCAAGGGTGGATTTTAATACCACTTTAGCAGTAGCCAAGTTCCTCTTCCAATCGGTTAAGGAAAAAACTTGTTAAATTTTTAATACTATACAGATTACATATTAAAAGACTTTTCCCTATTTTAACTCTAATTCTAGTGTGGCACTGCTCAGAGCTGAATAGGCTGTATGAGCAGTATCGTTAAAGTATTAAAGTATAACAAAAGTAAAATATTAGTAGACTACCTTCTGCAGCCCTACACAGAGTTCCTTCTCATTGATACAGTAAGCTGTCTCCATTGCTTCAATGGAAAGTATCTCCTCTCTCACCTTGCCTGGCTCGTTCTCCAAAACAAATGCAGAAACAGCAACCCAAACAAATGAAACATTGCACATTCAAAAGTAAATCAGCATTTTAATTATTTTTTTCCTAATGATCATTTGCATAATTTCAAAGAGAAAAATCAAGAATAATCAACCAACCAAAGCATCTGCTGTTTCTTGCATATTTACCAGCTCATTTGTGAGCTGATTAGCATCCAAATGAAGTCAATTATACCTATACAAACAGGATGGAAATGTCTGTGCTTATGATATATATACCCACATCACAGTAAGGTTGTATGCTATAAATGAAAAGGCAGCATAAAATTGGGGCATATCCCTTATTTATAGAACCATTACCATCTAGCAGGCAGTACGTCCTTGTTCCTAGTGGTTCTGGATTAAGGCTGAACCTTCAAACAAGGGGTTGTCTTGCTCAGAGGGAATGGTGGGACCTTTTTAATACTAGGGGACTCTTTAATGGCACTGTGGATGCTTTTGTTCCACTTCTTTCATGAATGGAACATGCAACTTTGTAGGGTCAGGGGTAGGTTCTCTGCCTTGTGAAATCCACCCAATATGTGGGAGGCAGGAAGCAACTATTTAAACCAGCTCTTACTCTCAACTACACACGTTATATCACAGTAGCTGTTCTCCCCCCCTCCTCACATCCTGCCCCTGTGAACTTTTGGGGACGAGCAGGAAATGTTGGTACTCTCTTTAGATTGGCTTGGGTTAGGGAAATCTTTTCCTCCTGTTCCACATTGTTGACAGGGTTGTAAGTTTTTATAAAGACTTGGTCCTTAGGATTGGTTAGGCCTTTAGTTATTCAGTTTCTAACTAATTGTTCTCTTCATAGCCTCTGAAGAAGTGAGTTCTGAAAGCTCATGCTGTAATCAGTGTTGTTAGTCTTTAAGGTGTCGCTGGATATGTCTTAGGTATGACAGGAATAGTCTGGGTTGCTGCGGCATAGGCAGGATAATTGGCAAGGCAACTAAGGTTGAAGGGAGATTTACCCCAGCTAACTGCTTATATGTGGTCATGATGTTTGGGATAGAGCTATCTTTGTTATCAAGCAATAGCATCTGGTCTCTGGATTGCTATATGGAATGGATGCCAGAGAGATGAGGCAACTGAGTTTGGAGCAAGGATGGAATTGCCCCAATGGAGACAGCCACCAGAGGTAGCCTTCCAGTGGTAATCCACCCTAAAATTGAGGGAAGAGATGAATTAATTATGCTGATCTGGCATTAATAAAATCTATTTTAAACCATGTTCCACTGTCTTGTATCTTCATGCCAGATTGTTGAGGGGAAATTTTGAATTTTTGGAAAAAGAATTTGGGAATGGATGGAGCAGTGCTCTTTGAACATTAAAGAATGCCCACCTCAAGAATTGATAATGTACAGAATTGTGCATCCTATTGCTGTGTTGTATTCGCTGGAACTCAGTAAATCACTGTCCTGAGTTGCTGGACATAAGAATATCAACACTAATTATTATAACAACAACAACAATAATATTCAATTTATAAACTGTTGTTCAGGACAACTTAATCCGAACAAGAGCAGTTTACAAAGTGTGTTAATATTATCCCCACAACAGTCACCCTGAGAGATAGGTGGAGTTGAGAGAGCTCCGAGAAACTGTGACTGATCCAAAGTCAGACAGCTGGCTTCAAGAGGAGGAGTGGGGAATAGATATGGGCATGAACCAGAAAAAACTGAACCATGGGGTTCGTGGTTCACGGGGTTTCCACGAACCACAGACCATGAACTGGCACGGAACTGGCCCAACCAGTTCATGGTTTGTGGGGTTTAAATGCCCCTTTCCAGCAGGGCCCTTTAAACTATCAGCTGGAAGGTGGCAGGGGGGGATCCCCCCTCTCTGACTGCCAGCTGATAGTTTAAAGGGACCAGCCACTTGCAAGCAGCAGGGCCCTTTAAGTGGCCCAACCCCCAGCCCTCACCCCCCATTCCCACCCCCAGCCCCAGCCCCTCACCCCCCAAGCCCCAGCCCCAGCCCCCCACCTGCCCTCTGATGCTGTGGTGGTGAAGGCCGCCTTTGCTGCCTGCACAGTGGAGGAGAAGGCCAAAAATGGCCTTTCTGCCCCTCAAATGGCAGCCGTAGCTGCCATATGAGGGGTGGAAAGGCCATTTTCGGCTTCCTTTGCTGTTCTGCGCACTCGCAGGGAAGCGGAGGAGGAGAAAAAGGGCCCTCCTGCCCCTCAAATGGCACCAAGGCCATTTTCAGCCTCCTCCGCTGCCGTGTGGGCCTGCAGGCCAGTGGAGGAGGCCTCCACCACCTGAGCATCAGATGGAAGGTAAGTGGGGGGCTGGGGCTGGGGAGGGGGGTGAGGTGCTGGGGCTGGGGCTAGGGGGTGGGGGTTGGGCTGTTCAAAGGGCCCTGCCACTTGCAAGCGGCAGGTCCCTTTAAACTATCAGCTGGCAGTTGGCGAGGGGGGATCTCCCCCTGCCACCTGCCAGCTGATAGTTTAAAGGGACCTGCCGCTTGCAAGTGGCAGGAAAAGTTTAAATGGCCATTTCCCCTGGGGAAATGGCCATTTAAACTGGCCCTTTAATACGAACCAAACGAACCAGTAGCCCAGTTCATGGAAATTTGTGGAAACGAGCTTCCACGAACCCTAGTTTGCAAACCCCGAACCAAGCTGGTTCGTGGGTTTTTTTGGTTTGCATTTAGGTTCGTGCCCATCTCTAATGGGGAATCAAACCCAGTTCTCCAGATTAGAGTCCTGTCTCTCTTAACTACTACACCAAACTGGCTTATAGTTGGCGAAGTGCATAACATTTTCATCTCTCCATCTCAGGTTCACTTAAATATTAAAACTTAATGATGTATGCCAATAGATATGTTTAAATACCACATTTATTTGACTCCTTTTTAAAAGATTTGATCATATAAGTAATAAAACCCTTATTTTTTGAAACTAAACCCTTATTTTCTGGAACAAGCTTGACATCTAAGAACATATTGTTTTTGCACATTGCAATGTAATTATTTTTAAACTATGTAATTCACCAAAGATTAATTTTGTTCCAATTTTGTTCTTGGCCTATACTTGAACTCTCCTTCTAATGTCTTCATTATTATTGCATTTGAAAGACAAATAATCATGATCACCTTTTTGCAGACATAGTCACCAGGTAAATACACAATGGATTTTAGTCTCAGCAACATGTCACATATCATTTGTGTATCACATCCCTATTAAAAAAGAATAATAACCATTAGAACTATGATAAAGTTACAATGATTACTGAAAATATTACACAGCACCGGCGCAAGACAGAAATGCAAGAAAGCAGTTTATTCTTCATGCATTGACCATAAAAGTGAATTGTTATGTTTGAGGGTTATAGAAGTACCATCGCTGCAGCCCATTCATAATCCAGGCCCACTAATTTCATGGCATCTACTTGGTGACTATGGACCAGTTTTCATAAAGAACAAATCCAATGGTAAAATCAGTTTTTTGAGTACGTTTCCTATGTATATTCCTGGATAAATTCTCCTGAAGGGCAAACAACCATGGTGTGGAGGGAAAGGGTTAACAGTGACTATAAAACTTTGACTTGGAGTTTCCCCAAAGCTGGTATTAATTCAAAACAAAAATGGTGAGATATGTTCACAGGTATTCCAGAATCTTTTCTTGCTCAGTCCTTGGACTTAAAGGAGGGTTTCGGAACAGAATTCTTCATACAAAAAAAATTATTTATCTCTCTCTGTTGCATGCACAGCACTGTCTGTCTGTCTGTTTATACTCTATTTGCCTCCAAAATGCTGTGGCCATTCCCAAGTATTGCCTCGGTGTACTACATTTTTAGAGTGTGAGCAACCCTTAGCTACTGGCTGGCTACACACTTTGCTCAGCTCTGGTACAATTATGATCATCTTCAGCATACAGTAGCTGGATGAAGCCCATGGTGGGACACTGATAACTGCATATACCTCCTCTCCCAAGGTTTTTCCCCCATAGGGATGTCTTCTCTAGCTAGATACTAGATTTGACAGTTACTCCAGTAATCTGAAAAAGACTTACTTTGAACAAGTCAACGTTACTGACAATGGTAAAGTTTACATCCATTGCAATAGCCAGCTGCATTTTCCCAGGCATCTTCTCCAGTAATTCTGATTCATCTGCAAGAAAGAATTTAAATCAGCAAAACACATTTTTAAAAGCTGTTGCTAATCTGAATGGTGAACCACCTCCTCCCCTCCAAAAATACAAAATAATTACAATTCAAGGATGAAGAACAACATGGTTCAAATTATTACTTTTTTAAATTAGAAAAAACTTACAAAAACCTTAACAGATTTTGAGATGTTCTACAGATTGGAATTTTGATCTTTCAGATTACAAGGTATACTGAATATTGTTTTGTTTTTAAAGAAAAGAGTCATATTTTTTGAATGCAGTAGGGTCATTAGAACTAAATTATTAGTGATAACGACTGCCAATTGCCAGATTGCTTCCTAATTGACCAAATCAAACAGATGTTGCCAAAACAGGAGGCAAGGTGGTGGTGGTGGGAGCTTAGTTTGAATTATCCAGAATTTTACCCAGCATTCCTTGTGACTGCCATGTATACTCATACCAAGTTTTAACACGATTCTGAACCAATCGTGGAATTCTGTTATTGATCATGTATGACACTGTGTTATCCATACAGGAACGATAGTAGTTCTGCCCAGCAGTTGCTGATCCAATGACATCTCGCATCTGTAAATAGCAGCAATTATTATTGCACAGCACATTTTATAAAAGGATACTGAGATTTAACAGTTTGCTTCAAAGATCGTCTTCTGTGTTTACACTGTTTTATTTATTGGCCTAATTGGCTTTAAAAAACATTTTAACAGAATGTTTGTATTTTTGAATATTAACCAGAGGTTGATACCCCAACATAAAATAAATATACTTGAAGGTAAGTCCCACTTACTCCCAGGGTAATTGCTGTGAGGATGATAATAGCATACTTTGTAAACCACTCTGAATGGGTGTTAAGTTGCTCTGAAGGGTGGTATATAAATCAAATGTTGTTGTTATCATCATCATCATCATCATCATCATCATCATCATGTTTAGTGTTGAGCCCTAAGTTGAAAATGTGCCACCCATTTGTCAGACAGTATTGTCATATAATATATTATCTCTTTTGTTAACCCAGCGCAATGTTTAGTCACTGTGCTAGGTTAACAAAACAGACAATGCGTTATAAACTGAGAAGCATAAATAAAGTTTTTTTCTTAATCAGATACGTGACATTTCTCAGACAATATGATGCAAGTAGCATCTTGAACAACTTTATCTGGTACTTTATAAGGGTTACCTTGTTTGTTTATTGAAAATATTTTTACTTCTCTACCTTTCTCATCATATATGGCCTCAAAGGGGCTTACCAAATCCATCAAAAAGCATGACAAATTAGAAAGATGCATGCACATAACTGGAGGACAGATGTTTTGATGCATCTCCCCCATCCTCAAGGTCTTCCTCCTACTGCTGATCCAGCTGTAGATTCTCCTTCAGGGTGTGGTGTTCAGAGATAAACCTATCTCCCATTTAGAAATAGGCTGCCAAGCCCACAGTCAGCAGCCTGAAATTATCAGTCTTTGTAGGGGTTAACAAGCACAATGAAGACCCTGGCATCTTCTCCCTGTCTCTCTAATTGCCAGCGAGAGCGCCAAATTTTAGACAGAGCTACAGGAAGGCAAGCATGAACTAATGGTTCTCTTGGACAGATTATCTGCCAATCTTTTGCATGTCCTCCATAAGAATACCTTAGCAGTTTTGTGCCTTCAAAACAGATCTTTCTCTCTGAACTTACTTTTCTATTTCTTAGCAATTTCCAATTTCCCCCCCAAGAGCTGTCTTTTTTGTGTTGTTTTGTAATCTGCAGTGAGTCTCTTTGAGAAAGGCGAACTATGAATGAATACAATAAAAAACTTTTTCTGAAAGTTTCCTGCACAGCCGGACAAACCTAACAGCAAATAATGTAAGGCAAAAGTGAACAAGAGCATTGATAAAATTATATATTTCACTTGATACTTAACATTTTATTAATTGTCTGTTTCACAGGCCACTGCACAAATCAAAAGAGTTTAAAGCAAGCCCTATACCAAAAGGACTAACAGTGCACAATCCTAAGAACGGGCTTAGACTGCAGTAACTCTTAGGACTGCACTGCAAGTCTAAATTTTCTGTTTGAGCTTCTGAAACTGTAGTATAATCTAAAACATATTTGTTTCCCACCAGTTATTTTTAAAATTGGTTTATTGAAAAGCCAAACCTGAAATTAACTATCTGATGCTCAAAACCTTACTTACAGGGGGAAAATTAAGAATTTAAAATTAGCCACATTTGAATGTACAGCCAACCTTTTTGCTAAATCTCACTCAGTTACGATTCATACTAGAGACCTCATCTCACATGGATTTTGTTCATGCCAGTCCCATAGCCTTTATGGGAGATCAAGGAGGATTCCTTTCTCTAGCAGAAAACTGGTGGGATCCAACTGACTGTATTTTATATTTGGGCATCTCTTTGGCCTTAACTCCACTGAGAATAGTTTAATTTATTCTGCAATGTGTAGGAGCTCTTGGGTAGTATCTTGCACTTTAGAAAGAATGGGATTTAACCACTGAGGTGTACTTTCTTGATTAAACAAGAAGTCTGATTAGTAGCCCCCTTCAGATAAACAGAGTTTCAGTAGGTGTGTGCTTGCAGTCTGCCTTGAAACATAAGACAAGTTGTCAAGATCACAGAAAGCTAAAGAGAAATTGCCAATGGCAGCAATATTAACGAAGTCTAAATGGAATTCATGTGCTCTCTGAAATGCTGACAACTTAACAAGATGATTTCTGAATCCCAACAGTAACCAACACAGAAGCTCCAAGCTGCACATTGTACAAAGTATCCCTCTGCTAAGTAATTATTAACCCATGCAGACAGTACACCATTAGAATGGGCACTGGGAAATGACTTATACATATTAATGAAAAAGTTTATCTAAAAAGTTCAAGACAAATTTGGCCCCAGCATGATAAATAATGGCAAAGAGTGAGAGCCAAGAGTTTCACATATTAGTTTGGGTTCAGAGACACCTGAGTCATTAATATGATTGATACTGCTAAGATGAATGCCCACCCTAGAACCTGTCCTTTTGTTTGCTCACAGCACAAAGGCTCAATGAATGTTATGGAAATTAAACAGGTCTGGCTCTTGTACAAACTTAGATAGGAGGCCACTTGTCAACCTTTTGATGATATGGGAACTGAACTGCTATAGTATTTGTCCTTCTGATGATATTCCAGTAATGATGGAAACTCTAGGTCAAGCAGAGGAGCTATAGACATCTTTTATTCCATTCTAGTACCAGTTCTCATGGGTGTGGACCAAAGGTCAAGGGTAAAGAACATTCTCTGCACTCAGATAATCTCCAATTCACATTCTGGTATCTCTGTGTTCTACCCTTTCTCCTGATATTTCAATATACAAATATATTTATTTTGAACCAGAAACACTGTACGGTCAATGGTTGGCTTAATAAATAATGTTTTGGTTTACCTGACCAATCAAGCTGGAGAACACAAAGACCCCTGAGAAATAATCCAAAAGTTGAAAAACAATTTCAAATGTGGTTACTGGTTCCGGAAGTCCACCAATAGTAATTAAAGTCCGAACTGAAAAATAGTAACTTCTCAGGTACCTATAAAGACAAAACATTATTATTTTTTTCTGTAGAAGTTTTTGGTAAGCATCATAGTGGCATCTGTTACTAGAGGTGTACATAATGGATAAAAGAGTCAAAATACACACAGAAATTGCTCGTTTGGTCTGTTATAGCAGCTTCCAGAATGACAAAATAAAATCAGGAAATGAGATTGGAACTATTCCTCCCTACTGAAAAGTTCATGAGGATTTTTTTTTCAATGCAGTGGTGCAGGCAGGCAGGCAGGCAGTGTGGGTTGCAGTCCGCAGCACCTTATTTTCCTTAACACATGCAACCAATCCATCTCAAGGGGAGAGACCAAGTGACCCTTAGAGTTAACCTTGTTGGCAGGAAAGGGAATGTGTGCAGTATGCATAAGTACATTTTCCCTAGGCCGTTTCCCTGCCAACTGGGTCATTGAAAGGGATGAGCACTGACCCCTTCTCCTGCCTGTTGACTTAGAACATGTCTGTTCAATTTAATTTAACTCTGTTGGAGGGGAGGGGCCCAAACACATCCCCGCCTCTACCCTTAGTTTTGAAAATGAAAGTGAGAAATGGATGATTGATTTGCAATTTTACGCCTTTACGCCAATGAGGGGAACAGAACAGACTGAGGCGCTATCCAACAGCAGGTGCTCTTTTACACACAATGCAAGGAAAATGGCAGGGTGGCACTGGCAGGAGGCAGCCAGAAAAAACCTTGAGTGATTCTCTTCACATGGGTTTGCGGAGGGATGAGCATCTGAGTTTCGGGCTGCCACACAGACTCATGTTATGCAGATTAAGTCCATGTTTTGTGCTGGAGGAGAAACTTGTTGGATGGTTGCGTTTTCAGACTAGGAAGGTCAAATTTGCTGTTTTTGCTTGATTAAGCATGAATAAAGCCTTATTCCGCTCCCCTTGACAAGAACAGCATGCGTTTTTGCAGCCCTGACACTCACCTTGAAGCCTTTCCACAAGCATCCTTGGGGGAGACTGAACCCCATAGTTGCTGTGTATGTGCTCAAACTCAGTGGTCAGTCAATTATTTTGAGGGAGTACAGTGTTCTGAGCAATTTCGGTGCCATTAAGTGCAAAAACAGCTGCCTCAGAGTCTCGTTTCCCCAACCCCTTTGTAAAGGACAGTGTACGTTTGAGCATGTGGAGCCTTGTGCTCAAGCAATGGGCTGAAAGTCATGCAAACACAATACCCCAAATGGATTAGATCCAAGCTGATATCGGCTCAGCCAGAACAAACCAATAATGGAATGGAGCTCATCTGGAACCCCCAGAACCAAAACTGAAACAGTTTTTCCAGTGCACACCCATATCTGTTACCATTGCTGATTGAAAACTATCTGTGCTGAAAGTAATCTGTACTGTTGTGGTAGCATTACCTTAGTTTCCATATTATGGAAAGTGTAGGTATGTGAGTCTTTAAGAAAAGGTGAACCACAAATTGTAGCTATTTGTGGTATCTAGGAAATAGCTATATGACTTTACAGACATAATTGGCATAAATGGAGGAGGCTTATTTACATTTTTAATTGCAGGGATATTTGAAATGGAAGTAAATTGTTTAGAAAATGAAGGTGGTGATAAAAGTGTAGTCAGGTCATATCTGACTTATGGTGACCCCTGCTGGGTCAGAAGCTAAGCAGGGCTGGCCTTGGTTAGAAATTGAATGGGAGACTTCAAGGAAGACCGGGGTCATTAAGCAGAGGTGGGCGATGGTGAGCTACTTCTGAATGTCTCTTGCCTTGAAAACTTCAGCAGAGATTGCTATTAGGTATGTCAGGTTCTGTCTTGGGCATTGCCCTGTGAGATGCCGGCTCGTCTGACCTTGATACGGGGATGCTGTCAGGGAATATGCAGGTTCCCGCTCTGTGGATGGAGGGGGGGTCTACATCACCCTCGCTCCCTCTCATCCCCCTCACAGGCCTGCTCCACTTCACAGAGTCCTGGCTGCCTTCCCTTCCTCCTTGCCTTCTGCAGCCTCCAGACTTCTGTCCTCGTCCTCATCCTCCTACACAACCCACCATGCCCTGTGGGTGGATTCTCATATCCTTTTCCCTATTCCCAGCTCCACCTGCCAGTCACACCCTCCCCTGCACTCTAGCCACAGCCTTCAGTGTCTCAGGCAGCCACACCTGGGTTTTCTCTGCTGGCTGCCTTGATCAGCCACAGCTGTGCTTTCCTGACTGGATGCCAAGCTTTCCCTGCTGAGTGCCTCAGGTCACCACACCTGGGATGACTTTGCTCCCAGCTTTTCCTGGCGAATCCCCTCTAGCTTTCCTGGAGGCTGGGGTGTGGTCCTGAGCTGTCTTTGCTGCTGCTTTTCCTCCCCTGCCGGTAAGGTTGCTGGCTGACTTGCTGGCTGGCTGACTGCCCTTGCTTTCTGAGCCTTCTCCCTTGGGGCTGTTCCCTCCCTGGTGGTCCTCACTCTCCTGGGCTGTCCCTTGGGCCTTCCACCGGAGGGTGGGGCTAGCTGGCTTCCACCTGCCTCGCCTGACTCTCTGGGGCTTGGGTGCTGCTCTTCCCTTCTGAGACTAGGGCGTCTCTCTTTCTCCTTCTGTTGTCAGCCTGGTCTGGTCCTGGGTGTCCATTGGTGTGTTCAGGTAGCTGTCCCCCAGCTGCCTCCCATCCCCTTCTTCTGACAAGTCCAAGGGCTGGGCCCCAGACTCCGGACAAGCTATGACTTGATGGCATTCTCCCTCCCACCATATAACACAAGGCATTGTCTTTTGTGTTCTACTTCATGTGTTTCTTCTCCCAGATTAATGTTATTGTCTTGGCATCTTTTCCTCTAGCTGCTTCTAGTGGCCATTCACATTACATTGTATCAGTTCCTGCTGGAAATGTTCTTTTTACAACATGCTGGCATAATGCCCTCACCAAGGCTTAGAGAAGATAGTTGAACTTGACTGACACCGTGATGACAATTTGAACAATTGTTTGAATAACAAATGTTCTGCTACAGTTTGAAGATTGTATAGTGTGCTTTAAGGTACTTCTCTGGCCGCTTCCAAGTGGCTGTTTTCATATGCATGTACGGTTTCTTTTGTGCTTACCTAAACACTAAGTTTAATTTATAACCCTTGTGCTTTCTAAATGTTTAATTAAATTAGTGATTAGAGTTGACTCATGAATGTAAAAACCTGAAGTGGTAAACCAATCACTCACCACTGTTACATTCCATATAAATTAGCATTGTTCATTACAACCAATTTGCCAGCAATGATCTTAAAAGCTCATAAAGCAGGCACTTGAGGAGGTTCGGCTTTACAGGATAAAGGAAGGAATGAAAGCACTCATCACAGACCACAGGAAGAACTTACATGTTTCCTTGGCCATCATACACCCACTTAGTGCTGCCAATTCCTTCATAGGCTGAGGCCCAGTAATACAAACATGCATTAATGTGTAAGATAAACATTAGGTATCCAGTTGTTCTAATGACCCTGTAAAGAATAAATAGTCATGTTATTCCTGTGGGATACACTTCTGTGCTTATTTTGTCTTCAGAGACACCTTTGTTTTGACCAATAGCAATACTAATGCTTATGATGACTTACAACTATGAATAGAACTGACAGAGTGAAAAAAGCAGCTGATAATCTCTCATCTCCCCTACCACCAAAAGAATTACTGTGGTATAGTGGCACTTGTGAATTATGACTCCCACAAGATATTGAAGCCCACTAATTCAACCACTTAAAATATTTATGGTATGCTGTAACTGTATTAGAAAAGTGTTTATCAATTCATTTCAGGGTAATGGATTTCAGACACTATAGCTCCCTACCAGGAATTATTACCTTGAAAATAAATAGTATGAAAATGTATTATTTTTTATTCAGTTTATGCCTAAACCTTTAAGAAATTAACAACGTAGGCCAACTCATTCAACCCTACAAAACCCTACAAAATTGTATCAGTGTAATATTTCTATTTTACAGTTGTCATATGAGGGTGCAAAAAATGCCTTATTCAATGTGAGAGACCCCCAAGCTGATGTACAGTAGACCTTCTCCATTGACAAGGACCCTATTCCTTGAGTCAGTGTGAATAGTGAAACCCACAGAGCTGGGAGGCAGCCAGTCTACAATGATGGAGTGGTGGAAGTAGAAACAGACTGGAAATAGTACAGTAATACCAATAAAGTGCTGAATGGGGTGTTTGCTTCCTTCTAATCTCTTCTCCCCCCCTCTTTTTCTCCTCTTTACCGCATTCTGCATACTCACTTATCTTTTCGGAGGTGTAATGAAGGGTGTGTGAAAAAGTGTCATGCTATAGAATGCAGCCGGGCTGTGGACCAAGAATAAGTGAAATCATAGACTGCATGTCCACAAATCATGAGGGTGTCTGGATTTGTCAGACTCTACATACTACTAGTATATGTAGCACTTACCTATAGATGTATGCTTTTTCCATAAGAGACTCTATCCGGTCATTAAATTCAAAGAATGTGAGATGCTGAATAGGAATTAGGAGAGAAGAGATACAATAATAACTGTAGATTAACATGCACATTTCAGCATAAACCCACTGTTCCCATATAATCATATCCTTTAACATATTTGGTCTAAAAACAATCACATTGTGGAAGTGAAAAGAAAAACAAATAGTTGACATTTTTGGATATCACTTTTTCCAAGGATGAGTTATGGAAGATACTTTTACATTTAGCAGCTCAGTGATCTTCATGAATTATAATGACAATAATATTTTATTCAGTCAACCCAAATGCCTTTCACATGGACAGAATAAAGTATTTAACGGTTTTCTCCATTTATTAAAAAGTGACAGTCTGAATAATTACTTTTTTTTTGCAAATGAAGAGTTATTATTTAAATCATTAATTTGAAATTAATTTAGATAAACCAGCTTGGGAGAACAAAATTATACAGAATGCCTAATAAAATGGAGGAAAGGAGAATGATGTAAACCATTTCTGGGTCCTCACTTGAGAGAAAGGCAGGATATAAATGAAGTAAAAATAAGTAATTCAAAAATGACACCAAGCAGATAATTGCCTGTTATCAGTTTTTACATACAGTCCATTTTTGTGCAGCAGTTCTAAAGTAGAGTTATACCTGTCGAAGTCCACAGAATTCAATGGACTTAGAAGGGTGTAACTCTGTTTAGGACTGCACTGATAGAAAAATATTTTGTTACTGATAGATTCAAATCCAGTAGCACCTCAAAGACCAAAAGGATTTCCAGGGTATAAGCTTTTGACACAGCTGGCTGAGGCCCAGGGAAGCTATCTGTAGGCTGCCAGTGCCACCAGTCTGTACAAGTTTCCTTTGGAAGGGCCCAGAGCACCCAACCAACCTGTTCTGTTTACTTTTTCCCAGTAGGATTGATTTATTATGTGACTGAATGAGGAGTGAGGACCCAGGCAGAACAATAAAGAACTTTATTACAAAGGTTTATTAGCAACTAGTGTTCAGAATTTGTAAAGTAAAGAGAATAGTAAAGGTTGGTGAATAAACAAAACTATAACACCCTAATGTGTCTAACTAAACTGTTCTTAACTGTATCGTGGCGACTGGCTTCCACGCTCTCACCCCTTCTGGATAAGGTAGGGTTGCCAGGCCCCCTCAACCTCCGGGCGGGGGATAGGAGCCTAGCACTTACCTTGGGGGAGAGGGGGTGTGCGCGTACACCGTCACAGGCGCGATAACATCACTTCAGAAGTGATGTCATCGCGCAGCCCCTGGGAGCACGTCCAGGCTCCGCAGGGGCTCAAAACGGGCCCGATCCACGCTGATACGGGCCCATTTTTGAGGCACTGCGGAGTGCAGGAGCGCTTCTGCACTCCGCAGCACCTCAAAATGAGCCCTTTCTGCCATGGATCAGGCCCGTGCTGTGGAGTGCAGGAGCGCTCCTGTGCTCTGCAGCGCCTCAAAATGGGCCTGTTTCAGCACGGATTGGGCCTGTTTTTGAGGTGCTGTGGCGCGCAGGAGCACTCCTGCACACCACAACACCTTAAAACAGGCCCAATTCATGCCAAAATGGGCCCATTTTGGGGCTCTGCAGAGCTCAGGAGCTCTCCTGCACTCCGTAGCGCCCAAAACCGAGCCTGTTTTGCCACGGATCGGGCCCATTTTCAGGTGATGTGGAGCACAGGAGCACTCCCGTGCTCCGCAGTGGCTCCGATCTGGGCCAAAACGGGCCCAATCCTGGTGGCTGCTGCGTATGGGAGCACGTAGCGCCGCGGGGGAGCCCGCAGGGAAGGTGCACCCCCCCCGCTGGTTAGGTAAATGGGGTGGGGTGGGGGGAGCGGGGGATCCCTAGGATAAGGGAACACTCTGTCTGCAGCAGCCTCTCTTCAGCTCTGCTCCCTAGGAGTGAACACTCTCCCACTCTGGTGAGGCCTTTTATCCCTTCTCTCAGGCACCATCTCCCTACTTTCCTATTGGTGCAATTTTCCCCTCAGAATCCCCTCTTATCCAATCACAGTGACCAAAGGGAACCTGGGAAATGTAGGCTCTGTAGTCACTTTAGTGCAGCCTTCCCCAGAGCCACTAGGCCCCGGCTCATAACAGCTTTCAAGACTCAAGCTCCCTTCATCAGATATCCTGGAAATCCTGTTAGTTTTTATGGTGCTTCTGGACTTGAATCTTGCTGTTCTACTGCAGACCAACACAACTACCCCCACCTGTTATTTGTGAAATCTAGCATCCAATTGAGGCAATTATGCACCGAAGCAGCTCCCGCAGGCATGTTCTCTTATGGCACTTTGCATGCTAGCAAGTGCTGTGCACCTTCTTTTGAATGTCTCTTTTTAGCTTCAGAAACCCAAGGCTGGGTGCATGCACCTGTACTCAGATTATCGATGAAGCAGGGCCAGAGAGACATGGCAGAGGGAGGGCTTCACTAGCCTTTATTCAGCTTTCCCTTCCTCACAATTGTCGATGATTTTAAAACTGGGGAGACTAGGGTTGCCATGTCCAGATTGGGAAATTCCTGGAGATTTTGGGGGTGGAGCCTGGAGAGGGTGGAGTTTGGGGAGGGAAGGGGGCTCAGTGGGGTATGATGCCATAGAGTTTACTCTTCAGAGCAGCCATTTTCTCCAGGGGAACTGGTCTCTATTGCCTGGAGATCAGTTGTACTACCGGGAGTTCCCCAGCTACTTCCTGGACCCTGGCAACCCTAGGGAAGACCCATTTCTAAATGCTCAAACAGTCATCCATGTTTGCATTCATGTATAAGTGGATCACAGATGTGCAGGCACATCAGTTCCTCAATGGATTTTTTCATGCTTGGACAAGGCTAAAAATAAAGAACAGAAGACAAGTTCTAGCATCTTGCTTCTGTTCATACAATATATGTCTGCAAAAACCCTGGCTGACATTAGCAGGGCTCATTTTGAGGGGGAACACACAGGAACGCAGTTCCAGTAGTTCTTCAAAGAGGTCACCTGTCAGGTGGCTCCGCCCACCTGATTTTTGGCCATTTTGGGCCCGTTTGGGCCTGCATTTGGCCCCAAATGTCCAGGAGTGGGCCTAAAACCGCCACGATTGGTCCCCAAACAGCCAGGATCAGGCCTCTGACAGGTGGTGGATCACTCTCCCGCTCAGCAGCGGCCCAATTCTGACCATTTTGGGCCCCTTTTCGGCCATTTTCAGCCCCTTTTTGCCAGTTTGGGCCCAATTTCAGCCCTGAATGGCCAGGATTGGGTCCAAAACAGCCAGGATAGGTGATGTCAGGGAGTGTGGCATATGCAAATCAGTTAGGTTAATGACACACTTTCGGTAATGTCAAGGGGTGTGGCATATGCTAATGAGTTGTGCTAATGAGTTATGCTAATGAGTTCCTGCAGCTCCTTTCCTACGAAATGACCCCTGGACATTAGCATTCAGTTATTTCAGCTGAGAAAGAGATCTGCGAGTGGAAAGAGACACCAACACAGTCTGGAAGTAAGCCAATTTGTGTTATCAACCAGAAGAAGGTAGATATCTTGCTATGCTTAGGGATGAGAAAATGTACAGTTTCAGTCCCCAACTTTTTGGTGTTGGTTTTGAAGAATCACTTGTGTTATATACACACATGCATGGTTTTTATATAGTAGTTAGACATAGTTAGAATTCATCTTACCTTCACAAACCTGTTTGCTCTAAATACTGGATTAAACCCAAACATGATGTATAAAATGTCGAATGGTAATATTGAGAACGCATCAAACTGTTGAAGAACATAAAGTGCAGTTACAACTTCAAATTAGTTTATGTGCTTAAAAACTTGGAAATTCTGAGGTTCAAGAACTCTAGTGTGTGAAAGTACACATTTGAGAACAATATCATAGTTATGGGTACCAGGAGTTTATGTACTTTATATAAATATTTACAAAATGCAAAAAAGAAAGCAATATTTACATATACACATTTATATATAATCTATTTACACCGACTATATAATTTACCAAAAAAAGATAAATATCCTTAGATACATTCTAATTCCTCTTCTTTAACCACATCAAGTGAATTGAATTCCAGTGTTTAATAAAAAGAGACCAATTACTGCAGAGTTTTTTGGGGGTGGGGGGGTGGGAGCAGTCTCTCCTTTCCCAGGTATACTTATCCATCAACATTATATGCCAACTGAGCAACAGGTCATTTCTATCTGGACTCACAAGCTGTTTCCACACCTGTGCTATCGACATTCTCACTGCAATTATCAAATTTGTAATCAAACTGTTATACTAGTTTTTAAGTCTGCTGTAACTAGAATAAATAAGCCATCAGAAAACATTCAAATGTACAGACTATGACTGTTTCAATACTCCCCCTTGGTGATTGTGCTACTGGACAGATAGAAACTTTGGAGCTTTATTTACTGGCATATAATTTTTTTTTGTAGTATTAGAGATTTGTGGATTACTTCTGTTTTTTATGATTATGAGGGGTTGTCGATATCAGGCAAGGTAAAGAAACATTTTGAAGACATGGATTTAGGAGTTACATTGGCTGTTGCCAATTTTTTTGCCTATGCTGGCCAAATGAGCAGTATCATTAAAGTAAGTAAGTTTTGAATCGATACTACTCTATATAATAATCTAATTTTTTTGCCAAAGCACAATCTACACAAGTAATAAAGTAAATCAGGAGTTATTGTGCTTTTCCTGTTTCTGTTATGCATATTCTCACTTTATTAACTGCTAAAGCCATCAGAAACATAGTTCTTATGAACAGAGATGCTAATTAAGTGCTTGTGGAATTTCCTGGAGCTTGTGAATTTAAAGTGAGACCAATTATTCCCTATCCAAAGGCTAAGACAAGAAGCAAGGATTTAAAGGAGAGGAAATAAGTTTAAGTCCTGTGGGCAGCAAGTACTTTTACAGAGTGGGTCCTGAGAAGAGGAGACAATGGAGATTGGTGGGCCCAGATTCTCCCTGACCCATCTCTGAAGCTGAACTGTAGCAGCCACAGCCACCACTCCTTACACATAACTCTTTTGCTTCTCGTAGGATAATTGAGGGGCCATCTTTGGAGCCATGGAGTCTCCAGTTATTGATACCTAATTCCTGTCAATGTAAAGAAAGTTGCAAGATCTTTGCAAGATTTCAAGAAAAGTTAAGTAAAATTTTCTTTCAGTACCATAAGCTTTATGGTTAAAACCAACTAGAAAAACAACAAAAAGATGAGTACTTCAGTATGCAAATATATACAATATGATCAACAATTTCCATACTATCTTTCATAAGCACTGTGAATAACTGACCATCAATTTATGATGAATATAAACCTTATCTTTAATGTATTTTAAAAGATTTTCCACAGCGTTTCCAAGAATTAAATTTCAAGGCAGCTTAATTTTTTAAAGAAATTATTATACAAACTCAAAATATAAAATTTATCAATACATTTATATTCTGTGCCATTTTATTAATTTATTTATTCAAAACATTTGCTTTCTATCTTTTTAAAAAAAAAGATTCAAAGGTATTTCACCACACTTAAAAAAATCCAATTCATTAACGAGCATACAATCCATGAACAGTAGATGAAAATAGCAGTTACATCAATATATCATAAGCAGCATGAAAAAGGCAGAAAATAAATCAAATTTCATATTATATCATGATATGTATACTCTTTATTATAAGATTTTATTTCTTGATTTACTATGTATGTGTTACCTGTTTTCCACCATAAAGAATACACATTGCAAAAAATTGCTGCATAGTGAAGCCCTATCCATGGACATTTACTTGGAATAGCTGATTTGTATCTCACCTAGCATTCCTATTTCCTGCTTACCCGAAATTTTACCGAATTCCAGTAGTATTTCTTCATTTCTTTTCTGTCTGTCTGCAGTTGGAAATAGAAAGAAGGGGAACAAAACCCTTTGCTCAGTAAAACAACAACAAACAACACCCCTCCAAATGTCCCTGAACCTGCTAATGTACGGATAATTGTTTGATTTTATAACCACTGAAATCAATACTTTTATAGATGGAAATGGCTTAGGATCTTTAATAGGCTACCGTACGGTCTATTTGGTTCACAAATAGGAATGTTTTATGCCCAAGTAACAGCATTGATTTAACAAGTGCCAAACAACACTAGTTACCTACCTAGATCAGGAGTCCCCGACTCCCCACCATTTTTGAGCCTGCAGGTATTTGGAGATTTCTTCTGACACAGGGTGATGAGCATAACCACAAAATGGCTGCCCAAGAGGTAGCGCCAACCCCAAAATGTCAGGGAGTAAAGTTATAAATAACTCTAATAGTAACTCTTCAACATTTCTGGCAGCAACTCTGTGTAAAGGATGCCTTTTTAAATGAACACATTGTTTTAAAGTGAAGCTGAGGTGGCAGCTGCTGCCAAAGCAACATTTCTTTAAAAATCTGCAGAGCCAATCAGATCTCCAATGGCCAATTGAAGCCCTGCTGGGCAAAAATTGCAATGGCTAATTGAAGCCCCGCTGACCCTGCCCACTTTCTAAAAGCACTTTGTGGGCACCAGGAAAGGTATCAGCAGGCACTATGGCACCCATAGATGCCATGCCACACTGATCTAGATCATTGCTGGATTTGCAATATGTCTGTGTCTTGCTCACAGATGCAAGGTGGGGCTGTTAAATCACACTAGCCTGAGATATCATGGTCCAATAGTTAGTTTTGGATGTTGTAGATATATAAATATGGAAAACCTAATCTTAGGCTATGCCTTAATCCAGTTCACATTAGCTGTGATTAAGCTTCATTGGAAAAATTGGAACACATTAGTTATTTCATTGGTTATGGGATTGACAGTGTAATCCTAAACATAGTTACACCCTTCTAAATCCATTGAATTAAATGGGTTTAGAAGAGCGTAAGTCACTTAGTTGTGACTTTCAATGTAACCATAATGTTAGATGGATTGGGGCCTTTTTAAATGTGCAAGAAGCAGAGATGGGTACAAACCAAAATACAAACCAAAGTTCGTCACGAATCAGGCTGGCTCGTGGTTCGTCAGAGCCCATTTTTGATGAACCACCATGAACTTTAGGGCGGTTTGTTTGGTTCGTTTTTTGGTTCGTCACTGCAGACAGCCTGGTGCCAATCAATCAGTTTCCTAGGCAATGGGGACTGGGTTTCTGCAGACCTTATACTGATCTGGAAGTGACCTTCTGCTGGCCTGGAAGTGACATTTTCACAAACCAAAACGAACCGGTTTGTGAACCGGGATAGGTTTGTGAAAGTTCGGGGTTCATGGTTTGTGAAACGTGACAAACTACGAACCACATGGTTCGGTTTTTTTCTGGTTCGTGCCCATCTCTAGCAAGGAGTGATGCTCTGTTTAAGGCACAGATTCTTTTTTCATAGTCACATTTGGGCTGTGCAAATGGTTTGGAGCACAAACGTGCTGGATTCCATTTTGATTATTTCAAATAATGCACCACTAGGGAGCAAGCCTAAGCATGACAAGTCAGAAATAAGCCCCCTGTTAATCAATGGGGATTACTCACAGGAGGTGGCCTTAGGATTGCAGCCTAGGAATTCCTTCCAGTGCCATTTCAGAGGCATGAGAGCCGCTACAGAGTGTCTAGTTTCAAATATTATGGGAAGAGCGGTGAGATGCACCTGCTTCCACATCAGCACCACCCTCCTTGGAGTATGGACAATACTGGTGAGGAAAGGAACCTCATCATGGTTTTCTTTTGCATGACCTAGGGCTTCCTGTGTTCTGAAGCAGAAAGGAAAAACAGGCAATTCCCACACTGTTGAGGTAATGTCACAAGAGGGATTTCTATAAAATAAAGATATTTACTAGGAAACAGACACCCCATTCTTGTATGTTCTGTGACTATAAAATGTCTTCCTTGTGATTTAAATTTCACCTTATCAGTTTCAACTAACTTTCAACTAACACTGTGACACTGAGAGATCTCTGTCCTTTGGTGCTACACCTCTGAAGATGTCAGCCACAGCTGCTGGCGAAACGTCAGGAACTACAATGCCAAGACCACGGCTATACAGCCCGAAAAATCCACAACAACCATCGTTCTCCAGCCGTGAAAGCCTTCGACAATAACTTTTAAATGATCAGGAGTTAGAGAAGGGAGAGTGAGAGGAAGGGAGGAAGGGAGAGATGCAAAGGTAAATCCTTATTTACTGGGTTAATAATTTTCACTGGGATACTGGAAACAATGATCCCGTAGAGGAATCAGTCACTGGAGGAAAATATGGATCCATAGGAATGCATAGCAAGTCATGTGAAGCTGCATAAATATGCTCTGATTAGTACTGGAACTGTCAACATTGCATCTATTAAGAATGATTAGACGTTTATTTTTAAATGTCCTTCTATGGGAACAGATGCTATTCCCTTACGAAAGAAAGTTCATCAGAAGCTGCAAAAGGAATTTATACTTCTGCTGTACGTCAGCATGTGGGTTCAATCTTTTCATAAGGACTTTTTCAAAAAAGCTTCAAATGATGTTTTCCACACTGCCGGGCAGAGAAGTGAATGTGCGAAGAGCATACACTTTTTAAACAACTTGCTTCTAGTTTGCAGTAAGTGACATTTTTCTGGTGCTGTAAATGGAAACCTAAAGGTTGTATTCCGACATCAACACAAATTTCTGTCTATGATGAACATTTACAAATACAGCTTCTTGGTGCGCTCACACTCTCTGCCCCCCTCTGCTTGAAGTTTTGGAAGTTTGGACTCAAGCTATAATTATCCATAACATGAATGCAGACATTTGGGCAAATATGGGGGTTGTCTCCTCCATATCTGAGGGATAGAATGGTGGTTAGAGGAACAGACTCCCATTTGCCCAGGTGCCTACATTGTAATGATATGGCAAAGTAGAACTGGATTATGTGCTTCTCGAAGCAGGAAGACTTAAATCAAGCTCTGTGAATGAAAAGAGGAGAGGGGGAGGCAGGATAGAGTGAGCAAGCATGACAAGAAGCTGCGTTTGTGCCCATCACAGATATCTAGCTGTGGTGACATCTGTGGGTTTAATAATTACACCACCAACATATATGGTACTTTAACAAAGAAAGGGTTTTTGTAGGTGGGATTAAAAGAGAGAAAAAGGGCAATTTTATGGAGGTGCTTTAGAAAGGAATTCTGAACAAAGAAGGAAATAAGGCAGAAATGGCAGAATTAAATGTGTATTTAATTTCCTCCTCATTGTTACTTACTATGATGTCTCCACCTCTTACGAATTGTAATCGTGGCTGAAATATCAACAGATCACAGATGTAGCAGAGGTCACAGAGGATGTCCATAATGATCCAGTATATTATGTTGCTAGGTGTTTGAACGGGGAACATGCAACGCATTGGGATGAGCCAGCAGTTCCAGTTATAGGCAAGGGTAACCAAGAATAACCATGCCACATAGAAACGATCTGGAAAATAAGATGTGCGCCTCTCTTAAATCTGCTTTTTGTTTGAGATTTGACAGTGCATTTACTAAACCTAGGCTCCCCAATCTTGCTGAGCCTATTGGCATTTGAAAAAATGTAGTGGGCATCCCCCCCCTAAAAAAGTTTCCATACCTCCCCATGCCAGGTAATCACAAAATATATTTCCATTCTATAAAATCTTAGCCACCATGCATCCTTCTTTGAAAGAGAAAGCTACTTTAGATTGTCCCTGCAGACCACAGGTGATGCACCTTCTTTTCTCCCGAAGCATCTCCTGTTCTAAGAAGGCAAAGAAAATCCAGGATCAGCTATTTGTTCAGGGGATAGGATATTCTTTGGCTCCAGTTTCCAAATGGGAGGGGTTTGTCCCCTATGTTGCCACAGGCAGAGTTTTTAATTCCAGAGACATATGAAAGCCTGTGCCAGTGGCCAAGGTGAGGGTGTAGGCTGTGATATGCCTACATAACATGAACTCAGTGTTCTGCTGGTTAGCTGGTGGGCAGTGACCCCGTGCTTCCTGTTCCCCTCCCACCTGTTCCATTCAAGACCCCCAAACTCAAGGAACTCTAGAAAAAAACATTGGGTGCGATGCTGAAGATCTAAACCATCTATTTGTTGAGAGGGAGGGAGAGACCCATGAAAAACATTGTTATGACAAATACACTTCACTGCATCTTAAGGACCAAGGCACATCTTACATGCCTGGAAGCATGCATGCCCAGGATGTAGTTGAGCTGTGGCCAATCCCAGGTTTTAAAAGTGAAATTAAAATTGGGTTCTAGACAGAAAAAGCTGGACTAAATTATTGGACTAGGATTAGAGAGGTTTTGTTTTATTAATGAGTCCAGTAAGCTATTCGTACCAACATACCTATTTGTCCAGATTAGTATTTCCTCTGAAGTTCTCATAGGCTTTATGACCCCTGGATAAGCCATCAATCATTCCATACCATCCATGGCAGCTTTTTTTCTCAGGAAGCTTTCTGCCTACCTGTCAATGGATCCATACTTTGTGGCAGTTTTATTTTCTTCAGGTAATATTTGAGGGGCCGCCTCTTGAATTTACAGCATAGCATATCACAATAGTGTTCCTCCTCTGGTACTGCAACATCTTCCTTTTTCACTTCTTTTTTTTCTTCTTCTTCTTTTGGTGGAGGTGGTGGGGCTTCCTTTTTGGGTGCTGGACACATTTTCAAAAAGGCTTCCTTTAATACACGTTTCTCAAAACAAAGACTTCTGAAGCTACAGCAAAGTATACAGTATAA
Source organism: Eublepharis macularius (assembly GCF_028583425.1). Lineage (NCBI taxonomy): Eukaryota > Metazoa > Chordata > Lepidosauria > Squamata > Eublepharidae > Eublepharis > Eublepharis macularius. Next base: position 105,051,307 of record NC_072796.1, read on the forward strand.
AAATCCACCCTATGAAGTGTCAGCAAAATTTATGTTTGAAGTTTCAGAAGAAAGGTAGAAGGGGTAAAATCAACACTAATATGTGCATCTGCCTAAACAGTGTAATCATTAGCACTAGGTGTGAATAAAATGACAGGTTGTATCCAGATTAACATTTCAATGCATGCAAGGATTTCTGCCCACGGAGCTCAATTTTTCTGCATTCCCTGTTCTGCAGCAGCACAAAAGCCCACCCCCCCTCCTTCTTCATGGGGAGAGGGTCTCCTCCTGTCCCCCAGGAATTGGATTTTTGGGAAGCATTTTGGGCTTCCAGGGGAGGAAGGGAATCAGGCTCTCTGGGCAGAATCTTGCACTCATAAATCTGTTTAGTCTGGATACAAGCCAATTTTATTTATTGAGAAAGCTTGTTATTAGGTACCACAAGTGTGGCCATTGCACTTGCTCTGATACCTCACTGCAAAAAGCTTGTTCAATCCTATTTTAATTTCTAGGCATAGAACTTTTCCCTGAAAGGTAATGGCTAAGTGACCTTGACTAGATAGTATGGTAGAGCTTTTGGTTTAGTGAATTTCATTTCTAATTTAGAAAAGGGTGCAAGCCTAAGAATACTTTTCTGGAGTAATCCCATTGAATAAAATTGGACACTTATGAGAGTGCCTGCTAGGGTTGCTCCCCAAACAATAGGAGTATAAGAACTACATATATGGATGCCCATCTTTTCATGTACCATTTTTTTAAAAGAGTAAACATTAAACTGGAAAAGGGAGAACATCTTACCGGTCATGATATTAACCAATAGGTACTATCCAGTGGGTGACTACAATTGTTAAACTACAATGTACATACACTGCTCAAGCACTTTTCCTAAAACAGATGCCACAGGAAGGGGGTGGTCTGTTGGTGACTGGCTGATCTCCCAGTGGTGTACAGATGCAATAAACAGGCCCTGCAGTAACTGGGTGCTGGGTAGCAGGAGACTGGGCATATGGGGTTCAGAGTGAAAAGCCTGCCCAGTAGAGTGGGGAGCCTTGGCCCTCCACATAGGCAATTCTACAAAGGCCAAGTGGTAGCAGCAGTAGTGTTGCCAGGTCCCTTTCACCTCCCACAGGGAAGTAGGGATAGCTGGCACTTAACTCGTGCTGCTCACAAGGATCCTCTTTGCATGCCACAGGGCTTACGCAATGGCGTCACTTCTGGTAGTAACATCATTGTGCCAGCTGCACGAGTGTTCCTGCACTCCGCATGGGGCTGATTCAGCTCATTTGGGGTCCAAATCGGCCCCAAACGAAGCATGGGAGTACTCTTATGTCTGGCATGATGACATCACTTCCAGAAGTGACATTGCTGTAATGGTTGGGAGTGTGCGCATGGTGCGCATTCCTAAGGTGCCTGCCAGTAGCAGACAACCTCTAGGCAATCAGCGGACGAAGGGGCAAATCCCTGGGAGTTTACCCACCACTGGCGGGCACTGGGAACCCTAAGCAGCAGGCACAAGAGAGAAGGAGCAAAAGTCCCTCTGAGGGTTGGGGGTGCCAGCTGGGTCCACATACCAGGTGGAGACTTCGACTGGTTACTCTGAAACACCTCAGAGGGCAGTAAGGGCAGTGGAGTTGTTCTGCCACATGCAATATTAATTCTCTTCCACCAGGGCTTTGATGTGGAGTTAATATTATCATTATATTTGTTGGAAGAAGCAACGTCTGGTGTACAAAGAGGAAGAGAAGAAGACCCTACAGGGGGCAGCAAGGGTTAGTTAGATAGGAATGTGAGATCACCAACTCTCTTTCTATTGAGTATCATTTCCTTGTCTTGTCTCCAGATTTGTACTCTCAGGACAATATCCTGCTTCCTCTCAGAACCTCTCTCTTTCAGTAAGCTAGATCACTAGAAGTCTATCTGTATCTCTCTGCTTTCCTATCAAGTATGTTAGTTTCTAAATAAACTTTCTTTACTACACTTGATCTTAGCCAAAAGGCTAAGATCAGTTCATCATGACTATTGTTGTGCAGATGCTCTGCCAACATCATTGATCTTCATTGATTTGGCTTGTATGCTTGCTCTTGATGGTTATACTCTTTATTTTATACTGTGGCATTATCATTTTTATCAGCTGATGCTTTTATTGCTTGCTGGTATTATACTTGAAAAAAGTCTTAAGGGTTTTTTTTTTAATCAGATGGCAGAACATTAATTGCCTAAATAAGATACATTTCTCAGTGTTGTCCTGGAAAATAAATTCATCTCAGCAAGGGAAACCAAAACCTCTTATCAAAGGAGAGAGAAAAGATTGTGTACTTGTGTAAAATTGGGAGGAGGAAATAGTTCACACTTGAAATTTCAGGGCTATACTTTTCTTTGCAAATATATATTTAAAAGGTTGAGCTTTCATTATCTTAATCGTCTTACTAAATTTATCCAGCTTGTTAAATGCAGCTCAGCAGAAGTATGGATGCCATTCCCAAGGAACTATAGAATATGCAGCCTATATACTTCCTACTCTTTATTGCTCAGACTAAGAAATATAGGTTTTATTCTGTTAATTAAGAACAATGCTTAACTGATTCCAGGTGAGATACATATCTTCTTGGGGCTTCCTGAATTCTACTTGACCATGCTGAATCCTTTAATGAAAATGACAGGTGGTTTTTATGCCCAGAGTTCTCGTCTGTTTCACTAGACACATTTTCTTCCTGGATTCACATGTAAACTTTTGTCCACTCAAATATATATTTTGGTCTTTATTAATGGAAATGTAAAAAAACCCTCTTAGAGTCTAAAGCATGGATAGTATAGAACAGTTGTCTTTATAATGATAATCCTTTAGAGAAGTATATTTTGAACGATGTTCTAAGGAACTACATGTCATTGATAAGATTGTCAGTCCTCCAGTGGGGGCGAGGAATCCCCCACTCCCAGCCTTTCCTCATCACCATTCATCTGGCCAATGTGGGGAAAGGGTGGGGGAACAAGCCTTCCAGGGCATGCTCCTGGTACGGTGTGAGCAGGCTGATTTGGGCCCTAAATGGACTGATTCTTCAAGAATTGGCCCAGCACAGAGTGTGGGAGCACTCTTGCGGCTTGTATAATGATGTCACTGCTGGAAGTGACATAGTTGCATTGGGAGTGCATGCATGCTTTACATATGTACGAGGACTACCTTGAGTGCCAAACCCCCCAGCCCTACTGGGAGGGTAAGGGTGCCTGGCATCCCTACTTATTGAGAAGACTAGTAATGGCAAACTAGCTTCTATTAATTTTCAATTCAGCTCCAGGCCACCTATTACTGATCTTCCCCTACAATGCACAGGCACTGGGGATTGTTGGGTGTGATACAGGTGCATTATTAGTTCATGCTGTACAACAATCTGACCCATTAAGTCTTATGGAATGAAAGGGGACATTAAATGCTTAGCAGCAGCTGAATGACATTTAGTGAGTTTGTTCTCCTCTTGTTTACTGGCACTTAAAGCTTGTATATACCCAAAGACACCAGCTGACCTCTGGATCTTAGCTTGGAGCTGGATGGAAGAGAGTTAAGACCTGTGTGGCGCTCAAAGGCCTTCCCCTTCTTTCCCTATTTTCTTCGGTCATATTTTTGTGTGTGTATTGTTTAGCCACTTTGGGTCCCCATTGAGGAATTAAAGCAGGATATAAATAAATAAGTAAAAACACTCTGCACCTGAAATTATCTACACAACCTGTTAGGGTTTTTTTTTTTGCTTCAGCAAGATTACCAGTTTAGTGGTTGACAAGTTGTACAGGCCTAATCTTAAATAGCCAAGTTCTTAGATTGTTATTTCAGGAAGAATGAATGACTGCAAACAATCTGGTTTAAGGATCTAACTCGTAACACTGGTTTTCTTCAAGCATTTTAAACACATATGAAAAGGGTTCCTTCGAGTAAAATTTTTGAGAAATATTGTGTTAGGTTATTCTAGCTAGGGAATTAAGAGTTCAAATACAATCAGAAGCCTTTTGCACAGAGCTGTTGAACCTGTTGAATCTGGATTAGGATGATCTTATTTTCCTGATGTTGTAAGTGGTCGGCCCAGCCTCCGCCATTTTAATAACTATTTTACTATGGTTGCTTGTGATATTAAAAATATCACCAGGCCTCTGGATTTAAAACAGCTGCTGTATTGCCACCAGAGAGCCTCCAACAGTTACTGAATCCCGCCTGGGAGGACACGGCATGCATGGAATGCCACACAGGAATGCGGAGTGATTAAGAGGTTGTTGGATTTGCAGTCCCTCCAGCCCCATAGGTGCCCAGTGCAACAAAGGTCTCACAGAGTCATCCCTACTTAGCACATTCCTTTCCCTTCTTCCATGATGAGATCTCCTATCCTTGATTGAGGAGATAATCAAATGACATTCATAAGTATATACAGTTGTTCCTGGGAAAGTACAGTCCCCACCTAAAATCCATCAACTTAGCTCTGGTGGAATTCACTAACAAACTATCCTTTTTGTGCAGTGCTAGAATATGTTTTGCATTTGCTTTCACACACCCCGGCAGCTACCGATCAAGGTGATCAACCCTTTGGTCAAACCCAGGAACTGACCATTGGAGCCTTTGCTCTAATGGCTAGGTGGGCTCTCCCACCTCAGGGCACATTTTACCTATAAAGGCAAGGCCCTGGCCTCATTCAAATCATGCAAGCTTCCAGGCTGCTCCCTTAGGGTCGCTTCCCTAAGCCTCTCTCTTTGTACGTGCTTCTGGATCCACAAGTGCTGCTGTTCCCTTGAGGTTTACCCTAAGCCTCTCGCTCTCTTCGCCGAGGATGCTGGACGTTCGAAGCTACTCTCTTCCCCCGCAGACTGCCCCTCCCTTCAGGATAGGAAGATATATTTGCTCCCTCTCTCTGTATTCCCAATTTCTGGCTAAGCTTCCTAAGACTGTGTGTGTGTGTGTAATTATGCCCTTTTGTTCTTAATAAAAGTTATTGTTTGACTTTTAAGAACCAGCCTTGTTTGCTATTTTGGGAAGGGACTCCGTAGAAGTTGGTGATAGATCCCTGCAGTTACCAGCCTCTTGCACAGCCATTCTCCTTTCCAATTCCCCCACAAATAATTTTATTTCAAGGAAACCAGTTCTGGCAACAACATCAGTGGACTCCAGTCCAAAAAGTAAGTTAAGGGCTAAGCAGACGAGACTGCAAGTGAGCGGGCTCAACATCATGCACAATTTATACAACATCTTGAACTTGTGACCAGCCAAGCAAAAGTCAACCTGTATGTGTTGTCTGCTTGGGATCACAAAAAAGAGCAGGGAGAGGCTGATCATCTGGTAGGCCACAAGGATAGTGTTAGTTTGGCTTAGCAGAGTTTCAGCTTATGAAGCCTTGATCTCTGTGGCGAAGTTGTCAGAGCTGACCATTTCCCAAACAGTGAATACAGTTGGGAACAATATGGTTTAAATCAGTCTGAGACTAGCCTCCAGGTTATTGTTTTGAAGCATTGTTGCATTGGTTTAGTTTTAATCTTAAAACAATTTTTATAAGAGTCTACTTGGAATCCAGTGAACTTACAAGCTGTTGGACTGACATCAGGTGAGGAGAGGACTGGATCTTTTAGCCTTTCTTTGTATGTGGCTGTCCTTTCCCGTATTTTTTTGATAACTTCTTGCAGCTGAACTTGAGAATATGCATTTATGGGGGTTCCTGGTGGAATTTTCTCCAAGCTGTTAAAAAAGTATCAGAAGATCAGAATTAAAAAGCTGAAATGTAACATGGGCACAGCCTTGAGCCGATGGTCAAAACTGTGGGCATAATACAGACCTGTACAAGGGTTGCCAACCTTCAGGTAGTATCTGGAGACCTCCCCAAATTACCAACTTATCTTAGGCTTGCCAGTCTCCCACTCAGGGTGGGGAAAAACCTGTCCCCACCTGCTGTCCACTGTCCCTGCTCACTTGGAGAAGCATGCATGCTCCAGCGCTCCCCCACCATACTGTAAAATGATGTCATTTTCAGTCATGATGGGAAACCTGTGGGTCAGTTCATAACCTCCCCTCCAGCCCCCTGCACCCCCTCTTGGGCCCCTAGCACATCTGTCAACCTTAACTGATCTCCAGACTACAGAAATCAGTGCCCCTGGAGAAAATGGCTGCTTTGAAGGGTGGACTCCATGGCATAATGCCCAGCTGAGGTTCCACCTCAGGCTTCACTCCCCAAATAGGGTTACCAGGTCCCTATGCCATTCTGCTGGGAGGGTTGGAAACCTGGCACTTACTTCGTGCTGGCGGCCTGTTCACATGTGTGTGCCCTGGAGTTGGTATGGTGACGTCACTTCTGGAAGTGATATCAGTGCACTAGCTGCATGAGTGCTCCTGCACTTGCCACGGGCCGATTAGGCCCACTTGGCACCCAAATTGGTTCCAAACGAAGCACAAGAATGCTCCTGCAGCCAGTGCAATTATGTCACTTCTGGAAGTGATGTCACCACATCAGTTGGGAGTGCACGTGTGCACGGCACACTTTCTTGAAGTGCCTGCTGGTAGTGGGCAACCTTCGGGAGTTTGCTACCTCCTGCTGATCACTGGGCGATTGGCGGACAAGGAGGCAAATCCCCGGGAATTTACCCACCACCAGCAGGCACCTGGGAGCCCTACCCCCAAATCTTCAGGAATTTCCCATCCCAATGGACATCCCTAACAATTAGTGAACCACAAATGGAACCCTGTTTGCCAGCCACATATTCAGGGAGATTCAGCCACCAATCTCCTGCTATCTTGTATACTTTAGTCTGTAGGCAGCACAAAGTTCATTAATCCCCTGGAAATTATGGTCAGTTTGGTGAGTTGCAATAATAGCAAAGTCATGTGTATCTTGAATAGTTTCCCAAAATGTAGAACTTTAACATGTGCAGCTTTTCTTACTTCTCTAGGGTAAGCTGCATCTATCAGAGTGCCAGTTTTTATACACCTGTTAAAGGTACAGGAGCCCAGTGCTCCATCGCATTAGGTCATCCTCAAAGGGTAAGCTACAAGAGGTTACTGACTCAAAATAGGTATTCCAAAATGCTTAGAAGGACACAGACCATCATAGTTTGTATTTTGAGAACGTATGTTATGTGATGGTATCAAACTCAATATGGCTCAGTGCAATAATTACAACAAAAAGACAATAACAAAAGAAGGCATTAATTGTGAGTTCATCTAATGCTAGCAAAACTCAAATTAAAATCCAGGTTAAACCCCAAGTTGAAAATTGCAGCAGTAGTCCTGCAACCCCATCACACCCCACAGCTCCCTAATGCTGAGAAAGGAAAAGGAATGCAAGGAAATAGTCCTGAGAGAGGTAGCATCATGGTTGCAGGGCTGAAGGAAAGAAAAGGTGAGTCCCCAAAGACAGCTGAAAAGCAGACAAGAGGAATGACAGCCAGCACTAGTTCCCTATGGAGTAAAGGCCTTCATAATAAAGGTGTCTTTGACAGAAAGGCTTTCTCAGGAATAAGCTAAAGGAGGCAGCAAGGCCAGAAGGGGTATAAAGGCTCCAGAAGAAGGAAGAAGCAACTGACTAGAACAGTTATGAAGAAAGCCAGGCTAACCTAACCTATCTCAGCAGTTTAGAGAGCCCAGAAGCTCCATGGAAGTGGGGAGATATTGTCTCTTTTCAGGAACATAGCAGGTATCATGTCCTTGGGCATAAGCACTCAGGGCCGGCGCCTCCACTGAGTCAGATCCAGCAACCGCCTCCAGCACTGAGGCACTGGAGGGGGCGTCAGAGGCGAGGGCACATGCTGTGGAGCTGGTGGCAGCAGCACGTGGGCGGCTGAGCAGGAGGGATGGGAAGCCACCCACGCGCCGCCCCAGCCATCTGCCACATCTGGCCCGCATCTACTGCAGCCTCCCAGCCCTCCTGCGCTGCCACCGCTGCCAGCACGTGCCCCTGGCTGGGATCAGCAGCCACGGGCCAGATGCAGCAGACGTCCAGGGTGGCGTGTGGAGCAATGGAGCAGGAAGGCTGAGAGGATGCATGCGCACCTCCCCAGCCACTCACCATGTCTGGCTGGCAGCGCACACCAGTGGTGGCAATGTGGGGCAGTCTGAGTTGGCAGCCCTCCCGCCCAGCTGCCTGCCACCCCAGAGTCCATGTGCATGCATGCGCGCACGTGCAAGGGGGCAAGAGCAGACCTGCAGTTGCCCCCAGCCTCAGGCACCAGAAACCCTGGTGCCAGCCCTGTGAGCACTGTAGCTCTCTCTGAGCTTAACTCTGCTGGAAGAATGCAGTGGTTAGAGACAGTAGCCAAAGGTAGGGTTGCCAGGGCCCCAAGGGGCCAAAACTGGGTGGGGGGCAGGAGCCTGGAGGTGGGAACAGCAGGGTACTTATTTCCCACATGCACACTTCCATGGACTCCCACATTCCACCGTCATCTTGGAAAATGACATCAGTTGCAGTTGTAGACATAGTCATTAAAAATTGCCTCAGAATAGGTGATTTTTAATGAATCTGGCTTCAGCGTGACAAGAGATCTTGGGAGCACATGTGGTCCTCCTCCCCCGAGCCTCCACCTCTCCAGTCAGGTGACTGGGGTAAGACGGCAGTGGCAGTGGCAGTGTGGCAAGCCTAGCAAAAGGGTTGGGGGAAAAACCTGTGCCTGAAAGCAGGCCTGTAGCCTGAGTTGAGGCAGGGGGAAATGATGATTGGCAAACTGTTTGGCTGGATTGTGGCTATTAAGCTCATAAACTGGCTGTTGTGTCAGAAGTAATTAAAACAATAGCAATAGGGGCTAGCTTAGTGTTATAAGTCTGAAAGTGGAGTTCTCCTGAAATTACATGTGATTTCCAGACTGCATGAACCAGTTTCCCTGGAGAAAATGTCAGCTTCAGAATGCTATTGGTATACCATTAAGAGCCAAGCTACAAGTGACGCCTGACACAGGTTGGACACTTGTCAGCTTCCCTCAAGTTTTGATGGGAAATGTAGGCGTCCTGGTCTTGCAGCTTGGATCTCCATTTAATTGAAGTTTACAGAGTGGCAGTCTACGGGAGGGAGAACATGCAGTTGGAAGGGGAGTGCAGGCATCAGGCTCTTTCCAGGAGCCCCCCCTTCCCCTCCGTTGGGAGTGGGGGGGCAGTTTCTGTAAACTTCAAGCTGTAGAGTACAAGCACAGCTGTGCTTGTAGAGTACACCATAAAAAGTTATGGTGTAGAGTTACACCATAAAAGTTATGGTGTAATATGGAGACAAGGAAAAACACTGTTGTTTGTGTTCTAAAGGCCAGATATTGGTTGAGGATTGAGAGAGGGATGGGATTTTTCTTCTTAACACTGAGAAAAATTTGAAGACATTTTTGAGAGGTGTTTGTAGGTTGAGTGGAACATAATGGATAGATACTAGTTAGGATCAAAATGTTAGTATGACATATGGAAGCCTACAACTGATGTAAGGTGGCAAAGGGGAGTGGTACAAAAGAAATTTAAATTTAAAATTTGAATTTAAAAATTGAATTTCAGTGAGAGGATATGACCTCACAGAAAGGGGAGGAGTTGGAGAAGCTGACCTTTGACTAGGATGTGACATTGCAGGACATTGCTGAGCTCCCCCCTGTCCCCAAAGTCTAGCTTCCCCAGGCACTGCCTCAATCTCCAGGAATTTCCCAGGCTCCTATGCTGCAGAAAGCACAACACAGGTGTATTGTTTTTAGATATAATAGTGGCTAAGTTAGTGGCTGAAGCACCACTTACTGGGAGATGTAGTCTGACAGAAAAAAAGAGGAAGGAGGTTTGGTCTGGGCTTATGTTACTGAGTGATTTAGCAGTTGTTGTTGTGTGTTTAAGCTATACAATTACCCAAGATTTGGAACTCAAATTGTGGCACTGTTGCTTGATATGACTACAGGCTATACTTTTCCAGCAGCTGACAGATGTTGTTGTGACAATTGCATGATCTTGGAGACTGTGTCTTGGATGAGGTAAAACACAACTCTGCTATAAAAAATTATTTTTATAGACTTGTGAATTACAGTTTGTTTATATTGACTAAGAACATCAAATTGTGCTGAACCTGCACTGAAGCAGCTCTCCCTTCTGACCCCCTCCCCACCCCATTCACTCATAGTGTGAAAGGAAATCCACTGGGGCATAAGCAAAACAGCTGGCTGTAAGCAGCTGCAAAGGAGAGCCTGCATGTAATTTAAATATTTGTAAAACATATTATTGTATTTTAAAAGTGCATAGAGAATACACTTAAGACCCAAATGAATGAATCGTACGCATAGGATTAAGTTTGAATAACCAAATATTGAGAATTATATATATGATAAAAATAATCTCTAGGGTCTCAATATCAGATTCAGCAGACAACATGATTAGGGCATAAGTTTAAGTGATCAGTTGGACAAAAAAGATAGTTCTGCTTGTTCAAGAAAAACATACTGTTTTATCATAATGTTTGAAATAAAGGTACCGATGTTTACTATATCAGGAATGTTATTTATCTGAGATCAATTGAGCCAAAGCAGTAAATGGACTCACTATAATAAATAGTCTTTGATCTATGCATTGGTCCTCCCCACTGATTGTTCAAATAGCTTTTCACTACTGAAGAAGTATCTGAGAAATGAGCTGTGACTCACGAAAGCTCATACCCTACCACAAACTTTGTTAGTCTTATAGATGCTTCTGGACTCTTAATCTTTTTTACTTTTTACCACTGTTTCCTCTCCCTATACCTCCATAGCTTTCCTCAAGGAGAAAGGTTCATATAAGTGCCATGGGCTGTCTGTTCCCAGTATAACATTTCCACCCGCTTGCCCTCTCCTGATCTAGATGAGATCCAGAGATCTTGGAAGAGAAAGTACAGTTCTTTCTCTCATCATTTCTCATTGTTTCTTTAGAACGTCTAAACTGGCTCTTAGTTGTCCTATGTTACGTGACTCTGTTTAATTCTTTCTTTCAGTTTAATATTTGCACAGTTACACAAATGCTTAACAAATATTTAAAAAATGATGCGAATCCACTTCAAAATATTAAATAAGATTGACATTCTCAAATGGCCACAGAAAGAATTGGCTCCTTTTCTGTGTATGGAAGATCCAAACATTGGACTTAACTATGCAATCCTAAGAACATGTTCCTGGGAGTAAATCCCACTGAATAGTGAATTCTGAGTAAACCTGCTTAGGATTGCTTGGTCTCTTAACTGAGTCTAGCATGCTTTTTGAAAGGTTGGAGAAATACCAATTCTGGCATCTCATTCCTTAATAATGTATTGATAAAATTACAGAATTTTAATTGCGCTGTAGTGTACAGACACCTCCTAATTAGGTAAGCTGGAGTACTTTCCCTTCATCACTTTATTCTTTCCTGCTTTCAAACTGGAGCAGAGTGAATAGTATTGTATTGATCAGTGGGGGTTGCTATTGTAAGTGGATGGTATTACCTGGCAATAAGGTATTTTTGTTCTTAGAGCTAAGCTACAAGTAACGCCAGACACAGGTTGGACACTTGTCAGCTTCCCTCAAGTTTTGATGGGAAATGTAGGCATCCTGGTCTTGCAGCTGTAATGGAGAGCCAAGCTGTAAAACCAGGACGCCTACATTTCTCATCAAAACTTGAGGTAAGCTGACAAGTGTCCAACCTGTGTAAGGCATCACTTGTAGCTTGGCTCTTAGTTTAACAGAAAACTCTGGTTATCAGTCAGACCTTGGCAGTTCTTTGTTGGCTCACCTGAAGACTTAAAAAAAAAATTAAATTCTTACATCTCATATTCCACTTAAAGTTAGATTTTTACCTCTTTTGGGATCATCGTCAGAAAAACAAGTGGAAGACCTATCCATGAAGCTCATACTTTTCTCACAGGGACTGCTTCTTGTGTCATCTTGTAGGGCTGTGAGATTTGTCTCTGCCCATTTTGGGGCTTTCTCAGCTGTGGACTCAGCTCTTTAGAATGGCCTCTCAGAAGAAGGTAGGGCCTCTTTACACACGTGCTAAACATGAGTTTGATTGGAGGAAACCCCAACTCAGCTTGCTTTTAATGTATGACCCAAAACTTACCCTTACAATGGGGGAGGTGGGAATTAGCTCTCTTGTGCACATAGAGGCAGGAGGAGCATCTGTATTCTGTACTTTCTACCCTGCATGCTTTAGCTAGCAGAGAAGGGCTTGGAAGGAGAGGTATTTGTCTTATCGCCAGTTCCATGCATCTGCTCAGGATTTGCCCATATCATCATCTAATCACACTTAGGCAGACACATAGAACCAGACCATTTACCTGCAGAAGGTACCTCAAGCATCCCCAATGGTGCCTCTATAGCCCATGAACATTTTCAGATATAAATCAAACACGAACCTTTTGCTCTCCCCCAAATATCTTTCAACATTTTCCCTTGTCCCTGTGTCTTAATAAAGTACTTCATTCTACCCATTGCCCTCAGTGGGGAATTTACAAACCAGTTCTCCCGTGTGCCTAAGATTTCGTATTGCCTATTTTTTTTAATAGAGAGGAAGACTGAATGGAGTCCTGCCCAGTAGAAATGAGGAAAACCTACACGTTGGCCTGGGGAACTCTCCCACGGTGTCCTTAATTCTCCCCAAGGGTGGATCCTTCTGTGGAAAACTAGGGTGCAAGTAGTTGCTGGGTGGAGATCTTCCTTACACATGACCACTGGGAAAAATGAATATATTTGCTTAACAACCTATTTTATTTACTTATTATTATTATTTATGTTATTTATAGTCTCCCTTTATCACTGAGACTTTACATTCATACATATTCAAGAACCTTCTAATTGCTTAATTTCTTTCTCAGAGCATGCTAGCAATTCCCTCAAGTCATGTTAACATGCCCTGGCACACACTTTGGGAGTGACTGGATAAGAAATAAGGCCAGTCTCTCTTCACTCACGTTTTGGGAACTGGGACTCTAAATTTTGTGCCCACTTTCCCCCTGCTCATTCTCAATGCCAAGGAATAATTTTCTTGTTAAAGCAAGATACTATGATGGATTTTCTGGCTATTGTTCAAAGATAAACAAACACTGTATTTTATGCGTTGCTAGTGTGATTATTCCATTGTAATACATTGAGATTATCCAATACTGAGTGCCAAAGGACCATTTCTAATGAGTCCCACATAAGATTAAGTGTGTTTTGGGGCAATCCCAATAAATACATTTGTGTAATATATTGTATAATCCATAATCTTTCCAACAGAAATGCAAGAATTCTGAGGTCAAGCAGTTTAGAATAAGGGTGTATTCCATAACACAAATGCTGTCACTGTTTGGCAGAGAAGATATCTCCTTAGGAGATATGATAATAGTGGACTACTCTTAATACCTAATCATTACATCATTTGCTTACTGAGTTATTGACTTCTGCTGTGTTTTCTCACCATCTTCTGTTTCTTTTACTTGCCTACTATCCCTTTCCTCCTTTGTCATCTCACCTCTTAATAAAATGTAACTTAATAAACATCCTTTTATTAAGAAACTATATTTTAATGGAGCAAGATGAAGAAGTAAAAATGCTCTCAGATGAAAAAGGCTCTCTGACCTCTAGCTACTATTCTGCTACCTGAAGCACAGTTAGCTGATGCACAGGATGTTACCAGGTTTTGAAATCCCAATTTTGGCTGGAAAAATACCTTCCCACACCACAGCAGTAACGTGACTGACAAAAAGCCTAAGTGCATTGCAGTACCATCTTGCACTGCCATCTTAACAGTGCCATCCTATGCAGAATTACTCCATTCTAAGCCAATTGAAAAAATATGCCTAGACTAGAGTACCTTGCATAAACACTCTTAGAGCCGAAACACACAAGAAGAAATACCTAGATTCAGCACGTGTTCTCTTACCTCAAGGTCAAGTGGAGCGCAAGTGAATGGCAAGTGAACAGAGAGGAATACATGTGAGTCTGTTCACTTGCCAGGCAAGTGTCATTCGTCACTTGTAGCTTGGCCCCTAGTTTATATAAAAAGTAGCCTGCATCACTGTTCTGAGTCATTGCTTTGGAGGAGATACTGCCTACAGTATGCACCCGGGGCAGGCAGCAGCCACTTGGGCTGCTAATGCCACCAGTCTTGCTACTCTGCCACCACCTACTCCCCCTCTTCTTCCACACCTTCTTCCAGCTGCTTTGAATTCTTCTCCTCCTCCTGGCTGGGTTTATGATAAAGCTGCTGGGAATAGCCTTGGAAACCTTGTGTGGAACTGAGGAGCAGAAACTCTCCCCTGAGGACAAGGGATGCCAGCTCCAGGAAATTCCCAACCCAGAGAGTGGGGCAGGAGGACTTCAGTGGGGCATGATGCCATAGAGTCCACTCTCGAAAGCAGCTATTTTCTCCACGGGAACTGATCTCTGTAGTCTGCAAATCAGTTGTAATTCTGGGAGATCTCCAGCCCCTATCTGGAACAGAGTTGCCAGATCTCACTCACAGATCTCACAGGAAACCTCCCACTGGCGAGTGGCAATCCCCACTTCCTACCAGCAGAAGAAAACCTAATTTTAAAAAATCACTGTTGGATGCATTGGTGTGACTTCACATCATTCTAGGAATCACCAGAAATGTTATGGTTTTCCCCAGAAGTGATGTCACACAGTAGTGTCAATGGTACTGTTTGTCCCCACCTGACTCCTGCTAGTGCCAATGGATACTTTCTAATGTATTTTAACTGTGTTTTAACTCTTAACTGTTATTTTAAAAATATATTTTACACAGTAGGCTGCCTTGAGCATTTTGGAGGAAAGGCAGCTAATGAATGTTTCGTTAAAAAAAAGCCCTCCTACCTTGGATGGGCATAGGGAAGGATGAACGGAGCTGATGGAAGAGCAGTGGCAGTGCTGCCTTGAGTCTCAGCAAGAAAACCAGATTCTTAGTAAGTAAGTAAAGAAATAAGCAAGCTGCAAGATTTCAAATTGTGTGCATGAGGACTTTGCCCTGCTCCCCACACTCAGTAACTTTTGTCCAGGGCCACCTAATCTCTAAAATTCCCAAGAGGAATTCAGTGAGGGGAAAGCTAAATCCTGACTGTATGCTCTAGGGATAATGCTGAAGTATTAGAAGTAACAGAGGTGCACTTTGGGCTTGATGGTTGTTTGAATGTAGGCATAGCAGATCATGATAGTATACTCATTTCATCTCACTTTTGGATGCATCATGGAATTAATGTTGTATCTTGAAAGTTGTTTAATGCTTCAGTAGGTACATTGAATATAGATGGATGCAGCTTTCATTTTATTAGGCAATTCCTCTGTGCTATAATTAATCTAAGCACAGTGATTAATAGCACAATTAATTGTGCGCTTAGTAGCTGCGATTATGTGCCTAAACAACAATATTATGGGTACTCCTCAGCCTGAATAGATTGTGCGCAGGTTAAAGTGAACTATCGATCACCATTTAGGCCTTAATTTTATCTTCAAACCATTATCTAATCAAACAAAATCCTTTAGTACTGCTCTGCAGTACTGATCTTCTGATTTAGGAATTTGAAGGTAGCCTACCACATGTTTTCTAGCCATCTAATTTTGCCACCCCAAGCCCTAAACATGTACAGTGAACATATAGGGGGAGTGCAGGGTCACAGTTACAAACTCCCACAAGAACCCACAGAGCCTATTCAGGTACACATTAATGGATCTTTCTACTTAGTCAAGAAACATGGTTCCCCCTCCCCCCCCCAGCATTCCCAGTTGCACAGCAAGAACCCTATGCATGTAAGACTTCTTTTTATACATCCTCTATGAGTATGCATGAAAATTAGGACCAGAGCTTGTCATCACCGTCCTCCCCCCTCCCCCATTTACTTTATTTGTATTGAATGTGTGAAAAAGTTGGCAAAAACAGCTTTGCCCAGCACTGGTTGGCTGCCCTGTGCAGTGGTAGGCTATATTCTGCTGTATTGGAAGAAAAGGAACAAAAGCTCAACTTCACTCTTAACAATACTCCATTCATTGAACAACTTCTCAAGCAGATACCCTTCCTGATTTTCAAAGCATCCCAGGGGCTAATAATTAGATTTTAAAAAACAACTGTTGCTTTGGCTGCAAGATTGCCATAACTGGTGGTCCAGAACAGCAAACCTGACTTAGGGGGTAGCTCATTCATTAAAGAAAGTAAATATTCTTCTTCTAGTATTTATGATAGTTAACTTGCTATGTCAGTTTCTGCGAAATGGGTCACGTTTATTCTCACTGGATCTCTCAGTGATCTGGAGATAAGTAGCAGCAGCATAGTCCTCTTAGGTTTGATGGAGCTTACTCCCAGCTAAGTGGGTATAAGACTGCTGCTTGGGTTGCAAGTCTATGAACACGTATTTTGGAGCAAGCCTATTGCATTCAGTATTGTTTATTTCTGAGTAAACATGCATAGGAGTGCTAGGCAAATCTTCTATAAGCACAAATATTTTGTAGCAGTGGAAAATCTTAATGTTGATGAAAGTCTTGTCTACTTGTTGACAGGTCAGTGCTGAGAGGGGGAAGGAGTGCTAGGAGGCAAGGTGACAAAATACACATGACAACCAAGATGGAGTTAAAAGAGGCCACAACTTTATTGATTTACAGCTCGCAGAGCATTGGCATTGCATAGGGCACTGATCTGAACATTGGCTGACCCGCCTGCCAGCTGATGACCGCCACACCCCCTCAGACCCCTGCTGAGGGGGGAAACCATGGGATGACAGTTAATGGGATACCACGTGGGTGTGCACCCCTGTGTGGATCTCCTGCCACCTGGAAGTGAGGCGGACCTGACAGCCTCCGAGCTCGCCATGCCCCACTCCCCAGAACCCTTAAGGGGATCCCCATAATAAGGAAACTGAGCTCATGGGCCCTGTTTTCCCCTAAATGGATTGGTGCCCAATACCCATACTGCCTGCTCTCTGCAAAGTTGTGATGAAAGGGAGGTCTGGGTGGGATGCCTGTCATGAACCAAGTGTTGAGGGGTGGGGGATGCCTCCCTCTTAAAGAAGGGGCAGTGGACCTGTGCAAAAAGTGTGGCCCTCCCAGGTCCTCAGCCCTCTTCCCACCCCTTGCTGCCCAGGGCAGCCTGCTTTGATTGGCTGGCCCAGGTGTTTGAATCTGGGTATGCAGGCTCCGCCTCTACCAAGGCTGCTGGAAGCCCATGCCTCCCTCTAATGTGGCAGATGCCCAGCTCCTGCCCTCTTCCTGTGCGGCCCACAACTAACCCCCCCAGTTAAGTCTGTGGGGGTCTGTATTTATGTTTAGCATGCACAGAGTTGCAGCCAATGTGTGTTCCTAACCATTTCCAAGCAGAAGATTGCCCTATAAAGTAACTATTTATTTATTTATTTAGGATATTCCTATGCTGCCTCCTCAGAGTCCTAGCCAAGAAGGTTTATGATTAAAACAATGTCACGCTCAGTTCAATAATGACTAATTTTTGAATTGTGATCTATTTGCTAGGGTTCCAGAGAACTCCCAAGCACCAGCGTTTTTCATGTGGCATAACCAGCTCCACATTTTACCACTAGAGATGAGCATGAATCCAATTACGACCCCAAAAAACGCACAAACCAGGCCAGTTCACGGTTTGTGAACCAGTGGTTCATGGAAGCTCGTTTCCACTGTGTATAAAACAGAAAACTGAATATATAAAATGGCTTTCCCTTATTAACACACTCAGTACAAAGTATACTTAATCCAGGAATTACCTTATTACAGGTAATACTGTGGTGAGGCTGGATTTTGCAGCTGGTTAGGAGAAAATAATATCTGACTGCCAAGCCTTGCCACAATTTGTGGACCTCTAGTGTTAATCTTTATACTTGTCCTCCTGCGCCTCTCACCAACCCTCAATAATACCAAGGCAAACATAATAAAAAAACCTGTCAATTGCCTTTTCAGGGATTCACTGCCACCATTAGCCATAAAGATTCTAATGTCAGGGGTGAGATTGTGGTGAACTGAGACCCTTATTAGGATGAGCTATATTAGAGAAGCAGAAACCTTTGTTGCCGACTTTTCTATTCCATTCCATGATTAGACCTTTTTGAAAGCATAACATTTACCGTATTGTGGGGAATTTGATACCTTAACCAGTAATGAGAGATAAAAATCATCTAATCTCAGTTTTACCTCATGACCTCACTGAATGAAGCCATCACTACAGGTGAAGAGTAACATCTGACAGATATTCTGCGCTTAGTATTACTAGAGAAAGGCCCTTGCAATTTCCTGAGCAGTCAGAGAGAGCTTTTCTGTCTCTCTACCCACATTCTTACCTATGGCTACCATTTCCACAGCTAGGGCTTTCCCGTGTGATAAATTAGATTTAAGAGAAATTGCTTGACAACCCTCCTCCGCATTGCTTTTAGCTCTCAGCTCTCATTCAAACAGACTCAGAAGCTGGGAGAGTAAAAGCTGGGAGGCTTGTTTCAGAAACTCGTCTGGGTGTGAAGAAATAAAGATTCTCTGTAAGAATCCTATGAGAATATATGTCTGAAATACCTGATTGGATTAGATGAAGAATTAGATACAGAATACAGTGAAACATTCATGTGAAACAGGTTGTACACACAACTGAGTTATCGCCATGAACTCACCTAAACTGTTGGAGACAAGTTGTCATCAGGGTGGGACCTGTCCTGTGAGGTTCCACAGATCTCAGTCTTACCCCCTGTGCTATTTAATCTTTATGTAAAGCCTTTAAGAGATATCATTTGTAGTCTTGGAGTAGGTTGCCATTGATATGCTGACGCTGTAGTGATGTTGTAGAGGTTGGTCTGACCCGCTGCATGATTGTACTGCTAAATGATTGAGGGTAAACAAGTAGAAATTGAATCCTTCCTGATAAGTGGCTCCCTAACTTGCCCCAGACAATCTGACCTCATGGATCCATGCCATGGTAACTTCAAATCTAGACTACTGTAATGCCCCCTACGTGGGTTTGCCTTTAAAGTCAATGGGAAACTCCAATTGGTACAGAATGCTGCAGTTTTGTTGCTCTCCATAGCTAGGTGGAACATGCACATCGTACCCATTCTGCAGCCACTCCATTGGTTACTGATCAGTTACTGGATATTAATTATCACCTGTTATTATTTTTAAGATAGTAATTATCACCTATACAGCCCCTGATGGCCTTGGACCCCACTATGCTCCACCATGACGGCTTCGTTCATTTGAACACAGCCTTCTGAGGGTGCTGCCCTGCAAATGGGTGAGATCAGCAACAGCCTCTTCATGCACAGTTGTTGTGGTGGTTCCCTCCTTGTGGAACAGCCTCACTGAGAAGATCAAGAAGGACCCTGTATTTCTACCATTCCACAGAACGTGCAAAGTAGAAATGTTCAGGAGGGCATTGTTTTTATATAGGGATTAGAATTGCAGTGTAATGGAACAGTCCAAGAGGGCACTTTTATAAGGCAACGGGAGTATAGCCTATCACAAAGCTTGTTGTATATATATATTACCTTCCTATTACGGTACTGTCTTGAATCTTTGTAACCCCCTCTCTGCATTGTTTATGGTATGTTATGCCTTTAAGAGTTTTCTGTTTGAATTGTTTTCTAATTCTGTAAACCCAGTGCTATTGCATTGTTAATTTGGATGTTTATACTGTTTGACTGAGTGGATTTAAAAAAAAATTGTAATCCACCTTGAGTCTTTGTGAGAAAGGCAGATGATAAATCAAGTAATTAAAATAAATGTAAGATTTCAGTGGCATGCAAAGCAATCTAGATCTGTACATGGCAGCTGTTTTATACAAAGGGGGAGCTGCTCCACAAATATACACTCCAATCTTAAGTCTTGTATATGAATTGAAATCTTCAGGGTATAAGAATGTAAAAGTCTTACTCAGGCCCACAATGCACGTGACCCACCAAGTAAAATGCAAGCTATCAGCTGTCTCTGGCAACCCACAATATACTCCAGTAGCATATTTGTGCTTATTTGCCATAAACTAAAGGACTGTCAAGCATCTGAAAGGCTGTAATATGTAGCAGGTGCAATTTGACATGGCGGAACATAAACTGCATAGAAGTTGCACAGAACCAGCATAATTATTTTGAGGAACCACTGAAGTCAAACTCCTATGGAAAAAAGGCTTAGGATTGAAGTTTTTAGGTTTGCTGATCAAAACCTTTCCTAAGGAAATCTGAGAACAGTGCAGTGGCATGTGATCATTATTTGTGCACAAAGGATGTGTTGCTTACTACCTCCATATCTTAGTTATGTGTGCACGCACACTTTGTTGCACTACATTCTGTGACATCTGGAAAGAGCAGCTTTTGTTGAAAGAGTGGGAGAAAAGATGCTCCTAGAGCATGTGAGAGAGCTGATTTCCGCTACTCACTCGATCTAATGTGTTTGTTGCTACTTCTGGTAGGTGACAAGCAACTGGACTGGAAACAATGGGCTATATGAAGGGAGAGAGATCATTCTCTTGAGACACAGAGTATGGCTTGGCCCTAACTGAGTGTATCTATGAATGGAAGAATTTCTGCCCTATGGAGTCTCATTTCCTTCTTCCCATCTTCTGGTACAGCCCCAGTGCCCTTTGTCTGAAATTCTGTTCTCAGGCACAGCATTTTGGAGTTGTATTTTGGGCTACAGCTGGAGAAAAGTTGAGTTCCATGGTTTAATTCCATCCATGGAAATACTTCTTTTGGATCCAAGCATATCTTTCTGTGAGAGAAGAACCTCTCTGCTTAGGAGGCTTCAGCTGTCTAACAATAATTTCCTGAGTGAACTGTCTGATGCTTGGTGGAGGGAAAGAGCATATCGAGTACAATGTAGCTGGGAACTTGAGGAAAGGCACACTTTTTACTGACAGAAAAATTCCAGCTAATGTCAATACAGCTGCTGCTACTGTAGAGATGGTCCCTAAAAAAAGGAGGAGGCTAGTTGTTAGAAACAATCTCTGCTGATGTTCAGAGACCCTTTTCTGTCAGATACTCCTGGCACTTCATGTATGTATTTTTGCTTTGTTTTTACTTTTAATATTTCTACTCTGCCATTAATATAATTTTGAGAGATGAGGAGGCTTTCATGGCTCACTAGGATGGCAAGCTGGTGGCTGTCCTCAGTGGGAGACCATGGTCAGGTAGATGGGGTTGCCATTGTGTAGAGTTTTAGTGAATACTAGAGTGTCATTTTGATAGTGTGATGTCACTTCCAGGTTTGCTCTGGAAATGATGTCATACCATTGACATGAGAGCAATTTTTGGCTCATTTTTCCTCCATTGCCCTAATATGTGGTGATGAGGGTCAGGATTGCCACCGGGCAGCCCTTCAGCTCACTGGGCACTCCATATCCAGGGGCCATAGCAGAAGGGGGATGTTTCAGTTAATATTCTACTAGAATATTTTCTCTTGACATGTGGGAATCAGATAGTTCTAGCAGCCTTGGTACAGTCAGCAGGGGGTGGAGAAACAAAGATATCTTGGACCAGCCCAGGCTGCTAGATGGGAATTTTTTGTTCTGGAGGAGGACCTGAGGCAGCAGCAACAACAACACAGCGTGTTCAGAATGCTCTGCTTTCCCAGTTCCCGTATTTCCCAGATGAAAACTGGAACATACTGCATTACTCCTATAGGTTCAAAATGGGCTTCACTAGTGTGTGAAATGTCCAGCTGTGTACAACATGTCATCCTGTGTGTGTGTGTATGTACATTAGATGCATTCAGAACCTTCTCAAAGACTGAATTTCTACAGACCTGGGGAGGGAGCTCTTGAACCCTCACCTTTAGCAACGCATGCTAACAACATTTTAAAGGATGTTCCCAAGGCTGAAAACAGGGAAACTAATTAAGAATGTACTACAGAAAGTAGGAATTGTCTCTTGGAAATAGTGATGCTTGGAGATTATGGAACATTGCTTGTTGCAGCCTCTAATTCTTTTTTGGATGGGCCATGCCATTGGTAGAGGGAAATTTGCATAAGCATCCTTTAACATGATTTACCACAATATAGCTGCAAGTTTTCCCTCAGCTTTATCTTCTTAGTTTCATTCAACTACCAAATCAATCAACTACCCAAGAAAATCCTATTAGAACTGCACAAATCTGGTTTAGGACTGCATATTTGTATAGGACTGCCTGTTAGGAAAAACTCTTTCTGTCCGCTGTCAATATGAGTTCATATCAGAATAAGAGGGGTTTTTTGAATCCAATTCAAGATACACAAAGCATAGGAGAGGGAGGAATTCACTACATTGCTGAGGTAATTTAAAAACCCACCTGTGGGATTAGCTAGAATGATGGCACAGCCAACTATTACCTCAGCAAGGAGGGGGTTTGAAAAGCTTACACAGCCTGACCATATGTCCTGACTTATTCAATCATAGAGGAATTATATATCATAAGTGGAACAGGCATGAAAATCTTACATGCCTCATTACTTTTCCTTTTCAGCTTTACACTGTCTCTTGTTAACATAGCTTTCATCCTGGAGCTTTCAGATCCCAGAATCAGTGGACATTTTTATCGTGCTAATTTCTTGAAGAAAATATTAAATGATCTTTATGGAATTATGTCCTTCACAGCAGGCAGATTTTCAGGTTCAAGGTCCCACATGTGAGCCAAAATGAGAACCTACTACCAATGCCAAACCAAACTTGAAATTCTGAGGGCAGAGTCCCCACTATCTGAGAATGGAACATAGGAGCTGTTCAAAAAAGATTGATCTACATAACCTGTAATTCTTTGATTAAAACATACAAAGCAGTTATAACTTAAACAGAAAATCATAGTATATCACATACACACGCACAAAGGGAATGTCCAAAATTGGATTAATATATTCATCTTGAGTCTTTTTGAGAAAGGCAGACCAAAAATATTATAATATATCCCCATGTGAGTTCTTACAGTTCCAGACAATGCTGTGAATGTACAAAATAGGCACATACTAGCTCAATTTTTTGCCATTCATCACGAAATGCTTTCAATCAAAATTTAGATGACAATCACTCACCATTCACTTGTGTATCCCTGAACTTTTGGGTTATTAATGTTTTCCTGGGATTGTCAGCAGTGACATACAAATGTGGACATACATACATTAATAGGAATAAATTAGAAAAGGAAGTGTCCAATAGGATTGCATTTCATTCCATTGTGCAATCTCTATGTAATCTTTGAAATTGTGATGGCTGTCCAGTAGTGATGGCTGCTTTGCCTAAATTCCATGGTATTATAGGTTTATGGTCTTGTCTATATATGATGATAAAGTGGTATTATTCCTTCTGTGAAGAATTGCATATATGACACCAGCTTCCTTTCACTCGCAGGTAGCCATAGACAGATTATTACTGAACTGCAAAGGAATACCTATCGTGATGCTATTTTGTAAAGAAACAGAAAGAAGGAATAATGCCAGTCTGTAAGTGAATCCTGATTCAAATAATCAGGAAACTGGCATTAAAATGTTCAGCCTCCTCAATCATTATTCAGTTATTCAGGACATAAACTATTTATGTCTGCCCATGGCTATAGACATGACAGTTAAATCTGGCCAAGCAAACTGTAGTTACATCTGCTTACTATTTGTTTATATCCATCACAATGTATTTTTGTATATTAAAAAATGAGAAAGATGGAAAGCTTCAAATGGGGTAATTTTTCTTGCTAATGGACTGTAAGAATATTCTGGGGTGAATATCATGTCTGTCAAAGCTTAGTGAATCATTTGAGATGATAACAAATTGGTTTCTTCGCTGAGAGATAATTCTCCAAAAAGGAGTCTCTTCATAATGGACTAGAGGATCATAATAGTTGGGAGGGATTACAGAGAAAGAGACAGTTTGTCAAACACCTTGGCTCCAAAAAGTTTAGGGCCTTAAAGGGAAGATCCAGCACTTTTGATTTGTGCCTGGAAACAGATGGCAGCCAGTACAGTACAGTACAGTGATCTGACCCCTGTATCTAGCCACTGACAGAAACCTGGCTGCCATATTTTGGATCCACAGAAATTTCTGAACAGTTTCCAAAGTGCATTACAGTAATCTAACCTCAATGTGATCATGGCGTGGATCACCATGGCCAGTTCAGTCTTTTAAGGAACAGTTCTAACTGGTGTGTCAGCAGAAATGGTCAAAAGTTGCTATTGGCCATGGACAAGGATTTATTATGAACTATCTGTTTCTTATGTTACTCACTCATCTGTCTCTTCTTTCCTATCTGCTGACTGTTGCTCCTCCTGATGGGTTGACTCAGCAGGTTCTGGAGATTTTTCAGCCTGAGTGGGCTCCTGATCTCCTTCAGAAGGTTGTTCTGTGGGCTCCGGAATCAGATCTCCTTCAGAAGGTTGTTCTGTGGGCTCCGGAATCGGCTCTCCTTCAGAAGGTTGTTCTGTGGGCTCCGGAATCGGCTCTCCTTCAGAAGGTTGTTCTGTGACTAGAATCAGACAGTTGATTACTTTTAAGACACTTGTAAAAAAAAGGGTGCTTAAATTGTGAATAAAGTTCTGTACAGATTTAACATAAATTGCACAAAAAATGAATATGTTTAGTGAAATAGACAATCATTTGCTTTACATCAGCAGAAACCAAAAGGAAGGAAAATTGAAAGGGGACAGAAAATGTGAAGATAAAGTAACAACTCATGGGCTGAGTCCTCAGATTAAGGACACTAGTATTTACTATATTTGCCCCAAAGGAAGATAACCCTGAATGTAAGATGTTTGTGTTTAAAATGCTTAAACACAAAAACAGATGGCCATGATTGACCTCTGCACTCTTTTTTTATGCCTCTACTCCTTATGCCATGACCCTGTAGTCATGGGGGTAGAGAGTGGCACCCATTAGTTGACTGGTGCCAGAAGGTGCAGAGGGAGAGGAAAGCACCTCTTCCCATGTTTACACTCAGAAGTCAACCTTCCTTCTTACAAAATTATAAGAAATTTTTTTGAAGTTATCTTTCTTTTGGGTAACTATTAGATTGACATTAGTCTAATTTGACTATGGCAGCCAGTATCCAATGTACAAATTATTGGATTCCGCATCAGTTCAGGTACTGAGGTATTTCTGGGTGTTGCTCCCCTTCTGTCCCCAACTGAATCTATAGCCTCAGGACAGAGATTTAATCATGGATATTATTGTACCCATGAGGTTTGACATTTGTTTATTAATCATAGTTAGTCTTACATATGGTCTTGTATGATATGTGAATACAAACATTCCAGCTTAATCCTGGCTTGTCTCACAGCATTGCCTTCAGAGGCTACACAGTGAGGGTAATAAAAACGAGCAGTTGCTGAGGTAAACTAAGATTTATGTGATCATTTTTAAAAATAATTCATGGTTTCATGTTGCATTTGAACATAGCCGTAGGAGTTTGTTTGGATGATACAGCTGCCCAACACTTGGGAGAAGAGAGAGGGCCAGCATGCCTTACCTCTCCATGTCTCCATGCCAGCCCCACATCTGAGGACAGCAGCTACCCACAATTGCTGTATCATCCAGCTGAATACACGTAGGCTCTATGGGTGTGGGTATGTGTTATCAAGTCACAACTAACTTATGGCAACCCTGTAGGGTTTTCAAAGCAAGAGGCATTCTGAGGTAGTTTGCCATTGTGTAGGGTTGTGCAGTGAAGCAACCCTGGCCTTCCATGGTGGTCTCCCATTTAAATACTGACCAGGGCTGACCATGCTTAGCTTCCAAGATCAGGCTACCTGGACTCCAGATATAGGATAAGAGTCCTACATTATATGTAGGATTTCAGGTGTACATGCCAAACCTTCCAATATCAAATTGGGTGATACATCAATGCATGGACACCACCTGCCTCCAGAAGTTGGGGCAGCACATCAGGCGTGTTGGGGGTAAGACACAGGCTCTTCCCAAACTGCCCCAGTGGTTCTGAGGCTAAAAATGCTGGTCTGAACACAGAAGAAGAAGGTACAAATACAGTAATATAAAATGTTCAATAGTTTGATCTATCTTAATATTTTACTTATTTTATACTACTGTACTGATTATCATGTGGGCATTTCACATTAAACATCCTTATGATTGTGCCATGTTTTATTCCTCCTCTCCTAGAGGTGTCTTAATACTGCTGTTAGAAATCTGAGCAATCTGTAACTACCAAGTCTATAAATTTAAGTAATCATAATGCTAATTGCTAACATTAACATTGACAAGATCTACTAAGGAATATTTTGCTTTATTCTTCCCCTCCCAATGAAGATCAAATCAGACTGAATTGTTTTTATAAGCTTTGTGATAATTATGGGAACAATGAAGAGAATTGATGATGCGCATGCAGTACATAGTAGCAGCAGATTGAGTAGTACAGTACTAAAAGAAAATGAAAATATTTAGGAAAAAATATGGGATGGTTTTTAGGAGCTGTCTCTGCAATCATAAGCTCTGATAATATAGCTCAGGATTACAAGAACACAGGGATGCACCATCAACACCATAATAGCCATGGATGATACCTCCATGCATTAAAAAATTATACACCATAGTACTGTGGAGATTCAATGGGTCAGCATCCACCTTGTACTCTGCCACCACCTCCATGGTCCCAGCCAAGCCCTTGGGGCCAGCAACATGCCTTAGATGGTGAGAGGGAAGTGGGTTGACTCCACCTTTTCCCTCTATTCCTGTCTTGAAGGATTAAAATATTCTCCCATTGGTTTTTGAGTGCTGTGATTTTTAATAATTTTCTTGCCTGCAGACAGGCCACTAATCTTAAACAACTTTTCACTCACTATAATGTATTTCCTAACATGGACTCTGGGACCAGGGCCCCAGCCTGCAATAAACCAAGATGCCTACTCTGTCATCCGACAACACAGTCATTGGATCTAAGTTACACCATCTTCGGTTCATTCATTTGCTCATATTACAATATTATATATGCTGTCAAGTGTCAGCAATGCCTTTCCATTCTCTATATTGGAAAACAGGTCAGTCCTTCTGCAGAACACATGGACATAAATCTGACATTAAAAATCGCAACACTCAAAAACTAGTGGGAGAATATTTTAATCTTCCAGGACATTCCATTGCTGACCTAAAAGTGGTTGTCCTCAAAGAAGCTGCAAGGGCAAATTACAACATGAGATTACTGAACTTGAGTTCATTCACAAGTTCAGAACAATGGAACCCCTGGGGATAAGGATTCTTATCTCACTACAGGTGCTAATTTCTGCTCTAACCAAGCTGCATTGTACCTTTCCATCCTAACACTTTTTTGCTTCCTCCCTCCCACTTCTTGGCTGGGATAATAAAGGCTCAGGATTTCTACTCATCCTTGTATCTGAAGAAAGGATCTTTGACTCTCAAAAGCTTTATACCCTGAAAATCCTGTTGGTCTCTAAGGTCTCAAATCCTGTTGTTTTACTGCAAACCAACACAGCTCCCTACCTGAAACTCCTACCAGAGCAGTTTCTGGTTAAGAAAACAGTGCAGAGGGTAAGGCAAGAGCCTCTCCTCCCCTGCATGTCACAGTTCCAAAGTCAGTTGAGCTCTCCTTTATTTTTAAATAAACAGTCAATGTAGCTGCTGTTTGGCTTCAGGGAGAGAATCAAACCCAGGGAACCCAAACATGATCCTTTAAAAAATGTAACATCTCATTTGGCTCCAACACATGTACAAAACCAACAGTGAAATGGAATTGAGTTGTTCTCTGTTTTGTATGGGGTAGCACTCCCCCTAAAGGAGTAAGTGCATAGCCTGGAGCGCTACTAGACCCAGGCCTCCTGTAGGATAAACAGGTAGCAGCAGAGGCCAAGAGTACCTTCCACCAGCTTTGGCTGTCGGGGCCAGCTGCAGCCTTTTTTGTGTAGAAAAGATCTTGCCACTGTGATACATAACCTGGTAACATCTAGATCAGATTACTGCAATGTTGGCTGCCCATGATGAGTGTCTAATTACAATAGGTAAAGAATGCTGTGCCAAGAATGCTGATTGGAGTGAGTCATGGGGATCCTATCACTTAGAGCCAAACTACAAGTGATGCCTGACACTAGTGGGACACTTGTCAGCTTCCCTCAAGTTTTGATGGGAAATGTAGGCATCCTGGTCTTGCAGCTTGGCTCTCCGACTGCTGTCCAATGGACTTTTCAACTGTCACTTGACCAACATTCTGCCAAGCTACCTACATCTCCCATCAAAACTTGAGGGAAGCTGACAAGTGTCCAACTAGTGTCAGTTGTCACTTGTAGTTTGGCTCTTAGTGTTGCTAGGACCACCCCCCTATTAAAAACCAGGGTGCAGGGGGAGGGTGAGAGGTACCTGTGTGTGCATGCATGTGTGCATCCCTCTGTGCTTACATCATTTTGAGTGTGACCTGGAAGTAATGGGTTGCGCTACTGGCTGATTCTTTTTTTTTAAAAAAAGGTCCACGATATAGCTCCCAGATCACACTGGAAATAACATAATCACTGGGAGATGTGGAAGTGCATGTGGAACTCAGGCTAGGAGATACTGCTTCTGCAGTTGAAGGATATTCAGGGGAACAGTCCATTCTTTTTAAAAAAAATAATTTATTTTATTTTTAAAATAGGTAAAGGGGTACAGAAAAGAAAAAGGGAAGGGGACAGAACATTCTTGTGGGAATTACACCTTCAAGCCCATGCCTTTTATATTTCCTTGCTTGTGTCCTCACAGCTATGAGTGGAAGCCAAGGGAACATAAAGGCTGCAGTAATTCTCTCACAGAAGCTGCTGCAGGTGGAAATGATGCAGCCCCTCTGCCTCCTGTCTCAATTTTCCACTGCTTTGGATGGTAGTTTAATATTCTCTTTCATGGATTAGAAAAACTAAAGAAGATTTGTGAAGAGGGAGGAAATTGTGCATATGTGTACAACAGACTCAACAATTAGAAATATGGATTAGCTTCCTACATTTTAGTCTTTCATAGCTGAAGAAGAGTAAGTATTAAACCCAGTCAAGCTCTGACTAATCTTAAATGACAATGTGTACATTTTTTTGCAGATCAGAAGGCTGGATTTTGACTGTCTGATGGGTAAACAGAGAATCAGTGATGAGTGTCCAGGACAAGATGATGAGGAATTAGGTTATCCTCCAGGGGCTATTTTCACTGACAGACTGTTCATGGTGCTGAAATGCTATTAACTGAGTCTTCATTGGAATAGCAACCCTCTATTTTAATCCGTAAACTTTTAAAATTATTTGAGACATGCTAAGTATGCATGCAACCCCAAACCAAGATTTTCACACTGCCAAATTTTTCTCATGGCAGAAAAAATCATGTGAATTGTGCAACCACATGGTTGCAATCCAGTCACAGTTCCCACACACTCAGAGTTCCCCCAGGGAAAGAGGGTACCAGTTTAAATCATGTGTGCCATGTCTTTCTGAGTATAGGTCCCCACAGCTGTGATTACAAATGAATGCTTCCTCATGGAAAATACCATGGTGAAATGACGTGCGTGCGCATGTGCATTTTCATTTGGCTTGGACTTCAATAACTCTGCATAGGATTGCACTGTTTAAATATGAGAAATAAAATGAATGAATTAGAAGTAGGCACATTACTTGCGTGTATCAAGGCTTTTGATTAATTACCAGAAAGCAAAAGCTTTCTGGAGATGCCACCCTCTCAATTGGTAAGATCAACAGCTGGTCATGTCTGAGCATTCTTTGTCATGGCTCTCACCTTTTGGAATGGCCCACCTGATAAGGTCCCGTATTTTTATCATTCTATAGAATGTGTAAAGCAGAATTGTTAAGGAGGGCATTTCTATAACTGGGAATAAGGTTGTAGTGTTTCCCTTTGAAGCTACACTGGATCTTTATTATATCTCTTCTTTGGTGGTGGAAAGCGCAGTCAACTCATACCAGATTTATGGCAACCCCTGCTGGTGTTTTCAAGGCAAGAGACTAAAAGAGGTGGTTTGACATTGCCTGCCTCTGCAGGACATTGCCTGGTCTTCTTTGGAGGTCTCCTATTCAATTACTAACCAAGGTCGACACTACTTAGCTTCTGAGATCTAATGAGATCAGGTTTGCCTGGGTTATCCAGGTTAGGGCACATCTCCTCTTTACATTACCTTAATTTTTTACCACAATCAACACTCCCCCCCGCAAAGCTACAAGTGTTCTCTACTTTACCTAGGTTTATTATCTCGAGAACACCTTCCCTTTATAGTTTGAATCCCACTGCTAATACCACCTGTGGTGTTTTGTTCCCTTTGTGTGGTTTATATATCACTACTTCCCTGATTTCCTCAGTATTCCCAAAATGTTTTCACTGCCACCAGAGTTTCAGCTTAGATTTCTTTAGTTTAACTGGTATTATAGGAAGGTTTAGTTATACATAATAGTATGACAGAACACTCAGCGTGGGGGGATGGTTATGAGGTAAAAAAGAGTTCCTGTATTCCAGATGAAACAGGCCTTTTGCTTAACCAGAAGTAGAATTTATTTATAACTAGCTTGATACCCGTGCTTTGCTATGGTATTTAACTACTCTAAATCCAGTGGAGGTGCAAGCAGGCAGGAGCCTGACAGCCACACAAGAAAGCCAGGCCCCACAGGGAGACTGGCAACCCTAGTGAACTTTTAGGGGAAGACTGGGAGTTGCATTTTACCTCAGGACACATTCAATGGCTCCCAATAGCAACTACCAGGGCTTTTTTTCTGGGAAAAGAAGTGATGGAACTCTCTATTATCACATGTGCATGTGCGAAGCATGCGCATGCTCCTGGAAATGCATGGTGATATTGATTTCCAGAAGTGACATCTCTTCCCGGAAGTGATGCCGCTTCCCAGAACCCAGCACAATGCATTATGAGGAGATAAATGTTAGTAAGCTTGGAAAGTTACACTGTTATGAGAAAGGGTTTTTTTTCCTTTCTATATCCTCTACAAAAAGTGAAATCTTCCATTCCCTTTCCCAAACATTTCATTTCTTTGGAATTATATTTTAAAATATGCAAGAAAGCGGGGGCCTCTAAAAATCCAAAACCTATCTCACAAATCTAAATTCTAACAGATTCCCTCTGCCAGCATAGAAAAAAAAATTCCAAAATTCTTTCTCAGAATTCCAGAGTCTGAAATTCCTAATCTAATGAATATTGAATTTGCAAATTTTCAGGGAGGGTTTTGCTTTACTGGAGCAAATCAAAATTAGATACTCAAATTTAGCTGCATTAGATCTATAGTTTAAAATGGCTCTTTTTGGGTTGCCTGCCAACTCTACCTTACCAATGGCTAAGATGTTGTGACATTGTGACATGCTCATAAATATTCCAATGTCCCAGACAAACTATATTTATAAAAACTTCCTTAACACTCATATGTCCACTACAATTTCAGTGATGTTAATCAGCTGAGGGTGGGGAGAACCATTTATGTTACAGCTATTAAGACATAAGAACCCCTATATGCTGATGAACATATTGATGAAAGCCTTCTGTGACTTGGATACAGCTATCCATTCCTAGCATAAAACTGGAATAATCATAACTGATATTTTAACTAATACAAATAACCATAACCGATATATTTAACTAACGCAGAACCAATCTGCATTCAAAAGCTGTGGGAACCATAACAATGTCAACTTCAGTCAACAAAAGAATGAAAGCAACACACACACACACACACACACACACACACACACACACACACACACAGCCCCATTCACTCTCTGAAAAGAAAGCAGAATGAACTCAAAGCAGCAACACACACACACAGCCCCCCACAGCCCCCACACCTCATGAAAAGAAAGCAGAATGAACTCAAAGCAGCACACACACAGCCCTACCCACCCACTCCTCCAATGAAAATAAAACAGAATGAACTCAAAGCAGCACACACATACATAGAAACCCCTGAATAAAATGAAAGCAGAATGAACTCAAAGCACCTTAGCCACCTCTGGAGAGCCAGCCCCAGCAGCTCCGCTTGCACTCTCTCTTTCTCTCTCTCACTCAGAGAGGAATGAAAAGAAAGCAGAATGAACTCAAAGCAGCTTGGCCTCCTCTCAAGAGCTGGCCCCAGCAGCTCTGCTTGCACTCTCTCTCTCTCATAGAGGAATGAAAAGAAAGCAGAATGAACTCAAAGCAGCACCCATACACACACAGCCCCACCCACCAACTCCCCCAATGAAAATAAAACAGAATGAACTAAAAGCAGCACACACATACACAGAAACCCCTGAATGAAAGCAGAATGAACTCAAAGCAGCATAACCCTCCTCTGCAGAGCCCGCACTGGGGCCCAGCACTCTCTCTCGCTCACTCACTGAGGAATGAAAAAAGAGTGGAATGAACTCAAAACAGCTAAGCATCCTCTGCAGAGCCTGTGCCGGGTCCCATTTCGCTTGTTCTCTCACTCTCTCTGTCTCACTCACAGAGGAATGGAAAAAAAGCAGAATGAACTCAAAGCAGCTTAACCTCCTCTGCAGAGCCTGCAGGGCCGAAGGAGGAAGTAATCACGTGAGCAGATTCTAGAACTGCCGGAACATCATTCTGGAGCGTTCCCCCTCAAAAAAAAGCCCTGGCAACTACATACTTTTTAGAATTGGGGGGGGGGTGAGGACCAATCAGGCCGCATACACAAATGACCCCTGTGTTACAACTGCCGAGCTGGCAGTGAGCGGGGGTGCAAGCAGGCAGCAGCCTGTCAGTCACACAGGGAAAACACATTTTACCCTTTTTTACCCCCTTAGGGGGAAAATTTATTAAAATCCCTTCTTAGTGGGTGTTTACATCATGAAAGGAATGTTCTCCACAAATTTCATGTTTCTAGGTTTGGGCTGGGTGTTGATGAGTCAGTCAGGACACTTGTCTTTATATATATCCTACTATATAAAAGACTAAGCGTATTCAAGACAACTCACTTCCTACCATGGTTCGCCACCAGAGGGCGCTGCTGTGGAGGGAAGCCCAGATGAGGCAGCCAGACCTCCAGAGAGTGTGCCGCAGTGGGAATCCCAAGCCAAAATCTGGCATGGAGCAGGTGGCAATGCTTGACCCCTGTCTTCACCCAGCTGGGATCAGGAGCAGAGAAGGAGCAATTCCTACCCCCCACCTTCACCCAGCTGAGATCAGGAGCAGAGAGGGGGCAAAGCCCACCCTCCTCCTTCAATCAGTGGGGATCAGGAGCAGAGAGGGGGCAATGCCAGCCCCCTGTTGTCATCCAGCTGGGATCAAGAGCAGAGAAAGGGCAATGATCACCTCCCACCTTCACCCAGCTCCTGATCCTGATCCTAATATGTGCAGATGACCACACAGGTCCAGAAAATGCTAAAGCAGGTGTCTCCAACCTTTTTGATTCTATGGGACCTTTGGAATTCTGATATAGGATGGAAGGCACAACCACATACTGGCTGCTGCAGGAGCCAAAGCCAATCACAAAGTGGCTGCTGCAGGAGGCAGATTCACTCTCACAGAGGAAGTCAAATTGCAGGGAAGGAAAAGAGAGGAGTCATTTAAAAATACATAGGGAAAGTAGGATGCTAAGAATAAAATCAATACTGTGGTGGCAGCTGCCACTGAAACAACATTATTTTAACCTGTACCACCAATCAGATCTTCAGTGCCCAATCAAAAAACCTGCCGGGCAAGAGCCCCATGTAGCCCCACTCATATTCTAAACATACTTGGCACCAGAAAGGGTTTGGTTGGTTTCATGGCACCCATGGGTGCTATGTTGGGGAAACCAGTGACTAAATGAATGCATAGACTTGGATCCTAAGCCTTGCTGCCACTTGTATTGTGGGCGGGGAGTAGCCCTCTAGCAATAAGAACTTCCGTTCATAGAAGAGCAGCCTTTTCCAATAAACTGAAAAGCACCTAGAACCAGAGGAAGGCACTGTACAGGAGAGGACCATCCTTGTAATGGGCAAAAAGAATGTAAAGCAGGGGTGGGGAACATCCGGCCCATGGGCCGTATACAGCCCATGAAGTCATTTGGACTGGCCCGTGGAGAGAGATGAGTGGCAGAACTGCAGGCGAGTGGCGGTGCTGAGGGTGAACACAGTGAGCAGATCCTTCAATCCCCCCCACTCCCACTTACCCACATGGTGGGAGGGGTGCGCTTCCTGGGGCGCCCCCTCCCTGAGGGACACGCTCCCGCACTACGAGAGCAGGCGGTGGCGGTGGTGAAAGCAGGCCGCTCTCATGGCCGCCCCCTGCTGTTGCCAGCGCTGCCTGCTACCGCCACCGCTGCTGAGAGCAACCCGCAGCACTAGTGAAGGCTGCCTGTGCCGTCGTGGTGAGAGCAAGCAGCAACAGCAGGGGGCACTGGTGCTAGAGCTGCTGCCGCTGCTGCAAGCAGGCCGCAGCAGTAGCAGCAGGGAGAAAGGGGACACAAGCGCCCTTTCTCCCACACGCGTGACATCGCTCCCAGAAGTGCATGATGATGTAATTTTCTGGAGTGAGGTCACGTCCGCTCCCCGCATGGAACAGAACATAAACTTGGCCCTTGGCAGAAAAAAGGTTCCCCACCCCTGGTGTAAAGGGAAGTTTAAGATCTAAGCTGTAGTATTTATGAATTTATGTACCAGTTGCCTTCAGTCTCTGTAAACTTTTCAGGAGTGCCTGGCTGGCTGCTGCAGGATACAGGATGCTGCACTATATCCATCAGGGATTTTATTATGTTCAGATGTTCAAATAATATCACTGGTTCTGGAAAGTCATCTGAAATTTAGTTGTAGGTTGGGTCTGACTGGTATCCTTTGGGTCCTGGAAAAAAAGTTCTAGTTTTACTGGACCAGCAGCAGAAATGAGTTCACCTGTTCCTGTATTTTTTGTAACATTGACAATGGGTGGAATTCTTATATCAGAATATTAAAGTGTTGAGCAAAGAAGGACCAAGGACCAAATAGGACCAAGCAGAAAACTCCATCACCTGTAGTCATAATATGGATAACATAGTTGGCAGCTGGAACTTGGCTCTTCCACCACCCCAACTGCCCATCACCTTTACCACCAGGGATTGCCAATCTTCAGGTGGAAACTGAAAATCTCCCAGAATTACACCTTATCTTTAGACTATGGACATCAGTTCACCTGGAGAAATGGCTGTTTTGGAGGCTAGAGTGTATGGCATTATACTATACTGAAGTCTCTTCCCAAACCTCACTCTCTCCAGGCTCCATCCCCCAAATCTCCAGGAATTTCCCAATCTGGAATTGACAACCCCATTCAGCACCCTAGAATGCAGCAGCATGTTGTAGGGGAGAAGGGCAGAGAAAAAGAGAAGCATGTGCAAAGAATGTGCAAAGAATTGGGCAAAAGATGACAAAGACAAGAAGGGAAGTTGATAAGTAAGAAACAGGTCAGGAAGAGGGGCAGCATGTGAATGCAAGGAAATTCATCAGTGGGCACTATGGTACCAATGGGGCACAACATTAGCAATCACTCGAGTACACATACTGATTGGTGTTTTTTAAAACTGGAAAGCTACCGTCACACAGGGACTGTTGCCACTGATTCTCAGTTTCAAATCAATATTTTCTGCTTAACTTGAATTTTTGTTTTTCTTTTAAGCCGAGTAGACTGTTCCTGCCATGGGACTCATATAACTTTGAAAAGCAATTACATAATTGGTAGAAAC
This sequence comes from Eublepharis macularius, assembly GCF_028583425.1. Taxonomy (NCBI): domain Eukaryota; kingdom Metazoa; phylum Chordata; class Lepidosauria; order Squamata; family Eublepharidae; genus Eublepharis; species Eublepharis macularius. Next base: position 105,086,765 of record NC_072796.1, read on the forward strand.
ATGAACTAAGTGCACTGAGATAATTGGTACAGACAAGTGTGAAGTGCTAAATTTCTATTCCCTGATTATCTGTTCTCTAAACGTCTCAACTTTCTTTCTCAACAGCTGTCCTGAGCTGAAGTAGATGCAGGAATCAACAAAACTGTTTCCATCACTTCACTGATACAATTTTGTGCACAGTCTGTCAAACGCTTATTGCAATATTTTACAAACTTTTTGAAACCATTCCACTGTAATAGTTAAATCTTCACTCCCTCTCCTCCTTTTCCAACCTAAAAGTCACACCATTTATATATAATGGGCTTCTCCATCCTCCATACCACTTCCTTCACTCTCTATTTCCCCAAATCTACTTGAAATAAAGTATATGTTCATATTTATTGCTTGCTTACTTTTATTGCTTACTTTTTTTACTTACTGCAATATTTTATAAACTTTTTGAAACCATTCCACTGTAATCATTAAATCTTCACCCCCTCTCCTCCTTTCCAACCTAAAAGCCACACCATTTATATTTAATGGACTTCTCCATCCTCCACACCACTTCCTTGACTCTCTATTTCCCCAAATCTACTTGAAATAAGATATATGCTCACATTTATCGCTTACTTACTTATACCCCACCTTGATCCCCAGTGGGGACCTAAGGTGGCTTACATGGTTCTCCTCTGCTCCATTTTATCCTCACAACAACACTGTGACATGGGTTAGTATGTGACTGGCCCAAGGTCACCCAGCGAGCTTCCATGGTTCATTTCTTATTGGTTTCATAACTGGATTTCAGTGACAGATTTAGTACCTATTTTGTATATTTTTCATTTTTTTAATTAAATTTTTAATTTCTATCCTGCCTCCAAAGAGTTTAGGACATATACATGGTTTTCATACACACATACCTCTTGAGGTAGGTTAGGCTGAAAGACTGTAAGGTCACCCAGCAATCTTTTTGGTTGAGCAAGAATTTGAACTAGCACCTCCTTAGTCTAAGTTCAACAGTCCAGCCACTATGCCGTACAGCTTCTAGTATAAGGAAGGTAACGTATCTATATAAAGCCATAATGCTAGGTGTGGACTGGAAGCACATCTACAGAATGCCAGAACATAAACTGGATAAAAATATAAATGGCATGATAAATCACTGCATAAGACAAAATAATTTAAGAACCTTAATATAAGATCATATGTTAAAAGCACTTATGAAATATATCAGCTTTAATTATACAATTGGTCATCCATTCATTTTTTCTCCAATGACTGACCCAAGGCACCCTAAGGCAATTTTTTTTCTTATTCCCTTTCTGAGTTGTATAGTTCTTTCAAAATGTCCCCTTAGGAGTTTACTCCCACTTGCTATGTACTGTTAGCAGTTTATGTCCAGGCAGGATCTGGAAAAGGCCCTGCTTTATTTCTAATAATGAAAGCTTTTTTTTTTTAATGAAGCTAGTTTATTTTAGATTTTACTTTGTAATTGATTGCTTACATATACAAGTATTTTATATACATGCAAGGATTTTATACATAAGAAAATGATAGTCATTGAAGTGCTTTTATGGCATTTATCTTCTGACTTTTTGAGTCAGAAACAAAAGGCTAGCAAAAAAAAAAAAGTAACCATGCAGCATTTCGTGATATAGCTGGGAATTCTATTGCTGGATACTTGGAATCAGAGGCAGACAGCAGTGCAAAACCATATTATAGCAGCTTCAAGATTGGCCTGTCTATAATAAAGTGGACTATTTGTCTGGGTCACCTAAATTTGTCTTACTGCTGTGCACTCCAGTTGTGCCAGGAAGACAGTATTTAAATGTTCTCAGTTTTGGGATGTTCAAATCTGTTTGAGTACAGATTTGGGTCTATTTTTATGTGTTTAAGGCTGTCTTGGAGTGCACTGTGGTTTCATATCCAGAGGATATGAAACTTCTACTGCTAAAGAATTGCTAATGTCAAAAGTGAACTGAATATAATGTGTATTATTAGTAGGCTGTTGATTGGGGGGAGACTATGCCTGGGGGCAGGTGGTGGCTTCTGAAATGGCCCTAATAATTCTGCATGTGTGTGAAGTCTGTTGAGACTAAGAGATGGGCACAAACAGGAAAAAAACACGATGTTTGTTGTTCGTTGCCATCCATGAACAGGGATTCACGAACATCGACAGACATGACATGTTCACAAACATGTTCGTAGTTGGAGGTTTGTGGGAGCCAGAACGTCCCCCTTGGGACTTAGCTGAACTTGAGCTGGGAAAGGCGTGATCCATGGGTCTCCCCCTTTCATGTCATTTTCTCTTCACAGTGGCAAAAACTGGACTGTCTGCTGGTAGCTAATCAAGCCGTTACAAACTGACCTTCCCAATGTCCAATACCCACGAAATGTGCAGGGGAAATAGTCCTCACTGTCCTCTGAAGTCCCCCCAAGTTTCAGAGAGATTGGACCCTGGGAAAGCCATGATCCATGGGTCCTTCCCTTTCCTGTCATTTTCTTTTCACAGTGGAAAAAACTAGACTTGTTTGCTGGAAGCTATTCCATGCCTATGTTGCCAGGGGATTTGATTGAAAGGTGCCAGACTGTCTGGCTTTATGAACGGCTGACGAATGCCACAAAGAGGGTTCAGAACGAACACATTTGCCGGGAATGGGGCCTCATGAACAGCTTGCTCGCAAACAGCGGATTGGGCTGTTCATGGCTTTTTTTTTTTGTATTGCTGTTTGTGCCCATCTCTAGTTGAGACTTTAAATAATAACATCACTCTTCAGACTGCAAGTGGTCCCTGGCACAGCTTTTTGGACATCAGATTGGCCCCTCCTCCATCTTGCACCAGCAGAAGAGTTGGTAAGAGTCAACCCATTTCTAAACAGTCAAATGAACTGTCTAGGCTGAAACATGGTACAGCTATATGCAAAATGCATACAGGGAATCACTTGTTTGAAAGCACCACCTAGTCAGAATGTCCTTGCATTTTAGAAACTGATAACCAGGAAAGAATACTAAAGTTTTATAATGCTTTGTAACCAGAGAAAATTGACACCTAGCAATACTACACACAGTTGATGCCTGGTTCCCAGAAACAGCTGATAAGAAGAGCCATACCACTTCAAACTGCAAGGGAAGGGTCCGTGATTGACAGCCTCCAAACATACAAAAAAAACACCCTCCACACAACAAGCATGGCAAAGAAAATGGCTCTCTCTCTTCTCCCAAACATTTAATTTAAAAGCATACAAGAAATGGTTTTGTATGGAGTGAATTTTGTAGGGATGAATATTTAATTGTGTCCGTCCCCACCTGAGATTTAATTATACAAGACTGAGGGTTCTGTGAGCAGATCTTTCAAGTATTTTAAAGACAGGAATGGCTGTTTCACAGAACCACAATCTGCATTAGGGATGCATGAGGAGGTGGGGTGGGGCACAGGGTCACTTCTTTTAACTCCACCTTCCAGTGTTGCTATTCATGTTTGAAGGGAAAAGTCAGACAACATTCATCTTTTTCTTTTCCAAGGTTAATTCTAGCATGTGGCAGGAAGTGGCTTCTATTGGCAAAACCATGTTAAATCCTCCCTCAACACAACCTTGATTCAGATCCAAGTCCTGCACAATTGCTATTTCTATTTTTAAAACACTGGGCAGGTCAGATCACACATCTCCCAGTATCTCATCAGATTGGGCTCTCAAAGTGATTCAGCTCACAGATTGACATCCTCATCCTTTATTTGTGAGAGCCAGGACAGAATTTCATCCAATGTGAACAGAATTTTCAGGGCAACTATTACTGCATAAACTTTGTCTATTGATTCATTGAGATTTGTACGCTGCCTCTCCTGCTTGAGTCTACAACTCTCTATTTGTCAATACATAATACAGATTTTCTGGAAATATGTATTACTAACCTGGCTCCTCAGGATTTGGGACTGCAGCATCTTCTGGCTCTTGTTTTGGGGAATCATGTGTATTATTTTCTTCCTTTAAAGAAACAGCAAAAGTTGTGTGTATATGCAGAAAATGTATATTTTGCCCTTTTTAGATGTCCTCTGCTTTTTATCTGCCAATACCATGCAAATTCTGATTTTCCCCTTCTTTTAGTTTTAGCAATGTACTTTCAGGATCTTTCATAGTCATCTACGTCTGCCACACTTAGCTTATGCTACTAACAATATTGGTTCTGACTCCTTTTACAAGAAAATTAATAGAAACTTCAGCAACTCAAAGTGCTATCCTAAGTAAGTTACCTCCTTCTAAACTCATTGACTTCCAGAGATTTAAAAGGGCGTAATGCAGTTTAGGATGACGATATTAAAAGAACTATTGAAGTGACAGTAGTTGTTGTGGATTTTCCGGGCTGTATAGCTGTGGTCTTGGCATTGTAGTTCTTGACGTTTCGCCAGCAGCTGTGGCTGGCATCTACAGAGGTGTAGCACCAAAAGACAGAGATCTCTCAGTGTCACAGTGAGACTGGAACGTCAGGAAATACAATGCCAAGACCATGGCTATACAGCCTGGAAAATCCACAACAACTATCGTTCTCCATGAAAGCCTTCGACAATATATCAAAGTGACAGTAGTTTGTATTCTGTAGGTTGTGGGCTGGTAGGATTCCTAGTTACTGCTTTCTGCATGTCTGTGCAAGAGTTGTGGCTGAAAACAACTCTGTGTATCTACACAGGTCCATCATCGACTATTTCTCTCTGGCAGAGCTAGGCAGCTCTCAGGGAACCTAAAGCACTGGGGCCTACCCATACTAGGCAAAGGTTGAGGTTCTCGGGATCCCATACCTCCAAGAACACACTAGACCCATCAGCAGTCAGTTAGGTAACATATCTATTCCAACCATCATGCAGTCAAGGTGAGAAAGTGGTTGGCAGCACCCTTGCTGCTACATAGCTTACAATTCCCTCTCACCACTCCATCAGTCACCCCTGCACGCCTCTGGCTGCAGCCTTTAATGCCTGCTCCAACCAGCTGTATAATCTAGGGGTCTTGTGGCCCCAACATGGATCCTATTCCCCTGGTGGGGGTGGGAGATTCCCCATTCTCAGCCTCCACCCCGACCATCTCTCACCTTGCCAGCGAGAAGAAAAGGTGCAGGGAACAGGCAGGAGACTTACAGGGTGGGGCTCACTGGCAATATAGGCCGTCATCACACGGGCATCTGTTCCGTTAAATTTACAGCATATAGCGTCATCGCTGATATCGGCACAGTAACGTTTCTTTGGGTCACCTCGCGTTTCTTCGTGCTCCCAGCTGTCCACACCTAAGCGCTCTGTTCCGTTCTCTCTAATGGGCGCAGAAGCAGCTCCTCCCCCCCTTTTTATTTTTTTGGCGTTTAATTCCGCTATAACGGAATAACATTATCTTACTAATCTACTGCTGTTTCCTGAATAATCTGAAATCCGTGTGCACAACTGAAGTTGTTGTCAGCTGGATGAGGCTGCAGTCTTCCGCGCCTAAGATCCTCTCGGTAACGCAAAACTGAAAGCGGACGTCGGATAGAGCGGCTGTGGAGTTTAAAATTTTCCCATGCAAAAAAAATAAAGTCATTATATCGCTATAACATCGTAATTAAAAAAAAAAACCTGGAAAATGACTGAACACGGCCATTTTTAGCGAGGTGTGGTTTTGGGTTAAAATAAAAATTTCTCTAATGGCAATTCAGTCATTTTTACTTGTTTTCTTCAGCAGAAAATTTTCATTGTGAGATGTCGTTATAGTGATATAAGGACATTATTACAAAAAAAAGGGGAGTCGCGGGAGAAATGGATTCTGGGATTGAGGAGAGAAAAAAAGGGTGGGCCTATGGTGTGGCAAGGCGAAAAACATCGATGTGAGGCATTCACACTGAGGCACAAAATATCGCGACTATCAAGCACAAAGCAGAAGAGAGAAAATCGCATCAGTGTTGGAATAAGGTGGGTGTTTGCCGGGAAATTGCGCCATTTTCACGCTAAATAGAAGCCCGTGTGACGACGGCCATAATGACATTGCTGGTGATGTGCTGGCATCACTCCCTGTGCATCTGGAAGTGACATCAGCATGTTCCTGGAAACACTCTAGCTTTCAACCATACAGTTTTGCCCACGTACTAGAGCATTCCTGGTGACATGCTGATGTAATTTCTGGGTACACAGAGAGTGACAGCACATTGACACATTGATTGTTGCCCTGATTTTCCCACTCATTTTTCTCTCACCACCCAGCTGAGCAATGGAAGGAAGCCCTCATTGGTGGCAGGGAATCCCTTGCCACCAGCAGGATCTTGGTAAACCTGGTGGAGAGTGTGTGTGTAGATTTCCACCATTTTATTTGGATTTTCTATCATGCCTTTGACTATAACTTGAAATGAAACAAAACAGGTGAGATTTGCATTGAGGTAAATATGGAGAAATAAAAATTCTACTGGTTATTTTCTGTACGCCAGACAAAAAATGCTCACATTCTTAAGTAAGAGAAACTTCCCAGTGCTCTAGCTTCTGGATTAAAAAAGCAAGGATGACTGGATGGAGAAAGGGGGAATGATATAGAAAAGCAAGGGAGAACAAAATGTTCCAAAAGGTGTATGTGTATTATCAACTTTCTTCAGTATGGTTAAATGGTAGTTCAAGTTTGAAATAGTATGAATTGTGGAGTAAGGTGATGGAGGGCTAGAACTAGAACTGAAGCATATGAATAAAATTACTTCAAAACAGCCAAACAAATTATCTCATATAAACTAGATCTAGTTTACCCTCAGGTCTTGATTATACTGTAGCTCCTGGTTCAGATGCAAAATGTACATACAGCTATTTATTACTTTATAATCATATGGGCCCAAGAAGATTCAGAGAACTGTAGTACCTCCTTCAAAGCTCAGGCAAGTTGTTTTGATGGTGTAGATGTGTGTCTCACATGGTAAGAGGTATTCCATGTTAGACAAGGTGGTATGAAGAAACTACTCTGTCACATTTTGTAATTTCTGTTGTAATTATCCAATGACTTTGAGAGTGCAATGTTTGGAGGCTGTTTTACCTTTCACTTAAACTCTGCTTAAAACACATAAAATATTAAAAATTAGGTCAGAAACCTAGGAAGACAGGGACTCCAGCAGCTTTTGAGAGAAAGTTATGTTGATAGTTGATGGTATGGCATCATCAACAGTTACTTCCCACATGCCTACTTACAGTAATATCTAGATCTGACATACCATTCAAGTTTTATAGTATGCTGCTGTTGACAGCTACCAGGTATGAGCTATGCTGCTGTGCTGCTATAGGGGTTATGCAATCACTTGCATTCCAGCCAAGCAGCAATGATGCCTCTTTAGTCGTATTGAACAGACTCACTTGCATTTATCCAGTGCTGCCTTCTCAACACCTACAATGTAATTTTGGGAGAAATTGATATGGATTGAATTTTGTCTTCTATATTGCTCTTAAAGATACAAAATCTTGGTAGTCCCACAGTGAACAAGTCAACATATCAAATTCTCAACATGGCCCCATCTATCTATTCTTAAACCTGGAGAATGGAGGAGTGAACAAACAAGACAAATCTTTGTACAAACCTGAGAAAAGCTCCAAGTTTTAAAAAGAAAAATCTAAAATCCTAAAAAAATGCATAGGGGGGTTAAACCCTTCCCACCCAAATAATAGAAGCAGCACCTATAGCTTTAAGAAATGATTGATCTCTCAGGGGCTGTTATGGCAATATTACCACCCTTCCAGCTTTGGTTTCTTTCAGTAGAAGACAGGGATAGACATGGGCATGAACAGCATTACAAACGGAAAAAACCCACGAACAGCCCGTTCATCTGTTCGCGAACAAGCCGTTTCTGAGGCTCCATTCTAAATGAACAAGTGGTCATTGCAAGCCTCGTTCGTTGCCTTTGACAGCTGTTTGTCAAGCCAGACAGTCTGGGATTTTTCAATCAATTCCCCTGGAAACAGCAGGGACTGAACTCTGTCTGATCTCCTTCTGGCTTTCCTTCTGGCTTTAACCCTTCAAAGTACTTCCAGCAGAGAGTCCCGTTTTTGCCACTGTGAAGAGAAAATGACAGCAAAGGGGGGACCCATGGATCATGCCTTTCCAGGGGTCCAATCTCTCTGAAACTTGGGGGGTCTTCAGAGGACAGTGAGGACTATGTCCTCTGCAAATTTGGTGGGTATTGGACATTGGGAAGGTCAGTTTGTAACCTCTCAAAGAAGCTGCCTTCCAACAGCCAGTTCCGTTTTTGCCACTGTGAACAGAAAATGACAGCAAAGGGGGGTGGGAACATGGATCATACCTTTCTCGGGGTGCAATCTCTCTGAAACATGAAGGGTCTTCGGAGGACAGTGAGGACTATGTCCCCTGCAAATTTTGTGGTTATTGGACATTGGGAAGCTCAGTTTGTGGGGTGTTTAAAGGGCCCTGCCCCTTGCACGTGGCAGGAAAGGGCCCTTTAAACTATCAGCTAGCAGGTGGCAGGGGGAATTCCCCCCTTCCACCTGCCAGCTGATAGTTTAAATGGATCTTTAAGGGGCCACGAACAAAGAACATGTTTGTGAACAGTGTCATGTTCGTTAATGTTTGTTGTTCGTGGATGGCAACGAACAAAGAACAGCTTGTTCAGTCCCCCCCCCCCCCCAATTCGTGCCCATGTCTAGACAGGGACATGTAGTAGGGTTCTTTCCACAGCTGTTTTGCCCTTTTTATGGGAATACATAATAGGACAAGGCTCAGCTGCAATTACCAACTTGCTACCATGTGACTTGCATGACTCAGCCAGGCCTGATTGCTTCTACTGTTTAACAGCAACCATCCATTGCAAGACTGTGTGTGTGGTGGTGGTTAGAGTTTCAGATTAGGATCCGGGAGACCCAGTTTCAAATCCCCATTCTTCCATGGAAGCTCACTGGGTGACCTACAGTTTTTTGCTTCTTCTGTCTGCTTGTTGTCCCTAAAATCCCATTTTACAAGAATTCAACGTGACTGGGTTACACTATCATTGTGTCTATTGTACCCTTCCATATAAACATACGTAGGATTTGAGCTACATGTGTTCATTTTTGTCTTTGAAAGATCTTTGATGTCTTAAGTTGCTTCGAAATCTCTCCAGACATGATTTGTTAAGGATAACGTATAATACATACACTAATAAGGAGGGAAGCACAAATTAAAACTGAACCAAACCTTAGCTTTCTTCAAGCATGTTTAAATTTTAGTTTGGTAAGTTAATTTTTGAACATTTGTTATTTACAGTATTTACTAACCTCTTTCATTTGTGAAACAATATAATGCCAGTAAATAAGAATCTCCTGTGGAGACCTACCTGGCCTGGAGGTTCCTCAGTTGGAGGTGATGATGAACTTGGAGGAGCTGGGTCTTCTTGCACTTTGTCCACAGATGGCTGTGGCAACACTTGGTTGAATTTTGCTTTCAATTTATTAAACATTTTTGCCTATAAAGTTGTTCTGAAACCTCTTGTCTCTTACCATCGAAAGCTACAGACTTCCTGTGCTGATGCCGTTCAAGCCAATTAGATGCTTAATCAGGGCTTAGTTCTGCTTAGAGCTCAGTTACCCTTTGCAAAGACTGGGTTATTCCCAGGACTGCTTTTCTTGCCATTGTTTCTTTTGCTTTATAGAGAGTGAAATTACTTACAGTTTTATGCTTAAAATGTTCCCTGAGTCTTCAAAGTTCAAATATCAATAAATGAATAGAATCTTCAATTATTTTATATGTCTCTTGGCTGGAGTATAACACTGCTGTTTACCATCAATGTAAGCCTTCATTAGAAGGGTCTAACTGGGACATGAACAAGGTCAATTGGCCAATAAGCCGGCTCTGTAACAGTAGATTACATGAGATCTCTATTTAAACATTCCTTTCTGTGATCTTCATGCAGTGATGTCAAAACACAAGAACAAATTACTCATTTTGTTAGTCTATGGCTTCATTTAAAAATGTTCAGATTGAAGAGAGGAAAAAAAGTTAATATCAAGAAAGTGAATGTAACTGCTTTTATTGGAAGTCTTTTATTGGGGAACCCAGACTCAACTCTTTAAAACCTGCACACCTAGAGAGACCCTCACCTCAAATTCCTCTATATCCTTCCTCTTGTCTGTTGCTTACTCAGGCTACTTATTTCAGAGAACTTCCTTCTCTATCTGTCTTTGTGCTTTCTCTCTGACTTCAACAAGAGCAACACCTGCTTTTTAAGTCTCCCTACATTCTAGCTGTCTCTCCTTTCCTGTCTCAGTATGGATAGTCAAACAATAAAGTATCCTTTTCTTTTCTAAAGCAATGCACCGTGAGTAGACTTTATTTTAAAAGGAGCTTCTCCCTTTTGCTAGCTATGATGCCCCCTTCTTTTCTTTTTTACTTAAACAACTTAAATGGCATTAAGGCATTTTTTAAAATTCAAAAATAACAAAATATTTTATTTAACATAGGTTGGAAAGATTAGGTGATATCAGGGTTGAAAATTTCTGAGGTAACTCAATAGACAACACTGAGGTAAAATCAGTACATGCACAAACTTAAGGTATAATGTTTCACTAATGAGAGTTTCTTAAGCTCTTCAAAGTTAGTTAAACCTTTTGCATTGAGAGGTTTTTGTTCTAGTATTTTCTCAAACACTCTAGTACACTTTCTTTGAGTATTCTCTTACTCTTTTTGGTTTTCAGAAGGCTGGCACCCTCTTTTCAGTACCCAAACGTCTTCTTTTGAAGCACTAGTACCCATCTTGAGTTTTAAACTGACCCTTAAGGTCTCCAAAGGCAGTCTCTAACCACACCAGACGAGGGATCTCTTCACTCTTCAGAGCTAACTCCCTTTTTAATGGAGTAGGGAAAGTCTCCTCTCCTTAGAAGATCTATCCCCTTTTGTTGGGCTGAATGGGAGTCTGCACATACTTCCCAAACTCTTTGCCAACTTTCCCCAAGTTGTCCTGCCTGTGTTAAACTGCTCTCAGTCAGGGCTGAATCTCAAAACTGTCTGTACTCAACTCCTCTCAGCTAGGGCTGAAATCAGACTCCTGTCTCCCCAGCATCCAGTTCAGAAGTCTCTCTCTGTTCAGCTGATGCTACCCAATTAGATTACTTGGAGTGGGCTGTCACTCAAGGCCCTCTGTTTCTGGGAAGAATTAACCCTTCACTGTCCTTCATTTGTTTGTACAGCACTTCTAAGTTTTTAAAAAGTGCAATCCATCACACTAGTACAGCTACTGTTAACAAGAATGATCTGTACCTGATCATAAGGAACCCCTCAAAGTAGGGCACTTTGTTATATGAACCATTAACCCCCAATTCATTAGAAGATACTTCCTTACAGACTCTGTGCAGGCAGAATTTATGCAGAGTTTACATTCCCATGTAAAAGTTGCAAAACAGTAAAGAGATGCTGTGGTTCTCCAAAGCTTATGCTACAATAAGGTTGGTTATTCTTAAAGGTGCTACTGGACTCTTTACTATTTTTCAACTACAGACTAACATGGCTAACACCTCTGGATCTATGAGCATGTAAAAGTTGCTTCTTTGTTACTGGGAATGGGTCTCCTTGCAAGTAAAGGGGGAATTAGCGGCAAGGAGGAAGACTATGTGAGAAAGGTAACAATGAGATATCTCCACCAGTATTTACGGGGTCCCTTCCCCAAGGAGGCAAACAAGACTGGTGATCTTGAATAAAAGAGTATTTTTTATTAAAAGGGGAAAACTCACACACACAAACGAGATATTGTTTACAAATGTACAAGATGCCTAGGAAAAGCAAGGGTGAAGGTGGAATAGATTTGAGGGATTTCAGGGTGATAATTACCTATTCGGAGAGTAGGATAGTCCATAGAGGTAGAGCTTCAAATGTCCCATGTTCTCGGTCAGGAAAGAGAGAGATTTAGGGAGAGCAGCCCTAAGGGAGCAGTGCTTGGATCCAGAAAGCATGCACAATTTGAATGGGGCCAGAGGCTGGGGAGCTCCCTCAGCTGTTGGAACAAAGACCCTAAAGGTCAGTCTCTGGGAATTACAAAGGTTTGATTACTTTGAGTACTTGCTGCCGAAGTATGTGAAAGGAAATGCAAAGTCTCTCCTGCTGCCTCACAAAGGGGCAGTTTGCTAATGAATATCCCTGGAGCAGAGTTGATGAATTTAGATAGGGATGGCATCTTCCTAGGAACAAATTATAAACTTATCAGTGCTAATTGAGCGCTCCTTGATCTTGGGGTGGGGATTTCATCACAGAAGGAGGATATTGGAATGTGCTAAGACGGGTGATTTAACGAGACTCTGTCTTATCACAGCTCATGCCCGCAGCTGGGAAGGCAGTAAATACAATCACCGCGGTCACTCTGCATTTGCATGGATGTCATATACATGTTTGATCTCCCAGGTGGGACTCAGCAACTCTGGCTGGAATTCCCCCTGCTGCAGATCAGGCTGCATTAATCCAGGAGCCCTGTGATTTTTATACCACAGGCAGCTATCAAACAGTTATTAAATAGTGGAGGCCGGGGACAACTACTTACATCTTCAGGCAACTCTTTGCATGGACATGGATTCTATGTTTAGATGGGGGAACTCTCATACATGTCCTTTTGTGCATCTGTGTGATCCTATTCTTTGGCTTCAAAATTCCAAACAATTCTGACAATTGGCTACACAACATTTCTTTACCAGGGTTTAGCATATGGTAAATTGCATTTTAGTTAGCAGCATTCTCATTAGAATAAATATTCACTGTTGAACATAATTTCCTTTGAAAGCTTATTTCATAGAAGCTCAGAATAATTGTATTTATGCTCCCAAACTGAAGTGCAGTTTGTAAAAGAAAAGAATTGGAATGTAAGAGGAACAAAGGGGGCTGGATTTTGTTTAAATGTCTACTCTCTTGCTGAATTAAAGAAGGGAATTTTATACAAGAGTTATATACAGAATCAAATTACACTGCAATATTTCAGGTGTCTTATGTTCTAATGTGGATACTTTCCTATGTAGAATATAAATGCAAATTTATTCTTTTCATAAAGAATTTATGTAATCTCATTTCCTTGCAACACACTGTTTTTATTTTAATGTAATATTGCCATCTGTAGTGAAACACAATTCAGCAGTGTTGTAAAAGAACACCTCTTGAGAAGTATTTTGAAGGACTCCCTCTGCTAGTGCCGTTTTAGCTTTCTTCCATTACAATACTTTGCACTGCTTTTAATTTATAATTAAAATGCATGAGAAATAAATGTAACAGATATTAACAGGAAAATGCCTTTGGGAACTTGTTAATAACTACTGACATCTGTGACTAATGAATGTTATATTGGTTTAGGCTGTGACTAATGAAATAAATGTTTTGAAAACCCCTCTAAGTTACCATTTCATAAACAGTAATCAGGTCATGATGAACCTGATAGATTCCTACAAATGGAAATTCTTGTTTCATCACCCCTTGTTCTTTACAGCCAATGCCTTTCGTAGAGGTGATTAACCTGCCTAGGTAGTTGGTTGTCTTTATGTACAATAGCTATTTAGTTATATTTCTCATCTTGTGAACACGCTGAAAGCACTTCAGTTAATTGAACATCATGACCTGCTGTTAAATAAGAAGATTAATGTTGCAGTAGGAAAGACAGGTATTCTTCAATCAATTAGCTTGTTAGAGAGACTGGCTCTGGCCAATACTCATTAATAGCCGAAAACTGTACATTTTGATCAGCAAGCACTGGAGAAAGGAATGATGGAAACTTCTAACCTTTCTTCCAGTGATGTTTCCATCATCCCAGTTACCCGCTCCTCAAGCAGAGACGCCTGGTTTTCTCCTGCTGTCCCATGAGAAGGACAACAGACATCTTCTCCCACCTATCCTACCTCTTCTGGTCCATCATTGAAGCAGTCATCACATAATTGGTAAGGGAAGGAAGCCCATCTGGTTTTATAATCCTAGCTTTGGTCTTTATTTCAAACCAGTCACAAATTCCTGATACTGAAAAAGAAATCAAGTACGCTTTTCCTTAACTCACAAATTGCATTAAAGATATGAGGAAGGAGAAAAGGGTTCAACAAGCCTGTCAATGAGTGGGGATCTGGAATGGGGCCATGGGAGGATCTATCAACAGTGGGTGGACCCAACGTTGTGCTCAATTGTAGTACCTCATATTTTCCTACTGAAGGAATTACAGCCATTCAGATGGTGGAGAAAGCGAAAGGGACACCCAGGGAGACCACTGAACTATCCCTAATTCTATTCTCCAATCTCAAGATATGGAGTGAAACTACATTTAACTTTGCTGAAGCTAAGCAGATATTAGTCTGCTCAGGATCTGGATAGATGACCTACTTTGAATCCTATTTTTGTTGCATTGATTCCCTCAGAAGAAAAGTTAAAAATCCAGATGTTAAAAATCAAGCATGATCCTATCTACGTAACTCACCCTGTTCTGTTTCTGATGTAATGTTCAAAGTGGAATGCATGATTAGGTTGTAGGAACTAAATAGTATATGTAATTAGCTGGTTGCCTTTTCTATTATATAAATTGCTTGGGAAAATGCAAATATGATTATGTAGTTGACTTTTTCTATAAGGAATCAACAGGGCAGAGTTGTAGTTGCTTTTTAACATCAAGTTCTGTGAGATCTAGATCTAGTTTGGTCTTCAGACACAGCTGAAACAGAAATCTGTAAGAAATGACCAAACCACCAAAATCATGATCTCACTTCTAATGCATCAGACGAACACAGCAATAAGAATAACTATCACATATTCTGTTCAGTGTAGATCAATTTGTTGATAAATGATGATATGTGCGAATATTGTTCAACATGGCTTTGAGTTGATTTGGCTTGCCTTTAAAATGTGGACACTGAATGTGGTTTGGTTTTTTATGTATAGGTTGCAAACCTCTTCCTTCTGGTCTTCTGTAGGGAATTGTTGCTCATAGACCTTCAAAGCAAATCCATAGAGATAGTTTGATAAACTCTCACCTCCTGTAGTTTGCATTGTAAAATTATTTTGTTGCTTTGAAAACCCTAGAGGTTTGATGCTTTTAATCAGTGCTTTTTTTTGTAAAAAATCAAAAAAAGATTTATTCACACACATTATTTCTCAGTTTTTCTCTCAGAGACCCCTCATCTCTCATCCCTAAGCCTTCACGGTCACATCTCTCTCCCCTCCCCTTTTACACTTACTGAAGCCTCATAATCGATCATTTTGATCACTCCATGGTCTTTTTTGTTGCCCTCTTCTGTAAATTTTCCAGCTTCTTCAATAGCTTTTTTTTGCAATGAAACAAGAAAGGTACACAATATTCCAATATTCCAATATATACATTACAATGTACCTTTCCTAATGATAGGCACTATAGACTCAAGATCTTCCAAATATTTAGGAATGTTCAGAGCTCTTTCTCTTCTTTGTAAAATGTGTTTGTTTTTGTTATATCCCTGTTTGGCCATTCTGATTTATGTCTCTCAGATTTACTGTTCCTGCATTCATGTGGCTTCAGTCACCATCAGAATTTCCTTGCTTCAAGCAGCCAGCAAACCTGGTACTGGAGCATTAAAACACAATTCATTGTGTTTGACTTTTCCCTCAAATACATTGTCTTCTGGTTTATAATTTAGTGCTGGGTTTGCAGTATATTTGTTGTTCTCATAGTCTTAAGCTAAAACAGCTTCTTGTTCCAAGTTTTCAATCATTCAAAGCTGACTGAGAGATCCTTAAAAGTAATAGAAAAAACTTTTTAGATCTTTAAGAAGCTAGTAAAGCACTGTTAATGAACTAGGTTGGCTGAATGTCTGGAAAAATTCTGATGATGGTTGAGATTGAGAACCTGTACATGTTGGCTGCAGTGAGAAGCTATAACTAGCCAGCGTTTTGACACTTCTACCTAGAAATTACCGTAACCAAAATAAGCAATAACACATTTGATCATCTGGCTTTGATTTGGAGTTTTGGAGGATTAATGAGTCTTATAAATGGTTCATCCATTGCTGGATTGTTTTAAAGGCTTCTGAGCCAAAAAGTTGCTTATTATCACACTATGCCATAATCAATAACACATAGGTCTTGTGTCTGCAAGATAATTACAGTCTGCATTCGCCATTTATAAAGCTGTTAAAATGGAAACTTACCATGAACCTGGTTCAGTTTTTTCCCCTTCTATGACTCAGATTTGGTTTTCTAGATTATATATGCTGTGTGCACTTGACAGGTGGATGTTTGAAAACAAACTTGTGCATAGGCAAAAGTTTGTGAAGAGGTGAAATTTCAGCATTGGTTTCTCTCTTTCATTAAGCGGAATACTTTTTAGTGGCACAGATTTATGTTGTCAACCATTCAGGCCTCTAACACTATTTGGTAAAAGTGCTCTCATGTTGGCGGGAAAGTGCTTTGAAAACGCTTGCTGCTAACATAATCTATTCTGTTGTAAGGTTGTAAGTTAGAATGCAACTATTTATTTATTTATTTTATTTAAGACATCTCTACGCTGCCTTTCTACCCAAATAGGGGTCCCTAGGTGGTGAACATAAAAATGTATGAGATATTAAAACAGCATTTAAATAAGGTATATATAAAATAATTAAACAATTCAATAAAATATAAACACAAACACACATAACACCACCAGGAAGGAGGGGCGATAACAATTTTTTTACTTTTACTTATATGAATGCAACATTGGAGGAGGAAAAAATGAGAGACTGAAGAAGACTGAACTGCAGAGTAGAATACTGATTTGTTACTGACAGAACAATCGTGAGGGCTGCTGCAGAAGTGGCGCTGGAGATTCCACAGGGGGAAGTAACAACAGGCACTCCTCCACAAGGCTCAGACAGCATAGCAAGCGTGCTGGAGACCATCGTGAACATCAATCAATCAGACAACGGCAGACAATGATGCCCCTAGGAGGGGCATCACTCAGGCACAACCAATCACTACCTGTCAATCCAGTCACTTTCCCTTGACCCCCCTCCCCCCCCTCCACAGAGAAACAGTGGATAGGGAGACAAGACAGAGCAACAGCACAACCCCAACAGACATGTGGCCTGAGCAGCCCCCTACCTGCCCCTAGGGGAAGGGAACTTGTGAGGTAGACAGGATGCTCACTCCATCCCTGACAAGGGCCTGACTGACATCAAAAGGGCAGCCCACGTGCACCCTCCCTGCTTCAAGCCACCCCCCTTCCCATGAAAAACAAGCAAGCAAGAAGATAAAGACGGGCCACACTTGAACCCACAACCTCACATCCCAAACAAGCATCCAAACCACTGGTCCAAAGGGGTAAGTTTAAAGGAGACATGCCACCCACTGCCACCCTGACGTCACTACTAGCTGCATGGGGCTAGGCAAGAGACCACTGTACAGACAGGCATGGCTCAGCAGGAAGGCACTGGGATAGCATGGCCTGCTATATTTTGGAGCTGAAAAAAAGAACACTAGTCCAGTGGCATCAGAAAGATCAACAACAGTAACCCTAGTATGAGCATCCCTGAGCCCTAAGGAGAAGTCAGAGAGAGTGGAAGGGTCAGGTGGGTGTGGATCTAGTTTAATCCACAAACAAACAAACAAACAAACAAACAAACAAACAAACAAACAAACAAACAAACAAACAAACAAACAAACAAACAAACAAACAAACAAACAAACAAACAAACAGGGAAAGAGTTGTAGAATGCCCCAGACTTTAATGAACAGAAACTCATGAAGAGGTCTGATGAATGGAGTTGCCAAGCATCGGGGGACTTCTGCCCTTTGTGAGCTGTTTCCAGAGCCATGGCCCTTTTCGCACTGACGGTTTAAACCGCCATTTATGAGCATTCGCCCCGATCGCAGTGGCTTCAGCATTGCACCTGTTCATTTCACACTGTCCACTGCAATTTTGATTTGGTGTCTGTGCTTCATTTCAAAACCTTGGTGCAATTTCGGGCTTTTGGGGCCTTGCAATTCACGTCACACTTTTTAAATGTTGGAAGCCTTCCCCCCTTTTTGCTGATTGGGCTGTCCCCTGCCCACTGGAGAGGCAATTGGTGGCAGAGTTCTGGGGGTCCTATGAGGGGCTCCTATGAGGGGAATGGGGGAGACAGGTGTGGACTTCTGGGCTGGGGCAGCTGGAAACCCCCTCCCCCATCCACATGTCAATACCTGGTTGCCCCTTTGGGTTGAGCCTCCAGAAGTGGAGTACTGGTTAGGGTTCTGAAATGAAACACATTAGCCACACACCATGTACTTTGCTCTCCCCCTTGGGTGTTAATGCTAAGTGCTCCCTCAGTGGTGCAACGTGCCCTCTCTGTGCTTCTCCCACCAAAAAAGTGCAGTGCTTTGCACTCTAAGTATGGATGGCAGATACCCCTGAGACAGAATCCCATGCTGTGCATCCTGCATTCTGAATTATGGGGAATACTGGCTGCAGTTTATGTAGTGCTTGGGGGACTGTGGTTGGCTGCAGGGAAAGGGGTTTGGTGGCTGCTGGGGAGGGGGTGATTGATTGCAGCTTAGTTGGCATCCTGAGCTCCACTGGGGCTTCTGGGTGGGACCATGCCTGGGGGTGGGGGTGTTGCACTTGGCCTTTTCTATTGTATAGGTGCTTATGGGCTATGCCATTGTTTTTGATAGTGTAACTTTCTACTGTTTAGGGGGAGTGTTCTGGGCTGGGGTGGAGCCAAGTCTTTCTGCTATATAAGAGAAGAGCTGCAGCCCTTCATATGGAGAAGTTGAGGCAGTGCTTTCATGGCGTGGACTTCTGGGGGACTCCTAGAATTGTGCACATGAAATTAATTAAAACAACCTTAGAGCATTTATAGCTACATACAAGGGATGGGACGGCAGATATTTCTCATCTCTGACATCAAGAGAGGAATAGAGAATTAGGTTTTTCTTGCTATGCTCAGAAGGGGTGTCGGGATTGTGAACCTGAGCTGGTGTTTCTTTAGACTAATGTTATTTTACTGAGAACTATCCAAATACCTCTTTGAATTGTACACTTCCAGTAAACAAATTGTTGCATAGTGAAGTGTGCTCTCTCTCCCCCCCCCCCTCCAAAGCAAAACTGACCTTATATAGGCTCCCCTAAGCATCCTTGTCCCTAGGGAAGAGGGTCTGTGAAACAATGAAGCAGCTAGATACATATCATTGTGCAGTTATTGATTGCTTCGTCATATTACCATAATGGTATAGAGAAGAGAACATAGCATAATTCCTAATCCTCATAGATAAAAATGATTTCCTGCAGGAATACCATTTTTCTTAACAATCCTTCAGGCTTCAAGCTGTTTCTGAGCACAGTTAATTGTAGGAATGTAGAAGAAAAGATGTATTTAGTATATTAAATCTCAGCTAGGTCTGCAAAAGCTGTAAAGACGACTTTGCTGGTAGACTACAATCGGCATTAGCTTTAAATCTGCTGGTTGCAACTTTTTATTAGCTTTAAATGCCTTTGCTAGTTGTGATAACTCTTTTTCATAAACTCATTAATCAGGAACATTACTAAGTTCCTGATTAAGCAGTTCATGAGTAAACTCAAGTGTATTGGAGAAGGGAGATGGGTGGGAGAGATGTGTAAACCATTTCACATTGTTTGTGATCATTCCAGGGTTGTAAAAATCTGCAGATAATCCATTTCCTCTTTATGAAATCCTCCAAAAATGTGTTTTTGAGTGAGTGAAGATCCTGTAATTTGTAACATATAACTTATTAAATCTGAGCTGTTCTGAATGCACTACACAAGGAGTTTCCAGATGAAGATGTTGAAAGAGTTACGCATCCAGCCATGATCATTAGTGAGAGCATTTAGGTTCAATGTTTAGTAAAAGGCAACTCAACTTTAAAAACAAAAACAAAAAAACTAACCAGAACAAAAATGTATTTTTATATTGTGCAGATGCAATTCAAATATTAATTTAGTGAACAATATTTGTTTTGCTTCTATCATGAGATCTATGTAAGGCTTCAAGAGGACATTACAGAGAATGTTTTGCTGTCATCAAAAATAGCAACCCTGAATCTTCTTTCTCCTCCTGTAACATCTACTACAAAATGTGACTCAGTGCCATTGTGTTACAAATTTCCCTGCCCCGTTCCACCTCATTTACTGCTCACAGGGAACAGGAAACACTGCAGTGCAGGTATTTTGCAGAACTAGATGTTGCCTAATTTTGTTGTTCTAATAGGTGACTCCCGTCCTCTCTAAGCACATAAGGAAAGTGTCCCCATTTTATAGGCAATTAAAATTCTCAGTTGGGCTGGGGGTATATGAGTTTTGCTTTCTTTTCCTTCTGAAGGGGGTCATCTATTTTGAAGCAAAAATGAAATCTGTGGAAGAGAGGAGTGAAACTACCTTATCTTGCTGCGTTCTGCTGATTTCAGCATCTCCCCTGCCCCTCCCTGCCCTGCTGTGGTGTCTTTTGGAATCAGATCATAGAGGGCAGGCCTTTTTTTTCAGCTGGAACGTGGTGGAACGGAGTTCCGGAACCTCTTGAAAATGGTCACATGGCTGGTGACCCCACCCCCTGATCTCCAGACAGAGGGGAGTTTAGATTTCCCTCCACGCCGGAGCTGCACAGAGGGCGATCTAAACTCCCCTCTGTCTGGAGATCATGGCCACCAGCCATGTGACCATTTTCGCTGAGGGCAATTTAAACTTTTAAAAACACCCCTTTGTTCCAGCTGACCCAAAGTGACGTCATGGGCCCTGGGAGCATGCATGCACTTTGCACGCGCACATGTGGTACCAGGGGCACCACCTCCTGCCAAGAGTTGCCCCCTGTGTTGGCAACCCACTGAGTTCCACCATCTCTTTTCCCAGAGAAAAAGCCCTGATAGTGGGTAGAATAATACTTCAAATACCAGAGTAAGGCATGGCAAAGTGTTGGAATATATGTTGCAAGGTCTGACATTCAGTCATTATGAGGTTAATGTGTTTACTCACTGTGCTATTGTTTATATTGACCTGGAAGAGAACCTGGCACAGAGCCAATAGCCTGGAAGCCTGGGAAACTGAGATGTGTTTGTAAACTGTTATTGGTCAATAGGTCAGGTGATTTTCTTTCAGGGTCAAGAAGACAGAGGAATCCCCTTTGCTATTATCTCTTTTTTGTACTCGTGGTCAGCAAAAAGTAGCTCACAGGGTTTTTTATTTTGTAGCAATCCTATGTACCTTTTCCCTTTAGAAGTAAATGTTTTTAAAAGCAAACTGACGTTTTGACTCTGCAAAAGCAAACTGACTCTGTTGATTCAAGATCCATTGCACCTATGATTTTAAACTATTTTTAACCCTTTTAACCTCTTTGTAGACCTCATTGGTGGTTTTTCCCTCAGGTGCTAGGATCACCAGGCTGCTGGGTGAGCTCACTCTGGAGCAGGTCATGTAGAACTGCCCATGTGAGAAGCAGTCCTCCCTCAAGTCAATTCTTTCCACCTTCAGTGTCTGCCCCTGGGACTTGTTCATTGTCATAGCAAAGCAGGCCTTGAGGGGGAACTGCAGTCTCTTGAATTTGAAGAGGTTCTCTGATGGTATGAGTGGTATGCGTGGTAGGAACACCAACTCCCCGCCCCTGAGCACTGCCAGTGAACAATGTCACCTCGATGATGTTCCTGTGAAGACTTTCACTCATAGTATGGTGCCATTGCAGAGTTTGGGTGGGCTGAGGTTCTGGAGCAGCATCACTGGAGCCCCCACTTTGAGGAGAAGCTTGTGGGCTGGGAAGCCAGGAGAGTTGAGCATATTGAGGAAATTCACAAGATAGTGGACCACATCATCCATTTGCACCACTGAGTCCACAGATCTGTACTCCATTTTGAGTGAGTTAAGTTGTGTTTCATTAATGATGGCAGCCTTGTTGATCTGGGGGGTCAGAATGGCATGCTTGCACAGCCAGTCCATGGACTTCTCTGTGATAGTGACAATATCAGGGTATATTGTGGCTGTTAGGTTTGCTAGGGCCGTCACTACAGTACCCAGGCTTGCAGGGATGGTCACCTTTCCCTTGGACTCAGGATACGCTCCATCCCCAATGGTTAGTAGGAGTTTAGAGAATTCCCCAGTGGACACTCCGCCTCTCATGTGGACCCTCATTCTTTCTTAGTGAGAGTTTCCTGGTGAGGGGCCACAGATACGACACCTTGACACACGCGGTAACCTCATCAGCTTGAGTTCCCCTTGGGACTACTGGCAGAGTCTGCCAGAAGTCTCCAGCTAGCAGCACTGAGACTCCCCCCATCATTCTCTCATTGCCCCTGACATCTTTGAGGGTTCTGTTCAGTGCCTCAAAACACCCCAAGCGCCATGGTGCTCTCATCCCAAACAATGAGCTTACAATTCCACAGCACTTGGGCCATGTTGCTTTGTTTTGAGATGCTGAACAGGGATGTTTCTGCATGGATGAGGTTAAGAGGTAGCTTGAAGCTAGTGAAGAATTATATGCCATGCCTGAGTGAGCCTTGACCTTCCATGGAAGTGAGCGCCTCTCTACTTATCTTCCAGGATTGCTTTGCTCATAGAGAGCCTCTGCTGCTCTGTGCACCTTGGGGTGATCTCGCTGGTACTTGGCCATTGCTGCTTGGTGCCCCACAGGAGCAGGACATGCATATTTCCTTGTCGCATCTCTAAGTTGCTTACTTTTTTTAGCATCAGTGTATCTTGCACAACATCTGCCATAAGGCTTCTTGGTGGCAGTAAGAGGCGATGGCTGCAAGAGATGTGAGGTGGAGTTGGATTGAGGGAGGGGTGGTGTGGTGGGCACTTTGGCAGGTTCATGTGAGAGGTTCACATTGAAATGGCCCCTAGAAAGGTCATGTACCATCTCACCATAAACATTTAAAAACTCATCATCTGCCATACTGACTTTTATATAAAATCCCTGTTCAGGAGTCTTGTACTGTCTTTCTTCAACTGTCTGCAGTTTCCTTGACCTGATTTTTACCTCAGAACACAGAGTTCCACAACTGACCCATCAGAGAGAGGGAGGTGCAAGCAGGCATCACAGTAGGGCTGCTAGGTCCAAGTTGGGAAATTCCCAGAGATTTGGGGGGTGCAGCCTGGATAGAGTGGGGTTTGGGTGAGGGGAAGGGCTTCAGAATGGTATAATACCATAGAGTCCACTCTCCAAAGCTGCCACTTTCTCCAGGGGAACTGATTTCTGTTACCTGGAGATCAATTGTAATTCTGGGAGATCTCTAGCCACCACCTGGAGGTTCGCAACCCTACACCACAGGGAGACTGGCAACCCTAGTGACATTTTAGGGGAAGACTGGGAGGTGCATTTTACCTCATGACACATTCAATGACTCCCTTAGCAACTGTTTAGAATGTTGGGCTGATCCACATATGCAAATGACCTTGAAAGCTAGCCCAATCAGGGAAGAGTGGCTAAGTTGGCAGTTGGCAGGGCGGGGGAGGAGAAGCCTGCCAGCCACACAGAGAAGCTGTATCCCTATGGGAAAACACATTTTACCCCTTTTTACCCCCTTAGGGGGCAAATTTCTTAAAATCCCTTCTTAGTGAGCTCCTACATCACAAAAGGGACATTCTGCCCAAATTTCATGTTCCTAGGTCCAGGGGTTTCAGCTGGGCATTGATGAGTCAGTCAGGACACTTGTCTTTATATTTATAGATTAAAGATGTGAGAGACCAGAGCTTGACTCACAGACTCGGTCTTTCAAGAGAGTTGGTTTGATCCTTCTTCACTACTGATCTCTTTTGTTTCATATAATTTGATGTCTGCTGAAGATGTGGACAAAGCTTCTCTATCTTTATCCTCCCAGTATCCCTAGTCTTGCCTGCCTGCTACAATACAAGCAAAGCTTTGCTTCTATCCAGCAGATGCAGCACCATGTAATGGGAATACTCATACAAACAAGACCTGTGCATATATAGATTCAAAAAGCATCCCCTCTCCCAAGATCCACTATGGTGAAATGGTGGGTGGAAAATAGAACCCTCTGAGCAAAGAAGCACCAATCAGGACGATCCTGTTAGGACAATGTTGCTCTCAGGTACATACCTGCTCAGTCACTCCCTCCCATCTCTGGTCCTTCTGCTGTTTGAAAAATGAAAAGCAGATAGCGTAGTGACTGAAGAATCATCAGGCCTGAATGTCATTGATTGCCATAAATGCCAGAAATTATTAAAATTGTATTGGTTATATTGATTATATTAAATAATAGATGTTATTTGAGCTGGGTCTTGTTTTATTGTTATCTGAATGCTTATAAATTAAACTATATGAAGCACTATGAAAATCAGAGTAATGCTAAAATACAGTAGTAGCCATTGCAAGTTAGCATGAGAAAACTAGAGATGGGCACAAACAGCAATACGAACAAAAAAAAGCCACAAACAGCCCAATATGCTGTTCATGAACAAGCTGTTTATGAGGCCCCATTCTAAACGAATAGGTGGTGGTTGCAAGCCTGGTTTGTTGTTGTTCGTCAGGTGCCAGACAGTCTGGCACCTGCAATCAATTCCCTTTGTAATTTAGGCAGGGATTGTCTAAACGCTGTTTGAACTCCTGCTGATGCCCTGAAAACCCCAATCTAAACCCAATTTAGCTTGATAGGCAGGTCTTCCTTTCAAGTGTGGAGCTCCAAATTTGTTACAAGGGAGCAAAGACCAGGGGGGAGGGGTGCTCCCCGCTCTGGCTTAGTTTGCAGACAGTGGAGAGGGAGAGAGTTGCTGTTGGCATTTTGATAGAGAGAGTGTATTGGAGCTTGAATTTTCTTTATGTGTGGTGGGATAGGGATCTACCCCTTCAAGTTCCAGGGCTGCTGCCAGGCTCTGGGGCCAAGCTATTATTTATTATTGGTATCTTTCCTGGTGCCTGCTCAGGTCAGATTTTTGGGAGTGGTGCAGTAGGGATCTTGACTTGGATAATGGCTGGAGGAGAGCCTGCTGGCCCCAACGACCAGCCTACCATGAACACGTTCGTGAACAGGGCCATGTTCGTGGTTGTTTGTGAGTCCCTGTTCGTGGATGGCAACAAACAACGAACATCATGTTCAGGTTTTTTTCTCTACATGCCCATCTCTAGAGAAAACTATTAGTCTTTCTGTTAATTCTCACGTCTGGTGCCTGTGATAATTCAACAAAGACATTCCATTGTTAATATCAGGTGAAAAAAAATGTCCACTTGTGTCTTCCTTTCATTTAGCAACTACAGATTGGGACAGGACTGAATTTTAAAAGCTGTTTGAGTCATTTTGGATATCCCCACTTTGATTTTATCTTATGTACAAAACAAACCACTGGATGAAGGGAGCTTGAATCTCAAAAGCTTACACCCTGGGAAATCTTGTTGCTTTTCAAGGTGCTACTGGACTTGAATCGGGCTCTTCTGCAGCAAACCAGCATGGCTACCCACCTGAAAACAAGCCAGCAATTCTTTATTTTGGCATCAGTTTCCCATCCCAATTTTCCCCAGTTTAAATTAATACATTTTCAACATTATTTTTATGTCACATGTGCATAACTGGCTTAAAATTGATATGTAAGGTATAAAAGTTGGAAAAAAGAAAAAAATGATAAGCAACAACTTTTGCATCCTCATCAACAAAAATGAACTGAAACCAGAAATTTACAACATCAAAAAGAAATGGAAATGAAATGACCACGTAGCTCATCCTTAAATATAGGCAGGTATTCCATTTAGCTTTTCGGTCCAAAAGTATCACGTTTCCTCTGGGTTGTTTTGTAAGATGTTTTAGCAAATAGTGCGTGACTGTCTCAAGCAGTTTATTCTTGGAAATAGTTGTTCCCAAAGAAAGTATAACTCAAATTGAAATATTTTGGATCTCAATAAACAGTACTGTTCTTTGTGCATCTTTGCAATTTCTTCTTTCCTCTGTTGTTTCAACAGGACATGAACCTCTAGTGCTCCAGCAAGGGCCATATCTTCTTGTACATCAGACTCCATCAGAAAAGGTTATGTTGCCATTGATGTTCCTTGACAGAGGAGGGAGGAGGGAGAAGGGGACAAGCAGGTCACCGCCTCCCACCAGCCTACTTCATCCTAATTGTGGCTGCTGCTCTGCTGAGGATGGGGAAGGGAAAGCAGGGCCATTGCTATCTTGCTTCTCTCAAAAATGGTGGTGCCCAGTGTTGGCGGCGACAGCATTGAACCCCAGGAAACTTTCGGGCACCAGCAACTTCCCTGCCTCACAGACTTCTGATGGCGGGCCATGCTCTGGATTCCTGTCTTTCAGTCAACCCTGCCTCACAGAATTTTTGTGATGATAAAATGGAAAGAACAATGTGTGCATTCCTCTGAGCTCCTTGGGGAAAGGGCTGAATTATAACTAAATGGAATCCATTTTATGTTTTCTCTGAAAAAGCTATGCTCAATGCAGAATGGCTAAGATGCAGCATTTTGAACATTTACACAGTCCACTAAATAATACCTGACTAGATTATAACCTTCCTCAAAGCGAGTAAAATAGGACCATTTTCACTGGCAAAAAATGGCCTGCCATTTGAAAATAAGCTATGGATTTAACTGATAACACAAATATTCCCCTGAGGAATTTTCTCCAGAGGTTCATTCTAAAGTAAACAAAAGCAAGGAAAATATGTTGCTGTGAGCAGATATCTCAGCAGAAGCAATAGCACTGAGGGGAAAAAAAACTTGCTACATCCTCTGTCAGTTAAAAAAGAAAAACCCTCACTGTTTTTCAAACTAAGCATAGCTTTAATATTCATGAACTATGCCAAGGAGTGAGATGCCACCAGTAGAAAAAAAAATGCATGAATTGTAACCATTTGGCAGGCTAATAGTAAGTAATGGGCAAACGCATACCTGACTTTTATTTCTAAGCTTTAGTGGCGTATTACATATTTTGCCATATATTTTAACCTTCTCTTCCTGTATTTTTTTAAAAAACACAGTAATTGACTTGGGTCACACATCTGTCTAATTTATCATAAAGGATAGTTAGCAAAGAATTTCCCTCTGGAAACTGGTCATTTTGGAGTACTGTATAGAAAACAGGTAAACGTAGAACATATAAATAGTGCAGTTGGATCTAACCAGTTTTCCATTGTTGATAAAGGGAGCAAGTCCTTTTTGCCCATCCAAAAGGCGATGCTGGGGGATCATAGGACTTCCATACACAAAAGGCATGTGGGAGGGGAAGGGAATTGGGTGTGACTGAGTGGGAAAGCTGACTGGATCCAACCCATGTTCTCCATCATGATTTGGGCAATTTGAAAATATGTTAGAGGATGACAGATGTCAGAGTTGTGGGCTGTAATCTCTGGAAGACAGAGCTTTCATTGTGCTCCTGCATATATGTGTGTTTATGGTTGCATAAGTCCATTTGTATTGTGCCTGTACAGACACGTAAATAATGCATTTTTCATTGTTTTCTGTTTTCATATAATCCTTTTAGGATCCCAGAGAGTTGAAAACTTTTTGCCAAAAAATTATACATAAGCTTCTGTTTAGGTTATACCAAGTATTGTTCTGTGAGTAACATATTGCTTTGAGAGAGATGAACTGGATGTTAGACTGTCACTTCCTGGAAAAGTTTGAAAAACACTTTTGTTTTGCAACATGAAAGCTCATTGTTGGTGTGATATTTTCTCACCTGGAGTCATTATCTGCTGGTTTCTGACTACATAATTGCTTCTGCCGCAGTGAATCACGATGCTGGAGACAAATGAATTCTGAAGCAACCCCCCACCCTTTTTCATGTAAATGCCCTTCAAAGTATTTGCTGAAAAGAGAGAAACGAAGTAAAAATATTATCACTTTGAATGCTATGGGAAAATATTTTAAAACTGCTTCCCATGAAGAACTGTTATTACAGCATAATGTAATTATGATCCAGAATTATATATTGGCAGGGGCTTCATAATCTAGCAAAACTTCAGTGAACAATGGAAGTTAAGCTTGTGCATCTTGTAGCTGAACATAGGCTACCAGCTACCCAGGGTGGTGTCCAAGGTTTGGAGAAGGCTAAGTACTTGCTGGGAAGTCAATTAATAAGATAATAGATAAGTTATCTGTTTATTTCACTTGCACCCTACCTTCCTTTCCAATGGAGACCCAAAATAGCTTACTTCGTTCTTCTCGCCTCCATTTTGTCCTCAGAACAACCCTGTGAGGTAGGTTAGGCTGAGAGAATTGATGGCCCAAGGACACCCAATGAGTTTCCATGGTACAGCAGGACTCAAATCCAGGTATCTCAGATCCCAGTGTGACTCTCTAACCACTGGCTCTCTAATGAAGATTAGAACCTAACATCTCAAGAGCAACAGCTCCTACAGGAATAGGTATTTAAAGTGTAACTAAAAACATATTTCACAGAGTTCACAGGTTTTGTTTGGATTCCCACCTGTCTTTGTGTCCCATGCTCACAGTGCCTGATTTAGATTTAACTTTAGTGTTCAGGGAGAAAGGCTTCACATCCCCTCGCTGTACCTGTGGGGAAGGTCTTTGCCTCATTGTACTATAGAATTCCACAGAACACACAGAGGGGCAAATAGTGCCTCCTGGGACAGTTTTAGGTAAGTAAAACTATGTGGTGGAAGATAGATCAAGATGGGTAGCCATGTTAGTCTTTCCGTAGCAGTAGAAAAGAGCAAGAGTCCAGTAGCACCTAGGACTAACCAAATTTGTGGTAGGGGATGAGCTTTCATTAGCCACAGCCCACTTCTTCAGATACGTCATACCTCAAGATACCAGAAACCCAAATAAATGAGCTGTGGCTTACAAAAGCTCATACTCTACCTCAAATTTGGTTAGTCTTATAGGTGCTACTGGACTTTTGCTCTTTTCTACTGTGTGGTGGAAGAAAGCTTGAATTCCTTCTCCCTGCAGTTTCAATCTAAATCTGAAACTGCATGCACAGGAATTAAAGTGAAACCTACAGTCACATGTAAAAAAAAAAAAGAGTGGGGAGCACTAATTCTAGTATCCATTAACTTCATAATAAACTGGTTCCTAATTCGCTGGACCCTGTAGGCCCTTTGCTATCATAGCTTGTATGAGCACAGCATATCAAGCATTGCTGCTGTGCAATAGGGTTTCCATAGATATAATAGGTAACTTAAGCTACCTAGCACAGCACTTGTCATTGCCTCTAAGGAATGGTATTATGTCTACTGGCACCCATCATTATCCCTGCAAATCCATACAGGTGCAGATTCCTTTTTTCTCCCTTTTTAGTGCTGCTCTGTTCTGCTGTGTTTGAGTGCTACTGCTCCATGGTCACATTGACTTATCAGGTGTCAGCTTGACATAGACAGGTCAAGCTTAGCTAGTTTTGCACACAATAGATGTCTCTGCACCAGCGATTACTGTCAGTGTTTCAGTCTTGTTGGTCTGACAAGTCTACAGTTCAGTGTTGTTGAGAGGTATTCCTCTCCAGTTTTTCTCTCAAGTGGTGCTTTAGGAATTGTATGACTGTATAAATAAAAATTAGGCCTGCCATCCTAAGCATATCAAAGTTAATGAGACATACTTATAAGAAAACATATTTAGCATCAATCTGTGAGAACCTGAAAGTGCTATTTTGTTCTGCTTTGGTTTGAGAGAGATTGTAGTGGCAGCATCATAGCAGATTAGGTTAATCCAATGTATGATTATCGTTAATCAAAAAAGTTTTCACTGCATGGCTTGAAAAGTTACTGTGATAAATGCTGTAACACAAAAGAATACCTAAAACTTAGCAACTTTACAATACAAGGTTCATCTGTTTTTTAATATATGGAGATCTTTGGATGGCTGGTTACATTTTTAAAAATCTTCTCATGGGAAGGCCACTAGAAAAGGCATTCTGAAAGATTTTCAAAGAATTGGTTTTGACACCAACTTTCTAATCCATTTCACAAGTCTTTAAACAGCTCACAAAAATTAAATCAATAAGAACATAATTACAGTAAAAACTTACCAAGCAGCAAAACAATAGTAAAAAGTAAATCACAACAGTGGTTGAAAAAGCAATAGCAATCAAGTCACCAGATAGCAACAATATCTTCACTAGAGATGGGCACGAACTGGAATATGAACCAAAAAAACACACGAGCCGGCTTGGTTCGTGGTTCGCGAACCAGCGGTTCGTAGAAGCTCATTTCCACGAACTTCCATGAACGAGTCTGCTGGTTCATTTGTTCATTTTAACACCAATGCCCCTTTCTGTGCTGCTGCAAAGTGGCAGGGAAAGGGGCATTTAAACTCATGGATCAGCTGCTTGTCAGGGAGATCCCCGACAAGCAGCTGATCATTTAAACAGCGGGGCTTGGCTGGCCAGCCAGGAGTTCTGGGCCGGCCAGCCAAGCCCCACTGTTTAAATGGCCATTTCCCCACCACTTGGAGTGGCGGGGAAATGGCCATTTAAATTGTGGGTGGGGCTTGACGCCAGCTATGAGTTCCCGGCCGGCCAGCCAAGCCCCACCCCACCCACAGTTTAAATGGCCTTGTGGGGAAATGGCCATTTAAACTGTGGGTGGGGTGGGGCTTGGCTGGCCAGCCAGGAGTTCCCAGCCAGCAAGCCCAGCCTCACTCTTTCAATAGCCATTTCTCCACTGCTTGGAGCAGCCATTTAAACAGCCCCACTGCTTAAATGATCAGCTGCTTGTCAGGGATCTCCCCGACAAGCAGCTGATCTGGAGGTTTAAATGCCCCTTTCCCTGCTGCTGCTAAGTGGCCAGAAAGGGGCATTTAAACCCCACAAACCACAAACTGGTTCATGAACTTGCCCCAGTTCATAGACGTTCGTGGTTCCTGGTTCGTGAAAACGCCATGAACTGCATGGTTTGGTTTTTTTACAGTTTGTACCCACCTCTAGTCTTCACCAGAGTCTATAATTTAAATTAGTAGGTGCCAGACAAGTTGACACAGGGAGGGAATTCTACTAGTAAGACAATACTTGAGAGAGAGAGAAAGAGAGAGAGGTGTGTATATATATATATATATATATATATATATATATATATATATATATATATATATATATATATATATTTAATGTTTGCCTATCTCCCTTCAAAGATGGCGAGCACATACAGCCTTTCATGAGGATCTTCATGATGAACAAGTTAACAGGCTATTTAGGTCTTCACCGTATTTGAATTGTTTTTCAAAATGAATTGAAAGATAGTAAAACTAGATTTGTCTAGTAACATCTTAAAAAACCAACAAGATTTCCAGGATATAAGCTTTTATATTGTAGTCTGAACGTGATCGAAGCATGGACAAGCTTCGGGTGTGCATTCAGATATATCAGAGCTGAAATTATACCTGAAATTAGCTGTTTTGGGTGGGCAGGGGGAAACTCAAAATGATTCAAACACCACCAAAATTCTGGGAGCAATGAGAATTTATCTCCTGGAATTTTGGGAATGTTTCAGGGTTTGAGGGAGGTGCAGGAGTGGGGAGAAAAAGAGAGGAAGCCAGCCAGAAAACTGCTGTTAGTTGGCCTCCACCCATGGCCCTTTAAATTTTAAAAAAGTAAAGGATAAAAATGGCCCCAGACTTACCATGCTGGTGGAGGCTTCCTCCTGCTTCTGATTTTGGAAGTGGCAGACCCTGCCCCCCATCAGAAAATGGCAGGTGGGATGGCAGGGTCTTGGAGTCCTGTGAGACTTGGCTGTTGTTTATTTTTATTTAAATTGGCAATTGAATAGCGTTCTATTGATATAGCAATATGTGTACCATATGTGTTCTCTGATTTCCCAGATATCATTTCTTTTTTTTAAAAGCATGTCTTTAGCTCCTTCCATTGTGGAGATATGCTTTTTTCTTTATATCTCTACAACAGAAGAAAGTAGAGACTTAAAAAAAAGAAAGTTGGGAATTCAGAGAACCTAGTACTATATTGTCATGCCCAATGCAATAGGCCCCTAAAACCAGGAACCCTGGTGCAATCCCGAATCTTTGTCCTGCTTTAACAAGATATTTTAACAATAGGTAAGGCACATTATGTACAAGATGATGCTTTAGATACCACAGCACGTTCTGCTGTTGGTGTGGGAAAAGCTGGAAAAGGTATAGGACTGGGAAATATGAAACACATGTATGTCATGTTTGTCAGGGATATTTCTCAAGCATGCTTTTAAACAAGGCTGTGTTTCCTTAGAACGAGAAACCAAAACATTTTTCTCTCTAATGTTCTTGCAAATATCTTAAAAATATACTGTGAATCTAATCTTCTGTTGTTAAACTGGAAAGAAATCCCTGTGTGAGATTTATACTTTCCCTTTAGGAACAGAAGAACCATAGATTTTAAATAAATAGATCACTGGCTCAGTTAGTTATGGATGACCCTAAGATATAACCTTGCTTTCTGCTCCAGATACAGTTATACTACATATAAGGTATATCAGGACGGAGTGAAAATGCCTGCCCAGGATTCCACTCAAGTACTTATATAATAATTTTCATATAAATTGTTCATGCCCTTTCATCCAGGACATATAACAATAGGGATGACTCCAGGGGGCAGCAAGGGATAGCTCATGCCTCATATATTTCCTGCTATCCCTTCTTGCTTATCCAGCTTTCATTCACAATGTATTAAGATCCTAGAACATGGATTAAAAAGATGATTAAAGAATCCTGATTTACTCCATCCCTCTAGCATGAACAGAGGTGCGATAGTTTAACTTGAGGAAAGATGTTGATCTGATTTCATTATAGACTTTATCTTTAGCTGACTGAGTCTGAATTACTGTTTGAATTGGTCTATGCAGGTGAAACATTATAAAATGTCTCTCTCCAAATTGGAGAGAGGAACATTTGTAGCTTCTTTTCATCTATTTCTTTCTTTTTAAAAAATAATTGTTCATGAGAGGAGAATAAAATATACCTATTAAAGGAATTCTCAAGTCATCAAATATTATCATTAGTACTTTTCTCACTCGGTTTTTAGAGCGTGTTTGTACCTGTTCCACATCCCGTGTTTGCAAGGTTTTCACACTTTCAAAGCAGTTATGGGACGCAGTCCCGCTTTTTGTTCGCTGTGTCCCCCGTTTTCCCCCCTGCGGACATACCGCAATGTTTTTTTAAGTCTGCTGCCGACTGGCAGCTGGCCCGCATTTTGCTAATGTGAACACTTTTGCCCCCCCTTTTGCTTCTCCCCCCCTCTCCTTTTCCCTGGGAGCTGATTGTTTTGTGCAGAATTAACCACTCCCACCCTCCTCAGCTCTCTGAACTCCTTGTCCACCATTTTGTTAGTAAAGCGAGGTGAGGGTCATAAGGCTGCTTCTCCATTGATTTCCTTCCTCATGGTATGCATGCACTCTTTTATTCCCCCCCCCCAAAGCGAGGAACGATTTCTAAGCTTTTTGCTAATTCCCTGCTAGCTTTAAAAGCAAGGGAAGGGTTAAATAGCTGCTTTCTCCTTCCTCCCTCAGGGTATGCACACACACTCTTTTTTTTTTAAGGACAAGAATGAGTTGCAACATTGTATCATTGTAATGTTACTGCACTTTCTTCCTGGCTTTAAAAGTCAAGAAAGGATTAAATGGCTGCTTTTCCCTCCCTCCCAGGCATGTTTCAGACTTTGCCAAAAAGAAAAAAAAACAAGCATTTTGCACAGCCCTTTGGAAACAAAGCCTCAGCTTGCCGGGAGGGGATGAATCAGCAGCATTTTAACCCTTTCCGGGCTTGATTAAAAAAAAATAAATGAGAGTGGTACATGTTCCCCCCCAGAACTCTGCCACCAATTGCCTCTCCGGTGGGCAGGGGACAGCCCAATCAGCAAAAAGGGGGGATGGGTTCCAACATTGCAACGTTACTACGCATGCTCAATTTTTTTTTTAAAAGTGTGATGTAAATTGCAAGGCCTCGAAAGCCCGAAACTGTACTGAGGCTTCAAAGTGGGTTTGAAATGAAGCACAGACACTAAATCAAAACTGCAGTGGACAGTGTGAAATGAACGGGTGCAATGCCGAAGCCACTGCGATCAGGGCAAATGCTCATAAATGGCCGTTTAAACCATAAGTGCGAAAAGGGCCTTTTACCAGTGACTACAACACCCCAAAAAAGCAAGTGATGAACTGCCCTTCAGACAGAATACACTGACAGATGCGCTTGCTTGGTTCTTCTTGGAGAAGGTCTAAGAAAGAAGAACCCAAAAATTAACAAGGTGTCTTCTTTTACTGCTAAATTTTTAAAATGTTAAATCCAAACTGATGTTCCTGTCTTTATTATTGGTGTCTTATTTGCAGCCAACCTTTTCAACATATGTTGCAGTGAAGCAGGCATTTGATTACTATTTCTTCTGATCTGAGGAATGAACATACAAAGCTACCTTTAGGTCACTACTGTCAAGCCTGGATACCAGCAGCACTCCATGGTCTTTCCCAACACTTGTCACTTGAGATTCTGTGCCAATACTTGAAGCCTGTGAGGAATTTTGTGAGGGATGACAATTTGGAAATCTTATCCCGCCCCTCAAAATTTCTGCATTTGAGAAGACTGATTTCTCCTCCCTCTTTCCCCTTCAACTGATGCTCAACTGTTCTCAATATTCTGTCTCTTGTAGAGCATACTACTCTTCACCAGGCTGTTTTCTTTTTTCTGTTGCTTAAATTGCACAGTCTTAATTGGCTGACTTGTGCAGCTTTCATTAGCCACATGGGGACCAATAAGTTTATTATTAGACAGAGTGATTATTTCACAAGGTAATCTTCATAAGGAAAGGGTTCAAAACTACAGCTAGTTTTCTCTTTATGCTAACTTTGCCCTGTGGTTAATATTGGAGGACTGGAAATATAATAGTCACAGAAGAATCTTTGCTGCTCCACTTGAAGAAGCTGGGCTCATGAGCAGAGATGTTCAAATACTTGCCAAGTTGGCTCACAGCCTGTTTGCTAGTGGTGATCAGGCAGCCAATTAAATGGCTGTTCGGCTATTTGAAAGCTGTTTGTATCTATTGGCAGGAACAGGCTACTTGCTTGACAGAAGCCATCTCCCAGCTGATGAGGAAGTTGGCTTCTGATCTGCTGCTGGGGTGGGGAGATCAGGAGTTGGCTCCCCACTGATCAGAGTGATGAGCTGGATGTTGGGTGCTTCTGAGACCTCATCCTCGCAACTTTGCTTGTCCCAAACTTCCTGAGATGCATCAATTTCGGGTGGGTGATCAGAAATCCAACTGATTCCTCTTATCCTCCCCAACTGAAGCTGTCTACTTGGGCTGTAGAGAAGAGTCCATTAAGCTACAGAGAAAAGGAAAGAAATGATCTAATTTTGCTATCTCTTTTGCAATGGTGAGATTAGAAGATGATGATTTCTGTATCATTCACTCCTGTTTCACTTCTCCTATGGCTTGGAAGGGATGGGAGAGAAACCATCTGCCTCTCCTCTTCTTTTTTAATGGAGAGTGTTGCGATTGGGGTATGGGTAGAACAGAAGGTCATTCTCAGCTGATCTCCTATCAGCTGAGAGTTGGCTTCTAATTAACCAGCAGGTGCAGACTTGTTTGGCAGCTTTTCAAGTTGCTCAGTGCAAGCTAAAATATGCTTGATCAGCTCATGGTCTGAACATAAGAATTGGACTAGGTATGTTCAAATGCCAAGGTTCATTTCAAAAATTTGTACCATCCCTATTTTTTCATGATAGACTCTTTTAAAATCTTGTGTGCATTGCTTTGCATTCTATGGTGAAAGAAAGGTGGGTAATAAATGTAATAAAGAAATAAAACTGGACTACACCGGCTGAGTTTCTAATTCCAGGTTTCATCTGGGTATTGTTTCTGATAGTACAAAGTAGGCACTTCTCAGTTACAGCTATTGTTCATAGATTTTTTTTAAAAATAGGTGCTCTCTGATTATATAGTTCAACCTTTAAGGAACTTTGAGTTTCCTAATAGGGAGAGTAGGTAAATAAACTTCCCTTTTGTGCTCATCTTCTTCCACAAATGGAAGTGAAGATCTATTCACTAAAATTCCAGGGGGTAGCCTTAGATATGACATGCAGGGCTGGATCGACAGGGGGGAGCAGTGGGGGTAGTCTGCCCCCAGCACCACCAAAGAGAGGGTGCCGGGCGCAGTCGCCAGCCCTGGGAGCTCACTGCCAGCCCCAGGAGCGCGCCTGGGGAAAGGCGAACAGCACAGGGAGCCTCCCAGCCACCTGTGCTGCCGTTCGCCTTTCCCCAGGACAAGGGGCACGCGGGCAAGCCGGCTGCCCCTTGTCCTGGGGAAAGGCAAAAGGCAGCGCTGGTGGCTGGGGGGCTGCCCGCGCCGTTCGCCTTTCCCCAGGACAAGAGGCGCATGGGCAAGCTAGCCGCCCCTTGTCCTGGGGAAAGGCAAAAGGCAGCGTGGGTGGCTGGGGGGCCGCCCACGCTGTTCGTCTTTCCCCAGGACAAGGGGCGCGCGGGCAAGCCGGCCGCCCCTTGTCCTGGGGAAAGGCAAAAGGCAGCTTGGGTGGCTGGGGGGCTGCCCGTGCCGTTTGTCTTTCCCCAGGACAAGGGGCACACGGGCAAGCCGGCCACCCCTTGTCCTGTGGGGCAGGTGAACGGCACAGGCAGCCACCAAGCCACTAGCGCTGCCACCAGCTCCGTGGCGCGCCAGGACAGCCGGCTTGCTGCGGGGGCGGGGGGGGGCGCCCCAGCGTGATGACATCATGGGAGTGACGTCATCACGCAGCGCCAGGAGCGGGCGCTATGCGCACGCGTAGAGCCTAACTACGGTTGCCCTGGGCGCTGGCAACCGTAGATCCGGCCCTGATGACATGTGATCTTAGTTGACCAGATTCAACTAAGATCAAGCTTCAGCTTGGCTTCTAGTTATACCATAGTACAAGACTTAAAGACTCATAATGCAGCATCTGCAATTACAGGAGCTGTCAGATTGTTCTGTGAGTCTAAAGGGAAAGAATGGATGTTTTTAGCAGTTAAAAGGGCATGTGTCCTTTTAGAACCTGTACTTTTCTCTTTAGAATGTTAATAACAGAGCAGTGAGCTTATTTTCCATTAGTGAAACCAAGTAGTATTTAATAGTTAAATCCCTTCTTCCCTTTTTACACAGCCCCAGTTCAAATTATGGCTGCACATAACATTTACCTTTCACAGAATGATAGCGATTCATGATGTCCGTCATGTATGTTTTGATTCTGACAAATCTCCCATCTCTGTCTTTTTCTTGTATTTCCTTTCTGCTTTTCACTCTTCATTATATTTTTCTTTGTCCTGTTTTGTGTGGCATGCCTCTGTTTAGTTAATAACATTAATAATAATAACATTCGATTTATATACTGCCCTTCAGGACAACTTAATGCCCACTCAGAGCGGTTTACAAAGTTGCTTAGTATGAGAAAATACGTTTTGTTTACAAGGTGACCAAGAGAAGGGTTTTTGGAGGTAAGGTATAAATAATGCTGAGATTTAGATTCAGGATTGAATCTTAAATATTTTCTTACATTTCCACTGGGCTATTGCAAACTTCACCAAATGCGTGCTCAACTTATGACCTTACCATGTTCAAAGGGCCATTTTTGGGGGGGTCAAGTCAAATAGGGTTTTTTTTTTGACTGCCTTAAAGATTTGCTTACAATTCAAAATGAACAGTACTATGATTAGGTTTGCATTGGCATGGTGGTAGCATTCACCTTGGTGGCTGGCTAGACAGCTGCTGATCACAGAGGCTTCATTATTAAGCTGCAGGTCATCACAGAATGTATCATTTAAAAGCAACTAAGTTGTGTGTGCTGCTTTTGCATTTGCCCAGTTCATCAGTTGGTGGCATTTCTCCATCTAATCCTAATTCCTTGTGCTCAGCAGTTAGGAACACTTCCCCCTCCCCATATTTCTCAAAGATGATACCTCCACAGCTAAAGAAGATTTAGTCAATTTCATTTCAGGTGGCTTGACTTGTACCATAGTGCCTTATGGAAAGGAATGCACTGAACAGTGAATACTCTCCCAGTAAATTCAGAATGAAATTGACTAAACCTTTTCAGTGGCTAAAAAGCATGGGTCAATTCATGGTGCAAACAGGTTTACTCAGAATCCTACTGAAGTCTACTCAGTGTGCCTTACTCCCAGGAAAGTGTTACGATTGCATTGTTAATTTTCCTCATACATAGAGGGAGCAGCACGCTTCGTGTGCTAGTTTGTTTGAGAGCATTGTTGGAAGAGTCGGGACTTGAAATGAAATTAACCAAGGCTTTCTTGGCTTCTGAAAGCCTTGTCAATTTTATTTCCAGAACACTGGGAGAGCACTTCTTTTGGGTGAGAGAGTAGCTGCAAGATCTGGAACACCATTTTTTTTTTAAACTACTGAGGTGTGCACCTCTGGGAAATATAGAACAGTAAAGGTGTCTTGGCTATGAAGAGCTCATCTCTAATGGAGACAGAGGTTGTTTTGTAAATTAGTTTTATTTTTCTTTGAGCAGAATTTTTGTTTTCAGAAAACATTTATTTAGTGTTTTTGAGTGTATGAAAGGGAAGGCGGCTGTGGCAAGCATTGTGAGACAGCGCACAGACGAAATATTTATTTAAATGAGTCGACCTGAGTCGACCTGACGTGGCTAACAACATAAAATGAAAAACAAATGATGGTAGAAATTGCTGTGAGGTCATAGGTGACTTATAGTGATCCCTGTTGGGGTTTTCTAGGCAAGAGACTAACAGAGGTGGTTTGCCAATGCCTGTCTCTGCAACTCTGGTCATCTTTGGAGGCCTCGCATCCAATTACTAACCAAGGACTACCCTGCTCAGGTTCCAAGATCTGATGAGATCAGGCTTGCCTGGACTAGGGCAAAAAATAAATCATAATAGTCAAAAATTTTATACATACTATATAAAGCTGAGTAAATTAAAAAAAAAGCAAGTGATAAAATGAATCAGTATAAAGCAGATATAACAGCAGCAGCATGAAAGCAAGGAGAGAACAGGACAGGGCGATAAAATTCAGGGAAATGCCTGGGTGGATGAAAAATGCTTGGTTTGACAGTCAGCAGCACCTAAAAGCAAGTATTGGAACAATTTATTCAGAAAGTAGGTCCTGGCATTTCTAAACATTCAGAGGAAAACCCGAAAACTTGTTTTGGGAGTTTCAAGGGTTCTGATCGTAACTTGTAAGCAATTGCAATCTGAACGGAGAGCGTATAGTACATTTTTAATAATTATCAAATTCAACACACCAAAAATAGTGTGCTTTTAAAAAAAACATAAAGGAGGAATAAAATAATGACTTTGTTTTAGATCCCACTCGTGTTCCATGACAGAAGAGTGAGGAGAAGTCTTGCCTGATTCCCTTTCATGTGGCAGCCCTCAGATCCATGTGGATTTTTGCTTATGAAGGTCCTCCAGCTGCCTTTTTGGAGATTACAGGGGATTGTTGGGGAATGAGATGATTGAGAAAGATCCATTTCCAGCCAACAGAACATCCATAGGTCCCAACTCTTTGTTTTCCTTTTATCATCTCCTTCCTCTGCATTGCTCTTCCAGCTCATACCCTTGGGGAGGAAAATCTTCTTTCCCTTTTTTGATGCTAATGTGGGTAGAATATATTCTCTCATCCAGGGCTTTTTTTCTGGGAAAAGAGGTGGTAGAACTCAGTGGGTTGCCCTTGGAGAAAATGGTCACATGGCTGGTGGCCCCTCCCCCTGATCTCCAGACAGAGGAGAGTTTAGATTGCCCTCCGCGCCGCTCAGCGGTATGGAGGGCAATCTAAACTCCCCTCTGTCTGGAGATCAGGGGGCGGGGCCACCAGCCATGTGACCATTTTCAAGAGGTTCAGGAACTCTGTTCCACTGCGTTCCTGCTGAAAAAAAGCCCTGCTTCCATCTAAATGAGTCCATCCCTCTCTCCTTTTCAGTAATTTTGAAGTGTTTTCATATATGATACAGAAGCTGTGACAGAGAATGGACAAGTAAATCGTATATTGTCTTTTGATGCCTCCAAAATCTAGCCCTCAAGTGGATGCCTCTCTTTCAGAAATATGTGCATGTTCTTCAAGGGAAGATGAGTGAATTATCCCTTTGAACAAAACCATAGATGCTTAAAAAGAAGACAGGCTCACATGAGTCATGCATCCTCTTTCCACGCTTCTGCTTCACATTCTGACATTTTCTGTTTCCTAGTAAAGATGTTCATATCCATTTACATTGCTAATAAATGTAATAGGACACCACAGAGAAACTAATCTAAAACACCTGCCAGGAGAAAGCTTTGCATATCCTGATAACTGCCCATGTCATAGAGAGGCTACCTCTTACCCGAGAATCCCAGAATGAGTAGAGTTTAAACACAGAGAAGAAGCCAAGGGTGCATACCCAGAGAGATGTAATCAAGCACAGAAAACAAATTACTTCAAGGACTCTCCTTTTGTAGAACAGGTTCATAATTACAGCCACAGGTAAATCTGAGGTTGTTTTCTCATTAGATTTGTAAATCATCCCCCCTCTCACTTTCAAGCAGTTTACCATCTCTTAAAATTGCTAGAGTTTCAAGAGCTAAGTATGTGTCATCTTCAAAGCAATTAAAATCAGGTTTTGAGATCTGTAGCAGTGAAAGAATATGCAAATTCATTTTAAAATAGGCTGTAAAAATATGTAGGAAAATTGAAGTACCCCAGATTGTCTTCATTTATTTATTATGCTTATATCATGCTCTACCCTTCCCCAGAAGATTAAATAAGCTTAAATGGGTTACTCAGGTTCACTGCCAGTTTGAGATTTAGGCAGACTCCGGGCAAAGTGTCCAGCCCCCCCTTGCCTCCTCTTCCTACCACTCTGCCCCTCACTAACACACCCCTTTCTGCCTACCTGCCTCTCCTCACCAGCCTCTTGCATCTTTCCCCAGCCACTGAGGGCAAAGCTACAAGTGACGAATTACACTTGAATGGCAAGTGAACAGACTCACGTGTATTCCTCCCTGTTCACTTGCACTCCACTTGCACTCCACTCGATCTCATAGTCAAAACAAGACACAGAGCTCAGCTTGCTCAAATAATTTGGGACAGCCTTTATTAGTATGATTCATTCAAGTTGGAATATAGAAATAATAATTTAAATACATACAGATATATGGTATACAAGAGAGCCACTAATACTGAACGTGCAGCAGGTCCAAAAAGCTATCTCATATTATCATTATTATGTGTAAACCAATAGCATATTGTTTGTACTTCCTATTCTCCAGGAAGACTAGGTCTGCTCAGAAAGGTTATTGATTCATTTATTGATTCCCAAGGCAGAGTTTATCTTGCTTTTTACCTTCCCTCTCTACCCTCCCATCTAATTTTCCCCATCTGATCCAAGTAATGAGGTCCATGCCTAGAAGTAGCCTTCAGCGTAGGGCCAGAGCTGAAACTGGATACACATCTAAATGCACTTCATCCAAGCATGGATGCTTTCTGACAGTACTATATTACTTTCAGTGGAAGGTACATTTGGATGCCCACTCAGATGCACATCCTAATGTGATGTGGTTGTGCATTTCAATACACGTTGATAATATATTTAATAATAGATCATACCTGAGCATACAATTTACTTCGTAGTACTTTAAACTACAGAGGAAGAGGTCTGCTTTGCAGTCTGAAAGATGTTATGGGAAGAAGATGTTGGTCTCAGAGAACGTACACTTAAGGGAGCCTGTTGACCAGGGCCGTTTCTTCCTCCTATGGGCCTTTACACTAAGGATTATTCCTCTTGCAATTTGAAGGACCTTTTAGAGCAGGAAGAATTTGTCTTGGAGCCTGTGCCCAAGAGGCTGCAGTCCCCATGGAGTCTGAAAGCTCCCCGGGAACAAAACCTGTGCTTGAAAAACAATGAGATCCCTCCTCCTCCATAGGCAATTGTCCTTTAAACTGTAGCACAATTCTCCTTAGAGTTAAAGGCACACCTCCCTCCCTATTTGTCCCCAGTCTGTTTTCCAGTTCTGGCAGGTAAGGGCACATATCTTCAAGCTGTTGCCAGCTTGCCACTTATTTGTTTATTTGTTTAGGCTTTTGTAGGCTGTAGGCACACTCATCTTGGGAAGGTCCTGATTTACTAGGCTAGCTATTACAAGCCCTAGCAGGATCTACCCAGCTTCTTCCCTGCCAGAAATGCCTCTGGCCATGCCCCAGCTTAAGTACTTGCAAGCAGAGAACAAACTCAGTCGAGATGGTACTCAACTGCTGCTAACATGTTAGCAGAATCCTCCCAACTTCCGGTACTCACTGAGGGCAATGGCCATTCAGAATCCTCAGTCCCTGCTGTCTGGGGAAAGTAAAGGGTGAGAGCTTTTTTTTTTTTAAATGGCAGATTTTGCTGACTTCACCTACATCTATAAGGGCCCTCTCCAACACCAGCATGGTCCCTTGCATACCATTCTTTTTACAAATAAGGGGAGTGGTAGATGCCAGCATTGTATATATTCAGAAACCCTTATAGATGAGAAGATGTTGCACATATATCTTCCAAGGAAGTTTTTCAATTTGTCTCTAAAATAAAGCCCGGGAAGCTATTTTTCATTCATTCACAGCTATCTCTATACATCACTGTTTGCAGCTGTCTCCATTTGATAAACAAACACAGGGGGGGAAATCTGAGTAATAAATTTAGCTTTTCTTCTGGTCAAACAGTTATATAAAAATATGCCATCTGACAGCTTTCTCTTTCTCATCATTTTTAACTTCTTTCCAGGTTCTTTAGTAAAAAACCACGAACAGGAGAAGCAA
Organism: Eublepharis macularius; assembly: GCF_028583425.1. Classification (NCBI taxonomy): domain Eukaryota; kingdom Metazoa; phylum Chordata; class Lepidosauria; order Squamata; family Eublepharidae; genus Eublepharis; species Eublepharis macularius. The sequence goes on from NC_072796.1 coordinate 105,129,302, forward strand.
TTAAATAATTAATCATCCTGGCTCAAGAGAGCACTGTTAGAGCAATGCCTCATCTCATCTATTAATGAACCAAAATTGAGTGAGCTCGTCATGCATGGACCCATGGCTGCCCGGCAGTGCGTGGGCTCTGTTGCTATAAAGCCAGCTACCAGAGGCCTTTTAGCAATGGAGACTTGCTAAAAAGTTAGAAAACAGGAAAGAACTGGACTGTTGGCTGCATTCAGGTAAAATTACAAAACTGTCTTGTGGCGTCTTAAATACTAAGAAATTTATTGTAAGTTTTCATGAACCAGAGCCCACTTCATTAAATTCTGAGTAATGAATTTAACTTTTCTTCCAGTCAAATGCTTTTATACTGATTCAAAATCTAAGAACATTCACGGATCCATCAAAAGGATTCTGTTTAATGAAAGCTTATCTTCTACTACATATAAAAGGCTAACCATGTTGCTGATGGCTCATTTTTTATCCTGGCACAGGAGCACTGAGAGGTCTGTGAGTGTGCATGTGCCAGAAGCCAGTTGCCAGTGGTTGCAGATGCTGCAGGGCTCTGGTAGGGCAGTGCCAGGCCTCCCTGCCACCTGCCCCAGACTTCTGAGGGGCTGCAGAGGTAGCATGATGATGTAGCCTGGTGAGTGGCCCTGCTGCCACAGTGGCAGCGGGGAGGCCCATCATGCCGCGACCTGGAGGTGGCGAGAAGATCCTGTGCAATGCTGCAGCCCAGCATGGTGCGCTGCACCAGCAGTGAGAGAGCCACAGCGGGGGGCTCCCCACCACCTCCATGGGATGGCTGCGTGGGCATGGCCCTCCCAAGACCCCACTGCTACAGCTCATTGGCCAGTGGGTTCACCGGCACCAGGATAAAATGTGAGTCGTCTGCACAGCTTGGCTCGCCAGGCCTCCCTGCAGCCTGCGCCAGACCTCTGAAGGGCCATGGAGGTGGCAGGGAGGCATGACGCATCATGGCACGGTGACCCTCCCAAGGCTCCCGCTGCTGCTGCTGCTGCCTCCTCTGAAGCTGCTGCTGCTAGTGACCATGAGCTGCAACTGATGGTACTGGTGCGGGTCCCTGAGGAAGTTTGACAGGAAGAAATAAAGCTGTAGAGGGGGCCGGAACACCTGGTGGACAGCGGGGGCCTGCAAGAGATGGGCAGGATGCGGGCTCAGGATGTCGAGCGAGCCGGGCAAGAGATGAGGCAAAAGGGGATGGAGAATGAGGGGAGGGCTCACACACCCCATGTGCATCCACATACAGTCCCTCATCTAAACCCACATCTGCCCTCACGCACTCACATCCACCCACCGGCACTTTGCTCTCACTCAGATGCATGCACATAGACACAAGCAGGTATGCAGAGGCATGGAGTAGTGCCGCCACTGCCGTGCTGAGCAGATTCAAGGACTTGGCCACCATTGCCTTAATGACCACAGCCTCATTGTATTTCCCCTAAATCCACAGTGAGTGCAGTGCTGAAGCATTTTGTTTTGCTTATCTATTGACCTGTTGGGTGTCGTTGTTGTGTCATCATGGCACCACTCTGCCCATCGCTGTCAGCCCTGCCAATCATCGGGGACCATGTAAGAAGAAGGGCTCTTACCACTACGCCCAAAGGCGGAGGGAGGGGCAATGCGGAGGAAGGAGGGAGCCAGCCCGAGGCAGAGGGGAGCAAAGGGAAGCCTCGTTGAGTGTGGCCATATTAATCTTATGTATTAATCTTTGCAGTTCCTCATCTTGGCACTTCCACTTCTCTCCCTGTCTCCCCCACCCCAGCAACGACCCTCACCATTCCCCTCTCTGAACACATGGTCAGAAAATGCACAAGGCATGGTGCATCTATTTTGTTTGGCCAGGATGTACAATGGGAAATGAAATGCAACTGTGGTCATTAACAGCCTGCTTTAAACTAACGGATCAGAGACAGGGAAAGGAAGTTAAAAAGAAGAACAAGAAGAAACATAGAGCCAATCTGGGCTCTACGTTGGGATAAAGGGCTCCTAACATGATTTACACGTGGTTGCGCTTCCTTCTGCCTATCTGAACACTTATAGCAAGGGGGAAGGAAAGCTAGATGAGATCATTAGGCCCATCCTCAGGCCGCTGGCCCAGCCAGGAGCAGCCCCTCAATGCCACACAGGCTGGGGCAGAAAGAAGGGAGAGGGAAAGCAGAGTGCTTCCGAGCACCTCTTCCCCTAGCAGAGGAGCTGCTCAAGGCAACTTTCCATGCCAAACTTGGCAGAAGTGGCCCTCTGTTGCCTCAGTGGCTGCTGCAAGGCCTTGGGAGGGTGAGGCGGCCCCACAGAGGCGATGGCAGGGCCTGGCCAAGAAACGTGGCTTGGGGAGCCACTTGCTGCTGGGTGGGGGCCCACTGAAGCCATTTCCTAGAGCTCATTGTTTATATTCACACAGTGGGCTCTGTCGCTAATGCCATAATAAATGTGTTATTCTTGAAGGACCATGAAAGTAAGCTTACCATGTACATGCTTATGGCTGGCAATCTCCCAGAGATTTTGTCCATTGCCAACCACAGTTCTGAGCATGGGGAGAGAAAAATAAAATTTTAAAAACCTGATGGCCTCTGGGCCAGTGTGTTACTTATAACATAATAACATGTGATTTATATATTGCCCTTCAGGACAACTTAACACCCACTCAGAGCGGTTTAAAAACTGTGTTATTATTATCCTCACGACAATCACCCTGTAAGGTGAGAGGGGCTTAGAGAGCTCCCAGAAGCTGTGACTGACCCAAGGTTATCCAGGAGTGGGGAATCAAACCCAGTTCTCCAGATTAGAGTCCTGCCACTCTTAACCACTAACACAAAACTGGCTGGAAGTGACAATGGTAGCCCTAGGAATCCCCTACAACTCTATGGTAAAACTGATGTCCTCTCCCCCAACCCTCCCACTGGTTGCCAGTCTCAGCCTGGCAACTATGCATGAGAGTTTGAAGTTGTTTTGATTACAGCAGAGTAACACTGGTCTCTCACTGCATTTTAATATGGAGGAGATTAGAGTTGTACTTACTGGTGATGCCATCAAGTCTTCCCTTAGGGTTGCTAGTCCCCCTTTGGGGGTGGGGGATCCCCCTCTCCCACCCCCACTTACCTGGCTGGCGTGGGGAACGTAGCTCCTGGGACGTGCTCTTGGGTGGCGCGGCACGCTCCCAGGCAGCACGACACACTCCCACCCACTGAAGTGGCCCTATTCAGGCCAGATTCAGCCTGAATCAGGCCACTGTGGAGCGTGGGAGTGCTCCCACGCTCTGCAGTGGCTGGATTTGGGCTAGATTTGGGCTGAATCAGGCTGGATTTGGGTTGAATTGGGCTGAATTCAGCCTGAATCTGGCTAGATTTGGGTCAAATTGGGCAGCTGCAAAGCACAGCAGCACTTCTGTACTCTGCAGTGGCCTGAGTTGGGCTGAATTTGGATGCTGCAGAGTGCAGGAGGGTCCCATACTCCATAGCAGCCCAATTTGGGCCAATTCAGCCCCTTGTGGAGCGCAAGAGTGCTCCCAGGGCAGCACATGACCATGCGATGACATCACTTCCCATTATCACACTGGGGGGATTTAAAAGGTAGATGCTGGACTGCTGACCTCCCGCCCAGGGTGCTGGGGGACCTGGCAACCCTATCTTACCTGTGCAATCATCTCATTTCCATGGTGCTTAGGTTTGGACACATAAATACACATAAATTATTATATCTACTTTAGTATTATTATCTCTCCCTATGTATGGAAGTCATCTCATGTTTGGGTTATACACATAGCTGCCGGGCAAGTGAAACACTTGAATGTGGGGAGGTTAGGGTTGGGTAAGTGGTCATATCCCGAATGTTCCTTCCACGTGTTTGTTTACCTAAATGAATTCCTAAACTGGTCTCTGTGTTGTATTCCATATAATAAAGTTCTGAAGTCATCCTGTCTCATAGACTGGTTGCTGATTCCAAATGTAAAACCACTGAGTTTCCTGGAGGGTAGAGGCAGAACTACAATTTTGACAGGCATATGGCATGGCATTACATTTTAGAGAAGCTCTGGGCCCAGCTTAGAAATGCATCAACTTCCTTGGCCACTGGAGAAGCATACAGTGCAATGCCAAGCAGAGTTACACCCTTCTAAGTCCGTTAAAGTCAATGGGCTTAGGAGGGTGTGACTTTTTAGGATTGCACTTTCCTAGCTTTCCTCAAGCAAAACTGAATTATTCAACAGGGCCTTTTTATACAGGTAATAAGGCTTTGCTAATAGCTATAACAAAATGCTTGGGTAGGAGTTAGGAACTGTAAACTATGCTACTGGGCACAGTTTGTATTGTTGCTGTAAGCAGAATTCTACAATATACTGTTTGTTTAGATTAAACATCATACTAATGTTTTCACTTTGCTTCAGCTCTGTTTCAGATTTCTGGTTGGTTCCAGATTTCTACAATACAAATGCTATTGCATTATTTAGATGTCCCATGCTCTTGACTGTATTTACTTACTTTGTGTAATACATGTTGAGTCCCAATGAAAAAGGACTATAAATAATGTAAATAAATACATACATAGAAAGGAGGTGTATGTGTGTGTACACATACATGCACACACATCTGAATGTTCCTCAAGTTACAACTGAATTCCTTGCTTCAAATATCCAAGACTTATGCACAACTGCAATATTTTACATGAAAAATGAAGGGGGTTGATTTTTTTAAATACTTATGAGTATCATGAGGGGAAGCAAACTCTGTTCCTCCATTAATTACCTTGCTCTATGAGTGCTTAGCTATCTGAAGCATTTCCCTCTCCTACATTACTTTGCAAGTGAGAATTTACAGTACCTTTAGAATGATTACTCTTTATTTCTATCAGTCTGAAATTTTGGAATGGAGAATCTCTTAAGAGAAGAGTACAATCCCTGAGAATTTCATTGCTACTAGCTTTCAGACAAAAGGCAGAGGTGAGAATGTTTCCCCTCACCACTGGAGCCAATGTAAACATCACCCAATCAGAATAATGGCACTGAACATGGGCAAAAATGTTAATGAATACAAATTTTTGAAATAAACAAAATGGGAAGAATTTGGATTTGAATAAATTTCCTGTGCCTATGCCTAGTTCCATAACTTGGGGGCAGTGACTGAAAATGGTTTTCCTTGAGTCCTTACCAATCTAATCTCAGAAAATACAAATTCATCTGTGGTCCTCTATGCAGTCTCATATTGTGTGTAGACATGTGAGTTGGGTAGAACTTTCTAGCTTCTTTAGACTTGATCAGTGCCCCTCCCTCCTGTGTGCACGGCAACAGCTTTTCCTGCTGAAACCATCACACTCTATGAGGGAACAGCACTCTGTCCCTTGGTTCCCCTGAGCTGCCGGAGCAAGGAAGAAAGACAAGAGCTCACAACTGGGCAGGAAGGAGTGAATGTGTGCCTGCACAGAGGATACTTGATGAACAACAGCTAAGCGCAACTCTGTTTTCCTGTAGGAAGGCCTTATTGGAACTGTGACCTGAAGGACTGAGTTTGAATCCAGAAGCCAATTGGAAGTCAGTCCAATTGTAGCACAAGTTGTTTAATATGCCTAGTGTGATGGACTCCAGCTGCAATATTTTGAGCATTTTCAATTTGTCTTCAAGGGCCGATTCCACACTACCTTAGCTCCCGCTTTTCTTGTGCAATGATTGCTCCATCTGTTATTGCGTGTTCTTCGCTTGTTTGTCCATATCACCCTTTGAATAGCACTTCTCCTGCGCAATCCGTTGATCACATCCCCTTTCAAAAAGACGGGTAAAGGGGCGGGAAAAACCCGAACGGCCCCGTGGTTTTTTTTTTTTAAAGGACAAATTGACGCTATATCGACAAGTAAGCATCCTGGTTCAATGGTACAACGACACCATTAATATAATATATTTTAAAAAATCACCCGAGACACTTACGATGAGCGCTCGGAACATCACAGCCTGCATGCTGGTTGAAATCATCCGGGAATGGGTGAGCGGTCACTATCACCTACAGCAGCATCCCACAGCAGAGCTTCATTTTGTCTTTGGAAAATTGACATCTGTGCCTAACTCGTCGGCACAGTCCATGTCGGGGCGTAACATGAGCCATGATTTCAGTATCATGTGGATGCCCCCCCCCCAAATATATAAATTGAATTAACATATGAAATTGTTCCTCTGATATTTGAGGTCTGCCTGCTTTTTTAAAATGAGATTAATATGATGAGATGTCGCCATATCGACACGGTACTCTTTTATTTTTTTAAAAAAGGGGTGGGGACAAAGGCGGAGAATTACTCCTTAATTGGGAGGCAGGTCTAGAGAGGCTCGGAATTCAACGGAGGGCAGTTATTTGTCAAAAGATAACCCGCGGCGAAAGTGCAATGGGCTGTGGCGACGCCATGCCGAATTAATGACGGCTTCGGAGACGATGCATGTGAACAGATGAAGGAATGGCGCTGCGGAAGCGAAAAACTGCCGCGAGAACGATGGTAGTGTGGATTCGGCCAAGGAAAGATCCATATAGAACCTGTTGCAATAATCTAATCTGGATGTTGCCAAGGTTATGTGTGACTGCCATCCAACACCAGGAAAAGTTATCCCCAGCTACTTCTGCCACTTGCTTTTCTTAGGAGAGAGGGCATACAGGAGCTCCTCCATGCATCTGCTGCTTCAAGGAAAATATAACCTCATGCGGAACAGGCTATGTGCCTATTACTATATATAACCAACCCTTAGCACTTCTGTGTTTATTTGCTTATGTCCTCCTGATTGCCTCTGCACACTAGTTCAGTTTCTTCTCGGATAATGGTTAAGGAACCCAGAGAAATAGGCTTTCTAGCAGCAGCATTTGCAGTGTAAAGATCGCACATCCAGATTTGCAATGAATTCACTTGGATGGGTGACAATAAGTTTCCAGGAATTAGCTGGCACTTACACCTGGTGCCTGGGTTCCTGCTTCAACTGAGGCTAAATGGCCAGCCCAGCCAGTAGGTTATAAATTGCCTGTGAATAAGGTTAATGCAGCATATAATTAACCATCTCCAACCTTTGTCTTTCCAGCATCCCTTCCTCTTTCTTATTCAGCAGCACTATAAGCCGTTTCACCTCAAGAAAAGAGGGTCAAATCTGAAGCTTGTTTTCTGCAAGTGGACAGCCAAGTGATTTTTTTTTTCTAATTCCCCCTTTGTCTGCTGGAAGTAGCATTTAGGAGAAGTCATTGGGCTGCTGTGGGAGGTTGGACACAGGAAAGTTCCATTCCATTGGTGGAAATGTCTTTTGTCAATGATAAGCAACCTTTGGATGCAACTCATAGTTTGTTGGTCTATAGCTACCATATTATTCAAGGACTTCCACTTTTTGTCTCAGGTGACAGTAACTATAGATCTGCTTGACCTCACACTTTACATTTCTTTTAGGATAAGACAGGTGAAGATATTTCTTCATGCTCATTACCTATTAAATAAAAATGGGAAATTGATTGGGTCTGTAAGGAGATGAAGTGCTACATCAATTCCATGTTGGTCAGGGCTGATGACACAAGAAATCTAGAATTTTTTTGAGAAAAATAAAGTAATGCCCTAATCTACATTTTGATGAATATTTATAGTATTTTTGATCACTTCTGACTATTTTCTGGGTGATAGCATAGTGACTGTGGCTGCCACATTTTCAAATAGCTCTATGATGTCACTCTCAGTCTTTTCCCATGCTGAATCTGAAAGAAGCACAGCCTGAAATGATGGGGTATGCATCACAACTCCCTTGTCACATAACTGGCAAGTGACAAATTATTTTATAGCCACTTTGGCTTGAGCAGCCATTCCTAGACACCAGTATAAATCTTCTCAGAATGGTTATGTTTTGACAATCACTTATGTGTCAAAAACAAGGAGTAGGAAAATGTTCTAGCAATAGCAATGGCGACTTACCTCTTATAGCACATCCATCTTACAAGAAACTTTTCCTAAAAGTTCTACAGTGGTAATATAAGTAAAGGACCTCATGTTTGCTAGGCCAGGGATAACTGAGCCAGAAAAGGGTAAGTCTTTTTTTAAAAACAGCTCAATCAGGAGGGTCTACGACCTGTGTTACTGAACATATGAAGTTGTCCTAAATAGTCGGACCAGTGGTCTGTCAAGTGTCAGCATTGTCTACTCTGATTTGCAGTGGCTCTCCAGGGTCTCAGGTAGAGATCTTCCAAATCAGTTCCTGCCTGATCCTTTGAACTGGAGATGTCAGGGACAGAACCTAGGACCTTCTGCAAGGAAAGTAGATGCTCTGCCAGTGAGCCATGGCCCCATGTACTATTATGACTTCAGACAGTGTCATTATCTCTTTTGTGATTTCATCAGCAATATTTCAACATTCTGAAAATTTTAGCTAATATTCCATTAGGACTTCTTCAGAAGAAATCAAGCTATGCTTAGTTTCTGCTTCTGCAGAATTAAAAGGAATGGGAACCAGTAAGTGTGCTAATATTCTTGCAATGTTTGTTAGATGAGATTTATCCAGACAGGGAGTAATATGGAGTAACATCAGAGCATAACAAAATATTAATATTTTTAAGAGAACGAGCCTTTCTTTGGGATTTTTTACTTGACAGTTATGCAACTTTTGCTTCTGGGGTTTTTCTAATGAGCCACCACAGTTTAATTTTGTTAAGATTTAGGGATGAGCCAATGTGGCCATTTTACTATCTTTTGATTCCATATGCTGTTATAAGTTTGTTATTGGTTTTTGTTTGCCTTATTTGTATATCTTATAGGAATTTTCTTTTGGTACAAATAGCACATTAAGTAAACTCTCTAGATGAAAAGGACATATAAGGAACAAAAATAAAGATGACATTTCGAGACAGGCAGTCTTGCTAAATTAGGGGTGCTGTTATGGCTAGAGGGAGAGTATGTGCTCGCTGCATTTGGGAGGGCAAACTCTCACACTTTCCTCTCTTCTTGGCCAAGCCTCCTTCACACTGCCACCACCAAACTAATTCTCAGACTGTCCTTTCACCAGCAGTTTGAACCATGTGAGCTTCTGTGTGCACATAGAGTGCCAGCATGAAATAGCATCTCAGTACACACGGAAGAATCTGTGATTCAGCCTATTCTTAACCAAAGAAAGATCTTTATTGTAGTAATCTAGAATATATAATGCAGAGCACAGAAAATGCAAAGGAGAAAATATCAGAACACAAGGTTAGACAGCTAATAAAAAGGGTGGGGTAGGGGAGGGAAAACATGCTAGCTAAAGTAACTTGAGAGTCACTGATGTTACCTTAGCATCCCAAACTGTCTCTGGGATGAGTGAGCATTTTGCCAGAGCGTCAGGAAAGAGGTGAACTATACTGTTTACTCCTGATTAGAGATGGGCACTGTAATGATTTCAAGTAAATGTGTGCATGCGTCTTTAAATGCTTGGTGAGATAGGTGAAGAGTGGGGGTGAAAGAGAAAGATGAGTGAGCGATATGATTGGCTCATGACTGAGAGTGTGGGCAGAGTGAATGCAGTTTGAGTTTGACAGTGCAGAGAGAAAATTTTCAGTCAGAAGAAAGCAGGCTAGCTGTGTGCTGCCTGAATATGTTGAAGTGTTTATGAGAGAAATATAACCTGTGTGGAACCTGAACTGAGCATGTTTGTGAAAGGACACTCAGTCAGGGAAAGAGAGGCCAGCTGTGTGCTGCCTGAGCAGGTTTTATATTTCTGTGAATAAGAGTCAGGGAAAGAGAGGCTAGCTGTGTGCTGCCTGAGGAGTTTTAAGCATTTCTGTGAGACAAATATTGAGTTATAGAAAGAGGCTAACTGTGTGTGAAGCCTTGGAAGAGATCTGTGTGAATGAGAGTAAATGAAGTAACTTTAAGAACCGAGAACTACTTTTATGAAACCAATACGCTTCTTAACTAAATAAAAGTTTATTTTGTTTTATTATATCCCAGTGTAGCTGTCATTGCTATATTCCATTCCTATCCTCAGGGCCACATAGAACCACGAAGGAGCCTGACACTTTGGGAATATTACCAAAGGGAAAATTTAAATAAAATATCTTGGAATAAAATATTCCTGGTGGCAGCAGACTACCCAGAGGGTTAAGGGATAGATTAAAAGAAAAATCTATCCCAAGGAAAGTAAAGATCATAACAGGCACAATCGGCATTACGATAGAAAAATACCCACGATAATGGCGTTCGTGCGATTGGGACCTGGCGGATCGGTGCCGTCCACGGTGACCAATCCAGCGTTCGGGGGGGGGGGAAGGCTTCATTGGGGCTTGATTCAGGCCATCGGGATCTGATCGGGGATCCAGACAATCAGGCACCAGTAATCTATTCCCGGGGCAACGGAGCCAGGGGAATGCCTGAGCGGTGTTTGCCCTCCTTCTGTCGCCCTGGAAACCTGAATGGAAGCCCAGCTTTCCTTGATTAGCAGGGCTTCCTTCCAACCATGGAGCAGCAACACACTCACCAGTTGGGAGAAGAGACCCAGGGGAGGGAGGGGGAAGGGGGTGTTCTGTAGCCATGGGCACTCCAAACGTTTTTTGCTTTTTAAAAAAACGGAGCTTTGTAGGAGGAATGGCTGTTTTTCTCTGTCACTCTCTGTTTTTAACTTGCTTTTATTTTGTGGGAAAACCTCATTCACGGCTCTGTGTGTGTTTAAAATATGTTTTTGGAAGACTGGCTGCTTGCTTTTAAAATCGGGTGGGGAGGAATGGAGGATTCTGTCCCTGCTTTTTTAAAAAAGCTGGCTGAAACATGTTGACGGGGTGTCTCTCTCTCTCTATTAGGAGAGGCAGGGACTGGTTAAAAACTCCCCCCTGCTCTAAGTGTGTGTGTGTGTGTGAACTTCCCCTCCCTGAGGGGAGGTGGCTCATCGCTGGGTTAAACCCCCCCCCTGCTCTAAGTGTGTGTGAACGTCCCCTCCCTGAGGGGAGGTGGCTCATCATTGGGTTAAAAACTCCCCCCTCTGCTCTAAGTGTGTGTGTGTGTGTGTGTGTGTGTGTGTGTGTGTGTGTGAATGTCCCCTCCCCGTGCCTGCTGGGCCTGGCGGTCGCCACCACCACCCACCGTCCCACATAGCTGGGAACAGCGGGGCACCCCTCCGCTTTGGCCTCCCCGATCCGATCCACGGATCGGAAACGGGAGATGATCGGTGTGGATCGGTGATTTGGGGTCGTTGCCAGCGCCTATCCCCGATCAGCTTGATTGGTAATTTTTTTTGGATCATGCCCACCTCTACTCCTGATCCCAGGTGAACACACCCAGACAAAGGAAAATATCCCTCCTTGTTGCCATGTCTCTATCGGCATAGTCAGAATAGTCAGAATTTTTATTGTGTTTGGCCATTGGCCATTACAAGTTTACAAAACTATATGATACAATAGCTAATAAAAACTTTAAAATCTGGTGATAAAATTAGTTTAAAACAGTTAAAAAAAAATAAAGTAGACCCTTCTGACCAATAGATTATGTCCCTGTCTAGTCAGGCACGTTTTACCCATAGGCTCTGTGTTTATTGGGGCATCAAAGGTACAGAACTGTCAGCTCTCCAGCCTAGAATGACACCTTGCAAACAAGAGTAAACTGTGACCTACTTACTATTACGATTTAAAGATACAGTGCAACAAAATAGACAAAAATTTCTTTTATATCATTATATATGTATCCGTTCATAGGAACTCTGAAACAATTATATTGCTGACAACAGTCAATATATAGAAGGTGCAGTATATAAAGCAGCTAGCAGCAACATATAATCATAAGAATTCAAAGTGCAATAGTGCTTATAAATAGACATGGGCACAATCGGAATTACGGACGGAAAATTGCCCCAATTTTGGCGTTTGCGCCATCGGGACCGGGCTGATCAGTTCCGTCCACGGCTCTCGGTTCAGCGCTCGGGTGGGGCGCTCTATTGGGTCTCGATCGGATCGATCGGTTTACGTTCGGGATTGCAGTCTGCAGACAGTCTGGCGCCAGCCATCTGTTCCCAAGGGAACGGAGCCCCATGGAAACGGAGCCTGGGGAATGCCGGAGCTGTTTGCCCTCCTTCTGTCACCCTGGAAACGCGAATGGAAGCCCAGCTTTCCTTGATCAGCAGGGCTTCCTTCCAACCACGGAGCAGCCAGAAAAGCGCGCACCCGTTTCGTCCATTTGGGAGAAGAGAGGGGAGGGTGGGGGAAGGGAGTGTTCTTCTGTAGCCATGGGCACTCGAATCTCATCCCTGCAAAGCCTGAGAGGCAGCTCTTATGGCCAAACACAGCCCTCCTGCGTAGCAGACCCAGGCTTTATAAATAGCCATGTGCTGTGCAACAAAGTTTCACTTTCTGCTCGCAGGTGGAGTGGGACAGAGGCGAGCTCTCGCTTGCTGCTTTTGGAGAGAGAATGCATGCACGCGTGAGAGAGGGAGCTTTAGCTTTGGGCTTCAGTGGATAGGGAATTAGGGAATAGGGAGCTATCTCCTCTGGGTCCCCCCCCCATGACAGTACCGGCACACTCCCGTGGGGACAGACCCCCCGCCCCCTGAGGGGAGGTGGCTTGCCGCCTCCTCCATGGGCCTGCTGGGCCCGGCGGCCCCCATCCTCCTCACCCACCATTCCTTTAGCGCTGGAAACCGCAGGGCACCCTCCCGCGTTGGCCTTCCCGATTCCCGATTCTGTATCAGAAACGGGACTTGATTGGTGAGGTTCAGGTACCTGGGTTCAGCGCCACCGCGGAATCACGATCAGCTAAATCGGGATTATTTTTTGGATCGTGCCCCTGTCTACTTATAAACTCCTTATCTTAAAGTGCAAACATTAGCTTCGAGGAACCACACCTCCTTAAACCACAAAGAGTACAAACCATAAATTCATAGGTTACAAACAGTAGCACAATAGTATAATCCAGATTCCAATATCAGCCAAAAGCTTTCAGTAAATACAATCAACAATTCATATATATAAGACTCTAAAGGAATAAATAGTAACTGCAACAGGTTTGCTAGCGAGAATGACACCTTGGCCATTTGATTACCAGGCTCTTCCTGGGAAAAGATAGGCTTCCCAAAGACTGATCATAGAGGGTCAATTAAAGGTCAGCTTTATCTATCTCACACACACAGACAACAGTTGCCATCTATAGTTTGGAAAATTCCTGGAGATTGGGAGGGGGAGCCTGGAGAGGGCAAGGTTTGGGGAGGGATCTCAGTGGGATATAATGCCATACAGTTCACATCCCAGAGCCACCATTTTCTAGAGCGGAACTGATCTTTATAGTTTGGATATCAATTCTAATTCCAGGACGTTTTGAGGACCCAGCAGGACGTTGCCAGCCCTATGCTAAATAGCAGTTTAGGAACTAGTCTTTAGGCATGACAAGATCTATATCATGTTAAAAGTGCTAAGCCAAAGCTGCAAAAACTCATTTCAAATGTATTCTGGTACTTTAGTTCCATAGACATATCTTTCCTGTAAGCTGTTCCTGCCATATAAATAAGTTCTTTAAAAGAGGAGCCCACTCTCTTCAACGTTCCTACCTGTTTCTTGGAATCAGCTGTTGGGGAGTTTTGCTGAACACTCATATTTCCTCTTCATTCCTTAAATGTTATTTTATTGTACATTTGTGTGGAAAACTTCCATTTTCTCAGGCCCTGATCATGATAAAATGAATATACTGTCAGTGTGTGTGACTATAAAGGGAAATATGGATGATTAACAGATTCTCTGGACCACTCAGGATTTAGCCTTAATGGTGTCTGTTGGCAAATATCTGGAGAGCTAATTGTCTTTTTGTATTCTTAAGTAGACCCAGCAGGCTCAAAAGAAACCACAGTTTTTGTCGAGAGAGAGCCAAACGATTATCCAATGCTTTTCTCTTCAAAAAGCCCAATGAAAGCATAACCATGTACGTTCAGATGCTGATAGCTTTCCATCTGTCACATGAACTGCTATGAAGGATTAGAAAATAAAAACTAATTTAAAGGAATTAAAATGAATTTAATTTGTGACTGGCAGTGGATTATGGATGTGAACAGGGAATGTTAGTTCCAACCTCAACAGAAAAGGACAATAAAAAAGAGAAATGTTAAACAAGCGATTTTAATGAGGGAGGGGGTTCTCTAAGATTGCTTTTTTCATGCTGAAATGCATGTTCATTTCCTTCTTGAATGACGGACCTCTCTGGCAATCATTCTGTGTCATTTAGAGTGGTCCAGTTATTTTCAGAGATAATTTGGGGCAGCCAAACGTGTCACAGAAATTCAAAAGCTATGCTAGTATTGCTTCATTAGATGCATGCTTCCTGCCCAGAGCACCTGAGGCAATTAAGCATCTGTCCCAATTTATTCTTCTGTGCTTTCAAAAACTTTTCTTCAAGCATTTAAATCTATTTCCCCCCGCCTTCCCCCTCAGTTCTGGTCCCAGAAGCATTCAGTCCTCAATCTTCATAGTCCCAGAGCCCGATATAATGTTGTTCCATTCACAGTACGGAACTTTCCAAATGAATCTTTGGAAATTCAGTATAACATCAAAGGACAAGCAATATTGCTTTCAAAATAGTCTCCTGTTCATCCATGGGCAAAGCCTCTGTTTGCAAACAGCAATTTTGTTGGTAGTGAAAACCTGGGGGCTCAGACTCTCAGAGTGTGCAAAAATTGAAATGCATGTCTACACATGTACATAGGAAAATATTGGAAATTCAGTTCACTCATTGGGTGGAACCTACCAGCTTTTCTGCTGCCGATAGAAAGAGAAGGGCCCCTGTTGACTACAGAAATGGTGATACCAGGAAATGTGGGATATACAAGGTCAAGAGCCATACTGGGGGCTGAAGGGGGAAATGAGGTGGGATAAGTGTAATAGTTGGTAGGATCCAACATGTTGCATTTTAATACGCTCTACAAGTATAAGCGGTCGGCCCAGCCTCTGCCATTTTAATAGCAGTTTTATATATATGGCTGCTTATAATATTAAAAATGTTCAGGCCTCTGGAGTTAAAATGGCTGCTGTTTGGCCACCAGAGGACCTCCAGCAGTTGCTGAATCCTTCCCAGAAGAACATGGCATGCATGGAATGCTGCACAGGAATGTGGAGTGATTGAGAAGTGATTGGATTTACTATCCATCCCGGCCCCCAAGGAGTACAGTGCAACAAAGGTCTCGCAGAGTCATCCCCACTTAGCACATTCCTTTCCCTCCTTCTGTGATGAGATCTCCTGTCCATGACTGAAGAGCTAATCAAATGACATTCCTAAGTATATACAGTCATTCCTGGAACAGTGCATTCCCCACTTAAATTCATTAACTTCGCTTCAGTAGTCTTCTTCAGCAAACTATCCTTTTTGTGCAGCTCTAGAACTAGTTTTACATTTGTATTCACACGCCCCGGCAGCTACCACTCAAGGCAATCATATCTTTCGTTAAACCCAGGAACTGACCATTTTAGTCTTTGTTCTGACTCCTAGGTGTGTTCTCCCACCTCAGGGCACATTTTACCTATAAAGGTAGGCCCTGGCCTCATTCAAATCGTGCAAGCTTTCTGGCTTCTCCCTTAGGGCCACTTCCCTAAGCCTCTTGCTCTCTTGGCCAAGGATGCCAGCGTTCAAAGCTACTCTCTTCTCCACGGACTGCACCCCCCCTCTCCAGGATAGGTAGATATACTTACTCCCTCTCTCTCTCTATTCCCAATCTCTGGCTACATTTCCTAGGAATCTGTGTGTGCGCGTAATTATTTCCCCCAGTAATTTGTGTGTATGTGCATGAAGTTCTTGTGTTCAATTAAAGTTATTGTTTGATATTAAGCACCAGACTCACTTGTTCTATTTCGGAAGGGACCTGGTATACATCCGTGATAGATCCCAGTTACCACCTCTTGAATAGCTGTCTTCCTTGCTTGCTAATTCCCCCACAAATCATATTTATTGCAAGGACACCACTACTGGTAACACAAGGAATGAGCAAATACTCCAGATTTCATTTTTTAAATATAAATATAAATTCTTCCATTTTATGTTAGTTTTTAATATATATTTCATAGGCAATTTATGAAGTATTTTATATATAATGTGAGAGAATAGATCACATGAGAAAATCATCATGACTGGACAGTTAGCTCTCCCTAAAATGCAATTACATTTGAAAGTCCTCCCCTTTTTTGCCTAGGAAAGCTGAAAAGCATGGGGGAGGGGACTCTGCAGCAACTGGCTGCCAATCCTGGAAAAAGCTGGATCCAAACACAAAACTGGTATTTTTGGATTTGAATATCAGGAATACTGATATTTATGGCCTTTCTGATACCTGAACCTGAAAAATACCATTTTTTTTTTAGTTCACATCCCTAGAGTGCACTCTCCAGGTGGGGCCTGGGGTTCTCCCAGAATTACATCTGATCTCTAGGAGACAGAAACCAGTTCTTCTGGAGAAAATGGCTGCTTCGGAGAGCGGACTCTGTGGCATCACATCCTTGCTGAGATTGTTGCCCACCTTTAAAGATCCTAAACAAAATTTTGAATTGAGGCCTGGTTATAAATTTTACCAGTTTGACCTTGCAAAATAGATGACTTCCAAAAATCTGTTTCTTCATAAAACTTGGTATAATCTTCTTGAGGTCTAGACTTAGGGGCTTCATTCTAATTGATACCCTAGCTCCAGTAGTCCTTTCATCAGTCCAGTATGATTTCAGTGCTATTAAGATCAGAGCAAACCTTTTCATAAGGTCAATGGAACTTTTATTCAGATCATAATGGATCTCTGCAAACTGACTGTAATGCTTGGCTGTACAGTAAAGGTTGGACATTTTAACAGGAGATGCCGTGGCTTCAAAACTGCTGAAAATAATAGGCAATTTTGAGTATTCTGTTGGCAGATCTCTCTCTTAGGGCCATTCTTCTCTAAAATTCACTGTCATATTTAATTTCTGGACTCGTTATGAAGCTCATGTGTCTTTCTCTTGTAAGCCTATAAAGGAAATAGCAATTAGCTGAGTGGGTTTGGATTATGATTCTATATAATTTCTGCATATTATCTTTGTTACATTATTGTTATTGTTATTAGAATTATTGATTACATTGAGTAATCAGTAGAGGAGGGGGACTTAGGAAATGTATCAAAGTCTTCACAGAAAATGTTTGAGAAGGGATTTGAAGGAAGTGAGAAAGGTGGCAGGTGATATCACACAGTTGTTCTATGAGGATGGTTTTAGGTAGGTAGCCATTTTGGTCTGCAGTAGAACAGCAGGATTTGAGTTCAGTAGCACCTTGAGACGAACAAGATTTTCAGGGTGTAAGCATTTCAGAGTCAGAGCTCCCTTTTTCAGATACCAGCTCTAACTCTCAAAAGCTTACACCCTGAAAATCTTATTGGTCTCTAAGGTGCCACTGAACACAAATCCAGTTGTTCTATGAGGCATGCCAAGTATAAATGTAAATTTCTTGCTTACAGAGACTTGGATCCAGAGTAGATGATTCTGTGGGTGCAAAGAATTTCACCAACAGAGTGTAATTTCCCCACCTTCTTCCTCCTGCAACAACCCTTCTCAGCCCTGGCATCCAAAGCCTGGAACGCTCTCCCTATGGAAATTCGTCTGCCCCCTTCTGTTGCTATCTTCCACCAGCTGGTAGAGACCTTTTTGTTTTGTTCAGCCTTACCTCAGTGATCCCTCCTTCATGCCAAATGTTTTATTTTTTTTAAAATGTTCTAATAGTTTTTATCTCTTTGTATGTTATTGACTCATTTTAATTGTTTTAATGATGTGTTGTTGCTTTTTTTACTTTGGTTGATTTTAATGGTTTTAAAATGTGATTTTATTATGTGATCTGGGAGTGCTTCCCACCTACTGCCTGACATGTAGGATCTTTGTATGTGGCTAAGCAGTGAGGAAAATGTGCTCTGCACCTGCCCAGGAAATTTTAATCTGTTCTTACTCCATATATACTGGGGGTTGAGTCCAAGTAAGGAAGTAATTGTACGTTGGGATAAAGTAAACTGAGATTTCAAGCTGTGACCCAGGTGGAATCCAGTTCAAATCGTACCTCATTCCTGAAACCTCTAAGTTGCTGTCAACAAAGAAGAGTTTCTCAGTCCCCTCCACCAAATCTGCAAAATGGGGATATTGAAAGCCAATGATTTCTTAGGGCACAGCTAGATGAGAAATTGGGACATTTGTAACTGGCTTTCTGCAGCTGAAGGATCATCCCTTTTCCTCTGCCTATTCCCTCAGTGCAAATCATATCCACAGAATGGCTGTCTATCCCATGGTAGGAAATATATCAGTAATGCTTTGACTGTAATGTATTTAATTTAGATTTAATTTCTGCTTGCTAACATGGGTTTTTTTAATAATTTACTGTGAGTTTAAATTCAGGTCTCTGAGGAGAGAAGGATGGGGGCTGGATGGGTGAATGGAGTGCAATTTGATTGGATGGTAGCTGTACCCTAGGGGGCTGAGTGAACAGCACTTTTTGGTCAGTGTGCTGAGAGAAAGTGTTTGTCCTAGTTGAGTGAGGCAAACTGTGCAGTGCCTGAGAGAGAGTCTATGTCCATGTGCATCTCTGAGAAAGGCAAATTTTATGTGAGCCTGAGTTAGTTTTGGGGTGTTTCAGAGAAAGAATTCTGGATAAAAGGCAAACTGTGTGGAAGCCTGACAGGCTAATTCTTTCAAAGCCAGGCAAGCTGTGTGTGCTTCTGGGTCAGTCTGTGTACATCTGAGAGAGATTATTCTACCTAAGTCAGGCAAGTTGTGTGGGAAAGGCTTGAATGAATCTATGTCAGTGTGGATGAGAAGAGAGTTTAGTCTATTACTGAAGACCTGTGTGGAAAATTAGATTGTGTGACTGAGTCTGCGAATATACCTTTCAGAAGAGATAATTATCTGTGAAACGATCAAGCTTAAGAACTATTTCAAAATCAATACGCCTATCAGAACTGCAATCATCCCACTTATGTATTTATAAATAAATTTTACTTTTGTTTAAGAAAAAAAGATTCCTTTTTTACCTCATTGCTACCCTCACATGCTAACTGTTCTGTCAAACTGCCATCTTTAACAAGATAGTAAAGAGTCCAATAGCACCTTTAAGACTAAACTTTATTGTAGCATAAGCTTTTGAGAACTACAGTTCTCTTCAACAGATGCAGTTCATCAGAGAACTGTGGCTCTCGAAAGCTTGTGCTACAATAAAGTTGGTTAGTCTTAAAGGTGCTACTGGACTCTTTTCTATTTTGCAACTACAGACTAATATGGCGAACTCCTCTGCATCTTTAACAGGCCTTCCTATATTACCAGTTTAATTGAAGGGGTTTAAGGTGAAAGCCTTTGGTAGCAGCAAAAACCTTTCGAGGGAATCAGGGAGGTAGCAATATCAGGGTCCCACAAACACAAAAGGGAAGGTAAAAACTTGGATAAAGTAGAAGCCTTGTGTGGAAATAAAAAGAATGTTGGTTGTGACCAGAGCCCCCCTGAGGTGTAAGCTTAAGGTAAAGTATGGAGGAGCTGGATTAAAGGTCCAAAGGCAAAGGCTTTAAAAACAAAGTAAATCATTACAGGTATCTATATGATACCTGTATGGTTTTCCTCAAGGAGAAACAGCAGCTGAGGAAGATTAAAAAAGAACTGTGCAGTGACTCAATCCAAAACTACCTCCCCCAGCAGCTACTATTAGCTTTTTTAAAAAGCACATTTTAAGCAAGTTTGAGACTCTAAATGCTTATTATTATTATTGTTATTGTTATTGTTATTGTTATTGTTATTGTTATTGTTATTGTTATTGTTATTGTTATTGTTATTGTTATTGTTATTGTTATTGTTATTGTTATTGTTATTGTTATTATTATTATTATTATTATTCTCCTCAGTGGGGAAGGTAGAGGCTAAATGTTACTTAGTCTCCATAAAAGCCAATAAATTAGGAATGTTAGACGTGCATTTATTACTACATTTTACATTTGTCAGCACTACAATTAATGGGGGTTGGGGGGAATCTGCCTGCGCTGATTAAACTGTAGACCTCTCTCCTCAATGTACTGATGCTTACTCTCTCCAAGGGAGAATAGCACTAGCTTGGAAGTGATGGAATTTTGTTAGTTTTGAAAGATATATCTTGCTTTTTAGATGTTAAATCAGTTTGGGATGTTTGTAGAGAAGATCCATTAATCAGGAAGGTCTATTTTGGACAGACCTGCTAGGGATTAGGAATGCTATTGTAATGCTACTGATGCCTGCCAGAAACGAGAGTTTGTTAACAACAGCTACTTGGGCCTCCTACACACAAATACAGGCTCCTATTCCTAGTTAAAAGGCTAGTGTGCAGCATTTAGCAGAATTTGGCTTTTCCCAGCATGAAGATGAAATGGTAGTGAAAAGCTCTATCTGCTATGACATCCTTTCCTTTCCCCTTTCTGCTTTAACCAACTTACATGGCATTGAGAGGTGTTTTAAAATTCGAAAATAACCATTAATTTTATATATTTTATTTAACATAGAGGAGAAAGTCAAGTGAAATGAGAGGTTGAAAATTTCTGAGGTAACTCAATATGCCTAACTCTGAGGGAAAATCAGTACATGCACAGACTTAAGATATAATGTTTCAGACTAATGAGAGTTTCTTAAGCTCGTCACAGTTAGTTAAACCTTTGTGTTGAGAGTAGGGGTGTGCAAAGGCACACCGTTTCGTGTTTCTTGTTTCGGGTTTACCCGAAACAAGAATCTGTTTCGGAAACAGCAAAACCCGAAATGGCTAGCCGTTTCGGGTTTAGCGTTTCGGGTTTGTTTCGGGTTGTCTCGGGTTTTTTCAATGGGAAAATGCCTCCGTCTTCCCAGACGCCTGGGGGAGGAATTTTTCCCACCGAATCAAGCCAAAATTGGTGGGGACCTTCCTCTAACTCCTCTCTAACAACCCCCCAAGTTTCAGACCGATTGGACTTTGGGGGGCCAAACCAGGTCCCCCTATCCTCGCATAAGAAAGGGAAGGGTGAGCATATTGTTAGCTTGCTGCTGCTCATCTTCTTCTTCATTATTTCCTATGGGGAAAAAATGAAGAGGCAGGCTTCCTTTGCCAGGGGTGGCATTTTGCATGCAAAATGCCCCCTACCCTCAGGGGCCCTTCTCCCACCTCTACTCCCACCCCCACCAAGGCTCAGCCAGCTCCCACTTGGGGGGGGGGCATTTCATGGCCTCCCCAAGTAGGTGCTCTCAGCCCCCAAAGTCCACCCCCTACAGCCCCACACAAACCCAATTCCCCCCCAGCTGCCACACACAGACCCAAATCCCCACATTAGCCCCTCACAGACCCAAATCCACCCCCAGCAGCCCCACACCCATAACCCCAGGAACAGGCTGGCAAAGGCCAGCCCTCTCCCTTTGTTCGCTATGCTGGGAACTTCTAAACTCTCTTTCCCTGGGCAATTCTGCACAGCCCAGGGGTGCCACAATGGTGGGCACACTTCTGAGTGCCAACTCGTCCCTGTGAAAGAGCACCTGAACCACAGACACCCTCCCTCAAATTCCCCCACCACCTACAGAGATGGCTGGCCAGCCAGCCCCATTGTTCCCTATGATGGGAACCAACTGCACAACAAAGAATAAAACACGAACAACACAAAATAAAGTTTTTAAAAAATTATTTTCTCCCTTTCAAAGTACAAGTAGGCAAAGCATTATGACACATTACACCAGCAGTCCCCCACACAGAAAAATTAACACAACTCACTTAACATCAGAGAATCACAAAAACACAATTCCTGTCAAAAACACTTTATTTCTTGAACAGCTTTAGGTTACACAGCAGGGGGGCACACCAAAGGGCATGGCAGCAGTATCTTACACAAAAATAACACAACTCACTTCACATTAAAGAATCACCCCAAAAAAATTGCTGTCAAAAGCACTTTATTTCTTTAACTGCTTTAGGTTACACAGTAGGAAGGCACAACAGGGCATGAAAGCAGTGTACTACACAAAATAATACAACCCACTTCACCGTTTTTGACAGCAATTGTGTTTTTGTGATTCTCTGATGTGTTGTGCTATTTTTGTGTAGTACACTGCTTTCATGCCCTGTTGTGACTTCCTACTGTGTGGTGGAATGCTGGAATGCCCTTTGGTGTGCCCCCGCTGCTGTGTAACCTAAAGCTGTTCAAGAAATAAAGTGTTTTTGACAGGAATTGTGTTTTTGTGATTCTCTGATGTTAAGTGAGTTTTGTTAATTTTTATGTGTGGGGGATTGCTGGTGTAATGTGTCATAATGCTTTGCCTACTTGTACTTTGAAAGGGAGAAAATAATTTTTAAAAAACTTTATTTTGTGTTGTTCGTGTTTTATTCTTTGTTGTGCAGTTGGTTCCCATCATAGGGAACAATGGGGCTGGCTGGCCAGCCATCTCTGTAGGTGGTGGGGGAATTTGAGGGAGGGTGTCTGTGGTTCAGGTGCTCTTTCACAGGGACCAGCTGGCACTCAGAAGTGTGCCCACCATTGTGGCACACCTGGGCTGTGCAGAATTGCCCAGGGAAAGAGAGTTTAGAAGTTCCCAGCATAGCGAACAAAGGGAGAGGGCTGGCCTTTGCCAGCCTGTTCCTGGGGTTATGGGTGTGGGGCTGCTGGGGGTGGATTTGGGTCTGTGAGGGGCTAATGTGGGGATCTGGGTCTGTGTGTGGCAGCTGGGGGGGAATTGGGTTTGTGTGGGGCTGTAGGGGGTGGGCTTTGGGGGCTGAGAGCACCTACTTGGGGAGGCCATGAAATGCCCCCCCCAAGTGGGAGCTGGCTGAGCCTTGGTGGGGGGTGCGAATAGAGGTGGGAGAAGGGCCCCTGAGGGTAGGGGGCATTTTGCACGCAAAATGCCACCCCTGGCAAGACAAGCCTCCCCCAGCTGTAAGTAGTAGAGAAAAGAGCCCCTACTTGGGGAGGCCATTAAATGGCCCCCCAAGTGGGAGCAGGCTGAGCCTTGGTGGGGGGTGGGAGGAAGGGTGGGAGAAGGGCCCCAGAGGGTTGGGGGGCATTTTGCATGCAAAATGCCACCCCTGGCAAAGGAAGCCTGCCTCTTCATTTTTTCCCCATAGGAAATAATGAAGAAGAAGATGAGCAGCAGCAAGCTAACAATATGCTCACCCTTCCCTTTCTTATGCGAGGATAGGGGGACCTGGTTTGGGGGGGCCATAACATGGCCCCCCCAAAGTCCAATCGGTCCGAAACTTGGGGGTTTGTTAGAGAGGAGTTAGAGGAAGGTCCCCACCAATTTTGGCTTGATTCGGTGGGAAAATGCCTCCCCCAGGCGTCTGGGAAGACGGAGGCATTTTCCCATTGAAAAACCCGAAACAACCCGAAACATTTCGGAAATCACTGGCCGATTCCAGACGGCCCCCCGCCTCGCGAAACGTCGCGCGTCATCGTGCAGAAAATGCGAAATATCGCATTTTTTCACGTGAGTTTTGCACGACATCGCGCAAAACT
Organism: Eublepharis macularius; assembly: GCF_028583425.1. NCBI lineage: Eukaryota > Metazoa > Chordata > Lepidosauria > Squamata > Eublepharidae > Eublepharis > Eublepharis macularius. The sequence continues at coordinate 105,152,694 of NC_072796.1, forward strand.
CGCGCGAGAAAACGCGATATTTCGCATTTTCTGCGCGACGACGCACGACAACGCGCGACGTTTCGCGAGGCGGGGGGCCGTCTGGAATCGGCCACTGTTTCGGATTACCCGAAACGTTTCGGATTTTCTGAAACGTTTTGAGAAAACCCGAAACAACCCGAAACAGGTTGTTTCGGGTTTTTTTCGCGTATCATATACCCGAATTGCACACTCCTAGTTGAGAGGCTTTCATTCTAGTGTTTCCCCAAAACTCTAGTATGCTTTCTTTGAGTATTCTCTTACTCTTTTTGGTTTCTGGAAGGCTAGTACCCTCTTTCCAGTACCCAAACTCCTTCTCTTGAAACACTAGTACTAGTCTTGAGTTTTTAACTGACCTTTAAGGTCTCCAAAGGCAGTTTCTAGTTTCTAACCACACCAGACCAGGGATCTCTTCACTCTTCAGAGCTAACTCCCTGTTTAACTGAGTAGGGAAAGTCTCCTCTCCTTAGAAGGTTTATCCCCTTTTGTTGGGCCGAATGGGAGTCTGCGCCTACTTCCCAAACTGGCAAACCTTCCAATGCAGTAGCTTCAGGTACAGATGTTAACGATGGCTTGCTGCAGCCATACTCAGGGGGACAAGTTGACATAAGGACATGTGGAAATAGGTAAATCTAGCCATTTAAGGACATTATATAACCTAAGTTCAGATAGTATCTGTCTTTATGTGTGCATTGTTTATTCCCCACCCCAGATGGAATGAAGAGGCAGATGCAAGAGTTGGGAACTAAAGGGCCACTTTATTAAATTACAATACCACAACTGTCAGCATGGCAAAGGCCTGACCTGACCTGTCTGGGCAAGCCCCACAGCCCCAGGTATGAGCCATACATGTGCATAGCTGGGATCCGGCTGGCCAGGTGAAGTGGTTCTCCCCTTAAAGCTCCTATTGCCCAGCCATGAAGCTGGAGGGAGGACTGACTTGTCCAGTGGTCCCCCACCAGGCTGTCTGTCCTTGCAACTGGGCTGTGAAGCAGCCAGCTGCTCCTGACAGACCCCAGTTCCCCACCAATGGGGATATGCCAAGGGTGCTCACTGGCCCACTCACTTTCCCCAACTTCTAACCTGCCAGTGGAGAGAACCTAATGGACCCACCACAGGCCCATTACCCCAACCCATACAGACAGTGCAAGGTAGGTGAAAAACTCCTCACCCATTTGCCAATTGTGGGCGGAAAGGAGAAAAAAATCCTACCTAGCCCTGGTAAACATGAACCGGCTAAACTTGCACTGGCACAGAGAAGGTGGGTGGGCTGAGCATGAGGAGCAACTGAGCACTGAGGGGGTAGAGCAGCCTTATAAGGCCTCTGGCTCTGTCCCCTCCAGTGTTCCTGGCTGTCCGTGAGAGTGCCACTGCACTCTCATGGGCAGGGTGGCCCTCAGCAGAAGTGACTGGTGCCACTGATCAGGAGGGCCATATTTTTTTAAAGCTGAACTGGACTTTTTCAGACTAAAGATACTTTTCTTACTGTTGATAAAAACATTCAGTATAGCTGAATATTTTTATAGTAAAACTCTTTCTAGTCGTATTCTTCCTCCATAAGGGTGCCATTATGTTTGCAATTCCCATAGGTATCAAGAAAGTGAACTACGACCAGCTGGATAAATTATTGAACATCAGAGGTCTTCAAAAAACGTAAGTCATTCAAGCTCAGCTTTGCTAGTTTGTGGTATGGGTGTTAATTGGAATCATTATTGTGTAAGTGTAACTTTTTTCAGATAACTTTTTATTTAAGAATTTTCAGAAATGTCTATTAAAAATGCAATATAGTATATCATTGTCAATAATATCTGGTTAAAATTACCATGTTAATTAATGGTATTACTGAAAATTGGCACAAACTAGAACACCAAAGATCAAAACTATTTAAAAAGGAAACAACTGAAAATATGAATTCTTTTAAACAGATTAGTACTTAGATGTCGTTATTATTATTCACTCAGAATATATTATAAATTAAAGTGATAGTATTATCTGATACTGACCAGGATTGGATCCGGTGCATATTTCTGCTAATGGAAGAAGGAAGATTTTTTTTTTTTCTGATTCCCCCTTATGTAGTTCCTGGCAAACTCCCCCATCCCACCTGGGAGCAGCATTTTGGGGTCATCTGGGGCTTCAGTAGTAGGAGGAAACAAGAAAGTCACACTTCAGAGAGCCAGTTTGGTGTAGTGGTTAAGTGTGCAGGACTCTAATCTGGAGAACTGGATTTGATTCCCCACTCCTCCACTTGAAGCCAGCTGGGTGACCTTGGGTCAGTCACAGCTTCTAGGAGCTGTCTCAGCCCCACCCACCTCACAGGGTGATTGTTGTGGGGATAATAATAACATACTTTGTAAACCGCTCTGGGTGGGTGTTAAGTTGTCCAGAAAGGGTGGTATATAAATTGAATGCTATTATTATAATATTAGTGTTCAGTGATGGAAATCCTTTTGTCAGCAGAAATTTTCAGCAGATTCCAATATTTTGATATTTTTGGGTGGGTTACCATGTTGGTCAGTACTGGAGGAGCAAGATTCAGGTACAGTAGCACCTTAAAGACCACCTTGTCATGGACCAGCCAAGGCCAGCAGAGCAAAGAGATGCTGATGACTCTTTTGAGGAACAGGCAGCTGGCAAACTGGACCCAGATCCATGGCCAGTTGCAGTTGATTAACCATCAATCAGGCCTCAGAACACCAGTCCCTCAGCTTTCCAGCCCTGGGCTGGCAACAGAGAGCAAGGCACTGGCCAGCTCTGCCCCCTCATCACCAGAGCCATGGGAACACCGTGAGAGGAGGGCAAGGAGAGATCTTCAAGCCAGAAGGTGCAGTGCCTGGCTAGCAGCTAAGTAGTGGCCCAGCATCAATGATGATGATGACTTGATGAGTACTTGCAGGAGCAGGGCTGAGGCAACTGTCAGGTGCAGGATGCAGCACAGGTGGCTGAGCAGTGTGAGGCTTAAAAGCAGCAGAGAAGGGAGTGGCTGTGTGGAAGCAAAGTGTCTGCTTAGTAATAACGACCTTGCTGTTTGTGGTTGGAATGGATTTCCTCATCTTTAACCTTGGCCTGATTCTGTAATACCCCTTTGGGCTTGAAGCTGTGAGTGTTATACCTAACCGGTGCCTGAACCTTTGAACCATGATTCATTCTGTTCTGACAACCAGGAAACTATCCCTGCCTGCTGGCTGTGTGAGTTAGTAACTGGACACAACTAGATTTCTAGGGTATGATCTTTTGAGAGTCAGAGCTCCTTTCATAGGTGTGTGTGGACTGCGTTAAAAAAATAGAGAATTATGTTTTGAGAATTATGAACACATATAAATTCATGTACCTTACTTTTAATTTTGACAAACATTTTCGAACCAATAAAACAATGAGAGAAGGAAGAGCAATGTATTGGTTATGGCAAGCCTTTAGAAGTTGAAAAAGAGCCCACCAACTATTGACTATGGCTAGCCATGTGCTTGCCAGGCCAGGCAGGCAATGAAAAACTACCATCCTTAAAAGAAGGGAAAAAAAACAACCACTAAGAAGCTAGATATTTTAAACATTTTGTGATGAATAGGCTTTACTGATTGTTGAGGAATGCAACTAGGAATGGGAAGGCCTGAACATTTTCAGATCAATCAGTAAAGACAATCTAAAGAAGATTGATGCAGTGTATGTCTCCAGGATACCACCAGTTTCTTTTGTTATTGCTGCCTCCACAAGCTGCAGGTTTGACACTTTGTTAGAAATTCCCATAGGACAAAGAACTAGAGATTTGTTCTTCCTGAGCTTCTGTAATTGGCAAGATACAAATAAAAAATGTCAGAGGATTTCGATAAACAGAAGAATCCATCTTGTTTGTGCAACAAGGTAAATGAGACTAGTTTGGGTTTCTGATTTTACATAGACAGTTTTCCTATATCTGTGTAGACTACTTTTTAGAATAGCAGTCTAAAGCTGGCATTTACAATGTTTGAATTGTAACCAAATTGACTTGAAACCAAATGTCCTGGTTTGGTTTTTTGTTGGAAGTGTGGTGGGGTTGGATACTCAAAGCACAAAGATGGATATAATCACAAGTCCTTTTCTGTGTGATCCAGAGCCCCAAAATATTTCACCATAGGAGCTTATATTCTTCTTATTCTTGTACAGACATTTCCCCCATCCTCACTATTTCTTCTTTCCATTCCATGAAACCCAGTAACCTCTCCCCTTTTCCAACTTCGTTCTCTCCTTTCCATGCACCAGCCAACCTACCTTTATCTTCCCTCCATCTTCAGCTTTTGCAGCCTCTACTTGTGAAAACCATGGCCGAGTTGCACGGTGCTGGCTGCTGGACACAGTTTTGCATTTGCTGGACACAGACTTGCAGGACACACCTTGCTTTTCCCTCCCCCACTATTTATTTATTTGATTTGATTTATACCCCACTTTCCCCACAGATGGGCTCAGGGCAGCTAACAACATTAAAAAAATACATTAAAAGTCACAAAAACATAAAATCAATAATAATTTTTTAAAAGTCATTAAAATACTCCAGGAACAGGCTATTTAAACAAATATTGGGAGTCCGTATACAGGCACAGCAGATGGCCGAGGGCAGCCCCAGAAGAAGTGGTGGTCTTAGATGGAAGAAGGTCACCCGCTGGCACTCAGCCAAAGGCCTGGCAGAATATCTCCATTTTACAGGCCCTGAGGAACTGTAATAGGTCCCGCAGGGCCAGATCTCCAGCGGGAGAGCATTCCACCAGGCCGGAGCCAGGGCAGAAAAAGCCCTGGCCCTGGTGCATGTCCTTCGGGCTGGGGACCACCAGGAGTTGCTTGTCTGCAGAGCGCGACACCCTGCAGGGGACATAATGGAAGAGGCGGTCCTGCAGGTATGCAGGTCTCAGTCCATGAAGGGCTTTAAACACCAAGGTTAACACCTTGAACCAGATCTGGAACTCCACTGGGAGCCAGTGCAGCTGGCACAGCACAGGATGAATGTGCGCTCGGATTGGCGTTCCGGTAAGGATGTGTGCTGCTGCATTGTGGACCAGCTGTAACTTCCAAGTCAGGCCCAAGAGCAGCCCAGTGTAGAGTGAGTTGCAGTAGTCTAGCCTGGAGGTGACCGTTGCATGGATTACTGTGGCCAGGTCCCAGGGCGAAAGATAGGGCACCAGTTGCCTGGCCAGTTGAAGATGAAAAAAGGCAGACCTGGCAACGGTCATGACCTGGGCCTCCATTGAAAGTGTGGCATCCAAGGTCACACCCAGGCTCCTTACCGTCGGCGAAGGTTTCAATTGTACCCATTGAGGGCTGGTAGCCAGGTCCCCAGCTCGATTGCCCCACGACCCAGACACAGAACCTCCATCTTCAGGGGATTCAATTTCAGGCAACTCGGATATAGCCATACCGTCACAACCTCAAGACCCTTGGCCAAGGAATCCAGAGCGAGATCAGACTGGCCATCCATCAGCAGATAGAGCTGAGTGTCATCCGCATACTGGTGACAACCCATCCCAAAGCTGCAGGCTAACTGGGTGAAGGGGCGATGTTAAATAGCATTGGGGGGAAAATTGCCCCCTGAGGGACGCCACATACCAAAGAATGGCGAGCGGACATCTGTTCCCCAAGTGCCACCCTCTGTCCCTGATTGTGAAGGAAGGAGTTCAGCCATTGCAGGGCTGTTCCACGAATCCCCACATCGGCAAGGCAGTGGGTCAGAAGATTATGATCGACTTTGTCGAACGCTGCTGTAAGATCTAAAAGTATCAGCAGTGCCAACCTGCCCCGGTCCAGGTGTCGCGCAGATCATCTGTGAGGGCGACCAGAGCTGTCTCTGTACCATGGCCAGGCCTGAAGCTGGACTGGAATGGATCCAAGACAGAGGCATCATCCAGGTATATCTGCAGCTGTTCCACTACCGTCCTCTCAATTACCTTACCCAGGAATGGAAGATTCGAAACCGGGTGGTAATTGGCTGGATTAACAGGATCTTGTGATGGTTTCTTTAATAAGGGCTGCACCACTGCCTCCTTCAGTGAGTCTGGAAAAAAAAGAGAACTCAGAGAAAGATTAATGATGTCAGCTAATGGTGCCCGAATCCCATCACCACCAGTTTTCACCAGCCATGATGGGCACGGGTCCAGTGGGCATGTGTAGATTTCACAGCATGCAGGACCCTGTCTACCTCCTCCTGGGAGAGTGTCCTGAATTGATTTAATATCAACCCTGAGGATGACCAAGGGGCCTCCAGTACACATACTGCATCAACCGTGGTGGACAGATCCTGGCGGAGTGACAAGACCTTATCTGCAAAATAGTCTCCAAAAGCCTCACAGCTTATTACTGAATTTACATTATTATTTGTCCCACGTGTGAAGGACATTAAAATCCACCATCATGCTGCTTCCTTGTATCCTTCCTACTCACCAGCCAATCTACCTTTATCTGCTCCTCTATCTTCAACTTTCCCTCCATCCCTTCCCTTTTCAGACACTCCCTGGGAAAACTCTTGCTGAGTTGCTTGGTGCCATTCACCAGGCTGAACTGGGTCCAGTTGTGCTGTGGGGATCTTGCAAGGACTTGAAGGAGGCAATGCTCTTTCCCCACTATCCTCTTCTTCACTGTTTCCTCTTTCATTCTTCCTGGTAGCCCCCATATCCTCAACTTTCCCTGTGTCTGTCTTTTCTTCTCACTCAATCCACCTACCTTTTATCTGCTCCCCATTTCAGCTATATTTATTATTTACATCATTTATACCACAACTTTCTCCCCAATGTAGACCCAAAGCAGCTTACATCATTCTCCTCTTCTCCATTTTTTTCCTTACAAGAATCCTGGGAGATAATTTAGGCTGAGAGTGTATGATTGTCCCAAGATTGCCCAGTGAGCTTCTATGGCAGAGTAGGGATTGAAACTTGTGTCTCACATAACTTAGGCTGAAACTCTAACAGCTATAGGGTTGCCTATAGCTCCTGGAGTGAGGAGGAGGGGACCTGGCACTCACCTTCTGGATGTCCTTGTGTGCACTCCTGGCACGGCATAATGATGTCACTTCTGGGAGTGATGTCATTGTTCAGGCCTTGGTAGTGCTCCTGCACTTCTTTAAAAATTGGCCCATTTTGGGCTGAAATCGGCCCAGCACGAAGCATGGGAACGCTCCCAAGGCCTGCACGATGACATCACTTCTGGGAGTGGCGATGTTGTGCCATGCCAGGAGTGCACCCTGGAAGGCCAGTTCCTGCCCTTTTCTCCCACTGACCAGGTATGTGGTGGCAGGGGGTGGGGCATCCTTTGCTCCTACCAGGGGATCAGTAACCCTAGCAGCTACCCACACTCGATTTCACGAGGTTGCTGATCCTGAGCAGTAGCAATCAGTCAAGCCTGGGTAAGTCATGAAAGTTGCATGGTAGCAAGTTGACTGGTTGCTACTGGCCTGGCTTCAAAGTGCCCTCCCTCTCAAAGGCCAAAAGAGGCCTGGAAAGGGCCCTACACCATCCCCTGTCTTTTACTGACAGAAACCAAGTCTTGAAGGCTGACAATATTGTTGTGATTGTCTAGTAATCTCTACAATGGCCACTGAGATGTCATTTGTTTCTTAAAGCTACAGGCACTGCTTTTATTACTTTTGTTTGTTTTTAGATTTCAGATTTTTCCGCAAACTTGGAGCTTTTCCCAAGTTGTAGAAAGATCTGCCTTTTATGTTCATGGCTCCAGTCTCTAGATTTAAGTATCCACAGATGAGTCCATGTTGAGAATTAAATATTTTGACAAGTGGAGGCCCTTCAATGACTTGCTGGGGGGGGTCTCATTTCTCCTGCCCCACTATTTCCTTTTTTCTATCCCTGAGAGCCTTGGTAGCCTCTCTCCTTTTTTTGCTTCCTTCCTTCCTTCCTATGCTCCCACCAACTAGTGATCCCTTTATCCTGTTGGGAGCAGGGGATCCCCTGCTTTCACTACCCCCCCACTTACCTGGCCGGTATGGGAGAAGGGTGTGGGCACAGGCCTCTCAGGTGTGTTCTTGGGGGCAGCGTGATGATGTCCATTGAAAAGTACATGTGTGTTCCTGCACCCATGTGATGACATCACCAGAAGTGACATCATCGCGTGGGCCCATGCACACAAAGCATGCTGGCAACAAAGGGTATGCTGCAGGTCCCTAGTCTCCCACCAAGACAGTAAGGGGACCTGGCAACCCCACAGCCATCTGTCCTTTATTGCCTTCCTCAGTCTTCACCTTTACCTCCTTCCCTCCCCTTGGGTAAATTCTGCACAGTTCCAGCCCCTGCATGGGGCTGGCCCCAGTAGCAAAATGCTAGCCACAGAGCCAGGGGCAGCTGAATGGTGCCAGCTGCCAGACAGGCCCCAGTAGCATGGTGAGGAACCTGAAAGGACTTGTGGGGAGCAACTCACTTTCCTCTGCATCCAGCTCCCCAAGCTATTTCTTCTTCCCCTCCTCCTGGCAATTCCCATATCCTCACCTTTCCCTGCTTCATTTTCTCCTTCCCACCACCCACCAGTCTACATTTTATCGGTTCCCCCATCTATATTTATTTATTTATTTTTTACCTACCTACTGTTGCCAAGTAGGCCCCCTCTCCTGCTTTAAGGCCTGCCATGGACTATGTTAGAGTTTCCTGCATTACTGTTTTACTGCTACACAAAGATTGCCTTGCACGTGTGTGTTCTGATACACGTGTCAGTTTTCTGCCTGCGTGTTGATTACCTTGCTGCTGCAATAGACTGTGTAGTTCCCTGACCCCATGTTTGGTTAACTGCACAAAGGACTCTTTTCCTGGGCAGCTCTGCCCTGACCTGTATCTGGACTTCCCAGTGTGTGTTTGGACTTTATTACAAGTGTGCCCCGTGCCTGCATTGCCATCTGCCACGGACCATGCCTGTTCCCTGCTTTGGACTGTGTTTTATGTGCTGTTCCCCCTGCCTCCATGGAAGCCTGCCTCATATGGGCCCAAGCCGCTGTTAGCAGCCGGGCGCCTGCCAGGGAAACCTCCAGCGAGACTGGCTAGGCGCTCCCTGGTCAGTTCCCGCCTGGAGCCTCCTGCAGACCGGTCCCCGAGCTCGCCCTCGCGACTGGGCAGCCGGCATCCATGTTCTCAGGCAGCCAGAAGACCCAGGGAAGAAGACTGGTTTGGGAAGCCATTTCGGCGAAGCGGGCACACCACGTCCGCAGCGAGAGTACCTCGCCCCGCTCTGCATATCTTAGGAGCCGCCCCGGAGAAGGAACTAAGTGCCGACCATCCCAAGCACTTAGAGAATGCCTCTCAAAGAAACCTCCGCATTCCAGAGCTGATGACATCAGGACAAGCCCTGTCCACTGGAACATCCATTCAGCCCACTCGGATTTCCCCCTCCCTCTTTTGTCCCCTCTTCCTGAGGTGTCACTTATCACAATCAGATTACCAAAGTGGCCCATCCAAGCCATTCAGTAACCCATTAGAACCTTTGTTTTAATCTGTGAGAACCACCAAGTACAGCACCAGCTCTAGGGTATGTTTTGGGGTATTTAAGCCGGTCTCCCAGACCGCATGGTGCGCGTGCCATCCTATCCAGACCCCCTTGCTGTCTCTCTGTGGCTCCACTGCTGGCATTGGGCCACCTCGCTGTTGTGTCTCTGCTTCACTTCAGGATTGTGAGTATTCCCCACCAACGTTGGGAACCTGCTAATGTGAAAGTCTCTATATTTCATACTCTGTATTTCCTAGGTCTTGTGTGCTTTCTTGTGTGTATGTGCAAGTTCAGGCGTACGCCACACTATTAGTAAATACACGTGTTTGAACCTATTTGTAGTCTGCCTCTTTGTCATTAGAGTGTCTGGAATCGGGACCTCCGTAAACATAGGTTAGATCCGCGCTAATTTTAGTTACAGACTGCTAAAGCTAACTTCCCCATTATAAAAGGCAGTTCTGGTAACACTACCTTTATTTATTTATGTCATTTATAGACCGCCTTTCTCACTGACACTCAAGGCGGATTACACAGTGTGAGATTAGTACAGTCAATTTCAAAGAAATTTCCATAAACAATGTCATAGGGTAAATAAACACAATTTTACAAAAACATAGCATTAGTAAGAATCCAATACAGAGTTGGAGAGATGTTGAAACAGAACATAAGCAATTCTAGGGCTGACATTAGACCACACGAAGCACAAGTAGCTCATAGGAGCACATATTTAAGACAACAGATAGTACATAAGGCAACATAGTGTTGAAGGCTGTGGTCCTTAACTCATTAGCAACGCATCTGAGAGCCCCTCCCTATTATTCAAAAGCCTTTTTGAATAATTAGGTTTTGCATTCTGCTGCGCCCAGCTGGGGGCATGTGGTGGCGGTGGTGCAGGGCTGGCCGGCTGCAGCAGCTGCAGACCAGGCATGCCAGCTCTGTGGCATGTGCCTCTGCCCCCAGCACCCCCTCCGGCACCCTCTCCAGCGCCCGCGGTGGCCGCCTCACCACCTCAATGGTGGCGCCAGCCTTGGTCATATCAAGTCACCTTGTGGTTGCTGGCAGGCATGGCCCAAATGAGTTCTCCCTCAAAGGGTGAAACAGCTCTGAAAAGGGCCTTGCCCCCTCCCTCCACCTTTTACGGACAGAAGCCAAGGCTGGAAGACTGGCAATTTTGTTGCCTAGCAACAGTTATTGAGGGCATTAACTTTTAAAGCTATAGGCATGCTTCTATCATTTAGGGAGGGTTATTCCCCCATTTTTTTTAAAAAAAATCTCTTTTTTTCTGCAAACCTGGACCTTTTCTGAGGTTTGCAGAAAGATCTATCATCTGTCTATGGCTCCAGTCCCCAGGTTTACTTAGATCCAGAGGAGTTAGCCGTGTTAGTCTGTAGTAGCAAAATCAAAAAGAGTTCAGTAGCACCTTTAAGACTAACCAATTTTATTGTAGCATAAGCTTTCGATGAAGAGAACTTGATTCTCGAAAGCTTATGCTACAATAAAATTGGTTAGTCTTAAAGGTGCTACTGGACTCTTTTTGATTCAGGTTTACTTATGCACAGATGCTGAGTATTAGATACATTGATATTCCACCATTGTCCCCAGTGTGTACCCAAATTTCCTTATGCCATCATCCTTCCCACTTTCATTTTATCCACAGAACAACAACATGAGGTAGGTTACGCTGATAAAGTGTGACTGGCCCAAGGTCACCAAGTGAGTTCCCATGGCAGTGTGAGGAATCGTACCTGGGTCTCCCAGATCCCAGACCAATACTACTATAGCATGCTGACTTTTATTATGTGAGACCTAGACTGAGCTGATTCACTTGATTTCATCCCTAGTTCTGTTTCAGTTCATGCTTCACCTAACTCTTTCTCCCAGAAGTCCAAAGCAAACGTTTGTTGCTGGACTTTCTGTAGCAATAATATTTTGTTGAAAAATAACAGCTACTGATGGCTCTTGAGCATAATGACAATCAGCAATTTGAGACTCCTCCAAAACAGTGGCTTGACCTTTGTGAAGATCAGCTCTGATTGTAATTACATGTTTTCACAAATATCCCTCCTTTGGAACGTCTCTAGCAGCAATTCTGATTTGAACTGACTCTTTGATAAATAGTTTCTGCAACTGAGATGCAGTGGGTTACCTGCTGAATAAGTGTGTGTCCACTAAGCTGTAAATTGAAAACTGTTTTTAAAAGCACAGTGTAGTAGGGTGAATAAAACTTTAAACTGAAGGATGTGAATTTGAATAATGTATTAGTGGCATAACCTTTAAATCCTAGGACATTTAAAAAATGCCTTTCTGCATAATTAAGGGCAATTTTCTCCAAGATGGCACATAATTAAAAAAGAAATTCAGTTGGGGTATATTTAGATGATGGCAAAATTAGTTAAATGCACATCAAAGTGCACCTGGTGTCTTTTCTAGTATGGGAGGGAGAGATTTACATTTCTCTCAGGTCCTAAGAAACATTAAAATATGAAACTGATGGAAGATATTGCCATCTCTAATGGACCCAAGAATCTGTTGAAATGAAATAAATGGCGGGGGGACTTGCTTTCAGTGATCAGTTCTGATTTATTTATGAAACTATTAAACAACTATAATAATTCTATGTTATCTTTCTGTTATGTATGTTAAGAGTCATGTAGTCAAAGAGAACCAGTATGGTGTAGTATTTATAGAGCTGGATTATGATGGAATGTGTTTTGCATGGTGGTTCATTGAGAGGGTTGTATTTACTGCCATTAAGAGCTAAACTACACGAGACACCCGGCATGTGTCATAGAATCAGAGTTGAAGGGGCCATACAGACCATCTAGTCCAACCCCCTGCCCAGTGCAGGATCAGCCTAAAGCATCTCTGACAAATATTCATCCAGCCTCTTCTTGAAAACTGGCAGTGGGGGGGAGCTCACCACCTCCCTAGGCAGCTGATTCCACTTTTGAACTACTCTGACCGTGAAAAAGTTTTTCTTAATGTCCAGCCGGTACCTTTGTGCATGTAATTTAAGCCCATTGCTTCAGGTCCTACCCTCTGGTGCCAACTGGAACAGCTCCTTGCCCTCCTCCAAATGACAGCCTTTCAAATATTTAAAGAGAGTAATCATGCCCCCCCTCAATCTCCTCTTCTCCAAACTAAACATTCCCAAGGCCCTCAGCCTTTCCTCGTAGGGCTCAGTCTCCAGACCCCTGATCATCCTCGTCACTCTCCTCTGCACCCTCTCGATTTTGTCCACATCCTTTTTGAAGTGAGGCCTCCAGAACTGCACACAATACTCCAGGTGTGGCCTGACCAAGGCAGTATAGAGAGGGGCTATGACCTCTTGCGATTTCGATGCTATGGCCCCTTTGATACAACCCAAGACTGAATTAGCCTTTTTTGCCACCGCATCACACTGACTGCTCATATTTAGTTTACAGTCCACTCTTACCCCAAGATCCCTTTCACATATACTACTTCCCAGAAGTGTATCCCCCATCTAGTATTTGTGCTTTCTGTTTTTGTGGCCCAGATGTAATACTGTGCACTTGTCTTTGTTGAATTGCATTCTATTTACAGCTGCCCACTTCTCCAGAGTATTCAGGTCTTCTTGAATTTTAATTCTATCTTCTTGGGTGTTTGCTACTCCTCCCAATTTGGTATCATTAGCAAATTTAATGAGCAGCCCTTCCACTCCTTCATCCAGATCATTGATAAAAATATTGAAAAGTACGGGGCCCAAAACCGAGTCCTGCGCCATCCCACTGGACACCTCCCTCCAATCTGATGAAACGCTGTTGACCACCACTCTTTGGGTGCGGTCCTCTAACCAGTTCCTTATCCACCGAACTGTCCTGTAGTCCAGTCCACAGTCTTCCAGTTTGCCTATCAGAATGTCATGGGGGACCTTATCAAAAGCTTTACTGAAATCCAGATAAATCACATCAACAGAGTTCCCTCGATCCAATAAGCTGGTCACTTGATCAAAGAAGGAAACCAGGTTGGTCTGGCAAGATCTGTTAGGGACAAAACCATGCTGACTTCCCCGGATCACTGAGCGGTCCTTCAGATGCTTTCAGATTAATCCCTTTAAAATCTGTTCTAATATCTTCCCAGCAACAGAAGTCAGACTGACTGGCCTGTAGTTTCCTGGGTCATCCTTCTTCCCTTTCTTAAAGATTGGGATAACATTCGCTCTTCTCCAATCTTGTGGCACATCCCCAGTCCTCCAGGAGGCCTTGAAGATGATGGACAGGGGTTCTGCAAGTTCTCTAGAAAGTTCTTTCAGCACTCTTGGGTGCACCCCATCTGGCCCAGGGGATTTGTATTCATCCAGTGCAGCCAGATGCCTCTCCACTACCTCTCTGTCAATGTCAATTAGCCACTCAGGTGTCCTGCCACATTTTCTACTATCTCTAGATGTGCCTGAGTTCTTCAGGGAGAAAACAGAGGCAAAAAGTCATTAAGCCTGTCTGCTTTTTCTCTGTCCTGTATCAGAGTTTCTTCATCTACTCCCAACAGCGGTCCAATTGCCTCTTTTACCTTGCGTTTGCTTCTCCTGTATCTGTAGAAGTTTTTCTTATTGTAGCGAGCCCTCCTGGCCAGATCTAGCTCGTACTGAGCTTTGGCCTCTCTGATGGCTGATCTGCAGTACCTAGTAACCCTCATATACTCCTCTTTAGAGGTCTGTCCTTCTCTCCATTTCCTGAACATTTCCTTTTTCTCCCTTAGCTTATTCTGGAGCTCTCTGTACATCCACATCGGTTTCTTGGAGCCCTTACCATGTTTCCGTCTTGCTGGGATAGTGAGGGCTTGAGCTTTCAAAAGCTCATGTTTGAGAAGGGCCCACCCTTCACTCGCTCCTTTCCCTTCCAGCACACTCCCCCATGGAATGACTCTCATCAAGCCTCTGAGTTCATCGAAGTTGGCCCTATGAAAATCTAACTTACGAGTCTGGTTACGAACTTCCTTGGCCCCCCACAGCAACTGGAATTCAAGGAGGACATGGTCACTTCCCCCTAAGGTCCCCACCACCTTCATCTCATCTACCAATTCTTCTCTGTTGGTTAATATCAAGTCTAGTATGGTCGAGCCCCTTGTAGCTTCCTCCACCTTTTGAAAAAGGAAGTTATCGGCCAGGCAGATCAGGAAATTGCGTGATTCATGATGCTTTGCTGAGCCTGTCCCCAGCACACATCGGGGAAGTTGAAGTCACCCATAATTACAAGGTTCTGATGTCTGGATACTCTACCAATCTGTTCAAAGAGGGCAGCATCCGTTTCTTCTCGCTGGTCAGGTGGTCTGTAGCAGACTCTAACAATAATACCCTTTGTCCTTCCTCCCCTTATTTCTACCCATATGCTTTCCACTGGGCTGTCCACCCCATTCTCCATAACTTCTTGACAATCAAGCCCTCTCCTCACATACAACGCCACTCCACCTCCTCTTCTACCCTTCCATTTTTTCTTGAACAATTCATACCCATCCACTAGCACATTCCTATCATGGGAATCATCCCATCAAGTCTCAGTAATTCCTACTGTATCGTAGCCCTCTGTTTGCAATAGAAGCTCAAGCTCTTCTTTCTTATTACCCATACTTTGGGCATTGGTATATAGACACTTGTAGCCTTGTACCTTTGTTTGACCTGTCCTACCCAGGTGGGTCCCCACTGTTTTCACTTCGTCATTGAAATCTCCATGTCGATCGTCCCCTTCCCCTTGCGGCATCAGTTTAAAGCTCTCCTGATGAAGTTCTCCAGGTTCGTTCCAAACATTTTCTTCCCTGCCCTTGAGAGGTGAAGCCCATCATGTGCTAGAAGGCCTTCTCTAAGAAAACCTATCCCATGGTCCCAGAACCCAAAGTGCTCCTGCCGGCACCACCATCTCAGCCAACGATTCACCACAAGTATGGTCCGCTCCCTGCGCGTTCCACTTCCTATGACTGGAAGGATAGAAGAGAATACTACCTGGGCTCCAAATGTCCAACTGCCTTCCAAGAGCTTGATAATCCTCTTTAATTCTTGCGACAGTATTCGCAGCTGTGTCATTCGTTCCCACATGAATCAGCACAAACAGTTACTTATCAACAGGCTTGATGAGTTTCGGCAGTCAGTCGGTAATATCCTGAAATCTGCCCCCCGGCAAGCAATACATCTCTCGGAATAGGGGATCTGGCCCAGAGACATGGCGTTCCATACCCCTGAGCAGAGAGTCCCCGACAACTACCACCTTCCATTTTTTCCCACTCCCGTGTGGCCCCATGTCCTCTGCACACCCTCTTCCAGGTCTTTGTGGTTCTCCTTCCACTCTCATCTCCTCTGCACACCCTCTTCCAGGTCTTTGTGGTTCTCCTTCCACTCTCATCTCTGTCACCATCTCAAGCACTTCAAAACAATTCTTGAGCTCTAGTGGACCAGAGCGTCTTCTTCGTTGACATCTTCAGGTTTGTACCGTAGATCTGAGAGGAGGCTCAGAATCTTCTTCTCCTTGTCTTTCCTCTTCTTGGCTCTACAGAGCCCCCAGGCTCTTGTCAATATAATCCTCTCCTTCCTTGATCTCCTGAAGGGTGGTGATCCTCTCCTCCAGGCTCTGAACTTTTTCTTCCAATAGTCTGACCAGCTTACACTTCTGGCAAGTGAACGCTACCTTCTCTTCTGGGAGGAAAACAAACATTGCACACTCCATGTAGGTGACTGCGAAGGGGGCTTCAGTAGACATGATTGCCTTCCAAATCTATACCCAGAGTACTCTCAGCAGAGTTTCGGGTCCCCCAGGCAGACCTCGAGGCTAAGAGCCACAGGTCAAGAGCCCTTTAGCTCTCGCCTCTGGTGAGGAGGAGCCTTTTGTTTCAAAAGGTCACTTCCTGCCTAACCCAGCAGGGCCCCAGAGGGGGCGGAGCTTGTAACCAAGAGCAACAGCAACCAGCAGCAAACAAAAGCAATTCACTCAGCCCCCAACAGCCTCACACAGAACTTAACCAGAACCACCCTCTAGCAAGCTGCACAGAACCCACTCACTCTCAGCTTCTCACACAGTAGCTAGGAAAGGCAAAAGGCAGAAAGAACGACAAAAACTCCTTACCTTCTAGCAGCAGCTCTCCACCATGTGCTCTTGCCTCAGCCCAGGTCAGGTTCTCGCAAGCTTACCTAGGAAGTGTAGTTGGGCCCACCCCCGAGCTCTTCAGAGGAAAACCCGAGCAGAGTAGATTTTTCCAAGAGACATGCATGCAAAAATCCTCTCCATTCAGGTTTTCATTGCGGAGCTCAGGGACAGGGGGGGCATGTCAGAGCAGCAGCAGGAGGACCACAAGGATGGGAGGGAGAGTCAGCAAAGAGAGCCCAAAGAGAGCCTTCTGCCGCTGCTAGCTGCCTGTCAACTTTGGGGTCAGCTCTCTTTGGGCTTCCCTTACTGACTCTTTTCCTCCTGTCCTTCTGGTCCTCCTGCTGCTGCTGTTGCTCTGACTCTCCCCGTCCCCAGCTCCCAGAGGAAAACCCAAGTGAAGAGGACTTTTGCAAGACACATTGGCCGTTTCCACACGGCTTACCTTTGCTCGTAACGACCCAGAAAATCGCGCAAAAAACGTGGAAGATCGTGTTTTCTCACTTGAGATTTGCATGACATCATGCGACATCGTGCAAATATCATGCGAGAAAATGCGATCTTCCGCGTTTTTTGCGCAATGTTCCAGGTCGTTACAAGCAAAGGTAAGCTGTGTGGAAACAGTCACTCTTGCAAAAATCTGCTCCGCTCGGGTTTTCCTCCAGGAGCTCAGGGGCGGGGTCTGACTACACTTCCCAGGTAAACTTGCGGGAACATGACATGTGTTGGGCATCTTATGTAGTTGAGCTCTGAGTTCCGCTGAAATGGGTAAGGGTGTTGGACCCTATACTGGAGGATGTCAGTAGGGGTCAACAAAGGCACTGAGGCTGCTGCTGCAGCACAGTGTAGGTACACAGCTACTAAGTGGATAACACATCCTAGTGCTGTCAAGTGCTGTCATTATCTACATCCACACCAAGTGCTACTAACCACTGAGCAGCCATGTCCTTACATAGTGTTGCAAGAGTGACTCAGCATTCCCTCCACTGTCTCCTGATGGCCTCCAATCAAAGCACCACAATAGGCATTTAAATTATCCCTCAACATTGCTCAGTGAAGGTAGCTACAATCCTTCTAGCCAACTGCCACACAAGTCACCCCTGCTAGGAAAACCTGTTTGCAACACCTCTCTCCAGATATGTCATTCATAGGGAAAAAACCTGAATCAGTCTCTACTCTTAGTCCAACCTCCCTTACCTGGTAGAGACTGGGAGAAAAAGAGAGAACCATGCTGGCCACTTCTCTAGCAACCCTCCTTCTCAATTAATCTAATTCTCTCTCTCTTGAAATATTTTACCAGAGCTATTTTACTCTACCTCATTTAACAAAGAAGAGGAGCATGCAATCAAGCCCCAACTGACTTATGACAACCCTATCCATGGGGTATTTCAGGCAAGAAATGAGCAGAGGAGGCCACTGCCTTCCTCTGCATAGCATCTCCAGTCTTTCTTGGGGGCTTCCCATATATGTAACCATATATAGTCCCATATATGGTCAATCCTGGGCTAAGCTGGACTATTCATACTAGTAAGCAGGGTGGTTAAAACTAGAGAAAAGGTAAGGGGATTTGGGTTTGTAGACTTGGGCTTTGAGCAAATTAACAAGCACGTATATAAGGGTGATCTGGTATACTTGTACTTTCAAAAGGCTTTTAACAAGGTACCTTACCAAAGACATAAGTAAACATTACAGTCATGGGATAAGAGGAGTGGCCCTTTTATAGATTAAAAGCTGGTTAAACAGCAGAAAACAGAGAGAAGGAATAAATTGATAGTTTTAGGTGGGTGGCCGTGTTGTTCTGCAATAGAACAGCAGGATTTGAGACAATTGGCACCCTAGAGCCCAACAAGATTTCCAGGGTGTAAGTTTTCATGAATCAGAGAGAAAGAAGGAGCTCTGACTTTCGAAAGCTTACACTGTGAAAATCTTGTTGGACTCTCAGGTGCCCCTGGAGTCAAATCCTGCTAGGAATAGACATTCTGACAATGGAGAAAAGTGAGCAGTGAGTCCTACAAGGATCAGTATTGGGACCGTGCTATTTAATTTATTCATAAATGATTTGGGATTGCGGCTGAGCAGTGTAGTGCAGAGGTGGGCATGGACCAGGAAAAAAACATGGGCTGTCCATCCATGGTCCATTGCATTTCAGGGACCATGGACCACAAATTTTTTATGGACCGTCCCCGGTTTGTGGACCAATCAGTCCATGATCCATCAGTGCAAGTTTTTGTGCTGCTTGTAACTGAGGGGCATGGAACCAGGTGCTTTAAACCCACACATTGCTTCAGCTGGTAAGCTGGAAAGTCTGGACCAATAGACCAATGGACTGGCCCAAAAGTCGTGGCATCCATGGAAAACAGGCATCGACCTGCTGGTTCACAATCACAAATGCTGAATTGGGCTGGTCTGTGTCAAATTTAGATCCATTTTCCAGTCCGTGCCCACCTATAGTGTAGTGGCCAAATTTGCAAATGACACAAAATTATTTAGGATGGTGATAACCAAGACAGATTGTGAAAAGCTACAAGAGAATCTATATCCAAACTGGGCAAGTGGGCAAAAACATGGTAAATGAAGTTCAGTGCTGATAAAGGTAATAAGATGCACACTGGAACAAAAAGTCCTAATTTTAAATATATGCTGGTGGATTCTGAACTGGCTGAGATCAAGATTGAAAGAGATGTTGAAGTTATAGTGGAAAGCCTCAATGAAAATGTTGAATTCAAATTAAATTCAGTGTAGATAAGTGTAAGCTGATGCACATTGGAACAAAAAACCTTCAGTTTTAAGTATTTGCTAATGGGATCTGAACTTAGAATTATAGGACTTACTGAGACTGAGAGGGAAAGAAACCTTTCTATGGTGGATAGCTCAAGGAAAATGTCAACCCAGTGTATGGCAGCAGTGAAAAAGGCAAACTCCATACAGGGGATTTTAAGGAAAAGGACGGAGAATAAAATGGTGAATAATATAATGTCATTGTATAAAGTTATAGGCATCATTTGGAATATTGTATACATTTCTGGTTGCTATAACTCAAAAAGGAAAAATTACAGAAGAGGGGAATCAAGATAATTGGGGGGTTGGAGTTCCTTTCCTATAAGAATAGGCTGGAGACTCTAGGCCATTTTAGTTTAGAAAAAGAAGGCAAAGGGGGTTCATGATAGAGCTTTATGAAATGCACGGGGTGGAATAAGTGCATAGATGGTACTCTCTCTCTCTCTCTCTCTCATAATACTAGAACACAGAGGCACCCAATGAAGGTACAGGACAGACAAAAGGAAACACTTCTTTAATCAATGAGTAATTCAATTGTGGAATTCATAGCCAGTAGAGGTAGAGATAGCCACTGGATAATTTTAAAAAGGGGTTAGGCAGATTCGTGGAGATAGGTCCATCAATGGCTATTTAGCCATAGTTAATAAATGGAACCTTCATATTCAGAGACGATAAACCTCTGAAACTCAGTACTAGGAGGCAACATCAGGGGAAAGTCTTGGACTCTGTGCTCCGTTTGTTAGCCCTCCAGGGCAACTGATTGGCTGCTATGTGAAACAAGATGTTTGATGAGATGGCTCACTGGTCTGACTAGCAGAGCTCTTTTAATCAATATATATAATTCTCAACTCAACCAAATCTATGAATACTTACACCCTGTAACTATGAACAGACAAGACAGATCTTTCTACAAACCTAAGAGAAGCCCCAGGTTTGCGGAAAAATCTGAAATCTTAAAAAAAAACCCAAGGGTTTTTTTTTAAACCTCCCAAAATGATAGAAGCAGCACTGTAGTTAAGCAACAAATGCTCTTGGTGATAATTGCCAGGCAACCCCAACAGTATTGCCAACAATATTGCCAACAGTATTGCCTTGGTTTCTGTCAGTAAAAGGGAGGGGTAGAGGGCATGGCACCTTCCATGGCTATTTTGGCCTTTGAAGGAAGCTCGTGGAGCCTGGCCCAGCAAGAACCATGGGCAGATTGTGCCTAGGGCTGCCAGTGCCTAGGACTGGGGATTCTCCGCTCCCAGTTTCTGTCCCCTGCTTCCACTCACCTGGCCAGTGGAGGTGGGGGGGGCAGGAGGCAAGAACCCCGGGCCAGTGCTCAGTGGCCATGCTTCCTACAGGCACAATGATGTCACTTCAGGAAGTTATATCATTGAGCCTGGCAATGGGCAAGTTCCTGCCCTTCACAGAGCATGCTCACTGCTGAGTATGATGATGTCACTTCCAGAAAGTGCCAACTTCCCGCTCCCACTGGGAGGTTAAGGGGACATGGTAACCCTATTTGTGTCACATGACTTCCATGACTCACCTAGGCCTGATCACTACTGTTCAACAGCAGTCTCCCACAAAAAGCATTGTGGTGTAAGGATTCAAGTTTCAGACTAGGATCCGGGAAACCCAGGCTTCATTCTCAATTCTGCTTTGGTGCTCAGTGAGTGATCTTGGGCTAGTAGTCATACATTTTCAGCCTAATTTACCTCACAGAGTTGTTGTGAGAATAATATGGAGGAGAAGAGAATGATATAGGTTGTTTGGGTCCCCATTGTGAAGAAAGGTGAAGTATAAATGAAATAAGTAAATAATTACTATAGTTGAAGAAGAGAGGTAGGAAAAAGGTAGAATGGTTCGTGGGTGGGAAGAAGAAAAGGAATCAGGAAAATGTGAGCATATGGGAGTTCCAGGAGGAGAGAAAGAGGAAATAGTGTGGGCGGGTAGATGTAAGGTGAGGTGCCTTCCACAGTCCTTGCACGTTTCCTACTGCACAACTGGGCCTGGCCTGGCAGCAGGCACCACACAACTGGACCATTGTTTTCCCTGGGCAGGGCTGCCAGTGGGAGGAAAGAGATAAAGCTGAGACAGGATTGCAGATGAAGGTAGGCTGGACGGTGGATAGGAAACAAAGCAGAAAAGAAGCAGGAAAAATGGAGATGCTATGGGGGCTTTCAAGGAAGGGAAGAAGGAAAGATTTGGAGGGGGGGATGAGATGCCCCCACAAGTTCTTGAAGGTTTCCTGCTTGTGTTTGTTTATTGTAAATTGGAGGAAGTCAATTTGATCAAAATTTTAAAATTCAAGTAATAAAAGTCATAAGGTTGTATGATATATACATTATCCCTTTCCTCATTTTTTCCCCTTCAGGGTGTATGACTATACCACTGAAGAAGCTCATCAAAAGTTTATGAAACTATATCCTAGAATCTTCATTGAACCAAAACCTGTCTTGCCAGGAATTCCTACAAAAAGAACAAAAGGGTAATTCATATTTTCCCATGTTGTATTTAATGTGAGAAAAATCATGAGAAAATAAGCAGATGAGGTCACTGTTCACCACTAGAGATGGGTATGATAAAAAAAATACCGATTAAGCCATTTGTGGATCCGGGCTGCTGCCGAACCCAGGCCACCGATTCTAACCGATCAAGTCCTGTTTCCGGTCCGGAATCGGGAAAGCCAAAGTGGGAGGGTGCCCCGCTGTTTCCAGCGATATAGGAAAGGTGGTTGGTGGCAGCGGCCGCCAGGCCTGGTGGGCAGAGGGAGGGAGGGGACATTCACACACACACACACACACACACACACACACACACACACACACACACACACACACACACACACACACTTAGAGTAAAGGGGGGAGTTTTTAACCCGGCAACGAGCCGCTTCCCCTCAGGGAGGGGACATTCCCAGGGCCGGATCTACGGTTGCCAGTGCCCAGGGCAACCATAGTCAGGCTCTTGCATGCGCGCACTGCTGGGTTCCCCCCCCCCCATACAGCAAGCCGGCTGTCCTGGTGTGCTGCGGAGCTGGTGGCAGCACGAGTGGCTCGGCGGCTGCCCACGCAGTTCACCTGCCCCACAAGACAAGGGGTGGCCAGCTTGCCCGCGTGCCCCTTGTCCTGGGGAAAGGCGAATGGCGCAGACGGCCTCCCAGCTTCCCGCGCTGCCTTTTGCCTTTCCCCAGGACAAGGGGCGGCCGGCTTGCCCACGTGCCCCTTGTCCTGGGGAAAGACGAATGGTGCAGGCAGCCTCCCAGCCACCCTCACTGCCTTTTGCCTTTCCCCAGGACAAGGGGCAGCTGGCTTGCCCGCGTGCCCCTTGTCCTGGGGAAAGACGAACGGCACTGGCGGCCTCCCAGCCTCCCGCGCTGCCTTTTGCCTTTCCTTTGTGCCCATGGCTTCAGAACACCCCCTTCCCCCTCCCTCCCCTGGGTTGCTGCTCCGTGGTTGGAAGGAAGCCTGCTAATCAAGGAAAGTTGGGCTTCCATTCGTGTTCCGTGGGCGACAGAAGGAGGGCAAACACAGCTCATTCCCCTAGCTCCGTTGCCCTGGGAATAAATTAGTGGCGCCAAAGTGTCTGAAATTCCGAACAGAAACCGATATATCCAATCAAGTCCCGAACAAGCAAACCCCCGACTGCTGGATTGGTTGCCATGAACAGAACCGATTAGCTGAGTCACGATGGCGCAGACGCCAAAATCGGAGTTTTTTTGAAATTGTAATTCAGATCGTGCCCATGTCTATTCACCACTACACACCACAGAGCAGCTTAGTAGCTGGTGGTAGCTTCCAAAATACTCTTGTCCCACCCTTCAGAAATCTATGCTTTTCATAGCCTGATGATGCAGTTTGTGGAAAAGTACTGGTGATGAAAAGTCACATTTTGTGACGGAAGCCCTATTTGCATATTATTAGAGCCAAACTGGAGGCAACCTAGAGGTTTGTTAGATCTGGCTCCTTTGTACTTGGGTGTTAGAGGATGGATACAAAGTAGTGAAAGGGCAAGACAAAAGATGAGGACAATTTGCCACTAAAGAAATTGTGTCCTAGTTACTGAAGTCACTGAGCACGTTTAATGTAGAAGCTTTTATATACTCAGAGAGTGTTATCTGACCAGATTTGGCTTATGGGTGTGAGGAGGCTTTCATTGATGGGTCTCCCCTTTGGCCAGATTGGAGTGATGGTGTATGGCTGGATTTCCCACCGAACATTTCCCAGGAAACTAATTCAAGGCTGCTGTGGCTCAGCTCCTGACACCATATGAAAGCTTTGTGCTAAGACACAATGCTGAATTTAAAACAGAAGTCTTTAAAGCCATCTTTAACAAGACCTAACATTTAATATCACTTAAGTAAGATCATTGCTTGACTGTTTGCTTAAATTGTGCTTGTTTTCAAATTTCTGCAACCCATATACTGTTGTATTTTTCATTGACTGTCCTAGCTCTTGATTGTATTAACTTACACTGTGTAATCCATTTTGAGTTTCAGTGAAAAGGCATACTTCAAACAAATTTTACCATTATGTTTTAACTAGCAACAGAGCCCTTTTAAAAAAAAAGCCCTAGAAAACCCAGGAATGCAAGCCAACCTGCCACCAAGGCTCCCTCTAGGGAGGCTGGCCAAATCGCCTGGCCATCCCTCCTCAACAGCAACCTCTGGAGGCCGCACTGGTCATGACGCACTTTTTATCCTGGTGCACCTGCGCAGGTGCACCAGGATAAAAGTGTTTCGTCGCCAATATGACTTGCCTTTTATATAGAAAGATGGCTTTAAAAAGGACATTGTCTCAATTCTGTACAAGCTTCAAGTTCTTTTATGTAGAAGTATACCTGAAATTATTTACTTAAAATGACTTCCAAATATATATTAGGAACTCTTTCTCTCAAGTGAAATATCTAAGAAAATACTTGTAAGGAACTTTGAAAGAAGCCCAAAGGTTTTTTACCAAGACAATAATTGAGATTGTCACCAGATTTTGTATAATTTGAAAATGCAAAGAGGGAATGTAAAGGTTTCTCCTCAAATACAACATCTGAGAAATTTCAAAGAGGAATCAAGGGAGCTTCAGGAAGACTAGCGAAATGTCTTGAGGTGGGATCCCCACATTCCAACTTTTATTGCTCCATATTACAGATGAGAATTATAGCTATTGTGCTGTTAACTGACAGCAGGAATTGGCCATTTCTAGTTTCTAATTCTTTTTTGGTTATATTCCATTGGGTAACTGTATTATGAAGTGCCAAATACTATGAGCATAAATATATCCTATAGTTAAATATTTCCAAGTGTGTCTGGTGCTAAATTAGGGTGTTATCCCACAATGAAACATACTGCCAAGTGAGACATCAGTTACTTCCCTGTCTTTCCATAATTTCTCTGCTGCCCATAAGTTACACTTACCTCATACTGTCTACTCTGTAACTCCAACTATAATTGCCCCTCTATAGAAAATATGCTTCAGATATCCCATCTCCATACTTATATATATAGCAAAAGATTTTATCTACTTCTAAAGGACAAGTTTCAAAACACAAACAAGCTGCCTGGCATTAACTGTGTAATGACTCTCATCCCCCGCTGCCCTATCCAGATTGGCTGAGTCATTCACCTCAGCTCCCACGCATCGAGCCTTGCACCATATTCAAATTATGTGGGCTTGGCCAAACTCACATTTTAAAAAAACAGAAGTAGTTGTCCACCAACAAACTGTATCCTGACAATGATGTGACAGAAAGTTCATGAATATTCTAATTACCAAGGAGTAGGAGTGGTAACAGTCATTGATGTTGTTGGAAGAAGTATTGCTTAGAATGGGTGGGGAGAACTTAACCATGACCTTTATACTCTTCCTAGGACTATAAAATGGGGGAATCCGAGGCTGATTCCGCATACATTGGATAATGCACTTTATCAATTGTCTGAGGTGGATTTTTTGTTCTGCACAAAAAAAAATCTGTTCCAAATGATCTATAAAGAGGATTGGAAGTGCATTATCCAACGTGTGCAAAATCACTCAGAGACTCCAAGGGGAAACAGAAGGGCAAGGAATTAGGAGGCAAAAGTTGTATTTTACATATTTATTTGAAAAGAGAAACTAGGTTTGGCTGTCAGATTGTTAGTTTTCATTTAACCACTTGAGAATTTGTGATTACTTTCCTTTCCTGGGTTATTTGGGAAAGGGATGCTGATCTTGCAGAATAGCTCTGTCAAAACTGTTCACCAAAATCAGTGGTTTAAATGTCCCTCAGCCAATTCAAAGAAGAGACAGATGCGGAATCCTGTGGAAGAAGCAAGTCTGCTACATTTATTAAACGTGGAGGAATGCTGGTTACATGGAGAATAAAGAATAACACGTGCACAACATTCATCAAAGCTGTGCAAGATGTTTTATACCCTTTGATTCATTTCAATATTGGGGGTCCCATTGGCTCTCCCCAGTGACCACCTCCAATGATCCCAGTGGTCCCTATTGGAAGAATAATTCTGGTCAGCATCACAATTACAATATTTCCCAATTTGCATTTCTTATCACTTTAGTACATTGTTTTATCTCTTCAAGGAACATCTCTTTCTGCTCTCATGCTTTCCCATCCATAGGGGTCTCTCTTTCCTGGACACTTGACAGTCTAACATTTTGCCAAGGGCACTTAAGTGTAGCTTCAGCAACCTTGTACCATGTAGGGATTTCTCCCTCCCAGGTGTTGTGGGAGGGGAGCAATCTCCCTTCCTCTGGAACGTACAGAAAGTTACTTTCAGTACCCCGTATCTTATTGCTGGGTCTTTTCACAGCTTTGGGAGACTCAATTAATTTCACTGACTGGAAGCATGCTTGTTCCCCTTACTGAGGGGTTTATTGCCCACTCCTCTATCTGCGGGCAGGTGCTCAGATCCTCCCATTCACAGCTGGCTTTTCTTGTCTATGCTCAATTGTTCTATAGATATATTTGGTATGAGCGAATTAGGGAAAGGTTTTCCTTATCAGCCTCTAAGCATAGCATAAGTGTAATGAATACAGATGCATCTTTCTTGAAGCAAGCTTGCTTAGTAAGCATATCTATTGCCCTGAGTTCTTTTGCTGCAAGCAGCAGCTTTATCTGAGCGTTCCCAGTGCTTAATATACATTAATGTGTTTCCAGAGTAAGTTCTCTGCCTACTGCGTTAGCATATTGCAATAGTACCTGAGAATAGTATAAAATTGCATAGAAATAGTAAGGGCACGTAAAATGTTTTAGTTCATTGAATCCCTTTCCATCAAAACCAAGGGCTGATCTCAGAGAGTTCTCTTCCCTTCCATTTCAGAATCTATCTATGACATCTACTAATAAAAATGAGTCTACTGTATAGTGATAAATACATGTTACCAGTCTATGTATGATTCCCTTGTTATTTTCTGCACGGAAGTTTCATCTGTTTAGGAGATTTGTAGTAACAGTTAAAATGGAATGTCCCATAAGGCCAATTATCAACAGATGGGTGAAATTCAGTAGTGTTAGGACTGCCACTGTGATCTAGCGAGTGGTGTTCTGCTTCCCAACCGGTAGATTTGACAGACTGGACAACAGAATTGTAGGTGGTTTTCACTTTCAGGGCTGTTTCCAGATGGCTTACCTGCACCCGGGACGTCGCGCCACGTTTCGGATTGTGCTGGGGAAAACACGAAATATCGCGTTTTCTTGCGTGAGTTTTGCGCGACGTCGCATTTTCCCTGGCACGATCCAAAATGTGGCGCGACGTTCCAGGTGCAGGTAAGCCATCTAGAAACGGCCCAGGTCCTTGGCAAAAATCAGGGATTATCTATTTACCACCACATCATCCAATGTTACTTAGCAAAGAAGCACTTGGAAGATGATGATTACACAATATGACCTCTGTTTCTCGGGAGTTTATCATTTTAAACTTTAATCTAGCCCAGTGTTTTCTGAGACAAGACTTCTAGAAGACTGTAGACAGAAAGTCAATCTTTGCTTTCAGGAAGGCATTCTGTAAATTACAGCACTTAAGATTCCCTCCTCCCTTCTTTTTAACAGACAAGTAAGTTTTACAGATCAGCAAATTGCCCAGCCTTTAAATGGGAAAAATATGTTAGCAGCTTAGGCTGTCCTCCTTGCTGATGCACCAACATTCTCATGTTAATATATATGTTGAATTACTTCTAAGCCCTGCTATGTGCTCAGAGTAATTTTGCTTACAAGTGAACTGAGGATCAATGCAATCAGCTAATAAGATTATACACATTAACTGTAAAGCAATATGCTATAAGAGATTGAGGCAGATGCATTCAAGATTGAATTTATGGTCTGATTCAATGGCGCAGTTACGTTGTGTGTTTTTTTGTGTGTTTTTGCTGAAATTGTGCTTTTCCACTTTCTTTGAAAATCGTATGTGTGCTCATTTGCTGAAGTTGTAGGACACTAGTTATCCAAAATGAGTCAGCCTCATCAAACAATGTTTGATTGACAGAAGCAAGTACCTTGACTCAACCTACCCTGGGATTCAGCAATGTAATTTATTGCAAAATTTAGTTGTGATTTTTGTGCGAGAGCAGAGATGACAGAGGAGGAACCAATCCGTGATTCACAGTCATCTTCTATGCAGAACTCCCATCTAAGCCCACTGAAGTTAATGGACTTAGACAGGAGTAACTCTGCACAGGATTACACAGTAAGAAGAAGTTTGCCCAGTGTGGTCAGTGCTGCTCCTCACCTACAATGATGTCTTGCCCTCAGCTTTTAAATCGCACTGCAGCCGACACAAAAAACTTTTTGTTATTTTTTTAAAGCTCCTTGAAGTCTTATAACACCATTTCTCTTTCTCTTTATTTCCCAGTGTGTCACTTTCTGAAGACTTTGCTTCTCTGTTTCATTGTTAGCTAGAGATGACTGAACATCTCAGCAATCCCATTTGTTTCTTGGTGGTGCTTCAAAGTCTGTCAGGAGAAAAACTGGGGGAAAGGGTGTGGACATGTTGGAATGTACCAACATGCAGTGTCACCTCTGGTGAAAACTAAAGTGACATCGTGATGTTGGGGTCACTCTAGGAAAAAACTCAAGGGTTTAACCATAGAGTTTCGGTGAATCCAAGAGCATCTTGTGATGTCAAAATATCACTTCCGGTTTTTGTTGGAATTGAGGTCATCACGACTCATGAGCTGGTGTGATCAGGCACACTTGTCCCCACCTCACAAATCCTCAGGAGGGTAGCCTGGCACCCCTATTTATCTAGTTAAAAGTTTCTTTTTAAAAAATGACTTGTGTTTGCTTTTGCTTAGAGGTATCTCCTGCAACTCCTATACAGTGCCACCATGCTTTCTTCAAATCCTGCCTTTCCCTTGAAACCTTAATCGTTGTCCTCAATCAAACAAAGTCTAAGTACATGCAACTTTAGTTTTTCTTTATTCTTGCCTTTACACTCTTTCATCCCCTTGTTGTTTTACCTACCCTTAACATTTAATCATTAGCTACTATGGACATTATGACAGTATGAAAGTTGGGACTGGGTTCCATGGTTCCCAGAGTTGGCCCCTTAACAGAGGATAAAGTGAACCAAATTTAAGTATGCAGTTTTTATTCTCTATTGTATATACAAATTCTCTCTCCTCCTCCACCTTTCCACCCACTGTATCTGCTATGCACAGTTAACTTCTTTGCTACACCAAGATGGATGACTTGAAAGGCAATTCTGGCTTACTTACCAAGGCAGAAACACCAGCAAAGTACAGTAAAGATGGAAGTGCCAAACACTGGCTGCTATGTAATGCAGGGCAGCAGGAACTGACTCGCAGAAGTGGCGCATTTCTTAGGGGGATGACATATGGTGGTAATCAGCTTTCCTCTCATGGCCCCACTGCTGTCTCCTTTCATCTTTTGAAGTCTTAGACTTTATCTCTTCATCTCATAACAGCCAACAGCGATGGTCAAGAAGATCCAGAAAGATGAGTGAGTTACTCCCAGGCAGGAACCTATATTTTTTTGCTTATAAAGCAGTATTGATGGCATGATGATGAAAGTAATGACGATGATAGTTAATAGAAACACATAATTTGCATGTCTCCTTTCTTAATAGGCATTAAGAAAGACCTTCCCTATCCACAGCTGTGGAATATTGCTGCCAATGTTCAAAATGCTTAGCTAGATGGCCCAATGATCTAAGTAGTAAATTGGGGGAGGAAATAAAAATTGAAAATAGAAACCATCATCAATATTTTAAATAAACAAAAACAACTCTCTGTTTGCATAGTTTAGGTGGGAAGCCATGTTGATCTGCAATAGAGCCGCAGGACTGAGTCCAGTGGCACCATGGAGACCAACAAAATTTTCAGAGCTTAAGCTTTTGAGAGTCAGAGCTCCCTGTTTGCATGTATTAGTATACAATAACTCAACATCATTATGAAGAAACTGAAGAAAGTTTTTAAATACATCACTATATTGGCAAAGTGACATTCTACAAAGCCACAACAAGCTTGGACTGTTTTCCTCTAGCAGCATTCCCAACCCTTTGGCAAGAGTATTTTGAAAGTGAGGGGTCTGCCATTCAAAGGCAAAAAGGCAAACATTCCAACAGGCCACAACTAAGGGCCATAGGTAGCTCTTTGAATCCTGCTCAATGTAATCAAGGAGCAGCAGTAAATTTGGATGCTGAGTTACACTTTATAATACATTTGAAGAGATCAATGTTATTTTATCATCAGACACAGCAAATGTCATATTACCTTCAGACATAGAAAATTAACCATTCTTATTTATTTATCAGATTTACATCCTGCTCCCTCACAGTAAATAATGCATCCTTGAAAACAATAGTGCGAGTCAAGTTTATTTCTCTAATGAAAATCAATGTCTGAAAGAGATATTATTCTAGATTTTCACTTTGAGCTTCCTAGATGTAAGAAAATGGAAGACTGGCATGAACTCTTCATCTTCTACTTTGCTCCTTATTTTGTGTGTGCATTTTCAAATGTTCATCACTTGAAGTGAAAGGTAGCAGCATCTGAGGCAAGTGAGAAGCATAAGTCCATTATAGGATTTGTGGTATAAAGACGTCCATTATGCAGTTGGTTGGCAGGCTTCCAGATTATACTCTATCATCAAATACTTTGAGTTCTTCTGTATTCTGCAGCATTTAAAGTACAATATTACTAAACAAGCAACACCTTTGAGTACTTGATGTTAAAAAAGTACTTAAAGGTTGTTGCTTATTTAGTAATATTGTCAAAGCCACAACATCACTAGCATTACTACCTTAGAACTGAAGAGATCTGAAGCTGGATAAATGGACTGTGTAACAATATTATTTTAAGGTGTTTCCTTTTCTTTATTAACAATAAGTTCATCAAGTTTTCTTCTGTTCAGTCCCACATGGGAACTGTGTATTCGCAGTTTCCATGTGTATCTGCACAGAAGAACACTTGATGAACAACAGTTACAGGTGCAACCCTGTTTTCCTCCAACCTGAGGTCTTGAACAAAAAAGGATGATATTTATAAAAATTATTTCTACAGAAGAAAATTGACATCCAATAGTTTTATTTCAGGCTTCTGGCAGCTAGGGGAAGGAATTATTTTAAAGCTAAAATTTCTACGTATGTTGAACCATTGTAAGATCAATGATGAGATTTCATAAAGTTTTCTTTAGGACAAAAAATCAGCTGGGGAGGGAGTAGGGAGAAGAATGAGAAAGTGTATTGGACCTGGGCTAAGGGGTTTAACCTATCCTTATTGAGGTTCCTCCATCAAAATCACTCCCACCAGGGTACCATTAGTCATGGTGTATTAAAAGGACTTTTTAATTAATTAAGGTAACAGCATAGCAGAAGAATGTTAATCTTCCTTCCTTCCATGTAGAGGCCTGATCCATACCCACCCACCTGTGTCTGAATTTTAGGGGCCAAACAGACATTGCACTGGGAGTTCTACAGCTCCTAAGCATTAAAAAAGTTGGTATGTGGGATCTCTCTTTGGACTGGGGGACAGTGTAGGGAAGATCAATCTTTCTACCCATGCCATTTGGCCATGCACAAGTTCTCCTACAACAATAGACCTGATCTGAATGGGGATATTGCACATCTGCTATTTTTAAAAAAATTGTTTGGAGTTCTGCACACAGAATACGCAGCATCATATCTATTTGGAAAGAAATGACAAATTATCTGATTTATATATTTCCTGTGTAATTTGAATTTCAGCCCTCAGTTCTATGTTTTGAACGTTATTTAGAGACATTATTTAGAGATCATCTCAGGAGGATTATAGTGAGTGTGATGTGTCTTATGTACCACTTCATGGAATATATTGAAAGATAAAGCAATAGAGCGTTAGGTACATAACATTACATTCAGGTGCAATTACACTTTCACTTTTGATGTGCGTTGTGATTTTAAAGATCACTCTCATTTTAACTCACCGTAAGCCAGGGAGCTTCTGTTCATACTTGTATATAATCGAAAACAGTCTCCTTTTTGATCTATTTCTGCATTTTACAGTGTAGTATAATTTACACCTTTCAAAGTGTGCCTTACTTGAATTTATTATTTATTATCAATGCAATATACACCAGTTTGGTGTAGGGCTGAAGAGCAACAGGGCTCTACTCTGGAGAACTGGGTTTGATTTCCCACTCCTCCACTTGAAGGCAACTGGATGACCTTGGGTCAGTCACAGATCTCTCGGAGCTCTGTCTCAGCCCCACTCACCTCACAGGGTGATTGTCATGAGGATAATAATAGCATACATTGTAAAGTGCTCTGAGTGAGCATTAAGTTGTCCTGAATAGGGGTATGCAATTCAGGTCTCCAATTCAGGATAAATACCTGAATTGGAACCAATCTGTAAAGATTTGGGATTTCCGAATTATGCCTAGCATGCTGGCCGTGATTCAGAAATGCGAAATCAAAGTTCCTAAAGCGATTCAGGTCACTTCGGGAAGCTTAAGGCGCTTTCAAGTTCCATGGCTGGCTCCAGTTGACTGGTGGAGGAGGATCCTCGCCACCGGCCAGCTGAAGTTCAAAGGGCCTTTTCCGTACTGGTTGCAAGCAGCAAGGGAGGGCCTGTACTGCACTTCAGCTGGCCGGTGGAGGGGATCCAGCTAGCTGGAGTTTAAAGGGCTCTTTCCATGCTGCTTGCAAGTGGCAAGGAAAGGGCCCATCCCACACTCCCCTCTGGCCACCTGAAGTTTAAAGGGCCCTTTCCATGCTGCTTGCAAAGCGGCAGAGAAAGTGCCCTTCCCGCACTTCAGCTGGTCGGCGTGGGGTGGATCCCCCCACCAGCCAGCTGATGTTTAAATGGCCTTTTCTGTGCCACTTGCAACCCCCTCCTCCCCTCCCATTGGGTGAAATATGTAGTGGGGCGGGAGACAGCAGAGCAGCGGAGGCCCCCCTGAGGCCGCGCAGGTGAAGCGGCAGCCGGAGGAATTGTGTTGAGTAGCATCCAGAGCTCTGAGCAGGGGAGGGGTGTCAGGGGGGAGGGAAATAGAAAGGAAGGAAGGGCCAGGGAACTGGGTAGCCTCTAAGGTACCTCTGGGCGGGGAACAGTGGGATTTGCTCTCTTTCACTTTCCTCCCCACGTCTGGCAGCGTAGGAGAGGCTTGCAAGAGGCTCCAGTGGGCATCCTTGGAGGATCGTGGCTGCATCTTCCTGCATCTCAGGGCTTGTTCCATCACCCCAATTTGAAGCAGACTAGCCTGAAGCTGCTTGCACACATGAACCCCTCTCCAGCAGCAGTTCCAAGTTTTTGCAAGCTATTGCCTGGAGTCACTTGTAAGTGGGGTGTAGCAGAGTAGAACACAAGTTGGGGAGGGAGAAAACAGCCTTTACCATGCCGCCCTGGCATGGGGAGTCCCCTTCATTCTCCCCCGTCCTTCTCATCTTTCCCTGAGGAGAAGCCAGCGCATTAGAAGACAGCCCTTGCAAGGAGAAGCATACCCCAAGCAGGGTGCAGACAGAGGTACCTCAGACAGCGGCTTGCAAGCAGCAAGGAAAGGGTTCTTCCCATGCTTCAGCTGCCATGGGGGGGATCCCTCCACTGGCCAGCTGAAGTGCAGGTGTCCCACCGTCTTTTTTTCACTCGATGGGAAAGGGAGGAGGGAACCCCTTCTTCCCCTCCCATTGGGTGAAATAAGTGGTCAGGCAGGAAGTTTCGGTGTGCTGCGAATCTTCACAGAGTATACCGAAGTAGGGCAATAAGTGGTTTCCGAAGGATTGCCGCTTTGCAAATTGCTTATTTCCAATTCTTTTCCCCACTTTCTCCTGCCCTAGTCCTGAAGGGCGGTATATAAATTGAATGTTATTATTGTTGTTGTTATTATTCAAAGTGTCCTTAAAAGAGTGGATTTATTGCTTCTACAACATCAGTGGTGGTTGTATATCATAGAATCATCAAGTTGGAAAGGGCTTTACAGACCATCAAGCCAATCTCCTGCACAGTGCAGGCACAATCTAAAGCATCCCTGATATGTATATATTACATTCACAAGGAATAGTATAAGAATATTTTTCTTGTAGTTAGGATTACCAGCTCCAGGTTGGGAAATACCTGGAGATTTGGGGGGTGAAGCCTGGAAAGGGCAGGCTTTGGGGAAGGAAGGTATCTCAACATAATATAATGCCATAGAGTTCACCCTTTAAACATCCATTGTCTCCAGTTACACTAATCTATGTGGCCTGGACATCAGTTGTAATTTGGAAGAGCTCCAGTCATCACCTGGAGGTTGGCAACCCTACTTGTAGAGAAAGCTACACAGTTTTAGAAAGTAGATGAGTATACTGGATCTAGATGGGTTATGGAGGATGAGGGATCATGTCTGCCATAGATAATGAATTAATACAGGTTATTTTTGAGGATAGGAAGATACTCTATACTGTATGTAGCCCATCTACTGTGCAGTATGGATTGCTAATCTGTCTAGCAGCAGATTTCTGACACATTTTCCCAAGCCCTGAAACCTGAGATTACTACAATGGAAATGCCTGGAATAAACCTAGGGTTCTACATGCAATGCATGAGTTCTGACTTGGACCTAGGACTCATGCCTCTGAAGATCCAATACCAAACTCATTCCCATTGTGGAGGAAGGAGAGATGTCTGAAATACCTTGGGAAATTTGGCTGTCATAGCAAGACTTTTTTTGTTTCTCTCAAAAATTTTCAGAGAAACGATGTATTTGCTTTGAATTTTATTTTAAGTAAAGTCTAGAAAGAATCTGAGAAGAACTCCTGCCACTCATCCATATATGTACTCTTCTTCTGCATTGATGTTATGAGGGTGGCTACAATAAAGGCGAGAGACAGAGGTCAGTCTCCCCCTCATTCTCTCTAGTTTTTAGTGTGCAATGTTCCCAAGGCCAGGAGCCCTGGGACATGTACAATGTCTAGCCAAATAAATTGATTTATCTGATAACAACTAAGTTCCCCAAAATTCCTAGTGCCTGAGATATGTTTTCATTGTCAGGGGCAGGGGAGAGAGAATATATCTTCCTTTTGATATTACCACCAGAGCAGCAGCCACCACAAGATAGGTTGGGGGATGAGGGAGATAGGGTTTGGGCTTCTGTATGTCCCATTTTTCTTAATGCCTAAGAAACTGACAGAACTGTATTAATCACAAGCAAACCTTGAACTCTGAGAGGGAAAAAATCTTTTCCCTGATCACTCTCCAGTATTTCTTGGAAGTGTCTGCCCCACCACAAATAAATCCTGGGCGAATCTGCCTAATTATCTCTCTCTTCCGGCTGTCCCCAGGGTACATACCTGTGAAGTCAATAATGTCAATGAATTTGGTGAAGATTCTCACAACATAACCCTGTACTTGAATAAAATTAAAACTCCCCAGACGGTGCAGTTTGGCTCTCAGGAATACATAGAGAAGATGATAATCCTAAGTAAGATGCTCAAGAAAATGTAAGTACTAAATTCATTATTAGACTTTCTTCCAGGGATATTTGATAAAAGTATAGAAACAATATATTTTAAAAAAACAATCAGTCATGAAGAAGTAATGGGAATTAGTATGGGAATGAATAGAGGAATATTATTATGGATATATTCTAAAATGCATCTGCAAATCACATTTATTTGAGTTACTGCTCATGCCATAGTTTTTTTTTTTTAATTCAATTTTAAGTACTTTATGGTCAAGGTCTTCTGTTAATGTCATTCAGCAAAGTTCATAATACATTGTCATCACAAATGAAATATTCAGAGAACTGAATGTAATTTTGGATTAGGCTGCAGTATGAATTCCTAACTCTTAAGCAGAGCAGGAAATTCTCATATCCGGCCAAAACTAAGCGTAAGTACATGTAACTGCACTCATGCATATTTCTCGTTTCTGTTGTTGTTGCCTCCCATCTCTCAGTTAAATTTTAGATTGTAAACTCCTCCTGTTTATGTCATTCCATAAAGAACCACTACCACACACACTGAGATGCTATATTAATAGTAGTATGTTAATGATGGCTAAACAGTCAGCTGCTGAAAAGCCAGTTTTATTTATTTTAAAAAATAAAAACAAATATTACTAGTAGTACAAAATACTTATTACTAAATAATTGTAATATTATACCATCACTAAATAATAGTAATAAAATGTGAGCGACACCCACAAATACATAATCACTCCACCACACTTTTCATCAAGTGTTCTAAATTGCACTGATGCACAAATACTTGAAGGAGAAAAGCTGCATTGAAATACAGTAAATAACTACTTTGTACTTGTGTATTCTTGCACTGCTATTTGGGAACTGGCATTTTGGTGTGGAAAAGGCACTAGGTTATAAAACCAAAACCAGTTACCTAGCAGCTCAACTCGTTCAGAGAAGTCTAGGAAATATACAACAGTGATGTTTTGTTTCTTTTAAGGGTGTTTGCTTGGTTTTCCCATTTTAGTAATCAGAGTACCTGTTCTAATGGGATGGGGGGACTGAGCCTACTGAGAGTTATAAATTAGACTACAAATATTTTGCACATGAACTTTCTTGCAATGCTTGTTGGGAACTGTGGTTCTTGTATGGTAGAAGGCATTCCATTGCCTAGACAATGGTACATTCTTTGTAATTCACATATCACAACAATCATACCTTATGATTTTGACCATATATAAACAGCAGCAACCAGCTGGATGCCTAATGTGATGGTGATATAGAGTTGCCAACCTCCTGGTGAGGTTGGCAATCTCCTGGAATTACAATTGATCTCCAAGCTACAGAGATCAGTTCCCTTGGAGAAAAGGGCTGCTTTGGAGGATAAACTCTTTTTTTTTATACCCCAGTAAGGTCCCTCCCCTCCTCAAACCTCACCCTCCTATGGCTCTACCTTAAAATCTCCAGGTATTTTCCAACTTGGAGATAGCAACCTTACTGGTGAATGATGAATACACAGTGATGATTGTACAGATGCAAAAGCAGCACATAAACTCAAAATACATCTTGTTTTGAGTTGTGAATGTATCAGTAGCTCAAGTAAATCGGTGACTGATTTGAGCAAGAAGGGTAAGTGTGGTATTTGCAAGGATCACAGCACCATTAATAGTACTACGGTTTATGATTTGCCCTCTGACTCATCTAGTGAAAACACAAGTTTTTACAAGTTTCTGAGGCCTTTTCTTGTTGACCTGTTAGTATGTCAGATAAGTTGTACATAACCATTGTGAATGTTTTGTTTTTGTCATACTGGTATGCCAAGGGTACAGAAATCCAAGATGTCTGCTTGAAAGGTTGGAGGGAGAAGTATGTGGGTGTCTGTGTGTACGTGAAAAAGAGAGAGAGAGATTCCTTGGGGAACACTCCTCACTTTTGCTTGACTAAATTAATGTTATGATGCTAAGTTTGGACATACTTTACCTCGTCACATGATTGAAGAAAGATTTATGCAAATTATTATTTTGCAGTAATATGCTCATCCATGTGACAGCAATGTTTTTGGGAAGGAAAATTATGTACTTCTCTTATGGATTTTAGGAGAATGAAAAACACAGTTCTACATTGCAAAGACAGCAAGGGATAGTATAATTACTTATGGATAGCTGTGTGCTCTTATTGCTGATTTTGTAAAAACAGTTTGATTCTATTTTATTATTTTCTGTAAGACACTTTGAGGATGCCTCCAAGTAAAAACATGGGGTAGAAATTAAATGAAATATTATTGTGAATAGAGTGGTCATGGATCCACAAGTGCACATCACTGTTCATTAGATAATCCAGGAACAGTTTTGTACTTAAACATATGCTTCTAGAAATATAATAGTATATCATAACTGCAGTCTAGTTATCCTCAATCATGCTAACATTAATATGTATGTTGTGTGTTCTCCTGCTAGCTGGAGTTCTTGAACAGGTATTCCTCTTCTAAAGTTTTTTTGCAGGAAACAACTGCTTTCTATTTTCATGCTTGCTAGTCATGTTGCACTGTTTAATTTCCAAATGTTAATTAACCCACCCTCCAGTAATTTCAGCTGCCACCACTGCCCCAGCTAGCCTGCCTGTCTAGATGCCAACAGAGGATGATGCAGCATCCACCTGTCAACACTTGGGCACATATGTTGCCTTCATGCTGTGTGTCTGCTTCAAATGCCAGATTAACAGTGATTAGGCTGGAGTTTGATATAAAGGTTTGGAGAGTAGGCTAAATTTTGTCATTGTGAATTGAGGCATAAGCCATGCCAGTAGGCATTCTCTGTTGTATTTCAGAATTGTATTTCAGCTGTCCAGTTTGGGGTGACTACAATGCAATCAAGCAAAAAAAAAAGTTGACCATTAACCTATTGTTGTCTCTCTACAAGATGTAAAAAGATGTCATCTTTATTAATTATTTAAAAATTACACATCTACCAGTGAAATATATTTGGAAGGATCATTATTATATATTGTCTCTTTAATTGGGAGTGGGGAATTAATCCAGAGCCTGTGTGCATGAAGCATCGCTAATGCAGCAAGGGTTTCCTAAAACCCTGTCAAGAGAGCACCAACACAAATGTCAGTTGGTACCCTCTGTATCAAAGAAGATGCATTGGACAAACTGGAACGAAAAAATAAAGGGAAAATGTGCAGACATAGACAATTGATATGTAGTTCCATACAACACATACTTATTAAAATATTTTCAAGCTCACATTAATGTGGAAGTGTACTCAAGAATGCCTACACAAATATATATATACAAGGGCCATGATTGCGCAAACCTGGCAAACACAGTAACTGATGGAGTACACAATTATGATAAAATCACAAATTATATCAATGCAAGATACATTGATCCTACTGAGGCTAAGTGGAGAATATTTGAATTCACTTTACATGAAAAATTGCATACAGTATTAAGATTCCCAGTACATTTGCCAATGCAACAACACAAATGGACAACATCATGCTGCTTTTTCACTAGCAAAGACATCACATACAATGCTAACAGCATGGTTTGAAATCAATTACCAAATAGCACAATAGACACAGCAAAAAAATGAAATGCCTACAGACTTACGACAGTCAATGACACCTACTATCTTTACTCAGATATACCAAAACATTACAGATGAAAGCCGTTTCCACATGTCTTCTCCCCCTCCCGAAAAATAGCACAAAACTTATGGAACAACATACTTTCATCGTGTGATTTCCCAACATGACTTTGCTTTGTGGTCCGATGACATCAGAAAATGTGCCACGAAGCAAAGTCATGATGGAAAATCGCGCCATAAAGATGCGTCGTTCTGTACGTTTTGTGCTATTTTTGGGGAGGGGGAGACATGTGGAAATGGATGGAACGTGCCAAAAAAGCAATGAGAACTGAGGAAAAAATAAGCAAAAGGCTGAAACAGTAATAGAAAGGCTGTGTGTTATGTTTCCCAAAGACACTGCACATTTCTATTTAAGACTATAACTCCTGCATGTCTCTAATGCACAGTCCTTTGAAGATCTAAGAACTGTAGGAGGGACAATCTGTGCAACATTTAAGGAAATGCCAATAAGACGAGGACTTCTCATAGGAGACCAAGAATGGGGAAAGAGTCATGGAAGAAATGACATTCAAATAATTCAAAATGCCTTCACATGTTTGTCTACATCTGTACATTTCAATAACCATGCAATGTTACTCACCT
This sequence comes from Eublepharis macularius, assembly GCF_028583425.1. NCBI lineage: Eukaryota > Metazoa > Chordata > Lepidosauria > Squamata > Eublepharidae > Eublepharis > Eublepharis macularius. The sequence goes on from NC_072796.1 coordinate 105,192,097, forward strand.
GCGGGAGAAATTAAAAAATGACCTCTATGAAGATCTCAGCAGAAAATACTCTCCACAACAAAGTTATGACTTAGCTCTTCACGAAATCAGTGATATCTTTGGGCCGAATATGGTGTACAGGAGTGTGCCATGCTGCCTGGGAGCACACCCCGGGAGGCGCGTTTCCTCCTCTGCTGGCCAGGTAAGCAGGGGCAGGGGATGGAGGGTGGAATGGGGGATTCCCCGCCCCCACTGGGGGAATGCCAACCCTAGTTTAAGCTTCCACTCATTCTCACAGAAAAGTCAGTATCAATGCTATCACCTAACATCAAAGATATTTAGGACACGCCATTAATTCTATGAGATGAGGGTGTTTTGTTGTGGGGAATAATAATAACATACTTTGTAAACCGCTCTGAGTAGGCATTAAGTTATCCTGAAGGGCAGTATATAAATCAAATATTTATTATTATTATTATTATTATTATTATTATTATTAATTATGGCATCAGCAAATGCTCTAATGGTCATACATAGACTACTAAAAGATCTCATGCAAACAGACATCCCATTTAGAGGAAGTCATTCCATTAGATGGAGATTTCAGACAAATTTTACCAGTTGTGCCACCTTTATCAAGCCAACCCACAATACACAACTGTTTAAAGACCAGTTCACTGTAGCCACTTTTCAAAGTGTACCATTTGAAAAGAAACGTGAGAACACAGACAGACAACACTGTTGCTGAATATGTGTTACATGTGGGAAATGGAACCATCCTCATTCAAATAATCATATCAAACTGTGCTGTAAGAATACCAGAACAGCGCCTTACTACTGACGTTGTATCAGCAGTCTACAGAGCAATTCACAATAGAAACCATTCTACAACATTCCATGTATGTAATCTTAGCTCCCAAAAATAAGCACCATTTATAACGACGTTATAATTTCTAAAATGGTGGGAGAAAGCAAAACTTTGGCTGCTTCCAGAAACGTTGGATAATCCACTTTCAATACGTTTTAGTGAACATTTATAACTGATTTTCCATGTGTGGAACAAAAAATCCACTTCTAAAGGATAACTAAAGTGCATTGAAAGTGCATTATTCAACGTGTGTGGAAACGGCTTTAGTATAGTATAGGTGAAATGCAATTGGAAGAACCAGGTGAAATAATGAAATACCTCACCGCATTTTTGGATTCCTAGAAACTAGTGGATTACCTCCACATAAACTAACACTGAAAAGAGGAGCAATTGTTATTCCAATGAGAATCAAACCTATAACATGAACTGAGGAACGGACCCAATATACAATTATAAAATATGTTTTCAAATAGTGTGAATCTCAAAGTAATAGCTGGAGAAGTACCTGGACAAACAGTTGTTCTTCCAAGAACAAATGTAGTGTCTATGGACACAATATTTCCTTTCACACTACAAAGATAATAATTTCCTGTTGAACTACCCTTTACAATTACAATTTATAAAAGCCAAGGGCAAGGTTTATGTGGGGGGATTACCCCAAACCCCAATATTGGGAGAACCCCAAATTCAAAATTGCACCCCTCAAAGACCCAAGGCAGAGAGTATGGCAGACAAGATACAAGTTTATTAGAGTCAGTACCTGAATAAACGGATGCACTCCAGATGTCTCTGAAGATGAATGCCATGTAAGGTGATGCCACTATCTTTTATACCTTCTTACAAAGTTCAAAGGATAAAATTATCTGATCAATTCTACACACTTTACAAAAAAATAGGCATCGACTTCCAGGAGTCTGTCTTCACGCATGGACAATTTTATGTTGCAAAGTCTAGAGGGAAATCCTTTGAAAATTTAAAAATTCAAGTTTGCTTCACCCAACTAAAGGTTAGTTTAGAATCAATGAAGGAACATATACATCAAATGTGGTGTTAAAAACAAAACAAAAAACAGACTACAATATGTTACAAGCTATACAAGGAAACCAGAAAGGTAAGTAATTGTCATGTTTGTAACTCATACATAGAAAACACCAATTAATTTTTTTAAAAAAAATCTTCAAAATCCAATCTGTCTACTGTATTGAATGCATCTCTTTCAAGCGCGGTGAACATATACTATCCACAGCATTTTGTTATGGACCCCAACTTTGTCTTTATATTAGCAAGGAGGGTAGGTGGGTCTGCTTTGGCTTCAAGTGAATTAAAACTATTCAAAATCCAGTATATTTCATATATTTTCTTCTGAGGGGAGATGAACTCATAACTGGCTGTGGAAAAAAATAAAATCTTGCTTGAGCTTTCAGCGCATCGCGTGTTGTGAATTCCCTTGCCTTATCTATCTGCCAGAGAATTTCAGACCCTCTGAGAGTGATGCCTGGAACATGATTTTTTCCTTGCTTCCACCAATTAACAGCTTTTCCTCTGAGACTATGGTGTAACTGAACATCATTATGTTTCTGTGGAGTAAAGATGCAAAGCTTTTTCACTGAAATGACTTCAAGGGACAGGTCTGAAGAACACCGTAGTTTCAAATCTGAGCCAAATTCTAACCTGGGTTAAAACATTAAAGGAGTGATTGGCTCAGCAGAGGGATTTTTTTGAGGTAGTTGTGGTAGTGATTGGGGATTTTTTTTAAAAAAAATGCAGATAGCCTAGAAGGGTCCTATAAAGATTGTGCATTAATGGGAATATAGCAGGACCATGAATAAAAAATATTTCCCAATTTTATTGAATGCCTCGAGACAACAACTTGCTATTATCTAATTGTGAGCCAGTATGGCTGGCTTCTAATTGAAATGCATGGGAGGACTGGGGAAAGGTTGACACTTGAAGTATACAGAATTTTAAAGGTTATCAATTCTCATGATAACAAGGGCAACTCTGGGTGACCCATATTCTTCCCACAGCTCTATCACTGCTGAGGATGAAAACCAGTTTTGGGGGTTCTAACAGAAAGCAGTAAAAGGAAAGTAATGCTATTTACATATTCTTTACTTACTTACTTGTGTGATTGGGTTTCCACATTTCAAATTCATTTATCCATAGCAATATGTTACTCCAGTGCAATTTATATCAATAGGCAGAGACTTTTAAGAATTTCCCCCTTCTTTTATCCTATATATCCTCCAAAGAGCTCAGACCATCACCCATAGTTCTCCATTCTTTCATTTTATCTCACAATAACTCTGTGAGGTTGGTTAGGTGGGAGTGATTGAGTTTCAAGGCTGAGAGAGAATTTTTTCAGACCACTCTCAAGTCCCAGGCGAATCCTGTCACTATACCACACTGGGGCAGGGACTACTTAATCCATGCTGATAGTTTCAGGTGGATAGCTGTGTTGATCTGTAGTAAAAGAGCAAGATCTGGGATCCAATAACACCTGAAAGACCAGTTGCTACTGGACCCAAGTCTAATTCTATGCCTACTCTCTCCTAGCCCTGGCCTCAGCTCTGAGCATTTTATGGTGTCTCTTCTTGGGTAGATGACATGACATCTGGCTGTCAGCTACATGCTCAGGGCACCACTGATGCAGAACAAATTTTTTCTAGCAAAAACAGTGGCTAGATTTCTCATTTATTGTAATTCAGAGAGAATTGCAAGCTAAAAATGAGGTTTCTAATTCTTGCACAAAGAACATCAATGATCCTTTTTATTTTACGATATTCCAATGACTTTTGTTCTAGCCTTAGTGTAGGCAGAGAACTGACTTCAAAAGGAACCATTGTTATTGCATGGTATGTTTTTAATCTGCAGGATGAAAAAAGAAATGACATGCCACCCATAAAATGCTTGTTAGAGGAAGCATTCTTATTTAATCCTAAGAATTTATTCTGTAATCAAAAGGAGAGAGGTCTCAGAACAACATAAGAAAGTGCTTTTTGTATTTATCCCCACAACATGAACATTTTGTAGTCCATTATTCTGTAATGATAACAAGACCCCTTTGAATTGTTTTAAATTTAATTGGCCAAGTTATCAAGCCATGAAAATCATTCCCTTCATAGTGTGGGACAAGTGAGAGCTGTAACTCTTGTTCAGCCATTTGAAGCCAGCTGGAGGGGAGATTAACTCCATTAGAATAATGACTCTTGTATTTTAAAAGTTTTGTGGGCCTTGATTTTATGCTTTCTATTCACATCTGTCTGTTTTCCAATCAAAAACTTGTACCTGTAGTACCGGCAACAGAGTCAGACTTTTCTAAGTTCCATTAAGCATATAACGTAAGAAGAGCACAGCTAACTGAGCTCAAGGGTCTGTTTCATCTAGCATCCTCTTTCCAAAAGTGCCTAACAAGATACTATCAAGAAGCCCAAAAGCAAGGCATGATTCCAGTGAAATAACTGATTGCATACTATGTTGGGTCCACTATCTATAATTCTCCTCTCTATTAGTAAAATATGATTCTACGTGCTAACACATTGGGCGAGAAATTAGGGGAAAGAATAAAAACATAACTTAAAATGAGTCCTGCTGGAGCAGACCAACGTTCCATCTACGCCAACATCCTGGTTTTCACAGTGGCCAGCCAGAAGATTTACAAGCAGGACATGAAAGCCCAAACCATTGACTCCAGCGACTGATATTTACAAAAGTTGTTTCTTGTCTATTTGCAGGACCTCTGATGTATGCAAGGAAATCGCTTGTGAGAGTTTCAATGACCCCAGCCCCTAATTTCTTCACATGCACACTGACCTAATGCAGCCTACAAAAATTAACCACAAAGAAGAGTTAATAGGTCGGTGGGAACATAGGCAAGCAGCCTCCTCCTTCATCCCTTAAGCCTGGAAACCAAATGAAAAAGAGAACTGGCTACAGAAGGTGTGCACACCATTAGTGTGTTCCCCAAACCCAACTGCCCTCCCAAGATCCTTTCATCAGGAGGCAACTCTCATTCTGTAGCATACAGTATGAATTGTGGATGAATTGTGGTGACTAAGAGGATGTAGCTCTAGCCCACACTGACTTATTGGATCTTCTTACTTGGTGGCTCAATACTGTCGCCCGAAGGCGGCTGGGCCAGACAGCCAATGCCTTCCTGCTTCAAACCACAAGAAGAGAGACCGAGACTTTGAGCGGTACAAGCTGCTGCTTTATTAAAGTACACGGGCCCGAGGGTGCCAATGAGGAACCCAGAGGCTTCCTGAACACACATCTTTATAGACTTTAAACCACTACTAATAATTGACAGATTCTAAGCATCCTATCCCCGTCCGCAGTTTCCCTCTCCCCTTCCCCATAGGCTGAGGTACTTGGGAGTTACACCTTTCCGGTTTTCGCCTAAAACTCCGCCTTAGTTTACATCTCCCATTACTCTGATGGCGAAACCCCCTACTCATATTTGTTTTCTACCATACATAGGCTGTCACACATTAGCACACACACACATCTCTTCTAGCTTAACCACAGAGAGACCTAGTTTTCGCTTTACTTCCTCAACTATATGTCTGCATATATCTATTTTTAAATGATTGAAACCACCGGTTTCCTGCTAAAAGCTAGCTAAAGGTTGATTACATATCTTTGGTTAAGATGCTGCTGAGTTCTGAGACAGAAGAGAACAATATAATCTTTTTGTTTTCTGGTCCTGGTCTACAATACAACCGAGCTTCTAGTGGATGGCTGAAGCCTCTTGCTCAATGGCTTCATGAAGGTATCAGCCAGAGAAGATTAATTTAAGTTGTAAAAGGAATCACCTCTTTTCAGCTTAAATAACTCTAAGAGGGGAGCATTATGTGATAGGATGGATCTTTGAACCCACCTTGAGTTTTCATCTTACTGAAAGCAATTCAGCATGAGTAGTCTATCTAGGCTGAGATGTCCATTTGGAAGCTCACCCCTATACAACTCACCCAATTTTTAATTTATTAATAATAATAATAATAATAATTTTACAAAGGAAATGTATATATGGTTTCATCAGTGAAGTTACTAAAAACAGATCAACTTGAAGCAGAAAGGAAAACTTTTGCACTGCCATTCAAGAAATTTCTATCAGTATTGAAATATATAACAAAGACCATATACACAGAGAGAAATCTCAAATCAGAAAAATACTGAACATACAATAACTGACTGCCCTGTCTTATCCAATATGGACTATAGTGCTAGACAGAAGTTGCAAAAATTATTCACTAACAATGAGGGGGCATGCACTATGAACCAATTGCTCCAGATTCATCCCCTCATTACTGGAAATGTAAAACTTAGCTAGTTCCTGAGAATAATGATTACCTTTTGTTTTGAAATAAACCTATTATGACAGATAAAACAACAGATTACAATAGCCCTGATATAATCCTTGTGAACAAGAGGGATAAATAAAGCTGCTACTATAATAGATGTTGTAGTGCCTCTAACATGTAACATTGAGGGAAAATAAAAAAGACCAAATCATAAATACCAAAACAGCCTTTAAAATAAAGCATGTTCAGATAATCAAGACAATTAATACAATACACCTCTTAATACCAGCAGCAGGAGTTATTCAAAATACTCAGAAGCCAATCTAGAGAGAATGTATGCATCTATACTCATAATGAAAGAAATGCAAATTGCTGTCTTTCTCCTGCCCTGTTATGTATCCAGCAAACTTCTAAACAATATTGTACTTCTTATAGACTGGGGCTTAAGATAATAGATCCTCTTAGGAAGCAATGGTATTTCCAAGAAGAAAAAGGATGGTGGTAGTGATGGGTGATACATATTCATCAAGTTCTGAGAGCTGCTAGGCATTGCACTTAGAACAGCTTCTTAAAAACTGATATCCTTGCAATTGTGTTGTGATCCTTTGCAAGGGAAACATGCCACAGTGCATGTTTTAAGCAATATTATTATTGCTGATTTTTCTCCTCATTTACTTTCTTTTAATCTCATTTCTCTTTCATCTTTGAAACTACTGATACAACCGGCAGATTTGTATTAATGATTCAACACAGCACAGTTGTCAAACATACAGCTTTTATTTGAGAGTTTCACAGAGCACAAGCAAACAGGGTTGGACCCAGCCAGCTTTCTTAAACAAGCTCACTTAATTCCTCTCTTTAGGCCAGCCCCAGTCCCACGTGCCTTTTATCCATCCAGATACATTTGTTCTCAGTATGGTCTTTGTGGTTGTCGCAGGGAACCCTCTCTTCCCTCATTCACCAGTGGAAAAACTGGTTGGATCCATCTCTTTACATAGATGGACTTAATTTAGTGGAAGCCAACTGGAAGCCCTGGGCAGACTACCAGCTGGCTTAGCACTAATTTTTGCCTCTCTAGAAAATATAAGGGAACTAATCACAATAGCCATCACAGCTAGAGATGGGCATGAAACAGGAAAAAAAGAAATGAGAGTACCATGTTTTGTCACATTCCATGAATCACGAACTTCCACGAAATTGTCCCATTTCATGATATGATTCATTAGTTTCATGCTTTGTCAAAACCCAGGGCATTTCAACGGCTCCCTTCATACCCAAAGATGCCAAACTCACAGAGAGACTTCAGCAGGCTCTCTTACACCCACTCTCCCAGTTTGGCCAAGATTGCAAAATGTTGACTGGAACCCACAAAGCTGGGCCCCAGAGCCAGGCAGTGGCCCTGAGACTGGGCTTGGGGGGATGGCCCCAAAACTACCACACAGATACCTGACCAGGTAGGAGAGGTGCACAAAATAAAACCAAAGGAAACAACAAGAGTGTGAGCCCTCAAAAGAGCAGAGAAAGAATTAAGAAGAAACAAAGACAAGCAAAGAAAAAATAAGAGAGGCTTCAGTCAAGCTAGAGGCAAAGGCATGAGACTAGGGTGGGGTGGGGTAGAGGAAAAAAGGCACCCTCACCCAAAGACCTTCCCAGCAAGGACAAGTGAGGAAAATAAGAAAGAGGCTTTTCAGTCTCTTTTGAAGCAGCAGCAAATCCAGCCAAAAGCTCCCTACTCCACTCTCTCTCAATCCAAATCCAAGCAACAGATCCTCCCTGTCTCTCTGACTGTTGGAACAAAAAGCACAAGGCAGAGAGAGGTGCCTTATATAAGAAATGCTCACATAGAGCAGAACAGGAGGTCTGTGGTTGGCAGACAGACCTGCTTAACAGGGTTTGGAAGGATGAGATTGGTGTTTCCATGGCTACAGAAGGCCCATCTCCTCAGTTGCCTGGGGGATTAACCCTCCTGCTCCTTGCTGTATAGGGCAGAATGGAATCTCTCCAGTTGGCAAGGAGAGCTGCCTATCAAGGTTATGTGGGCTAAGATTGGGGTTTTCAATGGCAACATAAGGTCTGCAGACATTCCGGGCTTACGTTGCCTAGAGAATCACTGGATTGGCGCTAGCCTGTCTGACATCACAAATCATTCACGAATCGAACAAATCAGGCCCAAAAGTTGTGAATTTCATGAAAACCATGGCTCCACAAAACGCGTTTCGCAAAACACGAATCAGCTTGATTCATCATGAAATTTGATTCGTATTTCAATTCATGCCCATGTCTAATCACAACTAAGCTAAAGAAGGTGAAACACCCACGTATTTCCTGAAGACTTGCTTTGCCTTTCTGGAGAGGAAGTACGCTACTGTAGGGGATTTAGATTCAGTCAGCTGTGAGTATATTGGTTGCATCAAGTAAATAAGGGGAAGGATGGGACTTAGCCTCACAAATGAAATGTTGCTTAATGTAATGGTAGGCTACTGCTAGGTATAGATGCAATAAGAAAGACTGGCTTGAGCTGATGTAGCTATAGAAGCATCCTATATGAAACAAATGAAGTGTGTCTGTCCTACTAGTTAACAATTGCAAAGCATGGGGGCAAGAAAAGAGTTGCAATCATAAAAACAGCATGGGGAAAAGGGGGAGCACTATCTTACCCAGTGCTGTGGCCCCAGTCTATATTGTGTTCCTCACCCATTCATACTTGCTTTTTATCATTACAGTACACATCTTGGGGATCATGGAGCTCCAGCTTCATGTGTCATCTGGCTCTCTGTTTTACCAAAATTGTGGTCATTGTGTATACTATAGGGCTAATCGGTTAGTGTGCAAGATCTCGGTCTGTAGGTTTACCAAATCATAGAGTTGTTATGGGTTGAAGAATTTCTTTTCCTGACATTCACTTTTTTAGATACGGTCACTGATTCCTCTTATTTTTTCCCCTTTAAGAGCAAGATTTCTCTTTCGTTTCTCTTCAGCTCTTGCCCCATGGTGGTGCTCTAGAAGGAAGAAAAGGAAAGCTTGGGAAGATACCTGTGCATTTATTGAATGAAATTCTGAAATTTTGCAGAACCACCTTTCCTGCTTCTTCTGTCTTCAAATTTCTCTTTGATCAAAAAGGAATTGATTCAAAACTGATTCCGAATTTCTAAAAAGACGAAAAGGATTGTTGGGTTTCAGGGAGAAACTGGGTAAAGAGGAATTAAGAGAATTTCTCTTAAGAACCCTATCAAATCAAAAACAAGGTATTTGGGGGTATTGGCTCAGGAGGCAGAACCATTGTGTGCTGCTCAGCTGTGATGCAGTGCAGTAAAATATGGATATTTTAAAATTACCAAGCTTACAGCAATGTCTTGGATCCCAGTGAAGATGAGACAGGTATATTTTGAGTTACATCACATCTTTTTTTTTATATATAAAAGTTTTTATTAGGTGAGTACATATTACAAATAACATTTTTATTTAAAACCTAAATATCAATTTTCCCCCACCCTTTCCCTCCCCCCTTTTTCTCAGACTTCCAACAGCTTTCCAACCCATATCTTATTCTATTCCTTACTTATCTATTTATATATTATTATCTCATGTTTCCCTAATAAACTGAATAATATCCATTAAATTCAAATCTATTCAAAACTTAACCTTATCAATAATTAAAACTTCACTTTAAATGGTAAAAATCCCTATCTCCAATATTTTCCCCAATTAGTAACTTTCAAATTGCCATAATTTCCCCTTCACGTCCCATTTTTTCTCCAAATACTCCTTCAGTCTCCCCCAGTCCTTAAAAAATTCTTCAGAGTTCTGACCTCTCAGCCTTTTTGTCATCTTGTCAATTTCTGCCATGTACAGCAACTTTTGTATCCACTCTTCAATAGATGGTGTTTCTTGCACTTTCCATTTCTGCGCATATAGTATTCTTGCCGCTGTTGTCATATAAAATAACAGTGTCCTGTGTTGCATAGAAACATCTTCCATGTTTACGTTCAGTAGCAGGAGTTCTGGGTTCTTTATTATTGAAATCTGCAAAATCTCATTTATCATTTCTAAAATATCTCCCCAGTACTGCCTAGTTACCTCACAAGTCCACCACATATGATACGATGATTCTTCATGACTTTTACAATTCCAACATTTATCAGACATTTTAGCATTTCCATAAGCTATTTTTTTTGGCGTCAAATACCACCTATATATCATCTTAAAAACGTTTTCTTTAATACTGGTACAAGTTGAAATCTTCATTGTATTTTTCCACAAATACTCCCATGACTCCATTGTTATGTCTCTTTGACAGTTTATAGCCCACTTCACCATCTGGACTTTAACAGTTTCATCCTCTGTGTGCCACTTCAAAAGAATTTTATAAATTTTTGAAATTTTCTTCTTACTTTCTTGCAGTATAGCTTCTTCCAATTCCGAGTCTTTCCATTTAATTCCACCTTTCGAGCGATCCGAGTTATATAAGTCCTTTATCTGCCTATATTGAAACCATCCATAACATGAAGCTAGCTCTTCTTCTGTTTTGATTCTTATCATATTTTGTTCCTGAATGAGAATCTTTTTATAGGACAGTCATTGATTTCTGTTATAAATAACTCTCGGGTCGATGGATTCATATGGTACCACCCACGAGGGGATACCTTCGCCCAGATAACTTTTATATTTGTTTCCAGATTGTGAAGAGACTCCTTCTCACATCGTGATGCAGAAACATAGAATCAGCTTTCAATTTGTCATGCCACAAGTAGGCATGCCATCCAAACAATTTTTTATAGCCTTCCAAAGTTAGTAGCTTACAGTTCTCCAATGACATCCAATCTTTAAACCAAACCAAACAAACTGCTTCATAGTATAATCTGGTATTCGGCAATTGCAGTCCACCTCTTTCCTTGGCATCACACAAAACTTTCATTTTTACTCGCGGTTTCTTGCCTGCCCATACAAAATCGGAAATCTTCCTCTGCCACTTTTCGAATTGCTTACTGTCTCTGATAATTGGAATTGTTTGTAATAAGAACATAATCCATGGTAACACATTCATCTTGACTGCCGCTATTCTTCCCAGCCATGACAGATTTAATTTATTCCATTTAATCGATCTCTGTCAATTTGCTGCCATAGCTTTTCATAATTATTCTTGAACAAGTCAATATTCTTCGCTGTAAGCTCAATTCCTAAATATTTTACTTTGTGTGTTACTTCACAATTTGTAATTTCCATCAATTTTTGTTGCTTTTGTTTGGTCATATGCTTACATAATATCTTAGACTTTCTCTTGTTGACATAAAATCCAGCCAACTCTCCGAATTCCTTTATTTTTTCTAACAACTTTGGCATATTTTGTATTGGAGTTACATCACATCTTGTTATGCAAACATTTGTACTTATTCCACCAAATGGTTAGTTAACTATTGATTTTTCTCCTACCCTCTGTGTAGAATGTGAATATCAACTTAATTTTATTTCAATAGACTACAGTGTGACTTCTCGCACTACAGCTATTCATCAAGGTCCTTGAGCCATGATGCCTTCCTCTGCGTTATGAATTATTCAATTTTCTCATGAGAGAAACACCTTATCTTGCTTCATACTTGCCATTAGTTACTTCTCTTATCCAACCCTTTAGCAGTTTATTATTTAAAATATTTGTGCTAAGTGTGCATTTTATAAAAGCTCCTCCTTGAACATTGATGCTTTATTCTCATGGTGTACTGGATCCAGGGCTTTTTTTCAGGGGGAACGGAGTTCCGGAACCTCTTGAAAATGGTCACATGGCTGGTGGCCCCGCCCCCTGATCTCCAGACAGAGGGGAGTTTAGATTGCCCAGGGGGTGGGGTCACCAGCCATGTGACCATTTTCTTCCAGGGCAACCCACTGAGTTCCACCACCTCTTTTCCCAGAAAAAAAGCCCTGACTGGATCCACTTCTTAGTTATATATTAGGTTTTATGTATATTCTATTTTATTTTCCTTCCCTAGCTTTCTTGCAAATGAGGTGTGAACTTTGCTCTATTCTTAGGTAGTACTTCTTCATTTTCTCCCTATTGATCTGTGCTATCTTTTCTAAATTGCTTTTGAACACAATAGTATTTCATTATGTATAAAAACCCTCTATTTTCATCTTCATTTTCATATCCTTTGTGAAAGACAGTTTTTCATTATTCAGTTGATGCAATCTTTCTATTCAGCTTGTCCTACACTTCTGTTGATAGTTCTGCATGTAAAGAAATTAAAAAGCCATGTTGATAATGATAAAATAACATGATGAAAGATACTTCATAATAGGGATATTTCTTACCCAATTTCCCCAGTTTTGCACACTGCACATCAAGCTTTGATCAATCCAAGGCTCAAAGTAAACATTTTTAGAGAAATATTATTGGTTTTATCCCAAGCTGAAGCCAGGCAACCTATTGTACTCTTGAAGCAGTAAAAAACATTGATAGACAGTAATTTTTGTGTATTTATTATTTTTCTTTATTTAAAAGTTTTTATTGGATGAGGCAATATAAAATAATTGATTAATACATTAATCTTATCCTAATTAACCCTTCAACTTAGATATATACCCCACCCCCTCCCCTCCCCCTTTTCTTTGTTGACTTCCAACAACACTCGAACCCCCCTTTTATTCATAGATATTATTATTACATTGTATTACTATTACTATTACCCTGATAAAGATCTTAATATATTTTTCTTTCGTTAAAGTCTTTTTATATAACATTTAAAATCTCTCCAAAGACCACAACTGTCCTTTAACATCGCATTTCTTTTCTAAATATTCCGTAATATTTATTATTTTTCTTTATTTTAAATATTTCTCTATGGTTAATCACATAGTTTCCTCAAGCAGTTTAACAAAATAACTTATATAACGTGAAAATTAAACATCAGAGAAAGCAACCTCCCCTCTTTAAACCAGTTTTATATAACCCTCCCCTTAAAACCGGTTTAAAATCTACAGTACTATAAACATTTTAAAATGCTGAAGATAGGGTTGCCAGGTCCCCATAGTCTCTAGCAGGAGACTTCTGGAAGTGACATCACTACACTGGCTGTGGGAGTGTTCCCGCTTTCTACAGACAGAGCCAACCCTTTCAGAAGAAGGTGATGGGCTGGTGTAGTTAGATGATGATGAATGTCCAATCAATAAAAAGTAGGTTGAAAATGGGTGGGGGTGGGCAGGACAAAAAAAAACTGAAAGAAACATTCTACACAAGGAAAAAGTCAACTCCAAATTGGCTTCCAGAAAAAGCGGACTCAAAAGAACTGGAAGAAAACTGGAGAGGAAAACAAAAACTCTGAAGTGAAAGCTATTGGCAAAAAATGATGAAGAAATCAGAATGAATCAAAGTAGTATAGGGGCTAGAATGGATAGGAAAAAAGCCATGAGGAAAACACCGTAGTAATAGGTAATACCATAGTATCAATTATCTTGATCTTGGAGCCCAGCCACACATCCTTATTCTTAAGGATCTTTTCTAGTTCCTTTATGGCTGCCCTTCCAAATGTCAATCTCCTGATTTCTTGATTGCATTCTCCTCCTTTTGGCTGATAATTGACCCACAGAATAGAAAAACTTTAACAATTTCAGTTTCTTCATTTTCAACCTTAAAATTGTGTGATTTCTTGATAGTCATTGCTTTTATATTTTTGATGTTCACCTGTAATCTTATCATGTCTGAGCCCCATCCATGCCAATGCTAATGCTGACCTGTTGCTTTGAATCAATGTTTCATGCTATAACTTGATGTCATATTGCCAATGCCATAACTCTTTCTTTCACAGGCTTATTGCAGGTGCTTTATCTAACGAACTGTAGAAACTTTCAGTGCTTTTGACCTTGTAGACTGCTCAGTCCCATGCACTGCTATGTCTCGACTTTGATCTCTTGCTTTCTCAGTGTCTCGACTTGATAGTACAAATATGCGAGATGTTCTCAGGACAAGTTCATGCCAAAAGTCCTGTTTACTGTTGGGAGGGGGAAGAAGCAAACGTGTGTTAAGAGGAAGGATTTCCCCACATGTTACTATTCCTGTCAATCTTGCTCCTACTGCTTAGATGCCTACCTTGCTTCTGAGTAACCCTATGGACATATCTATAGAAATGATGTGATTTCTGAATAAAGCCATTTAACCAAGAGCCTGGATTTCTTCTTGCTATGGTACAGGGATCTATCTGCCATAGCCTGTCATCCATAGCCTGACAAATCCTGCTTTGGCACTTTCTCCTTTAATCTTCATCAGTGGTAGAGGTGTGTGCTTCAGTTTCGATTCAGGTTTTTAACCTGAATCAGGCCAATTTGTCTGATGCAAATTGAATGGGAGAGATCTTCAGCAACCTATTTTATACATGACATTGGAATTGTTACAAGAAATCTTCTTCTATACTTTATTTTGTGCTTTCAGAAATGTCAGAATCAGACAATCTTTACTTCTTTTAGCCTAAGGCCACTGCATTTAAAAATGCCTGACAAATATTGCTCTTCTAAAAGTATGATCATTTTTTCTTGGTATAAGTGTAAACCACTTTCTGTTCATTTCATTTGTAACAAGATGAGAGCTTTTTGTAAACAGTTGATTGTCACCTGTCAAAGTACAGTTTTGGCATTGCAACAACATTTCTGCATTACCTATCAGGAGAGGCCCTTGTAATGACATACTTATGCAAATATATACTACTAAAAAATAAATTTTGTTAGTCAAATGTGGTTTCAGAATCAAATTAACATTTTAACCATCTTTTCACAGACTCATGAATAACAAACAGTTTTCATCATGCAGCAAGTTGAAATTCATAACTACTGTTCTAATTAGTGAACATGTTTTGTTAATGTGGCTTGGTGTCTTAGGTGTCTCAGAAAAATCAAAGCAAATCTGTTTGATTGGAATCCCTTTTCTTGTTTGCTTTTCTCGATGGGATGTATGCTTTAGTCAGTTGTCAATTTGGAGTCGCTACTGTGTCAAACTAAAAGTCACTGTGTCAGTATTGTTTTCTTGGCAGTCACTCCCGGTTGTCTGGGATAAGAGAACCAAAGGAAGGCCAATTCTTTAGACTTACCAGTGCGGGCAGGATATTGGCCGGCACACATTATCAGAGGCAACATTTCCCAAAACTTTGATAGCTGAGGATAGAGACAGATATATATATAATTTCTGCACTGACCCCACAGTGAAAGTTGTATGTCCCTCCCACTACCATTTAGACAAATGAAAAGCCACTATGTCTGAATGTCTGAACTGGGCTTCTCTGTATTTGTATTTTATCATGTCGTATTATGTCACCTTCAGGCTCATAGGTGGAATAATTTTTTTAATAAAATAAAATAAACAAAACAAGTGTGCCCTCTAGCACAGGAATTCTACTGTTAAGGAATTGGTATTTAGGCTAAGGAAAGAACGACTTCTTGCATTTGTATAGAATGGCTTTGCAAGCACTACACAACAGTAAAAACAACAGTACATTTTTCTACCCTCTGGATGGTTGTTTCTCCCTCAATCAAGGGCACATTCAAATCCATATCTTCTGATTAGCCAAAGAATTCAATATAGCAACCCTATATTTATCATCCAAGAATTGTCAATAGTGCTTTGATAGAGAGTTGAAATAAGTCACAATGGCAGAGAACTATTATTAAGGATTAATATGATTGTTGAGACAAATCATAAGGCACATGCTACTGAGGTACTGATGAAGGGATGCATGCCAGTGTCTCCTTTTAAAATGTAGATGAGGAAGTGCCACTTCCTTGAAATCCTAGATAATTCTTATTTGTTATTTGAGGTGACATAATCTTTTGCTACGGCATCTTGTTCCATGTGGTTCCTATGGCATGCGATAGATGTCAACACTGTTGATTTTTATAGAGAGAGATATTTAAAATATATATAACTGTAAGTTGAAATCCTGACACACACACCCCACCCCCATTGCATATTAATATTGTGGGAATCACTAGCATGCAACCACATGTAAGATGTTCCCTGTGTATCTTGCGTTTGAAAGCTCCTTCTTTCTCTTTGTGGGTTTGGAGTAAAGGTTCAGCCAGGGCCAAGACTTGAGTGTACTCAGGTATGATATCTGAATACAAACTGCATAGTTCATATATCAGGTGTGAACTGTGCAAAGAAGCATTTCCCCCACTATTTATTGCTTTAAAATACATGACATTTCTGAGTCCAGTCAAGGGGCCCTTCATCAGATGTCGTTCAGGGAAGTGGATGGGTTTTGACGTTACTGAGAGCTGTTCACAGATTGTTCAAACACACTGACATTTTCTGACACAAATTCTCTTTTTATGCTTGTGTGAAAAGGCAAATCTGATGTCATCCCTTTGACTGAATATGAGTCCTATTCTTATATTAGGAATGCAGGATTTTGACCACAGAGAAGAGCAGAGACTGGGCAAGATACCACAGAGATTCCAGCAAATCCTAGAGCCACCATTGTCACTTCTGGGTTGAATTCTAAAAATGATATGCCAGCAACTAGGACGGAGCCTTATGTTTATTTTTCTCCCATCATAACTGAGAGCAGCAGTAGGCAACAGAAAAAAATTGCCTGGAGACTTCGTTAAGCAAACAGTAAACCTAGAGAAAGAAGAAAACTGCTTAAAATTTAAGCAGACAATTAAAACAACAACCTTATTCCCAAATACCCTTGAGCACATATCCATTTTGCCACATTCCAATTCCCTTTGTAAAAATGCCCCCCTGAACATGCTGTGAAACAATAGAAGTATGGGTGCCTTTTAGGCTTGCCAGATTCCCTGTCATAGCAGGGGATGCCCTACCCCCAGCTTCCACCAGCCTCTGCCCTCTGCTACCACTCACCTGGCCAACAGGGGGAAGAGGCACCTGGAAAAGGCTAGAAGCAGGCCTGCAACCTGATCATGAAGTTCCTGAACTCGCACTGCAAAATGATGTAGAAATATAGAAACACAGGAAATTCACAGCTCTCCCCCACCCCTACTTGCCTCCACCAGTGACCCCTGCTCTATGCCCAGAGGAAGGCAAAAACTTCCAGGATACTTCCCTAGCCAATCTGGCCTAGAGGAAAAATCCTTCCTGACCCCAAAGTGGTTATCAGCATTACCCTAGGCATATAAGAAAGGGCCACAAGAGCCAAGCACCGGCTCATCCCTTCATGCAGGGATCTGTATACATTCATATTAAGTCAGAGAATCATCATAGCTGCCAGGTGGCCATCTAGCCTCTTCTTAAATGCCTCCAAGGAAGGAGAGGCCACCACCTCCTGAGGAAGCCTGTTCTGTTATCCTAAATAGGGGGGGTCTCCCTGTGAGTTGGGGGAATTAGCATACAAGGAGAAGCAGGGAGAGGGGGCAACTAGCAGGATCTCCACCTATGTATACTAGGATCGTTCCCTTAGAGAACTCTCTGAAAGAACCAAGCGGGAGTTCAACAGGAATGGTTTTTATTAAAGGGTAGCAAAAGCAAACACACAGGAAATCACACACAACATACACACAGAGCTAACAAGAAAACAGGGATGAAATTTTTTAATTTTAACCCATTGGGGCAACAGAAAACAACTTCGCTCCGTCCTCTATGTGACAGCCCTTCAAATACTTGAAGAGGGCTATCACCTCTCAGTCGTCTCCTCTCCCCGTTAAACATACTCAGCTCCTTCAACCTTTCCTCATAAGACTTAGTCTACAGACCTCTCACCATCTTTGTTGCCCTCCTTTGGCCATGTTCCAGCTTGTCAACATCCTTCTTAAACTAGTGTGCTCCAAACTGAAGTGAGGTCTAACTAGCTTGAAGTTCAAGACCTTGAAGTTCAAGAGGTCTAACTAGAGCAGAGTAAAGCGATACCATCACTTCATTTAATCTGGACACTATACTTCTGTTGCTACAGCCTAAAATCACATTTGCCTTTTTTAGCTACAGCATCACACTGCTGACTCATGTTCAGTGTATGATCTACAAAGATCCCTAGATCCTTTTCACATCTACAGCTGCCAAGACAAGTTTCCTTCATCCTGTAAGTGTGCCTTTGATTTTTCCTACCTAAATGTAGAACTTTACGTGTATCTCTGTTGAAATTCATTTTGTTAGTTTCAGGTCAGTTTTCCAACCTGTCAAGATCACCTTGAATCTTGATTCTGTCTTCTGCTGTGTTTGCAACCCCTCCCCAATTTAATATCATCTGCAAATTTAATGACCATCCCCTCTATTCCTTCATCCACGTCTTTATAAAGATGTTGAAGAACACAGGGCCTAGGACAGATCCTTAAGGCTCTCCACTTGTCACTCCTCTTCAAGAACATGAGGAACCATTTACAAGAACTCTCTGGGTGTGATCTGTCAAGCAGTTACAAATCCACCTAACAGTAATAGGATCCAAACCACATTTTACCAACTTGTCAACAAGAGGAGATTGAGGGGAGATATAATTGAGGAAAGGAGAAGATTGAGGGGAGGCATGATTGCTCTCTTTAAGTATTTAAAAGGCTGTCTCTTAGAGAAAGGAAGGGAGCAGTTCCTGTTGGCAACGGAGGATAGGATTTGCAAACTACAAGCGGGAAGGCACTGGTTGGATGTTAGGAAAAACTTCTTCATGTTAAGAGTAATTCAGCAGAGGAAATGGCTGCCTAGGGATGTGGTGGGTTCCTCCTCATTGGCAGTCTTCCAGGAGTGACTGGACTAATAGTTGTTGGGGATGCTTTAGACTGTTCCTGCATTGGGCATGGGGTTGGACTAGATGGTCTGTAAGACCCCTTCCAACTCTATGATTCTATTATTATCATGTGGATCCTTATTGAAAGCCTTACTGAAAACAATTTAAACTATGTCCACAGCATTCCCTTGATCCACCAAAGTAGTAACTCTCTCAAAAAAGGAGATAAGGTTAGTCTGACATGGGTTTGTTCTTGAGGAACCCATGCTGGTTCTTAGTAATCACAGCTGTCCTTTCTAAATGCTCAAGGACTGACTGTTTGATGAATTGTTCAAGACCTTTCCAAGTATGAACTTCAAGCTAATGGGTCAATAGTTACCTGGCTCCTTTTTTCCATTCTTGAAGATGGGGACAACCTTTGCCCACCTCCCATCTTCTGGCACCTCACCTATTGTCCAAGAATTCTCAAAGATGGTAGATAGAGGCTCCACAGTTACATTAACAAGTTCCTTTAGTACCCTATGTTGCAATTCATCTGGCCCTGAGGACTTGGGTTGTTTCCACTGAACTCACTGTTCTGTTTCTTCGGCATTTTTTCTGAGAACGGAATGTCCCAAACTTTCCTGTGCTGGCTAAAAGACGCTGAAAAAACAAAAGCCAAACTACCTGCTTCAGCTTTTAAATTGGAGATGTATGGAGTGAGTGAAAAAAAATGCCACAGTTCAGTGAGTGGGCCGTCTCTTTAACAGTGTGTGAAAATGGCCTTGCTTTCATTTAAAGAAGCTAGGTGTTTACTTACCACCCCTATGTCTATCCTAGGCAGAAATTCCATTCCTTCATCGTGTGTGCTTTTTTGCCAGGGTGAGCATAGTTCCCCTTGCAAGTGAAGACAGAGGTAAAGTAGGAACTGAGCAGTTCTGCCCTTCTTTATCACCTGTTAAAATCTCACTTTCCTCTCCCTGAAGTGGACCTATTACTTCCTTATTCTTTTTCCTGCTCTGAACATACCCAAATAACTCTTTTTTAAATTGTGTTTAGCATTTCTCTCTAGCCTAAGCTCATACTGGCAATTTGTTTATACTCATCCTTGGTTATACAACCCTCCTTCCATTTCTTAAATGTGTACTTTTAAATGTTCAGATCTTTAGAAAGAGGTTTATGGAGCGGGATTTGGTTTCGTTTTCCCGGCCATGTTGGACGTTCCTCTCCGCAGGTCCGGGGGGAACTGTCTGAGCAGGCTGACTGGGCGGTTGACCCGCGAGGGTTAACCTCCAGGACTCCCAGGGAGGGAGCCTGGATCCGGGGCGCTGCGGGAAGAACCCTCTGGAAGTAATGCAGGGGGTAAATTGCCCGCTTGCTCCAACGGAGGCCGGCAGACTTGCGCAGCACCGCATGTGCTGCCGGGCCATGGAGAATGGCAATAAGCAGATTTAAGGTGAAGACCTGTAAGTAAGCGAATCCCTTCTGATTTTTAAGCGTATGCGAAGGATCGGTGGGAATTGAAGCTAAAAAGGCACAGACTTCTTCCCCTGAACCGAGTTTCAGAACTTAGTTGGCGCCCCCCCCCCCTAAGATGGCAACGAGAAAGCAGAGCCCAGCAATGAGTAAATCGGTGATGGCGATGTTACAGGGGAAGGAGGAAACGTTGGAAGAGCTGGTGAGACAAGCAGTTTTCGATGCTGTGCAGCCCTTTGTAGCGAAATTGAATGAAATGGGGCAAAAGGTTGATTCAGTGGAGAGCGAGGTGAAAGCCATTAAAGAAACAGCGACCGGAGCAGAGCAGTCTGCACACGAGAACGCAGTACTCATGAAAGCAACAAGTAAGGAAGTGAAGCTTTTGGAGAATCAAATAATAGGATTACAAGTGGACCGTGCCCAAACGGTATTGCGTCTTCAAAATGTAAAAGAAGAGCAAAGTGAAAATTTAAAAGATTTGGTGTCTGGACTTTTGGCGCCATTCGCAAAGGCAACTAAAGAAGAGATAAAAAACGATATTTTGGAAGTCCGGCGGACATCTTCAAAGTATGCAATGAAGCGGCAGCTGCCTCGCGAGATTATTATTGACTTTTCATCTAAGAAGATTCGGGACACCATCTTAGACAATTCGTATAATGTGGACTTGGACTATTTGGGCAATAAGGTTAAAATATTGAAGGATGTTCCATTTTTGGCTCGTAAAAGAAGTCTCAAATATAAAGGACTTGCGGCTTTCTTGAGGAAATGTGATATAAAATATAAGTGGCTGTTTCCAGAAGGCGTCTGGTTCAGATATAAAGATCAAACTTACAAGACTACATCGGACGCGCAGCTGACAGACTTTTTGTTCAACCATCAGGAGTTTCAGCAGGAAGAAAGTTCGAAGTCTGAAGGGGAAAGTGGGGGGGAGGAAAGAGCGGGCGCAGCTGCTCCAGCTGCGCAGAGAGAATTAAGACCGAGACGCAAGGGGGGGGGGGAAGAAGTTCTGATCCTGAATATAATCTGTATTGTATAAGACCTACCAATCTGACAGCATATTAGAAAGTTAATTTTTAAGAAAAATTGCAGTATGAAGGGAATACAAGACATGTAGTGTAATGTTTGTTGTTTGTATGTTGATTTTCCCTTTCCCCAGTTCTCCCTTCCCCCCTTTTTCCCCCTCTCCCCTCCCCTTTATACTTTTGTAGTCTTCTGTAGTTTTTTATGTTAGATATTAAAAAAGAAAAAGAAAGAAAGAGGTTTATGGAGCTACCCTGGATTCTTTGAAATGATGCCATTTTTGGTGTGATGCATAAGAGGCCAGGTTACACTGGTGGTTGAGTCTCTAAAAATCAGCCCCAAACACTTAGAGAATCATCCCCTGGCGCAACCCATCATCACTTTTGCATCACACCAGAAATGATGTCATTTTTTCCAGAGGAATGGGTGGGTGTGGAGTAAGTACCTGCCCCCCATGTCCCCCATTTTGGCCCCCAGGGGACCTGGCAACCCTGATGCCTTCCAGGCAGGAGTGATAGGGTCTATAATATGTTTGTGATTTGTTATTTTAATTTGATTTTTACTTGACCTCCTCGTAAGCAGGCTCAGGATGGGTTACAACACTATAATAACAATAAAACAATTTTAAAAAACAGTACATAGAAATAAAAAGTCACATCATCATATTAAAACAGGTTACCCAAGATTGCTATCAGTTACCCTAGTCTCGCCCACAATACACTAGGGATGTATTGTGGGCAAGACTAGGGTTGCTAACTCCAGCTTGAGAAATCCCTGGAGATTTGCAGGTGGTACCTGGGAGTGGGGCTGGGTGAACTGGGCAGGGATGTGATGCCATACAGCCTACTGCCCAAAGCTGTCCTCTCGGAGAACTGATCTCTGCCATCTGGAGATCAATCAAAAGTCCAGAATAACTCCGTGTCCCATGTGGTGGTTGGCTCTGTGAATGTGTGCAGATGCAGGGTGTAGGAGATTTGCTTTGTGTGTGTGTGTTTTAAATTTTATTAATAGAAATAAAAGCCCATAGAAAGGGCTGAAAACAAGAATAAGGAAAAAGTAGACAGTTGCAGAACTTGGAACTTCGTGTGTGTCCAGGTAAGGAATAGTTATGGGCAGTGAGACAGACAGAGGGAAGCTGGCACTATGTAAATGTTTTTGGTGGCCTTGGGAACATGGCACAACTTCCTCCAGGCTCCCTCTGGCTTCTTGATAGGATACATTCTTCACAACTGCATGCTTCCAATTCTAAACCTTTCCTACTGTTTTCCCATTTACTGACAAAATACTGCTGATACAGCTGCTATTTATTAATTCACAGACAATAAAATAAAACATACATAATGTTATCTGAAAGCAGCAGTAGGGCTACAAGAAACATATATTACCATCTGTTGATCAATCTTATTGCTCCATTAAGCAGGCCTATCTTTGCCGCTGGCTACTTACACTGTAACTGTGTGTTGCTTTGCCATTTGAAGGATGAAAGTGACTGACTGTTATGAATTTTGGTTCTTGTACAAACAATAATGATGGAAGTAAAAAAATATTTCACAGTAGTTGTATGGAAGTAACAAACACTTTGTAATGCATATTACCATATATCAAGATGTGTATTAGAAGAAGGTACCTTCGTATTTACATACCTCTCAAAATATTAAAATAAGAAAGGATGGTATGAAATATTGTACAGGACAGAGGCCTTGAGATGTGTATGACGACTGCTCAGTCCTTTAGAAAACAAGTGACTTAATTTTGCATGGACTTAAAATGGCTTTTGCAAATCATAGCTCATCTTGGAAGAAGCTACAGCCAAATAAGAGGAGCACATCAGTTTGTTTTTCCACTGAAACTGGCACCACAGAGTGGCATCACATTTGGTTGCAGATTTCTAAATATGACAGAATTACTATGGGATGAATCTGTGGAAAATTGGTTCCTAGAATGAGGCTGTAACATACAGAAGGCTTTATGTTTTATCAAACCTACCATAGCTGGTGGGTCCCCAGATCAACTTTTAATACATATACTATGAATGTCTGTAAAAATACTAGGATTGTGATATGTATGTATATACCTTTAAATGAGGCCTTGAGATAGGGTTGCCATCCCCCTACTCGGGGTGAGGGATCCCCCGATCTCACCCTTTCCCCCTGTGCCCACTCACCTGGGCAGCGGATGTGTGTGTGTGCGCTCCTTGGGGTGCCCCCTCCCCTGGTGGTGTGGTGTGCCCCCACTAGGCGTGCACACTCCCATGCCATGAGAGTGGACGGTGGCAGCAGTGGCAAAGAGAGAGCAGGTGGCAATAGAAGGAGTAGGCCACTCTCACTGCCGCGGCTGCTGCAACCTGCTCCCTTGTTGCGACCGCTGCTGCTGCTGCCACTGCCCCTATGCAGCCCACGGCAGTAGGAGGGGCATGGTGGCAGCAAGCTGTGTTGGCTGTGGCCCGCTCTCTCGCTGTGGCCACCGCTGCCCCTGTGCAGCCTGCGCTGGCAGGGTCAAGGGGCACAGCTGCGGCGAGAGAGCGAGCTGCCTGCTCTCTCTGTCCCTTCCCAGCGTGCGTGACATCGTCACGCAGGGTGCCCTTTGACCCTGCGTGATGATATCACTCCCAGACAGACCCTCCAGAGCAGCCACAGGGTAAGTGCCAGTGTCCCAGTCTCCTGCCAGGAGACTTGAGGGACCTGGAAACCCTACCTTGAGAATTGGTTTCTGTTTCCCTCTTAGGGCCATTGGGAGGGGTTTCACTTAGGCCTTGTTCTGGGGTTGGTTGCAATCTCCTAGTTACTTGTATTTAAGTTTTCCATCTGCAAGCGTTCTTCCTTAAGTTGGAAGCAATAGAGACCTTTTGTTGAAGCTACTAGAGCTTCCTGTGTACTGGTGACAGAGCAAGACTGAAGGGTGATCTGAAGCAGGATGGATAAAGTTATCCTTACTTGCCTCACCTCTGAAGATACTAGAAGCATGATAAATATCAGTAACCCAAGCAGTGTGCATGATGACACTGAATATACAAAGAGGCAGCTGAAGTTATTTTGCTGAAGAAGGCAGCAGGAACCACCAATTAGCCTGTTCCCTCTTAGCTCCCCCGGCCCTCTGAGGAACAGCACAGTATGCCTTCCTGAACTCTCATGAGTTCCTTCCCCTTGTGGGAGTTTGCCCAAGGAAGCAAATGGTCTTAAATAGCAATGTTGTGTTATAAATGAGGTTGTGTATGTGTGTGTGTTCAGGACTCTCTGTTTAGGGCCATTGTGTTGGCAATCAGCTATTCAAGAAGTCCAGTTTTTCCTAGCAGAATTTGAGTCTAGTGGCACCTTAGAGACCAACAAGATTTTCAGCTTTTCCTAGCATGGGAAAGGCTGCACTCATTAATTTTTTATGCTGCACATGTTGTCTAACCTTCACAGAATTGTGGTAACAGAACTTGGGAGAGACCACATACGTGCCACTGTGAGTTTCTTGGTGAGAGTTCTTGGAGGATAGATAAAATTAGTCATCCTTTTAACTGCCCTATGAGGCTTACATTCAGAAGGGTTACCCACTTTGCAAGGGAGAGGTTTTACAGGTGGGGATGTCTACATCCTTCTGTCTCACACCCCATACCCAATATCATAGTTCTTATTCTAATTACTTCTCTAGGGCTGCCAGCTCCAAGTTGGGAAATTCCTGGAGATCTGGGGGGTGAAACCTGGAGAAAGTGGGGTTTGGAGAGGGAAAGGATCTTGGTATGACATAATTCCATAGAGTCCACCCTCCAAAGTAGCCATTTTCTCCAGGTGAACTGATCTCTGTGGTCTGGAAACCAGTAGTAATTCCAGGAGATCTCTAGCCACTACCTGGAGGCTGGCAACCCTATACCTCTCCTTTGTTTCATTAACACATATCACTAATAACTGATGAGAAATTCCATTCTAGTCTTCCCTGCCTTATAGTTAAGCAATGATGCCCTTGTTCCAAAAATATTTTATTAAATGTACATTTTTCTCCAAGGATGTTTGGAGAAATCCAATTTATTCTTTAATGTGCTTTTCTATACTTCTGAAGTTGCATTGAAAGTACTTTGTTTTGTTTCCAGAATTTCACCCATAGTATCCTTTCAGCAGTTAGCATGTTGTACACTGAATACCAATGTTCAGTTTTCCTGCGGCCTTTTACATTTAGTAACAGGCAAAAGGTTGAAGAGTCATATCCCCAGTAATTGTTTGTTCATTATCTGTTTGTTTCATTTTTAATCTCACTTTTCAACCAAAAAAAGCAGCTCATATGAACCACACTGAGTTCAATGCAAAGCAAGATACAGGCTTAACAGGAAGATATTGGGTAGTTTCCCTCTGTCCCTCTAATGGTCTCACCAGTAGCAATTGGAAGCTAGAAGGGTGTGTGTCAGCAAAAACTGGATCCCAACATGATGGAGGGTTATCTGTTTTCTTCCTTTCCTCCCTCTGACGGCCCTACTAGTAGTACACAATTTCACCATATATGAGACAATTTGCAATAGCCCTTTTACTTCATTGTCCCACACAACCCATATTTCCATACATTTTATGCAATGTCATTGGTGTATAAGGCCATTAGTAAAGCACTTTAAAAAATAATTTCTGAAAATAATTTCTGTGGAACAATTATGCATCCAGCACCTAAAATTATTTTTTTCATTAATGGGG
The DNA here is from genome assembly GCF_028583425.1 of Eublepharis macularius. NCBI lineage: Eukaryota > Metazoa > Chordata > Lepidosauria > Squamata > Eublepharidae > Eublepharis > Eublepharis macularius. Next base: position 105,218,027 of record NC_072796.1, read on the forward strand.
CAAAAATTGATATGGTTTTCAACCTTTAAAACAACAACAACAGGATTACTACTGTCTGCTACCATACAATAGCTTTTTCATAGACTCTTTTCACTTCTTCACTAGATGTCAGTAGAGCACACACGCATGAGATGATGCACACAGCACAATGACTAATATGGCAGTTTCGATTCAGATTCTAGCTTCAGAGTAGAAATTCTCAGGATAAACAGATTGTTACATTTAACACAGTCTGCAACAGAAACTCCTCTCTAGATTTTTGACTTACATTCTGGGTTCCAAATTTTACTTGAAAGTAAAAATGTCTGATATGCCTGAAAGTAAAAATGTTCACTACCCATATTCTGGTCTGTCTGTCTCCCCCACCCCCATCAGGGCACTTGGACAGACAGTTGCTGTGAGGAAACATGCCACTGGGTGGGGTACATAAAAAGCCCTGAAAGACTTCAATCATAGGCTAGAATCCTAAAGATATTTCCCTGGGAGGAAACACTATTGAATAAGGGGATTTACATATGAGTAGGCCCATTGGGGGGGAATGTGAATCTTGGTACCGTTAACTGCAAAAACAGCTGCCCCAAAGAGCCTTGAAGGGCCCTTTTCACACTACTTACTTGCTTCCAAAACATCGCGAAATGTAGTGCAAAAAACATGGAAGATAGCGTCTTCTCGTGAGAGTTTTGCACGACATCGCACAAAACTCTCGCAAGAAGACACTATCTTCCGCATTTTTCGCGCTACATTTCACGATGTTTCGGAAGCAAGTAAGTAGTGTGAAAAGGGCCAAGGTCTCATTGCACAGATGGGGGCCAAAGCTCGTGATAGTTGGGGGGGGGGGGTTAGATGCAAACTAGCAACCTCTCACCTGAAAAACTTAAATGACGGTAGATAGCAGGGGTGTGCACTGAGAAGTTTCATTATAATTTCTGATCATGGCTTTGGGGAGAAAATGTTTACTATTATTGTTTATTTCTGTGTAGGATAATACTAGTTTGGAATAAAATCTGTTTTTCCCCCCCTTTGGGATCTTATTTACAATGGGAAATCTATTCAAGGGTCTGGGAAGCAGTTTATAAAGCTAATGACACAAAATTTGCACAGAACACAGTTTTTCCTTTAACGTAAATACTGCCTAAATTTCAAGCAGATTGAACAAAGGGGGTTGATTTTACAGACCCTCAAAGTAGGTCCGTCTGTGCAGCTGCACTTACTACTTTTACAATGGAAAGAAAATCTGTCATTAGCCCACAATGGAGGAGAAAGGGGAGGAGAATGGCAGCTTGGGATTGGCTGGAAGTGCTCTTAGCTCCTCCCTTGCAATGATCTTATTGGAAGAGAGATAGACTGGAAGTGGGAAAAGCACAGAGAGGGGAGGGAACAGAGGAGGAGCACGACCATAGAAAGAAAGCAAAAGGTTTGCAAAGACTGGTTCAGGTGAAGACCAACAAGGAAGTAATTTGCAACTTCCAGAGTGGTTGCTGAGCAACCAGCTCTTTGTAATGAATCAACTTTCTGCAAAGCATAGATTAGCTTCTGAAAGCACACTTCAGCTAGTGCAAAACATAACTCAGCTCAGCAGGCTCAGTCACCACCTGTGCAACCAAGGGGTTCAGGGCTGCAAGAGAGGCCTATGTCAAAGGGAGTTTGAATTCTATGGGCGCTTGAGCAAGCCAAGGCTTTTCTAGTTTACAAGGGGAAAAAAATCTCTAGCCCATAAGGAGAGTAATACAAGGGGAGAAAGAGAATGGCAGCTCTCTGCAATTTGAATTGGCTCCCTTGCAAGGGGTTGGATTGGAAGGGAGAGATGCCATTTCCAGGAAATTAATACAGAGAAAATAATGTGCTCATCTGCCATGGCTGCTGGGAATGGAAACTTGCAGAAAAAAAACAATGGATTTTTTTCAGGGAGGGGGTTTAGTTGTTGCAAGTTTCTTGGATTTGTGTTACCGTTCTAGTAATATTAAAACAGCAATTTTTGTGTATATATTCAGCTTAGGTGTTTTGTTTTGAACACCCCAAGTAAATTGTTTGTTTGGAAACCTTGGATATGAAACTAAATGAATTTTTTTCAGTACACACCCCTACCAGATATATGTACTCAATTGTATGCATGTAGACTTTATATACCTGATTGATTGGGACTCGTTTTTTTTAAACTTCCTGAACAGCATGTACAAAAACTAAAGTGTATACATTCATATGTTTGCAAGGCTCCCTACAGGTACATGTCTGTATAAAGAGCCATACGTATAAACAGCCATCTTGGGACAGGAGGACACACAGAGTTAGGTGTACTTTGAATAACTGAAGAAGGCCACTAAATTCAGTAATGGAATTAGTTTCCAATAGCAAGATGCCTTGTTTTGTAGGGTTGCAATCCTGTTGATGCTTATTTAGGATTACTTGAACTCTATAAGCTGTACTTTGGAGTAAACAGGTATAGGATCAGGCTGTAAGTTTTGCATTGGATGGTATAAGATGATGCAACAGTCGGTGATAGCCTATGCACAGATTGCGGAGGTGGGAGATTGTTTACAGTAAGTTCTGCAGTACCTTCTGTGGAACAAATTCACCCAATGTAGTTTACAAAGATTAGGGCATTTTCTCCTAAGGTTTTCTTCTTACACATCCTATATTTCTCCACTTCATTCCTACTCTAGTAGTATAGTGGCTGAGAGCGTGAGCTATGAACTGAGAGGTGCGAGGTTTAAATTTCACCATGAACTCAGTGGTGAACTTACTATCATTTCACTCATCCATTTAGAATTGTTAGCTGATACAGCAAATCTGAAACCTGGGGAAAGCACTAAATAAATGCTCAATATTTGGGGGCACAATCCTTGTCCACATGAGTACAACTCTGCTCTCAGGACTTTCATGGAACATCTTCCGTACTTTCCCAGCAGGCCTTTGGTTTCGGGTGCTCACACTTCAGAGTTTGCCATTCATCACACAGAACGGGTAGTATGCCTTGGAAGTTGTTTGTGCCTAAGAAATGATCACCTTAATTTGTTCTATGAATATGTGGGCAGGGTGAAGTGCAGAGCAGGCTTATTCATTCTGTTTCTGCTCTCAGTATCCCCAAATTCTCTTTAAGGTTGGATACAGATACAGCTCTTAACTAGGATTGAAAAATCAATACTTTAAACCATTTTTACTAAAGAAGGAAGCAACGGTTAAAATATTCATTTCCATACTGTGACATGAAGCCTTGAAGCAGTCATTACTTCTCGGTCTATCGTACCTTACAAGATTTTTGTGAGGATGAAGTGGGAGGAATTATGTATGCATTGCTGCCCCAAGCCCCTTGAAAGAAGGGAAGGATGAAAATGTAACAAATATAAATTAATTTACATAAAAATGTTAGACCCTGTTGTTTGAAGGTACTTGGGAAAGGATGTCAGTCCTGTGGGGCTTTATAAATATGTGAGGGTGCCCCTGGAGGTGCAGCTAATAAACTCTAAGTGACCTGTAGGTTATTATCAATTGAGATGTCTTGCAGCACTGTAGAGTTTTTAGTTGCTTAAGTGTCTCTTATTAGCAGCTGTCTGACAACTGTAGAAACTCAAAGTCTTCTGTAAGTGCTCTGAGACCCAGGGCCGGATCTAGGGTTCCCAATGCCCGGGACAACCCAAGTTCAGCTGCCCTTGCTCACGCGCGCACACAGCATGTGCGCGCTCCCAGCACTGTGTGATGACATCCCTTCATGATGTCATCACGCAGGGTGGGCATGCCACCAGCAGAGCAGTGGCAGCACTGAGGGGGCTGCCGGCTTGCTGCGTGCTCCCTGTCCTGCGGGGCAGGCGAATGGTGCAGGCTGCCTCCCAGCCCTCTGTGCCACTCGCTTGCCCAGCAGGACAGGAAGCGTGTGGCAAGCTGGCTGCCCCCTCAGCTGGGCAGGTGAATGACACAGAGGGCTGGGAGGTTGCCTGCGCCATTCGCCTGCCCCACAGGACAGGGAGCACGCAGCAAGCCGGCAGCCCCTTCAGCGGGGCAGGCGAGTGGCGTGGGGGCCTCTCAGCTCTCCATGTCATTCACCTGCCCAGCTGAGGGGGCAGCCAGCTTTCCACATGCTCCCTGTCCTGCTGGGCGGGCGAATGGTGCGGGCGGCCACTCAGCCGCCTGCGCTGCCACCGGTGCACTCCCAGTGGCTGGCAGCCGCGCCCGGTGCCCCCTTTTTGGCAATGCCAGGGGCAGACTACCCCCCTGCCCCCCTTGATCCGGCCCTGCTGAGACCTTACTATGGCCTTGTTTGCAGAGGAGGCTGCTGAGGTAAACTAGTAGCATGCTGGGGTCCTTGGCATTGGCTCTTTTTAACCATGCTCTGCTGATGCCTTAAATCTCCCCTTTCACTCAAGTTCTTTCATGAGTTCCAGGAATACCTCTCCTCCCCTCTCGCTTTCTCTGCCATTCTCTTTCACGCTCTCCAAAAACCTCTTCAACATTCCCTTGAAGCACCAGGCTTACAGCTATCAAATCATATCATCACACCAACAGTATATTTAGCTCTTCAAGCATTAGAAAATAAAAAGTCCAGAATTGAAACATATGTTTTGCTGAACTAGATCCTTTAAAAAAAGGCAGCAACATTCTGGTTTGTAGCACAATTGTATAAAAATACCCACTCATCAAATTTTGATAATGCTACACTTCCCGTCTTTTTGAGGTATAGGAACTGGGAAGAGGGAGTGAATTTCTGATGGGTCTTGAAAATGAAATGTCCAGATATTACCCTTTGAACATCTGCCAAAATGCATTGGCTGAAGGGGTGTGTGTCAGAGTCAACATTTGGAAAAGAGACATGGAAATGTCTGTTATAGAATATACTTCCTGTATAAGCACATGTTCCCTCAAGATTACCATGTTGTAACATATACCTCTGACCTATAAAATGATTAATGAATAGAGGGCAAAGGCTGTTCTTTGTTGATGTTTACAGGTTTTTTTTCATATGACAAGTCTAAGATACTCTTAACAGGAAGACACGAAAGGAAGCCTTAAATTGATTTAAATAAGGAAATGCTGACTAGGATTAATTTAATTGCCTTTGTCTGTTAATGGGCACTGAAAATGATTCCCCTCAGCTTAGTCTCTTGGCCTCTGTTTTCCCTGATAAGTTACACTTTAACTTCCACTTAAAATTGTGGTCTTGAGTCTCAAAGTCTGAAATTCAGTCTTGCAGTAACTCTCATATGAGGGCTAATTTAAAACAACCACCATCACCCTTTACATCTGGAAGTGACGGAGATTGCTCTCACACATGCTTTCTCAGAGAAAAAGAAGCTTTTAGTTTGCACCCCTTGAACTTCCAATTAATAGAGGTCTTTAATCCTGCAGTATCTTTACTTGCACATGTTTTCTCAAAGCTCTGAACACCTAGTTAGTATTTTTGGTAGGAAATTATGGTTTCAATACAATGGATCTGAGTTAAAGGCTCTTTCTCAGTTTTCCCTTCCTACAGTAGCCCTATGCTGTAATGGCCCTTCCAAGCAAATTCCAAAGGTCAGGGAACTTTTAGAAATAGCCCATGATACAGTATGGGCTGCTGCAACTTGAAAGGAAAACCATAAAAATTGGAGTCCCCCCCTCCTCTTGCATGATCAGAAATGCTTTCTGCTTATGGAAGAGCCTCTTTGGATTGAATACATTGCTTCACATTTAATAAAGGGGGTGGGGAGAACAAATATCCAAACAGCCTGTGAGACTAGAGTGGCCAACCTCCAGGTGAGACTTCGAGATCTCCCAGTTTGACAACTCATCTCCATACTACAAAGATCAGTTCCCTTGGAGAAGATGGCTGCATTGGAACTTGAGTTCTACAGTGGTATACCCCACTAAGGTCGCTCCTCAAACCCTGTCCTTTCCAGGCTCCACCTCCAAATCTCCTGGAATTTCCCAACACAAAGTTGGCAATTTTCTGAGACTTTATTACGGAAGATTGGATAAACATTAGGTTATTTTAGTGGGGAGTTGTTATAGGTATAGACAGTGTTTTAACCATCATCATGTGTGATGCTGCATAAAGGTAATTGTGTCTTTGGCCTAATTCAAACACTTATAGTGCAATCCTAAATGGTGGAAGATCAATTGCAAAATGATGAATATCATGAATAGGGAGACCAGGTTGCCTACTATGGCAGGCAACGTTCCATTCCCAACTTCTACTGCTGCCCAGTGGGGCAGCAGGAGTAAAATGGGGGGAGGGGGTTGTGCAATGTCAGGATGTCACTTTGGGGTATGTACCTGGAATTGATGTTGCAGTGTTGCATGACAACAGTAACTAGTGTCTCCAGCCTGTGAATCTCTGTGGATCTAATCATGAGTAAGTTAACAGTTCATCATGCACATGTAACCCACCACCCACTCTAATGCAGCATTTTTTAAAGAAAAGTTGCAATTTACTTTTTAACCTTGGACTAGGAATAGCCAGATATGGGCTTAGATACCCTGGAGTTTTCCACAAACAGTAGGGATTCATGTCCATGAAGTGTGGCTTAGCCCCCTCCACTCTCCTGTTGCATCCTAAAATACATCCTGAAATGCTACTCTTGAGGGAAATGGGATGGGTGGAAGTCAGTGGGAGAAGGATCAGCAAAAATTGCCGCTCTTCCATCCAGAGAAATTCTCTGTGGGATCCAAGCCATGATGTGCATCTAGTTCTTACATAGAAATAATGCTGTCATTTATGAGAAAGAAAGCTCGCAGACTCAGTGCGGGCTGTGTTGCTACTGATGGTGAGACTGAGGTGGGTCCATTGATGGAAGAGGAAGAGTGGCAGGAAGCCTCTTCCGAGAGTGACAATGTGATTGGTGCCATTCCAGAGGTGCACCAGCAGGAGCAGGACGCTTTAGCAGGATGCTTTCCAGCTGAGCATCTTGGGGTGAGTGGCACCTTGCTCCTGCAAAAGGGGGAGAGGAGGGAGCACTGCTGCAGATGGGGGGATGGTACTTGAGCAACTGGCCTCACTCCCCCCTCGCCTCCACTGTGGCCGTCCCCAGGGGATGGTGGGGGGTCTCTCCCTTCTCCACCCTCAACCTGGTCCCCCCAAGAACGTGCTGCTAATGAAAATTTAGTGAATATATTTGTCATGTTCATTTGTACTTCTGTGTTTTTATATATTGTGCAGTTAGGAAGAACTTTGATCCCCTCCCCATTTTCATGACACGTACCTCTTTTAAATGTAGATGGTTAAGAAAGGAGAAATGGGTGACTTTGGGGAGGTCCAACACCCACAGATGCTTAGCTGGTTGTTTTGTCCCTCAGCAAAGCTATGCTAATTTATGTGACAGACTATACAGCTGTCACAATTTGAATCATGTTTTAAATACTCCTCTTTCTCTCTGATTATGTTTTCTGGAGCCTTTATCTAGTACAAGATGCATTTTATTGATAATGAATAAGATTTTTTTCACCCTGCAGCTTATTGATCTGTTCTGTAAAGGCAGGAAACTCCAAAGTGGCATAAACTTTTCATATTAATGTCCATATTGATTTTGTGTGATTAATATTCTCTTCCCCTTCACTCCTTTTTCCTTCCTTTCCATCGACACCAATTTCCTTACTTGCTGGAAAGTTTAACTGTGTTTGTAGAATATTAATGAGGCATAGCTATCTAATTTCAACCTGTTTGGCTCTTTTGGGGGCGCAGGAACTGAACTGAAGGAAACTTCCCCTTTTCCCAATATTTACCCATATTTCCTAGACATTCTCTATCTTCATGCATTATTTTCTGAGTAGAGTAATAATAATTATCTCTATACTGCACAGCATGTAGGAATCTACCCGCATTTCCACTGTCTAATTTATCATCTCATGGCATTTATAGCGCTTTGGTGAAAATGGTACTTTGTGGGGGGACAATATTAAGACATAGTACTAGCACAGGATGCAGTATTAAGTACCTGTCTTCTAGTTCTGTCTCAGAGAAGGTATATGAATCCATTTGGAATCTGGTCCAGCGATTGCTTATCATGTTTCTGGGACAAAAGCATATTGCAAAGGGCAAATCTTTCTGTACACACATTGTTTGATCCTCTTCAGGCTTGTGCTGAAATGAGCCTCATAGAGATCAATAGGAATGAAGCATGCAATTCAGCTGGCATAGAATTAAAGTCTTAATTGGATCTCTGTTCAAAGGCCAATGCAATATACAAAGGGGAGAAGTGCCTATTTTCAGTTGGCGATGCAGCATTTTTATATAAAATATTAATATCCTGTCTTTTCACAAAGACCAAAGTAGTATATGTGATTATCTCCACTGGTGTACTGTCAGTGGACAGCAGGCTTGCCATCCCCCTGGCCAGTGGAGAGGGAAAGGCATGGGGGGAGGAGATGCGTGTGCACACACTCCTGAACTCCCCTGTCACACTGGCAACACAGGAGCTGTAGGGTGCTTTGAAGCCCACCCATCAAGGCACTGGATGAAATGGGATGCTATCGAGCCCCCCAAAGGCCCTGCTGCCCTTCCCTTGGCGCCTCCAAGCGGTGCAGGCACGTGGGGCCCTATTATCCTGGGGCCCACAGAAAACAGTGGAGGGAGGGGGGTACGTATGCCCACGACCCAGTGTTGTGGAGGAGGGAGCAGAAAAATATGGCTCCACAGGCTGCGTGGAGCCAGGATGAGGCCCTTTGGGCCGAAAGGCTGAAATGGCCCACTTTCACCACGAGCAGTGCGGTGCTGTGTTGCTGCGGCCAATGCACTCCTCACTGCAGCTCCTGCTGCCGATGTTGCTGCTGACTCTGAGCTGCCACCACTGCCTCCAAGCCTTCCTTGCCAACCATCCTGAAATGCCCGAAATGCCGCCACCTCACACTCTTTGGAGTGGAGTGAAGAAGAGCACTCATCTCCACCTGAGTTCAAGGTGACGACTGAAGGCTGGAGGGGTGGAGCCGGCCTATAAGCCCTTGGATCCGCTGCCCAGCTGATGTCCAGACGCTCAGGAAAGAGGTAGCTGCCTTTTCCCCTTGCAAACTCAGTCCCCAGACTCAGCGGCCTTGCTCGCTATCTGGGAGGACCACATTCTTCTGTAAACAATATATTAGGTATCATTGAGAATGAAAATTCTGTTTGGAAATCCTGGTTGATGATCTGGCCAAAAAACGTATGTTATCCTTTATGTCTTTTGCTGTATGACCCTCTGTTCTTTGTTCTCTATTTGGCATTTGCATTCAGGATTGGGTTGATAAAAGCATGTTATTTTGGTGCTATGGAGTCTAGTTTTGTGCCTAAATAGGGCCTCTGTGATAAAACAAGATGGATTTTTTCAGTGTTAAACTGAAACTATTAAACTTGAATCAGCCTAATGTGTGGATAACTATTAGATCCCAGGGGATAATTCTTTATAAGGCCTTCTCATGTGGTACATTCCATAGAAGAATCTCAGCCCAGCAAGAGTCTTGAGTATGATTCCCTTGTCATTAAATAGTTCTTCAGAAATCTTAATCCAATAAAAATTATGGGTATGGTCTCCATCCCTCATTGCAGGATGAACATAATATCTGGTCCAGACTGTACCTAACCAGCCTGCTTGTGATTGATAATAATAATAATATTTGATTTATATAACACCCTTCAGGACGATTTAACACCCACTCAGAGCGGTTTACAAAGTATGTAATTATTATCCCCACAACAACAATCACCCTGTGAGGGGGGGTGGGACTGAGAGAGCTCCTAGAAGCTGTGACTGACCCAAGGTCACCCAGCTGGCTTCAAGTGGAGGAGTGGGGAATCAAACCTGGTTCTCCAGATTAGAGTCCTGCCTTCTTAACCACTACACCAAACTGGCTCTCAGCGTAATGTGAAGTTGATGCGTATATGAATACATCAACTTCTTTACATCAGGTGTATGGATGGGTGGAACTGAGACTTATTGGGACTGGAATTGTTCCTTGGTAAGTAATATCAGAATAGATCAGAATAGATCCATATTGTTAACTGCCAGTAGGAACCATTTTTGACCAGTTTCAGCAGTAGAAAATAATAGGCAAAAGCAGGTGTGTATGTTATAAGGGTGAACCTAGTGTTTTTAAATGACTGTATTTCAATAGCTTTATCTGCATTAAGTAGGAAAAAAACCAAATATATTCTTATTTATATTTACAGATCACAATTTGTATGTCCCTGCCCAGACACAAAAGTCTTAATTTCAAATCTTTTGTTAACTATGTCAGAAATAAAACATAATGGTCTTTGAGAAAAGCATTTTATCTGCTTTTAATTTAGAATTGATACACACTTGTAACACTGCAAAGTCATAGCCAGCAACCTCCAGGAGGAAAAAGTGTGGTTGGACCTGGCATGCTGATGTCATACTGGTACACTTGTGTCACTGAAAGTGACATGGCAGATATTCTAGCATTTTCCAAAATTCTATGATAGACCATCCACCATGTCACTTCTGGTTCTTATTTGAAGTGATGTAAGCTTGGTGGCATCATGCTGGCGCAAGTATCTCCTCCCACCCTCATTTCCTCTTGCTGGCACCCAAGGCAGCAGTGGGCACAGGATAGGAGGCCTGGCATCCATACCTATAGGTTTTTATTTTATAAGATATTTCAGATTCTTTGCAGCTCAGATACAGATTCCAGTCTTTCTTATATAATGCATAAACAGACAATTCTGACATTTAGTGCTATCTTGATTATGAAAGATACCTTTAAGAATATTTAGCCAAACTTTGTTTTGAACTGTTCTAGTAATACATGTTGGCTAAGCAGAGTTAACCTTTCTAAGGTCATTCTCTGCTTACTATCACGCAGACAATATACTTTAGCTAGGCAATTCATATCATTTTGAATGACTTGGATCTGTGTGTGTGATAGAGAATGTTTGCATCTGGTTGGCAGGAACAGTTAAAGACAAAATGAAAACATATTTTGATTGGTTATATAGATAGTTTATATAGGGTTCTAGAATTTGCTTTTCAAAAAAGTATGATTTTTATTTTGTGATAGTTACGGCCTTTAGCAGCATGGCAGACAGCCTTCTGCATATTCAGTAGCTCCAATTAACTCTGCACAAATGTTTTGGTTATGACTTCTAGGAGATTTCCAGTATTCAAACATATCACTCATATCTGACATCACGAATTTCCGTTCAACGGAGCCTGCAATAATTTTTAACAGGACTCTTTGGGTTTCCTGTGAAGCCCTTCTAGAATATGCATTTGTTACCCTTGTGATTCAAATCAGAGGTGCCCTACAGAATTCAGGTGTCAATATTCATTTTAATTTTTAGTTGGTTATTAAGGAAACCCTGTTTGTAGAACACACAAGCACCTTTTATGGTAACCAGTGGTTTCAGATTCATTGATTTCCATACATTTCCAGAGTCACTGAGTGAAAATACAGAGTCATTATGGAGATGATAGATAGCATTTATCCCATTTAGGGTTGCCAACTTGGTGTGGGGAAATATCTGGAGATTTGGGGAGAGATGTGGTGGAGTTTGGTGAGGGGAGGGACTCAGCAGAGATGTGATGCCATTAAGTCTACCATTTGAAGCTGTCATTTTCTCCTGGGGAATTGTTCTCTGTAGTCTGAACATCAGTTGTAATTCTGGGAGAACTCAATGCCTCGCCTGAAGGTTGGCAACCCTTATTCCAGTCTTAGGCACAATTGCTCTGTCTGAAATCTCATTGTGTTTGAGTCTTACTCCCAAGTAAGTGTGCAGAGGATTGCAGTCTTCATAGAGTTTGAAATATTATGACATTCTCTCTCTTGAGGCAATATTTTTGGGGGAGAAGCGTATGTCATTTGTATTCTGGAAAGAAATAATCCTCGCCTCGCCTGAAGGTTGGCAACCCTTATTCCAGTCTTAGGCACAATTGCTCTGTCTGAAATCTCATTTGTGTTTGAGTCTTACTCCCAAGTAAGTGTGCAGAGGATTGCAGTCTTCATAGAGTTTGAAATATTATGACATTCTCTCTCTTGAGGCAATATTTTTGGGGGAGAAGCGTATGTCATTTGTATTCTGGAAAGAAATAATCCTACGCATTAAATTAATATGTATATGCTTCAGTCTCCACCATTCTCTCATGAGAACATCCGTTTCCCCAGCATGATTACCTGATAGGCATTTATTTAAATTACAAAGAGAAGAGCACCTTGACTGATGGCAGTGACTGTTTTCACTTCTAGCCTACAAAGACTGTGAAGCCATTGAGAAGATACTAATCAAGCTGGAAAGATTACTTTTTAAAATCAATTTAAATTTACAATTAATGGGTAGCTTTCCTTGATAACTTTTTTATAGATAGATGCAGTTGGGTGCAGACCACCCACAAAAGGAATCTATTTCTAGTTATCATTAAAACTAACTTGATCAGACAACTTCCCAGCATAGCTGAAGCCTTCTTGATTTGTCTTTGAAAAAGCTGCAGTGAAAAATGCTTGGTTAATGAACTGTCTAAATTCTTAATTTTGTTTCCAAAACTTTTCTTTGGCATACAGAGAACTTTCCAGTCCTTAAAACTAAGATATTAATTACTTATAAATATAATGTGTCCAAACCCAACTAGTGACTTTTCCTGCTGGTATTTTAAATCACACTGTTACTGATTATATATTAGGAATTAAAAGGTTTGCAGTGTTCTATGAATATTTACAGACACCATAAAGTAAAATAATATGAAATGAGAAAGGAAAGGTATTATTTTTAAGGTAAAGAGGATCCCCAGAACTAGAGATGGGCACAAATAGAAAACAAACAAACATGATGTTCGTTCACGAACATGTTCGTGGTTGGCTGTTCATAGGGTCAGCAGGCTCTCTCTTCCAGCCATCATCCAAGTCAAGATCCCTACTGCACCACTCCCAGTAACCTGACCTGAGCAGGCACCAGGAAAGGTACCAATAACAAATAATAGCTTGGCCCCGGAGCCTGGCTGCAGCCCTGGAACTTGAAGGGGTAGATCGCTACCGCACCACTCCCAGAAACCTGACCTGAGCAGGCAGCAAGAAAGGTAACAATAATAAATAATAGCTTGGCCCAGAGCCTGGCAGCAGCCCTGGAGCTTGAAGGGGTAGATCCCTATCCCATCACACACAAAGAAAATTCAAGCTCCAATGCACTCTATCAAAATGCCAACAGCAACTGTTTCTCCCTCTCCACTGTCTGCAAACTAAGCCAGAGCTGGGAGCCCCCTCCTCCCTGCTCTTTGCTCCCTTGTAACAAATTTGGAGCTCCACACTTGAAAGGAAGACCTGCCTATCAAGCTAAATTGGGCTTAGATTGGGGTTTCCGGGGCAACAGCAGGAGTTCAGACAGAGTTCAGACAATCCCTGCCTTAAGTTGCCAGGAGAATTGATTGCAGGTGCCAGACTGTCTGGCTTGACAAACAGCAATGAACAGCAATGAATGAGGCTTGCAACGACCACCTGTTCATTTAGAATGGGGCCTCACTTACAGCTTGTTCTTGAATAGCAGATTGGGCTGTTTGTGGCTTTTTTTTGTTCGTATTGCTGTTCGTGCCCATCTCTACCCAGAACTCCTGACCAGTGGCCACTGGGAGCCACATACAGGTTATCTGTCTGTTTTTTTTAGTGCTTTGCAGATACTTGAGAATATATTTGGTATCTGAAGAAGGGAGCTCTGACTCTTGAATGCTTATACCCTTAAAATCTTGTTGGTCTCTAAGTTGCCACTGGACCCAAATCAGAATATATTATCTCAATATGATTCAAATTGTTGAGTTAACAAAGCAATTCTAAGGAGGTCTACTCAAAACTTTTCAATGGGGCTTACTCCCAGGGAAGCAATCCTTAGGATGGCATTGTCAATCATTTATTTAAATCATGGTTATCGATTTGTAATTCACGTGTTTTCTGATCAAGAATTCATATTACGTGGTCGCAACAAGAATTAAAATGTAGTTGTTTGCAGCTAAAGCCTTTATATTACATAGGATCATTATTGAAAATCTCTGGCCATGCAGTCCCCATACCACTTATACCACATAATTATATCAGCTTAAAGATAAGGCAGGAGGTAACACAGTTCAGTTTGGCTCTCTGTAATGCAAGGACACTAAGCTAGATCACTTTTTTGAGGACAAGGGCCACAATTCTAGTACCCGGAGATTTACAGAAGCAAGGCTAATT